>NC_054473.1:19671055-20271055 GCF_017639515.1 Carcharodon carcharias | reverse complement strand
ATGGTGAGGTCAGAGAGTTCAGGTGTTGGGGTGGGTGGGGGTGGTGGTCATGGAGATGGGAGGCTTTGGGGGGAGATTGGGGTGTGGGGCGAGATTGAAAGGTTGAGGGTTTTCACTTCGTAATGGGAGGCAGGTACAGTGGATCCAGCAGGTGAGCGTTATGGCATTGCTTTCTTTAAGCAGTCAGGTTTTCTGAAGCCCGACCAGAATTAAATTTGATATGGTGAAACAATACGAGGCTGCTAGTCTCATCATAATATTTAAACTGCCACCCTAGCTACTGGGAAAGGGTTGGTCAACCATCCCCATCCCACCTTAAAACTGGAAGTGGGCGGGTTAGAGTCAGGTTGGGTTCAGGACTCAGATATTCAATACTTCAACCTCTCACCCAACCCTCGCCTGCCCATTTTCTGGGCGGTTAAAACTCCCCCTCAAATTTTCAGCTTGCAAATTAAAATGTTGGCAGTGGGACATCTTTAACTGAGGAGAACATTGTGTGGGCCAGCTTCTGCCTTGGTTGAAATGCAGTGAATAGACTGCAGTGTTCTAGGTTTTCAGCTAATTGTCATGGAAAGATGAAGTAAGCATCAACTTGAGGAGTGGTCAATTAGTCTAATGCCAAAGGTACAGGAGAAATTTGACACTTATGTAAGCAATCCTTGTTGCAGTGAAACACTGCCTTAGGGTTAGTGTAGAAACATCATGGCTGCAACATAAAGGGGGGAGGGAAAGTGCACAATGAGCAGAGGTTAGAAGGGGGTAAGCAATGGTGCAGAGCAAGGATATGTGGGGGTTTTGGTAAAGGAGAATGTTGGGCAAGACCAGTTGCCTAAGGCTCTGCCACTGATAGGGGAGCAGAGAGAACAGGCAATAAGTAGTAAGTCTGAGAAATATACGTAGGCTTTCCAGCCCTCCAGGATTGTCTGGGAATAGCCAGAAATTGAGGATTAATCTCCAGAACATTGCTGCAGATAACACGGGTAAAATGATCAAATCACCAAATAAAATCGCAGATTTTTTTCATTATTTTTGCACCATTTCAACTATTCGCTTGGTAGTGCAGAACTTTAATGGCCTGAATCTTCTGGTCAGCGTGTGGGGGCAGGCTCCACTCGCCGCGCATAAAATGACGCGCGGTGACATCGGGCGTGTGTCCCGACATCACCTCATGTCATTCCGATCTTCAGTTTGGCAGGCACGCACCGGAGTCAGCTGCGCGCCCACCAAACTGTCAAAGGCCTGTTAAGGCCATTTAAATACCAGTTGAACTTATTAGCAGCCCAGGCGGTCTTCGCATTTTTCACGGAACCTCATCCATGGGCGGGATGAGGTTTCATAAAGGTTTTATAACTTTAATTTTTTAAATAAAATTTTTAAATAAAATTCATAGACATGCCCCAGCTCATGTGACACTCACAGGAGGGGACATGTCCGAATAATTTTCTTAAATCTTTTTTTCAGTTTTTCACCATGAAATTAAACTCTGCGCCCATTCCCGCGCATGCGTGTGAAAGAGGGCAGGCCCTGACTCTCCCTCCTCCCCCTACCCGCACAGAGAGCACTGAGCACTTCCGGGTGCGCATCAAGCTGGGTGGGCCTTAATTGGCCCGCCCACGTAAAATGGCAGTGTGGAGCCAATTGCAGGCGGCGATCAGCTGCACGCCCTCCCGCACCCACTCCCGCCCAGCCCGCAAGACAGGAAGAAAATTCTCCCCAATATTGCTGAAGAAAAGAGACATGCTGTCAAAGCTTTTCATCTTGCACTCATCAGGACAGATGCAGGAATGTCAAATTTCAAAGGCAGTAACTATTTACATTCCTCGATGAAAAGGGTGCTGATTGGTTGGCGAGTCGACTCTGGTCATGGCGTTGCCATGGAGAATGCACCAGGGAACTATCAGCTATCGACCTATTGAAGGAACAACGTTTCGCTGTTCGCAATAGGCAGAGCACTGACCATAATATAAAAACAAAAAACTGCGGATGCTGGAAATCCAAAACAAAAACAGAATTACCTGGAAAAACTCAGCAGGTCTGGCAGCCTCAGCGGAGGAGAAAAGAGTTGACGTTTCGAGTCCTCACGACCCTTCAACAGAACTGCACTGCACTGACCATACTCAGCCAACCCATGCTTCCAAAACTGAGAACATAACGTCCAATGTTAGATGTGATTCTGTGGTTAGACAGCACTTGATGAACAATCCTGGGTAATGCTAACAACCAATTTGAGATTATCAGTTGGGCTCACAATGTGGCTCACACAGACTTGCTAGAAATTATATATATTCATACACAGGGACCTGTGCTCTGCAGGCAAAAGGAACATTTCCAGGCATTACACCTTTTTGAATTAAACAAAGTGTTCAGGACAATAGTTCCCTGGTGCATTTTCAACAGCAATGCCTTGACCAACCAGAGTTGACTTGCCTACCCTTTTCTCATGTTGTATAAATTGTTGCTCGCATTAAAATTTGGCACTCTTGTATCTGTCCTGCTGAGTACAAGATGAAAAGCTTTGAGAGCATGTTTCTTTTTTCAGTAAAATACTTTTAATCATTAGTTTAAAAAATATTGGACATGAGGCAGGGAAAAGTCTGTTTCTGGAACAGTCAAGATTAATCCACTTGATTAGCAATAGCCTGTTCCCTTTCTAATTGGATCGAGGAGGCACTGGTGCCTGGCAGGAGTGTAGGGTGGATGGAGTGGTTTGAGTCAGAAGGTCACATGATGAAGCCTCCAGTGTTGGCAATCCTAAAATGTACCAAATAAACCTCTGCCCATGGAGTTAAAAATAAAAATTTTTGAAAAAATAATTTTGAATCTGAACTAAAATCAGAAAATGGGATAAATACACAGCATCTGAAAAGAGAAGCCAAGGATTTGGGGGAAGATCCTTCATCCTGGATACACCAGTAAGCTCCCAGCCTCAATGGTGGTGTCTTTTAATTCTCTGGAGAGTCCCCAGAAATACAGCAGGTCCTAAAAATAGCATTCGTCTTACTTTCCCACTCTAGCCTCTTCTAAGATCTAGCTTTCAGGAAAGAGTGAACATACTTGATTATTTGATGCTGTATTTTCATCAAAAAGTTGTTATATGTTTAGTGCAATACTGTCACCTACTGGTACCTTTGATAGTAACACTGCTTAGTCTAGTATTATCTGATCTTGATATCAGAATAAATGCTCATGTAAATGGTTCCCATCCAAAGCCATTTTGAAAAAGGACTTGGGGTGAATTAAAAGCTGATGAAGCCCTCATCTGTCAACTCCAGACTTCACTATTCCAATGGTCCCTTGGGAAAGCTCCCAACCTCCTCCCCTCATAAACATCAACTCAATTAAAGCACTGCTGCCTGTACCATCTCCTACAACAAGTCCCATTCACCCATGACCCTGTCCTTGGTGACCTACATTGGCTCCTGGTCCTACAAAACCTGAAATTCTGTCATTTCTTCCAGCCCTATAACACCACCCCACCTCTCCCAACACTCCCCTATTCCTGTCCACCACCCCTCCCCACAACCCCACCATCATTTTCCTTTCTGTTTATCAGAATCTAGCGTCATGTATATTCTCCCCTCCCTTCAGCCCATTACTGGCAACTGTGCCTTTAGCCATTCTAAAACTACCTCTCTGGAATTTGCTCACCATGTTCTCTTCACTTGCCTCCCCTCCTTGAACACTTTTCTTCAAAGCTCTTTGACAAGATTTTGGTTGCGCCCTCCAAATATCTCCTCCTTCACTTTGACATTAATTTTCCTTACTCCTTGATTTTGTGCCTTGAAACATTTTTTTTCTATGTTGTGAGGTTGCTGATGTTGTCACTATTATTGGAAGAAAAATGTGGCAGTCAATGCAGATTAGAATGCAGATCTGGGTATTAAAAGAAAAAATGGAAATTAGAAGTCACGGATCAACTTGCTTCTTTTTTTCCCTTTTAGGCAGCGAACACCAAGTTTTAATACTGGAAGATTGATGATGGGATATAAAATCTTCTTCATTTTGAAAGAGACATCAGCAGTGTGTTTAAATAAATCTCAAAATGACTCATTTTGACCTCTTCTGTGCCCAACAATGAAGAAAAATGAGACAAAACATGAAGAAAACTATAAAAGAGTCTTCCTCGATATGAATATTAACTAATTCCATACTTTGTGTAAAACCATGATCTTTGGAGGTTTCGAACACTTCACCTCTGGCAGTCAAGAGAAAGAGAATAGCAATCTGTTCGTCCTTCATTCTTCTATCCACCACTTCACGTGCTTTCTCTCCAAACCTTTCGCCTGAATAAAAGTGAATTGAATAAGTCTCTAGACACAGCCTGAAAGTATTTTCTCTCTCTAGCTTTGATTAATCTTCTTCAGTCAGTATCTGTCTCACTTTAGTGCCCTCCCAACTCACATTGTTGCCATTTGGTTATGTGTTCTGGTGGGTACAATATGAAACCAGAAACGGTTAAGGAGGGTCATACTACCCAATGTGTTTGGAATAAGCATAAGAAACAATGGAAGCCCAGTGTATAATAAACTAAGCATCTTCCTGAGCAGCTTCTTTTGTCTAAGGTTATGCTTCTGAAGTTTCCTTAGAGCAAAGAAGGGAAGATCTGGCCTCTGACTGACATGAGATACTGTCATTGGGAACTCGCCTTGCAAGCCATTTCAACAGGTCGGTAAATAGAGGAGATGCCAAAGATTAGGTTGGTGAGGAAAGGTAGCATCACATTATGTAAGACAACAAGAAAATAGTTAATATATTATTCTAAAAGCTGACAGCATAGTGGATAACATCACCAATTGTTCAAAGCAGACAATGTGCAAACAGTTCCTTTTGAGTAGCCAGGAAATGAATCTGCCCACTAATAACGCTTCAATACTCTTAATCAATGCCAAAAGGAAAATGAAGCAGCATTTGGTTGTATTACAGTCCCTAGAATTAATACTGAATGACTAAAATCTACAGATTTTTTTTTTATAAAAACACATATAGCAACTCCTTAGAGGTATAATGTATTCCTTGTATTTTGTATAACCTTGAGGATTGCACATAGACCTTTAATTTCTGTGAGGATTTTTCCAGTTTTTAAACTATGCAACAAAAAAATGCACATTTCTAAATTAGCCAGCCCCCTTCATTTTCTTAAATTTCAGCATATAATTATTTAGTTGCTTACAGAACTTGGGTATTGCTCAAAAAAGGGACAAGCTGTTGAAGCTTTTTGTCTTATACTCATCAGGACAGATGCAAGAATACCAAATTTCAAAGGGAACAACAATTGCATGAGAAAAAGGTGCTAATTGGTTGGCAAGTGGACTCAGATTGGTTCACACTCCTACTATACAATAGTAACACGAATGGTATTCTCCACTAACAGGGTGCTGTCACCAAGCCAAAAAACATTCTGCTTATCACACAAATAAAAATGTGGTATATGAATTTCAGTGCCAGTGTGATGCCAAATATGTAGGCCATAGGTTCCAATGATTAGTTGATCGTATCAAACAGCATGTCCCTTTGGCTGTTCACGACAGGCAGAGTACCGACTGTACTCAACCAGCCAGTGCTTGCAAAATTCAGAACATAGTTTCCAACATTAGAGGTGTTTCTGCAATTGGACAGCATGTATTCAACAATCTCAAGTTTGCTAAGAGTTGCACGAGCAACCAATTTAAGATTATCAGTCGAGCTCGCAACTTGGCCCACTTACACCTGCTAGAAGCTAAATATGTTCATACGCAGGGCCCTGTCCTCTGCAAACAGAAAGAATATGTCAAGGCATTGCACCTTTTTCAACTAAACAACAGCATGGGAGGGGACAACTGTTCCCTGGTGCATTCACCATGACAATGCCTCGACCAATCAGAGTCTACATGCCAATCAATCAGCAATATAAATTGTTGTTCCCTTTGAAAGTTGCTACTCTTGAATCTGGCCTGATGCGTGCAAGACAAAAAGCTTCAACAGCATGTCTCTTTTTTTAGAATATAATTATTTGGTATGTTAAATTACAAATGTACGTTATCAACTTTGTGTTCAAATTTGCTGATTATAAACATGTGACACATTATTTCTCCTTAAGCTATTAAAAATATCAAAGAGATGTACAACATTTGTAAACAGTACTTAACTGTTACTTGTTCCTTAAATAAATGTTTTTATTGTTTTATTGTGTTACATTTTTGATTTTCATGTAAAATTGCTGCTAGTCTTTTTAAAATTCATTCATGGGATGTGGGCATTGGTGGTTAGGCCAGCATTTATTGCCCATCACTAATTGTCCTTGAGAAGGTGGCAGTGAGCTGCCTTCTTGAAATGCTGCAGTCCATAGTGCTATTAGGGAGGGAGTTCCAGGATTTTGACCCAGTGACAGTGAAGGAACGGCGATATATTTCCAACTCAGGATGGTGAGTGACTTGGAAGGGAACTTGCAGGTGGTGGTGTTCCCATGTGACTGCTGCCCTTGTCCTTCTAAATGGTAGTGGTCGTGGGTTTGGAAAGTACTTGGTGAGTTCCTGTGGTGCATCTTGTAGATGGTACACATTGCTGCCACTGTGCATTGGTGCTAGAGGGAGTGTATGTTTGTGGATGGGGTGCCAATCAAGCGGGCTGCTTTGTCCTGGATGGTGTCAAGCTTCTTGAGGGTTGCTGGAGTTGCACTCATCTAGGCAAGTGGAGAGTATTCCTTTACATTCCTGACTTATGACCTGTAGATGGTGGACAGGAGTCAGGAGATGAGTTACTCACCACAGGTTTCCCGGCCTCTGACCTGGTCTTGTGGCCACAGTATTTATATGGCTAGTCCAGTTTAGTTTTTGGTCAATGGTAACCCCCCAGGATGTTGACTGTGGGGGATTCAGTGATGGTAATGCCATTGAATGTCAAGGGGAGATGGTTAGATTCTGGCTTGTAGGAGTTGGCCATTGCCTGGCTTTAGTGTGGTGCGAATGTTACTTGTCACTAGTCAGTCCAAGCCCGAATATTATCCAGGTCTTGCTGCATTTGGACATGGACTGCTTCAGTATCTGAGGAGTTGTGAATGGCGCTGAACATTGTGCAATCATCTGCGAACATCCCCACTTTTGACCTTATGATGAAAGGAAGGTCATTGATGAAATAGCTGCAGATGGTTAGGCCTAGGACACTACACTGAGGAACTCCTGCAATGATGTCCTGGAGCTGAGGTGACCGACCTCCAACAACCATAACCATCTCCCTTTGTGCTAGGTATAACTCCAACCAGCAGAGCATTTTCCCCCGATTCCCATTGACTACAGTTTTGCAAGGGCTCCTTAATGCCACACTCAGTCAAATGCTGCCTTGATGTCAAGGGCGGTCACTCTTACCTCACCTCTGGAGTTCAGCTCTTTTGTCCATATTTGAACCAAAGCTGTAATGAGGTCAGGAGCTGAGTGGCCCTGGCAGAACCCAAACTGGGCATCAGTGAGCAGGTTATTGCTAAGCAAGTGCCACTTTATAGCACTGTTGATGACCCCTTCCATTACTTTACTGATGATCGAGAGTAGACTGATGGGGTGGTAATTGGATGGGTTGGTTTTGTCCAGCTTTTTCTGTCAGGACATGTCTGGGCAATTTTCTACATTGCCAGCTGGATGCCAGTATTGTAGCTGTGCTAGAACAGCTTGGCTAGGGGCATGACAAGTTCTGGAGCACAAGTCTGCAGTACTACTGCTGGAATGTTGTCAGGGCTCATAGCCTTTGAGGTATCCAGTGCCTTCAGCCATTTCTTGATATCATGTGGAGTGAATCAAATTGGCTGAAGGCTGGCATCTGTGATGCTGGGGACCTCTGGAGGAGGCCGAGATGAATCATCCACACGACGCTTCTGGTTGAAGATTGTTGCAAATACTTCACCTTTATCTTTTGGACTGATCTGCTGGGCCCCCCATCATTAAGGATGGGGATGTTTTGGAGCCTCCTCCTCCAGTGAGCTGTTTAGCCGTCCACCACCATTCACAGCTGGATGTGGCAGGACTGCAGAGCTTAGATCTGATCCATTGGTTGTGGAATTGCTTAGCTCTGTCTATTGCTTGCTGTTTATGCTGTTTGGCACACTAGTGGTCCTGTGTGATAGCATCACCAGGTTGACAGCTCATTTTTAGGTATGCCTGGTGCTGCTCCTGCTACTGTCAAATGATGTCTAAAAGAGTTGTAATTTTGCCACCAGGATTCCCTTTTGACAATTAAACCATTAAAAAGAATGACTTAGTTGTATGTTCCATTCTTTGTTGTTTCTGTATCAAATGCTCATAAGACCATTACAGAATCAGGTTGTTACTGGGCTGGAGTGGGGGTGGGGTGGTGATAGTGAAGCAGTCAATAATTAACCCAATTCATTTTCCAGTTACTTCAGTGACATTGGGCTGGATTTAATGCAACCAAATGCATATGAACATACATATGAGCACACAAATTATGAGCCCCTCGAGCCTGCTCAGCCATTCAATAAGATTGTGGCTGATCTGCTTGTAACTTCCTGCCTACCTCCGATAATCTTTAACCATCATGTTTATCAAGAATATATCTACCTCTGCCTTAGAAATGTTCAAAGACTCTGCTTTTCCACTGCCTTTTGAGGAAGAGAATTCCAAAGACTCAGGACCCTCTGAGAGAAAAAATTTCTGCTCCTCTCTGTCTTAAATGGATGACTCCTTATTGTTAAACAGTGACCCTGTGGTGATTGTAAGTAAAACCTTTCATACTGTTTTGGGGATCATGTGACTGTACGGACAAATCCGCCCTAAGCCCCAGTAATCTTAGAGGTGGAACTCTGTAATGGTGGTTTTGGTTCAAGCATGTAGCTTCATCAGGAGCCCTGTAAATAATGTTTACTGCTTCTAACAAGAAACCTATCTGGCACACCAAATTTATTACAATTGGTATTGAGGATAAATAGCTCCAACACTGCACCTCACCTTGCGAGTGTAAGTATTTTGATTTTTAAGGGAAGAAAGAAAAGTATACTCACCAGTCATGCCTCTCTTCAGCAGAATTAACCCGTACAACTTGTCCATGGAAGACTGGAATCAGTACATAGAGCGCCTAGGTTTCTACTTTGTGGTGAACAAAATAACAGTGGAGGAGAAACAGAAAGCAATTCTTCAAAGGGCTGAATTTTCCCAGAATTGCATTACATGCGGTAGTGGGTGGGTAAAATGGAGTCCTACCCGCTGATTAAAATGGCGGGTTTTCACGCTATATCTTCCCGAGCCTGCCTCATTATATATTCACCCGCGAAAGATGCCGTTTCCATGGTGGGTGGACTCTCATTCACTCATTCGCTACCACCCTGCTGTTGCATCACGCCAGCCGCCATCTTTAAAAGGCAGCCGCCAGCAAAGCGCTCATCACCACCAGCTCACCACCGCTGCCCGGGAGACATGGCCAACAAAGGCAAAAAGACTGCAGCCCTCCCCCCACTTCAATGGCATCCATGGAGGCCTGCCAGGATGTGCTCTTCCCCTGCTCTGGCTGCAGGATGCGTAGCAATGTCACCAACCCGGCTTGGGAGGTGGTGGCAGCAGTGGTCAGCGCCAATGCCCTTCAGAAGAGGACAACCACCCAGTGCCGCAAAAGGATGAATGATCACCTCCGTTCCGCCAGGGTAAGTCACTCTTTTCATCACTCCCAACTCACACTCACAAACCCATCCACACACCCACAGGGCCCTCACTCACTGCCAGTGCAAGGGACATCACCATTCACTCTTTCACACATAACTTCATTGCCCTCATCCCGTCCATGGTACCACTCACCACCCACACAGGCCAGGCATACTGATCATCTGGCCTGGCTGGAGTCCTGATACACTCTCCCCATCTCTATCCACGCAGGACAAACTGGCTCACAACAGGAGGGAAAGGTCGCAGACAGGTGGAGGGATGCCGGAACACAAAGTTCTGACAGAATTTGAAAACAGAGCCATCCTGTTGGCCGGTGATAGCCGGGACTGGTCCTGTGCTGACAGTGAGGTTGGTGCTGCTCTACCAAGTGAAGATCAGCAGTGCAACATCCATCAGACAACAACGCTGTGAGTGATGTGTCCTCGTTCACAGGCCACTGCCATGCACTAATTATCTCCCCTTGCTTTCGCAGGCACATCTGGGAAGCAGCCAAAGGGGTCCATGACCCAGGGCCTCCAAGTAAGCTCTGAAGGAACCTCTGAAGAGGAATCTGAAGACACCCTTCCTGAAGTCCCATCACAGCGCTCACCCACACCCTCCACCAGTGCAGAGACACGCACCTCGGTGGGACGAGCTTTACAGTAGCCTTGAGACCACGATCTGGTGAGCTCATCACACTGTCTGATCCACAGCAGGAGGAGGCAGGGACTTCCCAGGCCAGAATGTTGCTGACCCCGAGTCAGATGAGAAGCCTCTGGACTCAGTCATGTCACAGTTGCTGGAGCTGCAAAGGCAAGCTCGGGAACATCTGGAAGGGATGGCCGCTGCATTCCTCAGATTGAAGGCACAATGGAGGAGTCCATCCGTCTTCAGGCTGAGGTGAAAGCGCCGGCATTGTAATGTACCGAGGCCAACACTGGCAGAATGGTGGCTGCCATGGAGACCTTGATCCACTATGTCATTCCTGATACCATAGTTGGCCTCCAACAGTGTGTATGCAAGAGGGGTGCTAGGCAGCACGATCTCACTTCAGCTACCACTTCTGTTCACAGAGTCAGCCAGGGGTCCTCATGCACCCATAGGGAGGAGGATCAGCAGATGAACACTCCGGGGTCATCCACCTAGGTGACTCTGCAGGTGACTGGCCCATCTGGACTCCCTTCTTCCTGTGACATCCACAGATCCAGCTACTCAGGCCGAGGATGGTGCCACTGCCACATAGCAGGACCTTGGAAGGAGGCCAGGGCCCTCCAAGTCTCGGCCCTCCATAGGACATCCACCAAAGTAACCACAGACAGGGCTTCGCAGTCAGCAGGCTGCCTCCACCTCCGCTGTGGATGTCCAAGGAGGACCAAGGTGTAGCGGCAGGGTAAGGAAAGTTAAGGGGAATTAGTTGCACAGCCTGGCATGGGTGTTGATTACTTGTACATAACGTTCATTATTGTCAATAAACACCCAAGAATGTTCTCCCTGCCTATGCCTCCTTGTTCTGATGAGCAGTGTTCTTGTCACTCAGATGTGAAACCTTTCTGCACAAGATAAATGGCAGGTGTCTCAGTCCAGGGCCTGTTCCCTGTGTTCTGTGCAGCCTTCAGACCACAGGTGCTGAAAGTGGACACAGCATCAGATGCATCTAAAATTTCATGGCTGCATCTCTGAGAGGCCCTGATCATGGAGCGCAAGCAAGCTGTCCAAGGCCAGAGAGGTGCCAGACATTCTCAGAGGCTATGTGAAGATCTATGGAGTGTCCTCACTGCATGTTGTCATCATCCACCTGCAATCGAGCGACTATTAGGGCCTCTACTGCAGCTCCATGACAGGAGTATTCTCACAGAGGGTATTGGCACTGAGATAAGCCAGACTGGAGTCAAATGTTCACAACTGTGATGTGAGGATCCACGGGGACACCTCACTGCATGTTGTCATCATCATCCTCCACAAATCTGGCAGCTATGAGGGCCTTCCGAGCACGCCTGCCTCATCTCGCCAGTGCGAGAGCCTCATCCCCATCGTTGTTGTCATCACCCTCAGCCCCATCAGAGTCCTCCTCATCAGAGGAGACCTCCAGCTCCTCTATCTCCTCCTCTGCCAGCTCCTCACCCTGTTGCAGTGCCAGGTTGTAAAGGGCGCAGCAGACGATGATGTGTGACACCCTCTGCGGACTGTATTGCAGGGCTCCACCAGACCGGTCCAGGCACCAGAACCTCATTTTCAGCATCCCAACGTTCTGCTCCACCGAGTTGCGAGCTGCTGCATGAGCTTCATTATGGTGTCGCTCTGCTGCAGTCTGAGGCCGCCGCATGGGTGTCATCGGCCACGGCCTCTGTGGACGCTGGATGACTGCAGGGACCTGCGAGCGACTCAGGATGTAGGCGTTGTGCACACTCCCTGGAAACTGTGCATATACCTGCTGCACGTTTAGTGAGTGGTAGCCCTTAATGTTGATGAAGTCCACCGAGTGTAGTGATGGAGACCTGAGTGCCATATGAGTGCAGTCAATCGGACCCTTCACCTGTGGGAATCCCGAGATCAGGGTGAATCCAATGGCCCTTGCACCCTGGCTGTCCTGGTTCCGGGCGAAATGCACAAAGTTGTTGCCATGGAGAAGATCCGTGACCTCATGGATGCATTTGTGGATGGCGGATTGTGAAGTCCCACAGAGGTCACCTGAGGAACCCTGAAAGGAGCCACTGGCATAGAAATTGAGTACTGCGATCACTTTCACAGCCACTGGCAGTGGATGCTCTCCGTGTTCCCTTGGTGCGAACTCCCGCAGTAAGTGGCAGATGTGAGCCACCGGGTCCCTAGACATGCGCAGTCGTCTGCGACACTGGTTCTCAGTCATCTGCAGGAATGGCAGACAGCGTCTATAGACCCTGGGTGTCACTAGGCGCTGACCAGCCACGGCTCGCTGTCGCTCCTGGGCAGGGTATCCCGGAGAACCTGCTGCCCCTTCTTCAAGAGGTTGCTGCTCCTGCCTTTGAGCAGCCAGGAGCCTCAGTCGCTCTCTCCTCCATCTTCTACAGTCTCTGTAGGCCATCAGGCACACAGCT
This sequence comes from Carcharodon carcharias, assembly GCF_017639515.1. Lineage (NCBI taxonomy): Eukaryota > Metazoa > Chordata > Chondrichthyes > Lamniformes > Lamnidae > Carcharodon > Carcharodon carcharias. Next base: position 20,258,364 of record NC_054473.1, on the reverse strand, counting down.
AGGTCACCAGGATCCATGATTCTGACGTGGTCTTCCTGCAGCATGAAAGAGAGAGAGAGAGATGTGGTTTTCATGGCTGTATTTAGCACCTTTCCTGGCCCTGTGTGATTGCCCCTTAATGCTTCCCGGAGAGTGCTGGTCACCCCTCAGATAGCCAGAGATGAGTGCGCTGCATGGCTGCCCTGTCAACCTGCGACATGGGGGGACACTGGTCCAAACCAGGATGCTGAGATTGCAAGGGGCTGCAGCAGTGACTGCTACATGGCCAGCATTGGCGAGGAGATTGTACAACGTGTACAGTCCAACTGCTCTGCAGTCCAATAAAGTGGTAGTGGACTCGAAGTCTGTGCCGGGGTGGTGGTGGTAGGAGGGGTAAGGAGCACTTGGTGGCCCTTTGGTGCCTCTGCTTTGCTTGCACGAGCGGGCAGACTAGGAGGTTGACCCTAATCTTATCACTGTGACTGCGCCTGATCTGTCTCAGTTGCAGAGGCAGGGTCAGTTTATACAGGTGTCCCTAATGCGTGGCCGTTTCCCTTACTTACCCTGGCCCCCCACCTGCGCACAGGATGCAGCACTAGTGCAGCACTTGACCACCCCCCCCTCAGCAGTCACCTCCGAGGCTGGCCAGCACTTTGCCCCCAGATACCCCCCCACCCCTCAGCAGTCACCTGCAGGGCCAGGCATCAGTTTCCCCTGCCCCCCATTCCGACGTCCCTGAGGCCTGTAAACAACGGGCGAGCTGTGGAGAACGCTGCTGCTCACTCACCCCAGTTCCCCCAAAGTGAAGGCCACTAAGTGCATGTGGCCTGCGTGCTATTGTGAAACACATTAGCGTGCTTTCCCGCCAATGTGGACGGACAATACGGCGGGGTTCCAAGATCCTGGCGGGATGGCCTTTTAATTATGTGCTAATGTATTACAACCAGCTCCCCAGCCACCGATGGTGGGCTGAGCAGAAGATCGCGATCTGACTTCACGCCATCATGAAGTGGGTCCCACCATATTTTCCATGCACGCCACCTATCACACCCACCGCCAGCGGGCTCAGAAAATTCCACCCTGAATGTCTGCAAGGCGAATAATCTAATCCGAATTCCGACGACACTGAACGCGCCAAATTCCAGATCTTTTAGCGAGCCAGTAGACCTCGTGAAGGCATATGTTCAGCCTAAGCCTTCAGTGATCACGCAAAGATTCAAGTTCAGCTCCAGAGTAAGGGCCCCTTGTGAGTCAATCACAGTGCATATCACAAAGTTAAATCAATTAATAGAGCACTGTGACTTCGGAGATACCCTAAATGACATGTTGTGTTATAAAGTATAATAATTTTCATATTATTGTGATTTATTGTAAAAGTAGATTAATAGTGGGGTTTGGATAGTTTGTGTGTGTGTGGGGCCGGGGGTGGATTTTATTGAATTTGAAACAGCTGGTCTGGAGGTGTGGAAATATCAAAAGAAGTTAGGTAGAAAGGGGTTTGAAATTCTAAATACATAAACATGGTTGAAGCCTTAGAATGTAAGATGTGAGAATTTGCATTTTTAGATAAATCGGGACAATTTGAACTTCAAAGAAATAGTGGATATTTACACATAGCCAGATAAGCTAGGCCAAGCAGTGTGTTTATTTTTCCCAAAGGTTACTGACAATATTAGCACCATAAAAAGTTTTATATTATGGGAAAGTACATTTTCAAAGATATATGAAACAATGAAATTTACAGATTAAAAAGAGAGAAAACTTAAATAAGAGAGAATGAAAGGCTATGTTGAGAAAGGCCCTGTGACATCTAGCAGAAACTTGTGAAACAGCCTCCAGCCATGTCCGCATGAGTCTGCTCAACCAGCCCTTAAAGGTGATAATTGTGCTGGCCTGTCTTTTACTTCAGAGGCCTTAAAAGGGGGTGCATTTGAGATTCAGGTTAGGTAGGAATTTTAGAATTTACTACAGTATTAAATAACTGGAATCCTATGCATCTTTTCTTTTGTTAATAAATATTTTAATTTAGTTTTTTAAAAATCTCTAAAGGTTTCGGTGGACTTATTACTTCTGAATTCAATGCACGCTTCCCAAAATAAATACAAATTGCAAAACTGTTGTGATAGCGGGATCAAGTTTCCCTCATGGATTTGATCCACCTGGCGCACATCATCTGCCGCTTCATAACAGTTGCGAGATTGTTTGGTTTACGGCATACATAACGATGCCATTCAGTGCCATTTACTTGCAGAAGTTAATATTATCCTGAAGAGTGCCATGGAAATAGTATTAGCAATGGAGATTGCTGAGAGGGACTCACAGGCTTTGCAGAGTGTGCCATGTGGCACCATTCTTCAGTTGGGGCAAGAACCTACCTCTGGGCAAGGCATGAAAACCAGGGAGACAACCACGAAGCAGGACACAGTCCCTACTGCTCGAAAAATAAAAAGAAATACAGAAAGCCTCTCACCAGTGATTCAGAAATTAAATTGTTACCAATGTGGAGGTAACCATGTACCAGAAATCTGTAAATTTAAAGAGGCAGAATGCCACTACTGTCACAAGAAAGGGCACGTTATAAAGCAATGCAGGGCGAAATCAAGACAACCAATCAGACAGCAGGCCAAGATGATCGAAGTGCAGAATATAAATGAACCAGAAGCTGTTGATACTGATATCTATTCCCTATACAATCTCAAGGCAAGGAAAACTGAACCAATCACCATCACCCTTCAAGTAAATGGGAAGCCTTTAGTCTTGGAGGTTGACACAGGAGCACCGACCACAGTGGTGGGAGAACACACCCTTAAATACCTAAGCGAAGGTATCCAGCCACTGAATCTGGAGAAAACCATGGTTCAGCTGAAGACATACACTGGAGAGGCAATACAGGTGAAAGGTATCGCCTCTGTTCCTGTATTCTACAGGCAACAGACCACTGATTGTTGTAACAGGTGAAGGACTTAGTGATTGGTTGAAAGAGATTAAGCTCAACTAGTCAGAAATGTTTCAGGTCAGGACAAGAAGAAATCCTGAGTTGACAAGGGAATACGATGCTGTCTTTTGGAATGAGATAAAGAACCAAAGGACCTTCACAGGAAGCAAGGATCCCTCGGGTAAGAGTTGATTCCACGGGAAAATCATGAAAGGAAACAGAATGAATGCAGTGCCACTCTTGAACCAACTGAAGAAACAGTTGGCAGGAAAATTCAACAATGTTCAATGTTCCAGGAGGAAGCGAAAAAATGCAAAAAGGAGACAGACGAACTGAAGAATCAGTTGATGGAGACAAAAGAAGCATTAGAAGGAAAAGTCATGGAACTTTTCAAGATGTGAATGGGTAGCTCAACCCCCAAACTGAACCTTGTTAAAATTTCACCAGAGAAAAATTTAACCAACTGTGAAATCAAAATGAAGGACAAGACAAAACTCTGTGGCAAACAAGGAGAAAAGACAGAAATCAAATCCGAAAATCCAATAGGATATGTCTCCAGAACCCTATCAGCAGCCAAGAAGGGTTAATTCACAAATTGAAAAGGGGAGGCTAATCCATAACGTTTGGAGTGAAGAAGTTCCATCAATATTTATATGGTTGACATTTCACCAAAGCATCAGATCACAGGCCACTTATGGGTTTATGTGGTGAAGTTAAAGCAATTCGCTGATAGCCTCTGCCCGAATTCAAAGATGAGCTTTGATTTTGTTGACATATGAGTATACTTTTATGCACTGTCCAAGTGTACATATAGCAAATGCAGACGCCCTCAGTCATCTTCCTTTGCCAGATAACATTTTACATTCTCCAATGCCACAAGAAGGATCCTTAGACAGTACCTTCCAAACCCACGACCACTACCATCTACAAGGACAAGGGCAGCAGATAGATGGGAACACCACCAGCTGGAAGTTCCCATTCAATTAACTCACCATCCTGACTTGGAAATATGTCACCATTCCTTCACTGTTGCTGGGTCAAAATCCTGAAACTCCCTTTCCTAACAGCACTGTAGGTACACCTACACCACATGGACTGCAGCAGTTCAAGAAGGCAAATCACCACCACCTTCTCAAGGGCAACTGGGGATGGGCAGTAAATGTTGGCCCAACCAGCGAAACCCACATCCCATGAATGAATGAGTAAAAAAATGCTTATGTTGAATTTCTTGGACTCCTTATCAGTCTGTGCGAAGCAAATAAAGAATAGGACAAACTGGGTACAATTTTATTGGGAGTCCGAAAACAGGTATTGCAAGGATGGTCAAATGCACAAGTCTCTGAAGAGTTAAAATCATTCTAAGCCCCTAAAACTGAATTAAGTTGTCAAGATGGAATCTTGTTGTGGGGAGAAAGAGTCGTCATCCCTTTGCAAAGAAGAGAATCACTCATGACAGAGCTTCACAGTGCCCATCCAGGCATTTCAAAAATGAAGATGCAGGTGCGAAGCTGTACATGGTGGTCAGGTATAGTCAGCGATATAGAAAAAATGGTTAAACACTGTCTCCAGTTTCAGCAACAACAGAAGTTGCTCGTTTCAGCTCCATTGCGTCCTACATATGGACTATGTAGGTCCATTCTTAGGTACTATGATTTTTGTGATCATTGATGCACATTCTAAGTGGATGGATATGTATGAATTGAGATCACCTACATCATGTGCAACTATTAAAAAGCTGCGCCAATGTTTCATTGTACATGGCCTACCAGAAATCATTGTTTCGGATAATGGTACTGCTTTCACTAGTAAGGAATTCCAGAGATTCATGAACTTAAATGGGATTAAACAATTCAAAACAGCACCATATCATCCATCATCCAATGGGAGTTGAAGGTGGTGGATGGGGTGCCAGTCAAGCAGGCTGCTTTGTCCTGGATGGTGTCGAGTTCCTTGAGTGTTGTTGGAGCTGCACCCATCCAGGCAAGTGGAGAATATTTCATCACACTCTAACTTGTGCCTTGTAGATGCTGGACAGGCTTTGGGGAGTCAGGAGCTGAATTACTCTCCACAGAATTCCCAGCCTCTGACCTGCTCTTGTAGCCACAGTATTTATATGGCTGGTCCAGTTCAGTTTCTGGCCAATGGGAAACCCCAGGTTATTGAGAGTGGGGGATTCAGTGATTCAATTTCAAGCAGAGATGGTTGGATTCTTTCTAGTTGGAGATGGTCATTGCCTGGCACTTGTGTGGCATGAATGTAACTTGCCACTTATCAGCCCAAACCTGAATGTTGTCCAGGTCTTGCTGCATATCAGCATAGACTGTTTAAGTATTTATGGAGTCATGACTGGTGCTGGACATTGTACAATCATCAGCAAACATTCCCACCTCTGACCTTATGTTTGAGGGAAGATCATTGATGAAGCAGTTGAAGATGGTTGGGTCTAGAACACCACCCGGAGGAACTCCTGCAGTATATTCTGAGACTGAGATGATTGACCTCCAACAACCACATCCATCCTCCTTTTTGCTAGGTATGACTCCAATCAGTTGAGAGTTTTCCCCTTTATTCCCACTAACTCCAATTTTGCAAGGGCTCCTTGCTGCCACACTCGGTCAAATGCTGCCTTGATGTCAAGGGCAGTGGCTGTCACCTCACCTCTGGAGTTTAGCTCTTTTGTCCATGTTTGGACCAAAGTTTTAATGAGGACAGGAACTGAGTGGCCCTGGCAGAACCCAAACTGAGCAACAGTGAGCAGATTATTGGTGAGTAAGTGCCACTTGATAACACTGTTGACAACACCTTCTATCACTTTGCTGATGATCAAAACCAGACTGATGGTGCAGTAATTAGATGGATTGGATTTGTCCTGCTTTTTGTGGATAGGACTTCCATAGGCAATTTTCCACATTTCTGGGTAGATGTAGCTGTACTGGAACAGCTTGGCTAAGGGCACAGCTAGTTCTGGAGCACAAGTCTTCAGTCCTATTGCTGGAATGTTGTCAGGGCCCATAGCCATTACAGTATTGAGTTCATTCAGCCATTTCTTGATGCCACGCAAAGTGAATTGAATTGGCTGAAGTCTAGCATCTATGATGAGGACCTCCGGAGGAGGCCAAGACAGATCATCCACTCAGCACTTCTGGCTGAAGATGGTGGCTTAAGTAAAAGTCACTACATCAGGTGTGCCTTTTGTCTGTAAGCCACTGAAGAGTATACTATGGAGTATACTATAATTCACATAAAGTTTAGGTGAAGATTCCCCCAGTCTCCAGAAATCTCAGATCGTCAATGCCAATAGATTTTGTCAGATTTAAGATATTAAAGATGTCAATAAGAGAGCAACATTGTAAAACAGTCTTTCCAATATTCCAGATCTGCAAAATTAAAACAGCAAGCGCCACAGAAAAAAGTACATATCTAAATAGAAACTGAGAAACTGTTGGAGCTTTGTGGGCCAGACAGACAGAGCTTATAGGTAACAGATTATAAAGATCAGGGCTATAGCACTAAAGTTGGGATAAAGCAGCCAATAAAGTTATCTTGTGAAATGCTCATTGACTAGAATATCTCATGATCAGATTCTGCCATTTTCTATTCATTCAAGGGAGGTAAAGCATTGCTGGCTGGGCCAGCATTTATTGACCACCTGTGAGACATGGATTTTTTTTTAAATATTTTTGGGGAATATTGTGTTATTCTGTGGGAAAGGCTGTGTGTATCCATGTGTGTGTGTATGTGTGTGTGTGTGTATGACCTAATTAAGCTGGGCAGAGATTAATAGGAAACAGATTGTCTGAGAGCTTAAAACATGAAAAGGGTAGAGGTATTATGTTTGAGGTATAAGTAAATAGGTTAGATCTAACATTTGCGTTTTTAGAGAAGTTGAGAGTTTGAATATCAAAGGGAGTCAAAGGTATCAAGAAACATGTTCGCGTCTTGCAGCAGTTCCATAGGTAAACAAGTAGTGGGGATATTATATTTTATTTACCGAAAACAAAGACAAGATAGAGACATGAAAGATTTTATATTTGGAAGGATTGGAGTCCAAAGAAGTGTGAGAACAATGGAACCTGAAATGAAAAGGGGGATAAAGTACTTAGAGTTACTATTTGAATTGTTGAAATAGCTCTGAACTAGAGCTGCTGTTGAGCTGGAGCTGAAATGGGAGCTGTTAGTTCTGGGCTAGGAGGAGATGCAGTTTGAATCAACCATCCAGTCAAGCCAGAAAAGTCTTGGGCTACAAAAAGCAGTTTTATTCTGAAGTTTGGTTTTCCACAGCACAGTGGAAGCGAGTTACAAGTAATGTGGTATGCCTTTATTGAAGCAACAGCAGTTTGCCTTGGGTAATATTACTGGATTTTGTATAGTTAAATATCTACAAGGGAGTGTTGCCTGGAAGGTATTTACTTGTGAGCCTGACCAAATGGAGAGCCTTTTGGGGGGAAATGTTTTGTAAGACTAATCTTAATTGAGTAAATGTAATCTTGTGTGCTTACGTTTTCTTGTATCCTTGTTAATAAAACTTTTACTTTTAATTTTTAAAATCCAAAAAGTGTTACTGGACTCGTTACTGCTGAGATCAGTACGTCTTCTTCTCACTTTCAGAATACAAAAAGGGTATGGCCTGTTCGCTAAGTTTCCCTCTGGGGTTTGGTTTGCAAAGCAATTAACACTGGCTGTGGTCATAACACACCCTAATTGCCCTCGAGATGGCAGTGAGCTGCCTTCTTGAACTGCTGCAGTCTATGTGGTGTAGGTGCACCCACAGTGTTGTTAGGGAGGGACTTACAGGATTTTGACCCAGCGACAGTGAATAAATGGCGATATAGTTCCAAGTCAGGATGGTGTGTGACTCGGAGGGGAACTTGCAGGTTCCCATGCATCTGCTGCCTTTGTTCATCAAGGTGGTGTAGGCTGTGGGTTTGGAAGGTATTGTTGAAGGATCCTGGGTGAGTTTCTACAGTGCATCTTACAGATGGCTCCCATTGGCGGAATGACTAAGAACCAGGGAACATTGATTTAAGATGAATGGCAAAAGAACGAAAGGTAACATGAGGAAAAGCTTTTTCATGTAGTATGTGCACAGTGTCTGAGAATGTGGTGCAGGCAAATTCAATAGTGGCTTTCAAAAGAGTTTTGTTTAAACATCTGAAGAGAAAAAAGTTGCACGGCTACAGAGAAAAGATGGGGAAATGGAAATGCGACAAGCCGAGCTGCTCTTGCGGAGAGCTAGTCCAGACACATCAGGCTGGATGGCCTCTTTCTGTGCTGCAACCATTCTATGATTCTAAAAGGGTCAATAGTTGGTCATGTGGCACAGGAATAATAAACTGTGGACTTATGTCAAGCCTTTCACCATTCATTCAGATATTAGCCAATCTGTAGCTCAATCCAAAACAAAAACAGAATTACCTGGAAAAACTCAGCAGTTCTGGCAGCATCGGCGGAGAAGAAAATTGTAGCTCAATCCATCTGCCCACCTTTGACATACCCTTTGATACCCACACCTAACAGAAATCTATCAATCTCAGTCCTGAAAAATCAATTTGATCCAATGACCATAGATTTTTGTGGGAGAAAATGTTCCAGTCTTTCACTTTTGTGGGAAATGGACTTCCTGCTCAATGTATTTTAATTCTTGACAGAGAACATATTAACCTGGGTAATGTTTTAAAACCCTATCAGTAAGCTCTGTTCTATGTCTGTGATTTTGTTAATATAACGGGTTGTACTTTTTAAAGCGTTGTATGAGGCTGCCTAGCCTGAGTAAAGAACAACAGCACTTGGGGGAGGTGGTGGAGTAGTGATATTGTCACTGGACTGATAATCCAGAGACCCAGGATAACACTCTGGGGAGTGGGGTTTGAATCCCACCTTGACAGATGGGTGGAGTTTGAATTCAATAAATATCTGGAATTAAAAGTCTAATGATGACCATCTGTAGGATTTTCCCCTCGGCGATTTGGGGGCAGGGCCCGCTTGCCGAGGGGTAAATGATGTGGGATGACGTTGGGAGGAATCCCCGACATCATCCCAGTCCCTTTAAATCTTCAGGAAGGCGGGCGGACAGCAAAAACAGCTGTCTGCCTGCTGATCTGTCAATGGCCAATTAAGGACATTGACAGGCTAATTAACCTTGTTAAAGACCCTGCCCGTTCAAACTTAAGGCTGATGGGCAGGCCAGGAGCCCCAGCAGGTTTCTGATTATTCACGAAACTGCATCCACCGGCGGGATGAAGTTTCATGTTCATTTTAAAAAAAAAGTTAATAAATTTTATGTGTTTCTTATTAACATGTCCCATCTCGTGTGGGGGACGTGTTAATAATTTTAATATTTCTCTCTATTTTTTTTTACTTTTCTTACCTGTCAGTAAACTCCGTGAGACAGCACTTAGTCTCAGGGAGCAGTGCGCACTTTGACAGTTGGGGGATCCCTCCCCCACCCTCCCCTCCCCTCCCCGCACAGGAAGCGCATAGCACTTCCCGTCGGGCAGGCCGCTGGGCAGGGCCTTAATTGGCCCGTCCACTCAAAACGGCGGCGGGCCCGGTTTCGGTGGTGGGGTTTGGCTGCCCGCTCGCCCCACCAAGGGCAAAATTGCGCCCCATTGTTGTAAAAACCCAAGTGGTTCACTCATGTCCTTTGGGGAAGGAGATCTACTGTCCTCACCTGGTCTGGCCTACATGTGACTCTTTAAAAAAAAAAATGCCCTCTGAACAAGGGCAAGGGCAATTAGGGGTGGGCAATAAATGCTGGTCGAGCCGGTGACTCCCACGAACGAATATTTAAAAAAAAAACAATGGCAGTGTGTCCTGCACCTATTCAAAGTTTTTCAGAAGCTGTTACTTAGTTATTGAATCCACGGAGCTTCTGGCCAAGTGTCGGTGGTTCTGTTCCCCTGCCTCTCCCTCCCTGGGGAACACAGGGCAGCGGTCCCGCCTTTCAATCGCTCTCCCTGGACACTGGCGCTGCGTTACTTTCGCTTTCGTTTGCAATTCAGGGACCCGGAAAGAGAATTGGAAGCGGATGCGGATTGGGAGTGAGAGGAATTTTGAGGGCGGCCCTTTATCCTGTCAGGAGTTTCGGTGCAGGGCGTCTGCAGAGAGCAACCAAAGGCATTTAAGACGGGAGGGAACTGAAACTCGTTCGGAAACTCTAATGCGCAGAGCAGCGTGGACTTTGGCAGGTAACTTGTTGTCGGGTGAGGACCTGTGCAGCTTTGGTGTACGTGCTGTAAATGGTTTTTTGTACTTTGTAGAAGAAACACCGGGGGATGTAAAGGTCGTTTCAACACGGAGTTGTTACGATCCGGAATGGGCTGCCTGAAAGGCTGGTGGAAGCAGGTTCAATACTGGAGTTCCTTTCAGAAGGGAACACTGCAAAAATACACATGAAGATGGGAATACTTGCAGGGACACGGTGAAAGAGGGGAGGGAGCAGGAAATGACCAGAGAGCTCTTTCAAAGAGCTGGCACAGGCGGGATGGGCTGAGGGATTTCTTCCTGTGCTGTAAGGTTCAAATATTATAATCCGGTTTCACCCCTGAGTCTCTTCTATACGGTTGTGTCTGGGTAAGTGTTACTCATTTTGCCCATGAAAAAGTGACGATATTCTTCTGTTTTGGACAGGTTTGCAATCTTTCCTGCTGTTGTACATCATGAATGTCACACTTAACCATTTCACCAAACTGACAGTCTCGATTATAAGGGAAGACCACCTGTCAGATTGCCGGCGATCTAACTGTCCTTGTTAATGACACATTTACAGTACAGCAGCAGCAGTAAGAGAGCAATTCCCTGAGGTATAAGTAGCACAGGGCGTGTTACTGCCTCCTTTATAACGACACGTAATCCATGTGCACAATGTACAACCAACAAGTGCTACAATGTGAGGGTGTGTCATACCGCAATATCGAAAACTGTGGATGCCCAACTACTCTCAAACGCGTTTGTGGCTGTTTGTCTCAGCATTATACCTTCCCCAATGCTTGCAGTCGGTCCATGCAAGCCTTGGAATGCAAAATATTTGCCTTGGACTGTACTTGGACAAATCCCACTCTGGCCCCAGACCATAGTGGACCCTGTTGGGCCTTCCAATTCTGTTGCCCTCTATGGATAACGTTGTTTCTGTAGCAGCCATGTAGTAACATCTGTTTTGTTGGTGTATGGACTCTCTGGAGATAGCAGCCCCACTTTGTTTATTTGACCATATGTGAAAGTGTAAATAGTATATTGAGATCCTGGATTCTGCCACTATAAGCCCTTGTCTCACCTTGTTCTACAAAATGACTTGTATAATAATGTAGCCCCTTTAATGTCACAAAACATCCCAAGATGCTTCACAGGGACACATTATGTATACAAATAAAAAATACTGACCCACATAGGGAGATATTAGGCCAGGTAACCAAAAATTTGGTCAGCGAGTTAAAATGAGGTAGGGAGGTGGAGAGGTTTTGGGGAGAGGGTAATTCCAGAGGTTAAGACCGAGGTAGCTGACAGCATAGCCACCAATGGGGGAGTGTTTAAAATTAAGAGTGGCCAGAAAAGAGGAGCACATATATTTCAGAGGGTTGTGGAGCTGGATGGAGATAGGGAGGAGACTAGGTCTTGGAGGAATTTGAAAACAAAAATGAGGATTTTTAAAAATTGAGGTGTTGCTTAACCAAGAGCAGAAGGGATGGTTGAATAGGACTTGGTGCAAATTAGGAAGCAGTCAGCAATTTTAAATGGCCTCAGATATGCACAGTTCACAGGAAGTCTTAAAAATTCCAACAACGTCTCTGTTAGTATGAGAGCTGACAGTCAGATTTCAACAGGTTAGATTTGAGTAAGGTCAGACCTATGTACCTGCCAAAATGGTGGGTTGTGCTTATTAACAGTGAAGCAGATCTGTGTTAGAAACAGATGGTGTAGTGTGCATAACAGACAAGTGTTGAAACCAATGAATGTGTTTACTTAAATGATTGAGTTACTTTCCCACAATTGACACACTTACACAAACAGTCTCTGTAAAAACACTTCTGAGGTGACAAATCTCCTGCCTTTTCCATAATTCTTGTGCTTTCTTCTATTTGGACAGCCTGAGGTTTAATTACACACAGAACATGAAAAGACTGATTCATTGAAGAATGAAATGTTAATAAGTGTAACAGCCATGATCCTGATTAAAGCAGTAATTGTTCTGCTATGTGTGTGCACTTTGACCCTGGGACAACCATCGAAACAGGCAAAATCTCCAATTAAATCCAATAAGCCGTTTGTAACAGTGTGGAATGCTCCTACTGCAACTTGCCAATCCTTGTATGGTATTCATCTCAATCTGGGAATTTTTGACATAATTGCAAATCAAAATGAATCGTTTATTGGGCAAAATGTCACCATCTTTTACGATGATAAACTGGGCTCTTACCCCCATTTTACTGAAAGTGGGATTTCTGTAAATGGGGGTGTCCCACAGAACACCAGTTTGGAAGACCATCTTGCAAAGGTCCAAGTTGACGTGGAAAAACTAGTACCTCTGAAGGACTTTGGCGGGTTGTCTGTCATCGACTGGGAGGCCTGGAGGCCATCTTGGATAAGGGACTGGGATCAGAAAGATATTTACCGCAAGAAATCAAAAGAGCTGGTCCGAAGGAGACATCCTGATTGGTCTGAGAGTCAGGTGGTCAAGCAAGCGCAAAACGAGTATGAACAAGCTGCCCGTGATTTCATGGAACAGACATTGAAGGTGGCAAAGGGCCTTAGGCCTCAGGGCTTGTGGGGCTATTATGGCTTTCCCTGTTGCTATAACAGCGTCATTTCCAAAAATTACACTGGAGAATGTCCTGATATTGAGATGAAGAGGAATGATCGTCTGTTGTGGCTCTGGAGGGAAAGTATGGCCTTATATCCAAGCATCTACCTGGATCTTCAACTTCGATCAACAGAGAACGCACGCAAGTTTGTTCATTATCGAATCAAAGAGGGCCTCCGGCTTGCTCAACTGGGAGCAAATTACAGCTTGCCTGTCTTGCCATATTCTCGGATTGTGTATGCCAACACCACGGACTTCCTGACCGAGGTAATCTCTATGGTTTTCAGTCCTCTAGTAAGGCCCTTTATATGAGGTGTGTTATCATGCCCCCAAGCTGCCAATGGAGAGCTGCACTTACAGGTCAGGGAGTTGGTCAGTAATGTCGTGGCCTGTTGTCCAGCAGGATTGAGGGATCACACTAATAATCCCATGAACGCAGGTGTCTGACAGTAGCACAGTAGCCCAGGATAGCAAAGTATGAGTGTGACTATTCAAGTGCAAAGTGTGGGGGTAGGGATACAGTTTCTGCTCTGGGCACAATCAGCAGTTCCAGTGCAAATTGCATTCAGGATTGTATACCTTTTTGAAAAGTGATTTATTTTCCCCAAGTTTTCATTCAAACTTATTTGCATATCATCAAAATCTGCCATGAATCAGTGCAATTGGACTATGTTTTAAAACAATTTATTATATATAAAATAAAATTTTGCTTTATAAATTATTTTGAGATCTATTTAAGAGTGGTAACTTGGTAAAGTTTGATTAACACAGCTGAAAAAGGTTTTATCACGTAAAAAAGGGGGTTTCAGTTACAGTGTCAATCTACCATCTGTGAGTGGGAGTGGGGAGGCAGTGGTGAAGTGGTAATGTCACTGGACTAGTAATCTAGAGACCCAGGCTAATACTCTGGGGATGTGGGTTCCAATCCCATCATAGCAGCTTGTGGAATTTAAATTCAATTAATTAAATCTGGAATTGAAAGCTACTATTAATAATGGTGACCATGAAACTATCGTTGATTGTCATAAAGGACACATCTAGTCCACTAATGTCCTTTAGGGAAAGAAATCTTCTGGCCTACATGTGACTCCAGACCCATAGCAATGTGGTGGACTCTTAAACTGCCCTCTGAGATGGCTTAGTAAGCCATTTCGAGGGAAATTAGGGATGGGCAACAATTCTGGCCTTGCCAGTGATGCCCACAACCCTTGAAAGAATGTTTCTTTTAAAAGTAACCTGATATTAAAGTCCAGAAAATAACTTTTACGAAATCCACAACACAGTTTTCTGGTTAGATTGCGGTACTGTCGTCCTTTGTCACTTTAAAAAAAAGTTTGATTCAAAACCTTTGAAAACACACCAATTATCGTCCTCGTGTCAGCCTAAATTTTGGAGTCCCCTCAAAGGCCTACGAACAAATGCAGTTATCAGAAACTCCCAATGGCGACTCATTCACCCTTCTGGGCAAGGCCAGTTTTGTGAATGGGGCCTGCGTCTAGCACAATGTTTTTAAAATTAGCCCAAAGATGGTGGCAATGATTTCTGCTGAACTCAGTTTGCGATTAAAATTCTGGAACCCTCCACAACCCGGTTGCGACAATATCTGGAAAATTGCGCCAAAAATAAACCAGCGTAACTGAGAAGAAATTCCAGTCCTGTGTATTTCTGAAAATAAATCTAAAGGATCACCAAAGGAAATATTGAGCTAAACAGACCCAAAATTTCCTAGGTTCAGTTTCTAGTCTGCAGTGAATTGGCTGACCTCAATGGTGCCGCTGTGTTAGGAGAGTTAAATTATCCAGGGTTACTGCTCTTAATTGCTATCCATTGAACCTTTGTGCATACATGGACAGCAACACTCACCTATCAAGCTTGGTTGTGATGTCCTCCAAGATGAGTAATCTGCCCATACTCACTGACTAAACTCAGTATGAAGTCGTGTTTCTTTAATTCATTCACGGCATGTGGGCTTCACTGGCTGGGTCAGCATTTACTGCCCATTCCTAGCTGACCTTGAGAAGGTGGTAAGCTGCCTTCTTGAACCTCTTTCTAGGAGTTAACCGTGCTAAATTGTTGAAAGACTGGAAGCGCTGTGAAAAAGAAATCTGGGAACACAAGGCTGAGGGGGGTGAGATAGGTGAATGTTGAAATATTTATTTTGCATTCTTCATTTGGCTTTAGTGCGAAAATCCAAACAAATCACCACAGGAGAAAACATATTCCAGACAAACTGTTGGGTTAAGACAAGATCCAGTTCGATAACCTGTGATGGAGGCATGACCAGAATCTCAAACAGTAACACCACAGTCTTATCTGTTCCTGAATCTTTCAGATTGACTTGATCCACACTATTGGAGAGAGTGTAGCAATGGGAGCTGCAGGGATTGTCCTTTGGGGGAACTCAGATTATGCCCGCTCTAAGGTAAAATACATCATTTGGTTATTTTGTTGGAACTGTAATGAAAATTAAAGCACCTACACTTTAGAGGTGTTCTGTACCTTAAAGGTTTATTTTTCATGTTTCAAGCTTCATTTACCTAATAACTGTTGGGCTATTTTTTCCATTTTCTTTTGTTACTATGATCGGACGTAACAACCACAGAATAATATTTTTGTCTTTAATGAGCTTATGTTACACGATTTAACATGAGTACTCAGTTAACTCATACAACACAATTCCATACAATTATTTGATTGTTTATTATTGCTGAAAAAAGACATTTTGTCGAAGCTTTTCATCTTGCACTCAGCAGGACAATCGCAAGAATACCAATGTCAGGGGAAGCAACAACTTTATACTGTATGAGAAGAGGGTGCTGATTGGTTGGCATGTGGACACTGATTGTTAGAGGCGTTGCCATGGAGAATGCACCAGTTAATGGTGACTGACAGTTAACTGCCAAGCATTGTTTGAAATTTAAACCAGGCAGCTTGACTGTGATTAGTCAAGGCATTGCCCTGAGGAATGAACCAGTGAATGGCTATCACTTATTTTGTTTAGCTGAAACAGGCACAATGTATATACATATACATAAGAACAAAAAAACTGCGGATGCTGGAAATCCAAAACAAAAACAGAATTACCTGGAAAAACTCAGCAGGTCTGGCAGCATCGGCGGAGAAAAAAAGAGTTGACGTTTCGAGTCCTCATGACCCTTCGACAGAACTTGCGTTCGAGTCCAAGAAAGAGTTGAAATATAAGCTGGTTTAAGGTGTGTGTGTGGGGGGCGGAGAGATAGAGAGACAAAGAGGTGGAGGGGGGGGTGGGGGTGTGTGGTTGTAGGGACAAACAAGCAGTGATAGAAGCAGATCATCAAAAGATGTCAACGACAATAGTACAATAGAACACATAGGTGTTAAAATTAAAGTTGGTGATATTATCTAAACGAATGTGCTAATTAAGAATGGATGGTAGGGCACTCAAGGTATAGCTCTAGTGGGTTTTTTTTTATATATAATGGAAATAGGTGGGAAAAGGAAAATCTTTATAATTTATTGGAAAAAAAAAAGGGAAGGGGGAAACAGAAAGGGGGTGGGGATGGGGGAGGGAGCTTACGACCTAAAGTTGTTGAATTCAATATTCAGTCCAGAAGGCTGTAAAGTCCCTAGTCGGAAGATGAGGTGTTGTTCCTCCAGTTTGCGTTGGGCTTCACTGGAACAATGCAGCAAGCCAAGGACAGACATGTGGGCAAGAGAGCAAGATGGAGTGTTGAAATGGCAAGCGACAGGGAGGTTTGGGTCATTCTTGCGGACAGACCGCAGGTGTTCTGCAAAGCGGTCGCCCAGTTTACGTTTGGTCTCTCCAATGTAGAGGAGATCACATTGGGAGCAACGGATGCAGTAGACTAAGTTGGGCGAAATGCAAGTGAAATGCTGCTTCACTTGAAAGGAGTGTTTGGGTCCTTGGACGGTGAGGAGAGAGGAGGTGAAGGGGCAGGTATTGCATTTTTTGCGTGGGCATGGGGTGGTGCCATAGGAGGGGGTTGAGGAGTAGGGGGTGATGGAGGAGTGGACCAGGGTGTCCCGGAGGGAGCGATCCCTACGGAATGCCGATAAGGGGGGTGAAGGGAAGATGTGTTAGGTGGTGGCATCATGCTGGAGTTGGCGGAAATGGCGGAGGATGATCCTTTGAATGCGGAGGCTGGTGGGGTGATAAGTGAGGACAAGAGGGACCCTATCATGTTTCTGGGAGGGAGGAGAAGGCGTGAGGGCGGATGCGCGGATGCGCGGGAGATGGGCCGGACACGGTTGAGGGACCTGTCAACGACCGTCGGTGGAAAACCTCGGTTAAGGAAGAAGGAGGACATGTCAGAGGAACTGTTTTTGAATGTAGCATCATCGGAACAGATGCGACGGAGGCGAAGGAATTGAGAGAATGGGATGGAGTCCTTACAGGAAGCAGGGTGTGAGGAGCTGTAGTCGAGATAACTGTGGGAGTCGGTGGGTTTGTAATGGATATTGGTGGACAGTCTATCACCAGAGATTGAGACAGAGAGGTCAAGGAAGGGAAGGGAAGTGTCAGAGATGGACCACGTGAAAATGATGGAGGGGTGGAGATTGGAAGCAAAATTAATTAATTTTTCCAAGTCCTGACGAGAGCATGAAGCGGCACCGAAGTAATCATCGATGTACCGGAGAAAGAGTTGTGGAAGGGGGCCGGAGTAGGACTGCAACAAGGAATGTTCCACATACCCCATAAAGAGAAAGGCATAGCTGGGGCCCATGCGGGTACCCATAGCCACACCTTTTATTTGGAGGAAGTGAGAGGAGTTGAAGGAGAAATTGTTCAGTGTGAGAACAAGTTCAGCCAGACGGAGGAGAGTAGTGGTGGATGGGGATTGTTCGGGCCTCTGTTCGAGGAAGAAGCTAAGGGCCCTCAGACCATCCTGGTGGGGGATGGAGGTGTAGAGGGATTGGACGTCCATGGTGAAGAGTAAGCGGTTGGGGCCAGGGAACTGGAAATTGTTGATGTGACGTAAGGTGTCAGAGGAATCACGGATGCAGGTGGGAAGGGACTGGACAAGGGGAGAGAGAAGGGAGTCAAGATAACGAGAAATGAGTTCTGTGGGGCAGGAGCAAGCTGAGACGATCGGTCTACCGGGGCAGTTCTGTTTGTGGATTTTGGGTAGGAGATAGAAGCGGGCCGTCCGAGGTTGGGCGACTATCAGGTTGGAAGCTGTGGGAGGGAGATCCCCAGAGGAGATGAGGTCAGTGACAGTCCTGGAAACAATGGCTTGATGTTCAGTCGTGGGGTCATGGTCCAGGGAGAGGTAGGAGGAAGTGTCTGTGAGTTGACGCTCAGCCTCCGCGAGGTAGAGGTCAGTGCGCCAGACAACAACAGCACCACCCTTGTCAGCGGGTTTGATGACAATGTCAGGGCTGGACCTGAGAGAATGGAGTGCAGTAAGTTCAGAGAGAGACAGGTTAGAATGGGTGAGAGGAGCAGAGAAATTGAGATGACTAATGTCGCGCCGACAGTTCTCAATGAAAAGATCGAGAGAAGGTAAGAATCCAGAGGGAGGGGTCCAGGTGGAGGGAGAATATTGGAGATGGGTAAAAGGATCTGTTGAACTGAGAGAGGACTCCTGCCCAAAGAAGTGAGCCCGGAGACGAAGACGGCGGAAGAAGAGTTCAGTATCATGCCGAGCCCGAAATTCATTGAGGTGAGGGCGTAAGGGTATGAAACTAAGTCCTTTGCTGAGCACTGAACATTCAGCATCGGAGAGGGGAAGGTCAGGGGGTATAGTGAATACACGGCTGGGGTTGGGATTGGAAGAAAGGGTGGGGACGGAGGAACAGGCAGGGGTGGGGGGTCCTAGATGGGTGTTGGTGTCGATGAGTTGTTGTAGCTTGCGTTCCTTAGCACTTGAGAGAAAGAGAAAAAGTTTCTTGTTGAGGCGTCGGATGAGCCGAAGGATAAAATGAAACTGGGGGCACGCGCAGCTTTGAAAAAGGGTACGGCGGTGCTGCTGGAGGGAGAGGTCGAGTGTGTTCATATGGCGGCGCATGGCACTGAGTGTGGATTTCAGAATGTGACGGGAACAGCAGTCCGAGAAACGTTTTATGTCCCGGAGATACCTGTAATCCTGGGTGGGTTCGAAACATGAGGGGTGGAATTTCAGTTGAAATCCACGTGGGGTAAGTCGGAGACGGAGACAGTCACTGAGAAAGGAGATATGGCTGTGAAAGCGGGTTTTAGTAAACACCTTGTCAAACACTAGGAGGGAAATGGAAAGCAAAGAAGGTGAGCAAGACAACAGAGAGATACGGAAATCTTGTCGCAGAGAGGAACAGAACTTCTTCAAGGAGGTAGGCATTTCTTGAAGAGCAGTGGCAGTCAATTAAACACAGAGATAAGAACAACACCCTGGTCCACTCTTCCATCACCCCCTACTCCTCAACCCCCTCCTATGGCACCACCCCATGCCCACGCAAAAAATGCAATACCTGCCCCTTCACTTCCTCTCTCCTCACCGTCCAAGGACCCAAACACTCCTTTCAAGTGAAGCAGCATTTCACTTGCATTTCGCCCAACTTAGTCTACTGCATCCGTTGCTCCCAATGTGATCTCCTCTACATTGGAGAGACCAAACGTAAACTGGGCGACCGCTTTGCAGAACACCTGCGGTCTGTCCGCAAGAATGACCCAAACCTCCCTGTCGCTTGCCATTTCAACACTCCACCCTGCTCTCTTGCCCACATGTCTGTCCTTGGCTTGCTGCATTGTTCCAGTGAAACCCAACGCAAACTGGAGGAACAACACCTCATCTTCCGACTAGGGACTTTACAGCCTTCTGGACTGAATATTGAATTCAACAACTTTAGGTCGTAAGCTCCCTCCCCCATCCCCACCCCCTTTCTGTTTCCCCCTTCCTTTTTTTTTTCCAATAAATTATAAAGATTTTCCTTTTCCCACCTATTTCCATTATATATAAAAAAAAACCCACTAGAGCTATACCTTGAGTGCCCTACCATCCATTCTTAATTAGCACATTCGTTTAGATAATATCACCAACTTTAATTTTAACACCTATGTGTTCTACTGTACTATTGTCGTTGACATCTTTTGATGATCTGCTTCTATCACTGCTTGTTTGTCCCTACAACCACACACCCCCACCCCCCCCCTCCACCTCCTTGTCTCTCTATCTCTCCGCCCCCCACACACACACCTTAAACCAGCTTATATTTCAACTCTTTCTTGGACTCGAACGCAAGTTCTGTCGAAGGGTCATGAGGACTCGAAACGTCAACTCTTTTCTTCTCCGCCGATGCTGCCAGACCTGCTGAGTTTTTCCAGGTAATTCTGTTTTTGTTTACAATGTATATACATATTCTTTCTGTTTACAAATAACAGAGCCCTGTGTATTAATATATGTGACTTCCAGTACACGCAAAAGCGCCACACTGCAAGCTCAACTGACAATCTTAAACTGGTTGTCAGCGTAATTTTTAGTACACTGAGGATTATTTAGTAAATGTTTTCCAATTGTGCAATCACATCTAATGTTGGACACAGCGTTTTGAGTTTTGCAAGCACTGGCTGGTTGAGCATGGTGAGCAAATGGTCTGTACCCTGCCCATTGCAAGCAGTGGGAGGGACATGCTTTTTGATATGATCTGCCAGTCTTTGGGACATATGGCCTACATATCAAACGGGAGACAGTGCTATTGTCATTGGTGAGAACCCAGGTAATGCTCTGTGGACCTGGGTTTGAATTCCACCATGGCAGATGGTGAAATTTGAATCAATTAAAAAAAAATCTGGAATTAAAAGTCTGATGATGACTATGAAACCATTCCTGACTGTCATAAGAAAAACCCACCTGGTTCACTAATGTCATTTAGGAAAGGAAATCTGTCACCCTTACCCTCTGGCCTACATGTGGCTTCAGACCCTCAGCAATGTGATTGACTCTTAAATGCCCTCTGAATGAAAGCCATTAGGGATGGGCAATAAATGCTGGCCTAGCCAGTGACACCCACATCCCATGAATGAATACAAAAAAATACCTAGCATCACACTGAAATTCACATACCATATTACTCATTTGTGTGATAGGCAGGATGTCTTTTTGGCTTGACGGCAGTACCATGTTAGTGGCGAATATCACTCGTGTTGCTACTGCATAGTAGCAATGTGAAACAGCTAGCTTCAACAGTTGCTCAAATTTTTGAGATACCTTGCTCTTCCAGGGTAATCTGAGGTAGACTGGGGACTTTACAGGGCCGAAAGCAAAGGCCTTAGGCCTATTCATGAGTTTGCACGAGATACAGCGTGAAATGATCTGATCGGGGTAGTCATTATCCCGCAGGATGCTTTTGATGTGCCCTATTTCAGCATCAAGCTCTCATTGTGAGCAAATGGCTTGGGCCCTACTTACAAGGTTGCCAATAAGGCCAGCCTTATAGCGCGTGGAACTGTAAGAATCCCAATATGTGTATTGATCAGTGAAGATCGGCTTGCGGTAGACCGTGGTAGAGAACCCCCTGGCAGATTTCTCCACTAGTACTTCAAGGAAAGGGATTTCATTTGACTGCTGCACTTAAGGAAATGATAGATATTTGCACTGCAGCCCTATATCACGGCGATCTAGACCTGCCACTGTTGCATGAACCAGTATTCATTGAGCTTATGAACTCGGTAACTCGTGCAGTTGAGTTCAGCTTTAACAGCACCATGTATGCCCAAATAGATAGCGTTGCCATGGGATCTCCCTCGGCCCAGCTTTTGAAAACATCTTTGTTGAGTTCCATGAGAAACGTGTCTTCGATGGAATGACACCTAACCTCCTGCCACTTGCATATTTCTGATATGTGGATGATACGTTTGCTATATTTAAATCCGTAGCAGCATATAATAAATGCCTTGCATGTCTTAATGGGCTCCATCCTGCGCTCAAATTCACCTTTGAAATGGAGCATCGCCATTACATTACCATTGGGTTATTTGAAGGTGAAGGAAATATATTTAAGAAGCAGGAAATATAAATAATGAAATACTTTGTTTCTTGTTTAGGAATCTTGCCTTGCTTTGAAAGCATATATCAGTGGAATATTGGGTAACTATATTGTTAACGTAACAAATGCTGCAATGATCTGCAGTTGGTTGCTGTGCACAAACCATGGCAGATGTGTGCGAACAAGCAAAGATACCCACGCTTTTCTGCACCTAAATCCAGACACCTTCGCTGTGAGGGTAAACCTTTCAGACAAAGGCCCGGCATTCTTCCTGCAGGGACAGATGGCTGAGAAAGACATAAGAGAAATGGCGACCAGATTTCAGTGCCAGTGCTACAGTGGATGGCTGGGAGCACACTGCGAGATCGCAAACGGATAGACCAGTGATGCTGTGTAACTTTTGGGTCTGGGCTTAAAAGTGAACAAACACTAACCTGCAGTCATCGTTTACTTCATGTTTTCATTGGTGGTTCACTTTTGATAAATTAAAACCAAAAAAATGTTGTAAAAACTCAGCAGGTCAGGCAGCAACTATGGAGTGAGAAACGGAGGTAAATGTTTCAGATCAAAAGCCTTTCATCAGAACATGGGACCTGAAAATTAACTCTGCTTCTCTGTCCACAGATGCTGCCTGTTTTGCTGAATATTTCCTACTTTTTCTGTTTTAATTTCAGGTTTCCAGCATTTGCGGTATTTCGCTTTTGTATCATTTTTGATGAGTTTGCCTTCCTCTGGTATCATTACCATAATACACAGTGAATATCCAATAAAGTGTTTTGCCCACAGGTCACTGACAATTTTTCACAACAAGTTGTTAGTATTGTTTTGTGTTTCAATCTGGTCAATGAAATAGAATATATTTTTAATTGTTTTTGATTCAATTCCTATCTGGAAGGTGGAGAATTGTGCAATTGTGTGGTTTCTTGAGCTCCTCCAGCTATCTGCTACATTGTCTAAATGTGTGACTCTATTCCACGAAGCTGGGGTTAACACCAATCATTATACCTAGGGCAGAGCTGCAGTAGGCTATTCTTATGCCCTGGTCCGGCAAACCTCATACATGCAGATTGTCCATGACGGTCAATATTCCATCAAAGTCTTTCTCGTTTGTATCACTCAGTATCATATCAGATGATGCATTCATCACAAGCAAGCAGCAATCTCCCCTTGTATTTTATCACATTTGGGAAGTATTCAGAAAAGTAGTGCAGATAGAACCCCACAATGTTTCAGCATGGATTTTAAAAATAAATTTAGTAAGTTTCTAACAATACAGCAAATGGAATTAAAAGAACATTATTTAATCAGCTCCCCCACTCCCCCCACCTCCATTAATTTTTGTAAGAGGAAGAATCCCTTTGTTTCTTTCTCTCTTGCCTGCCTGGGCTTCCTATGCTGCAATCCATTGGCAGCCAGGTTACTCACCTAGTTCCAGACCTCTGCCAGCGCTGCAAACTGCTCACAATGTTAGCAGCTTATTACCGGTAGACTTTATCAATTGTGGTGTTAAGATTGTCATGGCGAAATCATTCCACAATGAAGATCAGCTAAACTTAGAATCTAAGTATGACTCACAGAGCCATAAGGGAGCTTCGGAAGTTACTAAGAAGGTGTCTTTTTTGAGTATTTAACTTAACTGAACAGCTTTCCTTCGGCCTCCCTCCACGAGTTGGCGCTGTCTCCAGCGGGTCCGCTCCACTCTCTTCTCCAGTTGGTGACACTGGAGTGCAGTTTTTGTTTGCAGTAGATTCTTCAGTTGGGGTTTGGTGACTGAGGGAGTTTAATGGCTAAATTAAGGGTTAAATTCTATCTAAAGTCTAGGCTTTCTTTAATTTAGCAATTAACTAAAAGTTGCTGTTAGGGTTGGAAGAAGGTGAGTTTTAGTCCAGCCTTAAATAGGGCTCATAAAGGCTCTGCTTGCAACTGCAACTAATTAATTAGATAACTGGCTTAATCAGGTTTTCAGAGGCTAGGTTCAGAGAGTATCAAAGTAAGCTATCTTATAGTGCTGACTTTGTCTGCACTAGAGTGCTGTGTTTGGCTGCAGTAGAGTGCTTCAGTTGAAGTTTGGTGATTGAGGGAGTTTAGTGAGAAGGGAGGAGATGCTCCTTTCTTTTTCTACCTTTCCTCAGAAAGAAGAGTGGTGGCCTTGGTAAGTAGAAACTGGTGAGTAAATTAGTGAAATGTAACATTTTTAAACAAGTTGATATATTTGGATTTAACTGAGAAGCGACATGTTTAAGGAATATTTAGGGGCAATATAACAAAGTAATATAAATAATCCAAAGTAGAGTAAAGTTGACGTAAGGGAAGTAGAGTTAAGGCATGGCAGGGCAGTTCAGTCACGTGGAATGCGTGTCCTGTAATATGTGCGAAGTCATGGACGCTACCGCTGTCCTAGCTGACCATATGTGCAGGAAATACTGCCAACTGCAGAAACTTGAGCTCTGGGTTTCAGAGCTTGAGTGGTGGCTGAAGTCACTATGGCACATCCTCGAGGATGAGAGCTACGTGGATAGCACATTCGGAGAGGTGGTCACACCGCAGCTTAAGGGCCTGGAAACAGGGAATGGGTGACAACTAGGCAGCCCAAGAGAAGTGGGCAGGTGGTACTGGAGCCCCCTGGGATCCCTCACACAAATCGGTTTTCCTTTTTGGAAGCTGGTGAGGGCACTAGTTCCTCAGAGGAGTGCAGTCAGAGCCAGGTTTGTGCCACCACAAGTGGTTCAGCTGTACAGGAGGGGCGGAAGAAGAAAGAAAGAGCTATAGGGGATTCATTAGTTAGGGGAACAGACAGGTGTTTCTGTGGCCGTCAATATGAGTCCAGGATGGTATGTTGCCTCCCTAGTGCCAGGATCAAGGATGTCACAGAGCGGCTGCAGGATATTCTTCTTGGGGAGGTCAATCAGCCAGTGGTTGTGGTTCACTGGGTAGGAAGGGGATGTAGTCCTGCAATCAGAATTTAGGGAGCTAGGTAGAAAATTAGCAGGCAGGACCTCAAATGTAGTAATCTCCAGATTACTCCCAGTGCCATGTGCCGGTGAATACAGAAATAGGAGGATAAGGCAGATGAATGCATGACTGGAAAGATGGTGCAGGAGGGAGGGCTTTAGATTTCTGGGGCTCTGGGACTGGCTCTGGGGGAGATGGTACCTGTACAAACCAGATGGGTTGCACTGGAACAGAGCGGGCACTGAGTTCCTTATGGGGTGTTTTGCTAGTGTTGTTGTGAGGGCTTTAAACTAACTCGACAGGGATGCAAGAAGCAAGAGAAAATATTAGAGAGGAATACCAGGGTACACAAAATACTGGGGGGGACAGATGGCACTACTATAGAAAATAGTAAGTTATTAGGTAAAGTTGGGTCAAGGAAGAAAGTAACAAAATCTAAATCAGAGTTACTATGCAAGCAAGTGAATGCACGGAGTATAGTAAATAAGATTGGGGAGTTACAGGTACAGATTGCCATGTGGAAATGTGATGTGGTGATAACAGAGTTGATAACCTGGCTCGAGGAAGGGCAGAACTGGGTATTAAATATTTCTGGGTACAAGGTGTTCAGAAGAGATAGGAAAGGAGGAGGAGTGGTGGTATTGATTAAAGGGAGCATTGCAGTGCTGGAGAAAGAGAATGACCCAGAGGGTTCAAGGACAGAATCAATTTGGCTAGAGCTAAGGAACAAAAAGGGTGCAATTACATTGTTCGGTTTAGTCTATAGACCGCCAAATAGTGAGAAGAACATAGAAGAACAGATCTGCATGGAAATTACAGAGATGCAAGCATTATAGAGTAGTTATAATGGGTGACTTTAATTACCTGACTATAGACTGTGATAGTGTGAAGGGCAGAGAGGGCCCTTCTTAGACTGTGTTCAGGAGAATTTTATACAGCAGCATGTGTCCAATCCAACAAGAAAAGATGTGCTGTTGGACCTGGTTCTTGGAAATGAGGTGGGCCAAGTAGATCAAGTGTCAGTGGGGGAGCATTTAGGAACCAGCAATCATTGAATTGTACATTTTAGGATAATGACAGAAAAGGACGATAGGCAATCCAGAGTAAGAATAATTAACTGGACAAGAGCCGACTTCGATGGGACAAGGATGAAGTTAGGAACGAAGGTTTGGCAGAAAAAATTGTAGCTGAACAATAGGCTACCTTCAAAAAAGAATTGGTTTGGGCACTGTCAAGGTATACTCCATCAAAGGGGAAAGGTAGGCAAACAAATCCAGAGCTCCCTGGATGAAAAAGGAGATTGAAATTAAGATAAAGAAGAAAAATTGCACTTATGACAGGTGTCAGGTAGAAAATACAATTGAGAACCAAGAGGAATACAGAAGGTTCAGAGCAGAGTTGAAAAAACATTTTAGAGAAGGGAAGAGGGATTATGAAAAAAGACTGGCAGCTAACATAAAGGGAAATCCCAAAGTCTTCTATAGACATATAAAGAGTAAAAGGATGAGGAAGCCGATTAGGGACCTAAAAGGGAATTTACACATGGAAGAAGGGGCCATGGCTGAGGTATTAAATGAATATTTTGCATCCATCTTTATCAAGGAGGTAAATGCCACACAGGCCATGGTGACAGACAAGGAAACTCTGTCACTAGAAGGATTCAAAATTGACAAGGAGGAAGTGTTGAATAAACTTTTGGTACTTAAAGTTGACAAGGTACTAGGACCAGATGAAATGCATCCAAGGATACTGAAAGAATTGAGAGTAGGAATTATAGGGACACTGGCCATAATCTTTCAGTTTTCCCTAGACTCAGGGCAATCACATAGCTTGGTGTAGTCGACGGACGGCCAAACAGTGAGAAGGACATGGAAGAACAAACCCAGAGGACTAGAGAATTGCAAATTATGCCCTTGTTCAAAAAAGGTTGTAAGAATAAACCCAGCAACAGACCAGCAACTTCAGTGGTGGGTAAGATTCTACAAACAGTTATTCAGGATAGAATTAATGGAAAAATATGGATTGATAAGGAAGAGCCAGCATGGATTGCTAAAGGAGAAATCATGTTTAACTAATTTGCTGGAATTTTTTTGAAGCAGTAACAGAAAAGATCGATGAAGGTAATGCTGTTGATCTGATGTACATGGATTTTCAAAAGGCGTTTGACATAGTGCCACACAACAGACTTATGAGAAAAGTAATTACTCATGGAATAAAAGGGACAGTAGCAAAGTGGATACACAATTGGCTGAAAAATAGGAAGCAGGGAGTAATGGTCAATGGATATTTTTTGGGCTGGAGGGAAGGGTGGAATGGGTCTGCTGGAGACAGAATCTCAGAATTTTAATTGTTCAGGAGGCCATTCGGCCCATCGTGTCTGCACCGAATTTCCAAATAAGCATTATGACTTAGTGCCATTCCCCTGCAATGGAAGGTTTCTAGTGGAATTCCCCAGGGGTTGTTATGGGACCCTTGCTTTTCCTGATATATATTAATGATCTAGATCTTGGTGTGCAGGGGTCAATTTCAAAGTTTGTGGATGATACGAAGCTTGGGAGAGTTGTGAACTGTGAGGAGGACAGTGTGGAACTTCAGGAGGACAAAGACAAGTTGGTGGAGTGGGCAGATAGGTGGCAGATGAAGTTCAATGCGGAGAAATGTGAGGTGATTCATTTTGGTAGGAAGAACATGGACAGACAATATAAAATAAGGGGTGAACTTTTAAAGGGGCTGCAGGAGCAGAAAGTCTTGGGTATATATAGATTATTGAAGGTGGCAGGACAGGTGGAGAGAGCAGTTAATAAAGCATATAATATCCTCGGCTTTATTAATAGTGGCCTGGAGTATAAGAGCAGGGAGGTTATGCTGAATTTATATAAGACACTCATTAGACCTCAGCTGGAATATTGTGTACAGTTCTGGGTACCACATTATAGAAAGGATGTGAACACATTGGAGAGAGTGCAGAAGAGGTTCACAAGAGTAGTTCTAGGGTTAAGAAACTTCAGCTATGAGGATGGATTGGAGAGGCTGGGACTGTTCTCCTTGGAGAGAAGAAGGCTAAGAGGAGATTTGATAGTGCTTTTCAAAATCATGAAAGGGGCTGGACAGAGAAGTTGTTCCCGCTGGTAAAAGGATCCAGAACGAGAGGGCACAGATTTAAATCGATTTGCAAAATAAGCAAATACAATGTGAGAAAGCTTTTTTCCCACAGTGAGCGTTTCAGGTCTGGAATGCACTGCCTGGAAGTGTGGTGGAGGCAGGTTCAATCGAGGCATTCAAGAAGGCATGAGATGATTATTTAAATAGAAACAATGTGCAAGGGCACTGGGAAAAGGCAGGGCAATGGCACTAAGTCATAATGCTTATTTGGAGAGATGATGCAGACATGATGGGCTGAATGGCCTCCTATGCCATTAAAATTCTAAGATTCTGTCTCCATCGGACCCGCTTCGCTTTTCCCTCCAGTTGGCGGTGCTGTCTCCGGTGGACCCGCTCCGGGGAATCACTTCAAACATTTGTGGTGTCACGGCAACGGGGGGGTCAAAGCTGCAGGCTGGACTCAGGCCTCACCTGTGGGGAGTGGCCTAGGCCTTGCCTGAAGGTGTTTGGGGGAAGCCGGGTCCCAGGACTGGAAGACTTACAGTGAAAAATAATTCACCTGGGATTCCATTGAAATTCTGTATGGAATAAAGTGAGAACATTCTGTGATTTGGTGACACCAGAGAGCCGGTAATGGAGAATTTGGAATATGGATGACCAGTATTTAATGCGCCCCTTGAGGGGATGGGGACCCCGCCACCTCACCCTGATTAAGTGCGGGGCAGAAAGGCTACCCACCAATTGAGGCAGATAAGTGGACAACTTATTCCCAATGCCTCATTGCGCCACTGCTGGTATTCAACCAACAACAGACAGGGGACTCGCCATGTGAGGAGACTGACAAGCAAACTCTCTGGGATTTGCCAGTAGTCTAGTAGATCTCCCGTGGTGGCGAACATCACTCCCACTATCCGTTCCCCCATTCCCTCCCCTCCCTCACTCCCTCCCCCACCCCCGTCCCTCCCTCCCTCCTCCCCCCCACCCCCCCCAACCCCCCCCCCCCCCCCCCACTGCACCCCCACCCCCAGTATATACAAACCTACGAATTAGGAACAGGAGTAGGTGACTCGGCCCCTGGAGCCAGCTCCACTATTCAGTAAGATCATAATATGGATTATTGGGGCAGAACCACAGTATGTGGCACCACAGAACCAGTAATCATAGACTCACAGAATTGTTACAGCACACAAGGAGGCATATGGCCCCTCCACCCTGTGCTGGCTCTACGAAGGAGCAGTTCGCCTAGTGTCACTCACCCGCCTTCTCACTGTAGCCCTGCACCTCCTTCCTTTTCAGATAATGATACAATTACCTCTTGAATGCCCCAGCAGAACCAGCCTGCATCACAATGTCAGCAGGCAGTGCATTCCAGATCCTAACCATTCGCTGCATAAAAAAGTTCTTCCTCGTAGCCATTGCTCCTTTTGCCAATCACCTTAAATCTGCGCTTTCTCATTCATGATCCTTCCACCAATGAGAATAGTTTCTCTCTACCTACTCTGTCAGATCCTTCATGATTTTGAATACCTCCATCAAATCTCCTCTCAACCTTTTTTCCAAGAACAGTCCTAATTTCTCCAATCTGTTTACATAACTGAATTTCCTCTGCATCCTTTCTAATGCTTTCACATCCTTCCCAGAGTGTGGTGCCCAAGACTGGATGCAATACTCTAGTTGAGGCCGAACCAGTCTTTCATACAAGTTTAGCATAACCTCCTTGTTATTGTGCTCTATGCTGTTATAAGGATCTCAGTTGAGGCCAGTAACCTATTTTTGAAAAAAGAAAAAATCCAAAATCCCAGTTATTTACTGAAAGAATGAAGCCACAAAATTCCACAGTTTAAAACAAAATAAATTTTACTATTCAAGAGCCAAACAAAGCAAACAAACACTAAATAATATTTTGGGCAGCCAACTCTGCTCTAAAATCCAAAATCAACATCAGTTAAATGTGAATTAACAGGCAAGTTGCAGTCGATTATGAACTATAAATAAACACCGTAAATGGCCGATATCACTAAGGCAGATCTTACGAATTGGTTCAGCAGTCCACTCAGCATATATAATCAATGTCAGTCACAAAGTCCTTCAAAACTGTTTTCTTCATGAAGAATTTCAGGATTTAGCCTGATCCCCAGCCAATGGCAGCACATAACCAACTCGAGTTCCACAGGCACGGTCTTCACTAAAAATGGTAACACATCAGCAGAACCTTCTCAACTCTGCTTACAATGTTCCAAATCGATCCACCAATTTATCTTCAAGGAACAGAAATTGTTGCAGAAACTGTATATTGCCTATTCTCGGCTTCTGGATCTAGCCTCAGTCTTCCTCAGCCTGCCTGTACTGCATCACTGGAATCACCACCTGAGCTCTAATGACTCTGTGAACTTCATAGGTTTCAACCAGTTTCACTGTCTAGAAATTTTGTTTTCCATTCTCAGTTTCAGTTTCTTCAGAAGTTTTGATTTCCAATCTCAGTTTCAGTTTCCTTAGAAACTGGAATGGTCAGTTTCCTTTCTCAGTTTCCCTGTCTTCAAAAATAAAAGCTTTGGAACCACAGATTCCATCACACCCTATTGATAAAGCCTAGGATACTCTATGCTTTATTAATTGCTCTCTCAACCTGTCCTGTCACCTTCAATGATTTATGTACATATATACTCAGGTGCCTCTACTTTTGCACCCCCTTTAGAATTATACCCTTTATTTTATATTGCCTCTCCACCTTCTTCCTACCAAAATAAATCACTTCACATTTCTCTGCATTAAATTTTATCTACTACCTGTTAGTCCGTTGCACCAACCTGTCTATGTCCTTTTGAGTTCTATGCTATTCTCCTCACAGTTCATAATACTTCCAAGTTTTGTTTAGTCTGCAAATGTTGAAATTGTGCCCTGTCCACCCTGGTTATTAATATATGTCAGGAAGAGCAGGCGTCTTAACACTATCCCTTGGCGGACTACACTATAAACCTTCCTCCACTCTGAAAAACAGTTGTTAACCACTACTCTCTTTCCTGTCACCTAGCCAATTTTGTATCCATTTTCCTAATGTCCCTTTTATTCTATGAGCTGTAAATTTGCTCATCTGTCTTGTGTGGCACTTTATCAAATGCCTCTATGAAACCCATGTACACCACATCAACAGCAATATCCTCATCAACCTTCTTTGTTACTGCATCACAAAATTCAAGCAGGTGGTTCAACATGATTTGCCCTTAACAAATCCTGATGGCTTTCCTTGATTAATCTATATTAATCTATTTGCTCAAATAGCTGTTAATTGTGTCACAAATTATCATTTCTAGAGGCTTCCTCACTACCAAGGTTAAACTGACTGACGTGGAATTGCTGGGCTTATCTTTACACCCCTTTCTGAACAAGGATGAATGTTTGCAATTCTCCAGTCCTCTGGCACCATCTCTGAGTTTAAGGAAGACTGAGAAATTATGGCCTGTGCCTCCTCAATTTCCATTCCCACATCCCTTAGTATTCTTGAATGCATCTCATCCAGTCCTGGTGTCTTATCAACTTTAAGTACAGGCAGCCATCCAATACCTCCTCCATATCAGTTTTAAACCCTTCAAGTGTATGAACCACCTCTTCTTTCACCATTATCTGCACAGCAACTTCTTTCTAGGTAAAGTCAGATGCAAAGTATTCATACAGTACCTCAGCCATGCCCTTTGCCTCCATTCATAAATCCCCTTTTGGTTCCCTATTCAGCCCCACTCCTTTTACCACTTTTTTACTATCCATATGCCCTTGGAAGACTTTTGGATTCTGTTTTATGTTAGCTTCCAGTCTCCTCTTATACTGCCTCTTCACTTCTCTTCTTTGCTTTTTTGATTCCCCTCTGAACCTTTTATATTCAGCCTGGTTCTCAACTATAACCCACCTCACATCTGTCATAAGCACACTTTTTCTTCTTCGTCTTAATCTCTATCTCTTTTGTCATCCAGGGAGGTCTGGATTTGTTTGCTCTACCTTTCCCCTTTGAATCTTCATGAGCTATCTCTTTAAAGGTTCAGTTTTACCTGCCAGCTTTTGATTCAAATTTATCTTGGTCAGATCCATTCTTAATCCCTTGAAGTTGGTTTTCTTCCATTAATTCTTAAATTGGTTTGTTCATTGTCCGTTTTTATAGCCAACCGAAATCTTATGAAATAATTATCACTTTCTCCTAAATGTTCCCCTATTGACATTTGATTCACCTGCTCCACCTCATTCCCAAGAACCAGATCTAGCAATTCTCCATTTCTTGTTGGATTGGAAACATACAGCTGTAGAAAATTCTCCTGAACACACTCCAGGAATTCTTGTCGCTCTCTGCCCTCACTATAACTACTCTACAATTACTTGTTTGGTAGTACAAGTATTGCTGAAAAAAAGACATACCATCAAAGCTTTTCATCTCGCACTCATCAGGGCATCCATGCAAGATAAATCAACAGTAAAAGGAACAACAATTTATAATGCATGAGAAGAGAATGCTGATTGATTGGCCAGTGGACTATGATTGGTAGATGCATTGCGATGGAGAATGCAGCAGAGAACTGTTAATTGCCAAGCTTTTGTTTCAAATTCAAACCAAGCAGGTCGACTATGATTGATCAAGGGATTGTCATGGAGAATGAAACAGAGTGGCAGTCCACCAAGCTTTTGTTTATTTGGGAAATGTTTGGCGCATGGACATGCTCCTTCTCTCTACAATGGACAGGGCCCTGTGTATGAACATGTGGCTTCTAGCATGTATAAGTAAGCTGCACTGTGAGTCTGACTGCTAATCTTCTATTGGTTTTCGGTGCTAAAAATTACACTATCAGGATTGTTTAGCAAGTGTTCTGCAATCACAGAATCACACCTAATTTGGACATTATGTTTTGAGTTTTGCAAACAGAGCTGATTGGATACAGTCAGTACTTTGCCAATTGCAAACGGCTGAAGGGATGTGCTGTTGGATACGATTCACCAGTCATTGGGACATATGGCTTACATTCCTGGCATAACAGCAGCACTGAAATTCATATCAAAAACAGAATTACCTGAAAAAACTCAGCAAGTCTGGCAGCATCAGCGGAGAAGAAAAGAGTTGATGTTTCGAGTGCTCATGACCATTCAACAGAACTGAGTGAATCTTAGGAAAGGGGTGAAATATAAGCTGGTTTAAGGTGGGGTGGGGTGGGGGGTGTGGGGGGGGGGGTGGAGAGAGAGAAGTGAGGTGGGGGGGTTGGTGTGGTTGTAGGGACAAGCAAGCAGTGAAAGGAGCAGATAATCAAAAGATTATAAAAGGCTAGTTTTGCCTCTTGCTCAAATTTTTGAGACATCTTACCATTCCAGGACAACCTGAGGTAGACTGGGCACTTCCAGGGCCAAAAGTGGCGGCCTTAGGCCCATTCATGAGTTTGCGCGATATACAGTGAGCAATGACCTGATCAGAGCAGCCATTATCCTGCAGGATGGCTTGGGTGCACCCTATTTCAGCATCAAATGGCATGGGTCCTATTTACAAGGTTGCTGATAAGGCCAACTTTATAATGCATGGAACTGTAAGAATCCCGTATATTGACCAGTGAAGGTAGGCTTGCGGTAGACAGCAGTATGAACCCATTGGCAGATTTCTCAACTAGCATGTCGAGGAAAGGGAACTCATTTGACTGCTCCGTTTCAAAGATAAATTTGAGTGCAGGATGGACCCCATTAAGGTATGTAAGGAGGCTCTTACATGCAGCTGCAGATTCAAGTATAGCGGACGTATCATCAACATATCGGAAATCTCCAAGGGGTAGTAGGTTAAGTGTCATTTCATGAAGATCCGTTTCTAGTGGAAACTGACAAAGATGTTTAACCAAGTTGGGCCTAGAGGGGATCCCATGTCAACAACATCTAATAGGGAAAACGTCGTGTTGTTAAAACTGAACACAACTGCACGGGTTGCTGCATTCATAAGTTCAATGGATACAGATTCAGACATTGGCGATGCATCTAGATCGCCATGATATAGTGATGCAGTGTAAATGTCTACGGCTTCCTGAATGGTATATTGGTCAATAGGCTAGAAATGTCAAATGTGGTCTTCGCAAAGGTGAAGGAATCCTTCACTGTGTATATGGAAAGCTTGCTCAGAACTGGTTGTAGCATCTCACTCAACCATTTGGCCAATTCATGTTGCGCAGAACCAATCATTGATAAGATAGAGCATAAAGGGACATCACTTTTGTGTGTCACTATATCATGGTGATCTACAGACCTAGTAACTCTAATTTAGACTTTATTATTTTACACCCTATGCTGAATCCACCTAAAACCTTACTATTTCCTACTGTATTGCTATCTAACTCTCCCAGCACTCTGCGCACATTGGTACTGCACACTAGTATTTTCTCCTGGTTTCCCCACCCCTGTCAAGTTGGTTTAAACCTTTCCCAACTGCATTAGCAAATCGCCCTGCAAGGAATTTGGTCCCAGCTATGTTTAAGTGCAACATTCCAGCCTTCCCCCGAAAGGAACTTGAATTCTGCTTGAAAGAACGGTGTGGCTGAAACAGGGGCCATATGGTCAGAGTGAACTACTGACTAACGCTGTGAGATGGTCTTTGTTGTATTAACTATTCCATGTGTAATTTATAGTTCATACTGACCATGTTTAATTTAGGTGGGTTCTGATTTACGTTGAAGTAAAAGCTACATGAAGTGAAATCTTGTTGGTAATTTCTTCATTTGGGAGTTGTTCGGTAGATTTGGCTCTTTTGATTTATGGATCTTCAGGGGGAATCGTAACAACGTGAACATTTTCATTTGTTCCTACAACGTGATTATTAGTAAGGTTCCTGAAAGTTTTTAGGGTCTGTAATAAATGTAAAACAGCACAAATTAATAGAAATGACCTCATTTGTGAGGCCAAATTTGTGTTGGATGCTATCATAGGTAAGAAGCTCTGTTCCTAGCTTATGATGACATGATTGAGGTAATGTGCCATAGAGGAAGAAGAAAAATCAATAATTGCCCTTGTGCTTTATGTATTATCTCCTTGATGGCAGCAGTAACGTATGGAGATGGGTAACCTCAAATCCAGAGGGGAATATCATTGAGATTCACGAACAAGGGAGCTCTGATGTCAGTGATAATGTTTATTCAATTGGAGTCTAAGGAATAAAAAGTTGGCATTGATAAAAATGAGTCATTTGTCAATGGGCAATTGCCGGGGGGTTTTATTGACATTATGTTTGCACAGCATGTATCGTAACTGATAGAGGAAAAACATTGTGTTCTGTACTGTGCAGAAGTTTTGTGAAAAATCAATTAACATATAGAGATGAGATTTTGATTAACTTTCTTTTCCATATTGAAGAACTGTATAGTGAACCTTTTGGAGGCAAGGGGAAGAGTCACAAAACTTGTTTTTCAACTTTGTTTTCTAACAGGATCTTTAAGACATAAATTAGTATAACTGAAAGTTTCAGCCAAAGTAGTTCAGCAGAAAAGTACATAGTCATCATATGTCTGTAGTTGGCATGACGCGTGGACACTGTTGTTTCCTTCACCATTTTGTGGGTTTAGAAGTATTGATGCTCCTGTTCTCTTGGATTTACAGCAAATATTAAAATAAAAAATCCCCCGTGGTCTGATATGAAAATGTATGTTTTCGTGTAATACTGAGTTAGTTCTATTCCAGATTCAGGTCCCTTTTTTTCATTAAGCGAATGTGAGCGTCGTTGGCTGGGCAAGCATTTATTGCCCATCTCTAGTTGCCTTTGAGAAGGTGGTGGTGGGCTGCCTTCTTGAACCACTGCAGTCCATGTGATGTAGGTACATCCACGGTGCTGTTAGGGAGGCAGTTAGGGAGGAGGATTTTGACCCAACGACAGTGAAGGAATGGCGATATTTTTCCAAGTCAGGACGGCTTGGAGGGGAACTTCCGTGTGGCAGTATTCCCATCTCTGTTGACCTTGTCCTTTTAGATGGTAATGGCTGTGGGTTTGGAAGGTGCTGTCTCAGGAGCCTTGGTGAATTCCTGCAGTGCATCTTGTAGATGGTACACACTGCTCCTACTGTGCGTCGGTGGTGGAGGGCTTGAATGTTTGTGGATGTGGTGCCAATCAAGTGGGCTTCTTTGTCCTGAATGGTGTCAATCTTCTCGAGTGTTGTTGGAGCTGCACTCATCCAGGCAAGTGGAGAGTATTCCATCACACTCCTGACTTGAGCGCTTTGTAGATGGTGGACAGGCTTTGGGGAGTCAGGAGGTGAGTTACTCGCTGCAAGGTTCCAAGCCTCTGACCTGCGCTTGTAGCCATAGTGTTTATATGGCTAGTCAAGTTCAGTTTCTAATCAATGGTAACCCCCAGGATGTTGATCGTGGGGGATTCAATGATGGTAATGCCATTGAATGTCAAGGACGATGGTCAGATTCTCTCTTGTTGAAGATGGTCATTGCCTGGCACTTGTGTGGTGCGAATGTTACTTGCCACTTGTCAGCCCAGGCCTGGATATTGTCCAAGTCTTGCTGCATTTGGACATGGACTGCTTCAGTATCTGAGGAGTCACGAATGGTACTGAGCATTGTGCAATCATCAGTGAATATCCCCACTTCTGACTTTTTGATGGAAGGAAGATCATTGATGAAGCAGCTGAGGATAGTTGGGCCTAGGACATGACCCTGAGGAACTCCTGCAGAGTTGTCGTGGAGCTGAGATGATTGACTTCCAACAACCACAACCATCTTTCTTTGTGCTAGGTATGACTCCAACCAGCAACAAATTTTCCCCCTGATTCCCATTAACTTCAGTTTTGCTAGGGCTCCTTGATGCCACACTTGGTCAAATGCGGCCTTGATGTCACCTCATCTCGGGAGTTCAGCTCATTTGTCCACGTTTGAACAAAGGCTGTAATGAGGTCAGAAGCTGAGTGGCCCTGGTGGAACCCAAACTAGGCGTCAGTGAGCAGGTTATTGCTAAGCAAGTGCTGCTTCATAGCACTGTTGATGACCCTTTCCATCACTTTACTGATGATGTAGAGCAGGCTGATGGGCATTAGTTAGCCGGGTTGGATTTGTTCTGCTTTTTCTATACAGAACATACCTGGGCAATTTTCAATATTGCCAGGTAGATGCCAGTGTTGTAGCTGTACTGGAACAGCTTGACTAGGAGCGCAGCAAGTTCTGGAGCACACGTCTTCAGTACTATTGCCGGAATGTTGGAAGGGCCCATAGGCTTTGCAATATCCAGTGCCTTCAGCCGTTTCTTGATGTCATGTGGAGTGAATCGAATTGGCTGAAGGCTGGCATCTGTGATGCTGGGGATTATTCTGTGTTATCTGATTTCATCTCAGTAATTGCTGGAAAAGGATTGAGCTTAAGAACCTTAGTAATAGTGACATTGCAGGTGCAAACTGAAAGTGTCCACATTGTTACGATCCCCATGGGAATCCTTAAACCAAAAGAACCAAACTTACCGAACGACTCCCAAATGAAGAACTTACCAACAGGATTTTACTTTTTGTAACTTTTACTTCAACATGAATCAGCAGAACTCCAGTGAATAATCATCATCCATCATGCAGCGATTCAAAAAGGCAGCTCACCACCACCTTCTCAAGGGCAACTAGGGATGGGCAATAAATGCTGGCCCAACCAACGAAGCTCACATCCTGTGAATGAATTATTTTAAAAATCAGCTGGGAAACGCGCCCATATCCACAATGCTTGTGAACAAGATAGATGCCCTCTTGTTTAATAATCTGCTGACATTTGCACTCCAGGCTGACATGAAGGATAAAAACAAAAAAACTGCGGATGCTGGAAATCCAAAACAAAAACAGAATTACCTGGAAAAACTCCGCAGGTCTGGCAGCATCGGTGGAGAAGAAAAGAGTTGACGTTTTGAGTCCTCATGACCCTTCGACAGAACTTGAGTGAGAACATGAAGGATGGCCTTTTGGATGAAGTACCACAGGATTAATTAAGTCTGTGGGGCACTATTGCTAGTAATGGTGCTTGTAGTAAGTGGGCAGGGGTGCAAGTAAAACCTTATTGGATTATTTTTTTGTCTTTCTTATTTTCTTATTCTTGCTCAAGCTTCATCTGATTTCCTGGCCCACTGTTTTGCAGTCATACTTTACCCAAATTGAGCAGGTAAAAGTGTTGATTATACCGTGGGAGATAGGGTATACCATAATCTCGGTGATGCTGCTTTGTATGGTCAACAAGCCAATTCACAAATGGCATTGCTCCAGTTACTGAGCCCTAACTTACCCCTCAACTATAGCAAGCATCAAGGAGAACAAAAAAATCTAGAGAAAGCAAACGAGGAGAGTGGGATGTGGAGGTCACTAATGGAGAAGCGGAGAAAGCCAGTACTTAAGCATTGAAAACAAGGAAATCCAATGATTGGCCGTGCTTAGTTCCTAATATTGTTTGTGCTGTTGTGGGAGAGCGCAAGTGAAAATCAGTTGCATTTTCCTTTTCCTTCTTTGTGGTCCCCCACCACACACCACCCCCTCTCCCAACACGACAGAGGGAAAATTGTGGAAGAATCATCTTTGATGATTATTCACACGTTCTGTCATCTGCCTGTGCAGCATCAGTGGTGGTGGCCAGCAGCAGATTGTCATCTTACCAGTAGGTGGTGTGTAACATCAATGTACAAGAGAAACTGGGAGACATTTTTCTGCTAAATGGGGTAAGTGTTTGAAAGTAGTAAAGTATATGTCTGCCTCCATTTTGCTTTTTATGCTGTTTAAGTTTTTCCTGTTTCATTATTCCTTTACTATGCATTCAGATGGCTGCTATTCCACTGCTCACGCCTCATCTGGACACATGCTTTGATTCTTTACCCGTGATCATGAACCCATCTGTCATTTCATCTCGATAAAGGTAAAATACTGCGGATGCTGGAAATCTGAAACAAAAACAAAAAATGTTGGAAAAACTCAGCAGGTCTGACAGCATCTGCGGAGAGGGAAGCAGAGTTAACGTTTCGAGTCCATACGACTCTTCTTCAGAGCTAGCTGGCAGAGGGGCAGAGGAGCTGCTGCCGTCATCCAGAGCGCCCTGAGAGGAGCCCACAGAGACGACAGGCAGCTCGTGTGCCAATGTGAAGTTGCTCTGGACCTGTCTGCACACCGTTGATGGACGGGCACCTAGCTGGAACACTGGGTGCCTCATGCATCTCCCACACTGACACTGACCACCTGAGGTCAGTGCCTGCGTGAGGGCTTGCAGGTTGCAGGTCCAAGCATAACCCCAGGAACCCTTGATTCTGTCCCTGGAGCTGCCTCTCCATGAGAGTCGCCACCCTCTCAATGGAGAAGGCAGTTTGCTTGACATTGAGAGTTAACGCACTGCTCATGCTCCGCATGGACTCCTCCACAACAGAGACTATGGCACACATACTCTCCTCCTGCATATCTCACTGGATATCCAGCATCTACCGCCTAATGGAATACTCCATCGGCTCATCATCAGCCTTCGACTGAGCATCATCCTGGTCCCCAGCAGTCCTCCGACTGCCGGTGCCCTGGGCACTCCCTGCCTCCTCCTGCACCTCAAGCGATTGTGAAGTGCCCTCACCAATGTGCACCGAGATACTAGCCGCCGCTCTAATGCCCACCAAGGTGCTGATATCTGCGCTGGTGCCTGCTTCTGAGAGCCAGTGTGAAGCAGGTGCAAATAGCGCCCAGTGGTCCTCCAGTGTCAGGGAGGGCCTTTCGGGGTCTGGAGATCGAACACCTGCTGGTGAACCTAAAAGGGAGAAGAAGGACATGTCATTAGTTAAAGTCACTGTGCGTGCCAGGCACCCTGGTGAGACAATGGAGATCTGCATCACGATGCCATTGTTTTCCAATGATCAATGGGGTCTCAAGTTTGAGGCTTGCATCCATGAAGAGACTGCACTAGAATGGTTACACAAGCCGAAAGTCTCACCTCTGTGAACTGCGCTCTTACCTTCGTCTGGCATTCCTGCCTCTCCATGCCTGGTTGCACATGGGGTGTGCTGGCTCTCAAGCTCCAGGGTGTCTTGCTCATAACTCGAGAGGATTAGGAGGCTCAGTGGGCCCTCCACCAATCCATGACCTTTCTATTTTGTTGTGGGCCGTCTTGTCCTGAAACAACAGAGGATCATTGATTAGGCCACTCTCGACCTGCAGCGCCATTGCAGCCTGGCCAACCCCAGCTGAGGAGCACCTGGCAATGCACTTCTGAGTCGTGGCCCTCAGTGCAAGCAGCCAAGGCTCACCCCCTTGGCCATCTCCGTCATGATTGACAGACTCTAGCACCCCTGAGGCCTATTGTTGGGGGGGGCGGGGGGCGGGGTCAGCCCTTAACACACCTGCACACTGACCCACGCCAACACGGTACTCACCCTTCCTGAGTGCAGCAGGTCATTGATGCGCTTACGGCATTGCACCCATGTGTGCCGCACCACATCATGGCTGCTCGCTATTGCTGCCACCTCCTCCCGTGCCCTCTTGGTGAGGTGCGGTGACCTCCTCCTCCCATCCCTGGCGACCACCTCCTCCAGGAGGACGGCGAGGCACTCATCAGAAAAGTGGCGGGGGGGGGTTTGCTGAGTGCCCACCCAACCTGCCCTCCCGCCTGCGAAGGTTCAGGAGACGTCTTTCATGGCAGCTTTCCAGGGCCTGCCTGCCTGGGCCGCTTTTAAACCATCTGCCGAGTCGCCATTGGGCCCGGCAGCTGACAGGGCCCTGCCCACGCTCGGCCCTTCCCGGCCAGTGCGGAGCTGCGTTTTACGCTGAGCGGGCCTTAATTGGCTCACCAGTGTGACATCACATTTGGAGCCCGATCGCAGGCGATGGTTCATTTCGTTCCCCTGCCCAACCGGAGGAAGATCCTGCCAATTAACTCTGTTTCTCTCCCCAAAGATGCTGCCTGACCTGCTGGGTATTTCTAGCGATCTCTCTTTTTATTTCAACTTTCCTTCAGCGGCCCTCCAGTGGGCAGTGCTGTCTGCGGTGGCCCTGCTCCTCTCTTCTTTCCGTCGGAGGATGCTGTACCTTCAAGACAGTGGTGATCTATTCTATAACTATCGGTGGCTTGGGAGCCCAGGGACAGGGGTAACAAAATGAACGTGTTACTGCCAGTTGGGAATTACTGAAATAATTTGGGGTGTCACGGGAAGGAGAAATTGAGGCTTCATCCCAGACTCAGGCCTCCCCTATGAGGATTGTCACATTAAAAGCCTGAATGGGTTTGGGGGAAGCTGGGTCCCAGGATTTGGAGGCGTGCAGATGCTGGAAATCTGAAACATAAATAGAAAGTGCTGGAAACACTCAACAGGCCAGACAGCACCTGTGGCAAGAGAAACACTCAATGCTTCAGGTCCACAATCTGCACTTGTTCTGATGAAACGTCACTGACATCTGTTTCTCTCTGCATAGATGCCGCCAGATGTGCTGAGCGTTCCCAACATTTCCCATTTCTACTGGAGCAAAAATCACTTCTTTTTCCAGCCCTCCAAAAAGCAGTCCTACTTCTTGTGAGCTTCTCACTCCACTTCGGCAAGAATCCCAGTAGCAGCTGCCTGAGATCTGGTTTGTCACAACATTAAACATGAATTTCAAAAGAAAAAATTATGACGAGAACATAAACAACTTGTTGAGCAAAAAAAAATCAATGTCAAAGCAATAAATCAACAATTTTAAAAAATAAGTCATTTATAAAAATGACCAATAAAAAGCGCTAAGCAGCAGAGCTGACAAATAAAACCCTTTCTGCATTTTGACTTAAGAAGCAGAACTAGAGTGAGACAGACTAGGCCCCAAGTACTGGTTACCAGGGAAGGGGGAGGGACCAGAGCCGAGCTAAGGATTTGGCTTAACTAACACCGACCTTGCACTGGCCTCTGGTGGTGCACACTCTGAGCTGACCTTGGCAGAATTCATACGGAATGGGGGTCGGATGCAGATTGCCTTTTCAGCCAGGCTTTTCCTCCTCTCCCAGCCTGGTGCCTTAATAAGTTTTTGGAGAAGGAGCAGGAGGTTGAGGGTGCCTGTCTGTGTGTGTGTGTGTGTGGGTGTGTGTGTGTCCTTGCATCGAGCAGCTTGTGTGTGTGTGTGTGTGTGTATGTGTGTGTCTCTCTCTCTCTCTCACACACAACCTCACTCACTCTTACACACACAAACACACACTCACTCACTCACACTTCGTAGTTTTAGTGCAAAAGCCCAAACTTCGCAACCCTGCTCCTCATCCTTCAGTGGTGAACCTACAATGCATCTTTTCCATTACTTTTATATTCTTTCTATTTGAGAGTGCTCAGAACTATACTGTAATCCCAACCACAGTCTAATTATGGTCCTGTAAAATTCCAATATTCCTTTCTTTTGTACTCTGCACTTCTAGACACACCAAGGATTTGATTATCTATTTTTATGGCCCTGTGTATTTGTGCTCCATCATTTTAAGAACCTGTATATCTGCACAATAAGGTTCCTCTGCTCCATTTAACATATTGCATTTTTGAGGTCTGTATTTCCTTTAATCACTTCACATTTTTCTACGTTGAACTGCATCTGCCCAATCTCTGACACTTTCTATATCTTACTAATCTATGTCCTGCTTGTAATCTGATTTGATTGTGTGTGTGTGTGTGTGTGTGTGTGTATGTGCATGTGCGCATGCTTGCAAAAATTAAGGCACGGGCCCTGTTGATTAGCACCGCGTGTAGCCCCTCCCTCGGACCCTGGTCATGGCATCTTGGCCCAAATCTTTCATTTCATTCAGGGTTGGCATCCCTGCTTTCCTGGGCATTCTTCCGATGGAGGAGCCTGCAGAATTCAGTCAGTGCAGGAAGAAGCTGCGGAAAGAATCTGCACAGAAGCCGTGTCCCTTTCTTATGGCACTAGCTGCCATATTCTGGTATGTAAAGAGTTTAAGTCCCCACAGCTTCTAGGAAAAGCTACGGAGAGAAGGTAAAGAGGTAGGGTGAGTAAGGTGAGGGGGTGGGTTGGGTAAGGTAAGAGGTAATGGGGAAGGGTGGGTGAGATAAGGAGGTAGGGTGGGTAAAAATGTAGGGTGGGTGAGGTAAGGGGGTAAGAGGGTAGTGTGAATTAGGGAAGTGGGTAAGGGCATAGAGTGGGTGAGGTCAGGTGATGGGGGCTAGTCAGGTTGGTTCAGGGGAGAGTCAGGAGAGTCAGAAGGTCGGGGGCAGTCGGGTCAGGTTAGGGTGGAGTAGTTGGTTTTAGGAAAGTATAATAATTTTCATAATATTATTGTGATTTATTTTAAAAGTAGGTTAATAGTGGGGTGGGATAGTTTATGTGTGTGTGAGGAATTTAATTGAATTGGAGACAGCTGATCTGGAGGTTTGGAAGTATCAAAAGAA
The DNA here is from genome assembly GCF_017639515.1 of Carcharodon carcharias. Classification (NCBI taxonomy): domain Eukaryota; kingdom Metazoa; phylum Chordata; class Chondrichthyes; order Lamniformes; family Lamnidae; genus Carcharodon; species Carcharodon carcharias. The sequence continues at coordinate 20,215,296 of NC_054473.1, read as the reverse complement.
GTTAGGTAGCGAGGGATTTGAAATGCTAAATACGTAAACATGGCTAAAGTCTTAGAATGTGAGGAAAATTTGCATTTTTTGATAAATCAGGGTAGTTTGAATTTCAAAGAGATGGTCGGATGTTTACACCTTGCCAGATAAGCATGGCCAAGCAGTGTGTTTATTTTTCCCAAAGGTTACTGACAACATTAGTACCATGAAAAGTTTATATTCTACATTTTCAAAGACATACGAGACAATGGAATTTACAGACTAAAAAGAGAGAAAATGTATATAGGAGAGATTGAAAGGCTATGTTGCGATAGGCCCTCTGACATCTAGCAGGACCATGTGAAAAACCTCAGAAAAGTCTCCAACCATGTCTGCATGAGTCTGCTGCATCCAGCCCTTAAAGGTGATAACTGTTCTGGTCTGTCTTTCTAACTTTAAAATCAGATTAGGCCATTGCATCTTGGGGTACCTCTGGTCTCTAATTATCTGGAGACCAGAAAATCTGAGCCCTTGAGTTTCTATGATCCATTTTTATCTCTTTAGAATTGGTACAGCCTAGAGGGAGGTCATTTGGTCCATCATGTTTGCACCAGCTCTCTGGAAGCAACTTTTCCTTGTAGCCCTGCTAATTTTTTCTCTTCCGATAATTATCCAATTTCCTTTTGGAAGCCACAACTGAATTTGCCACCGCGACACACATGCTCAGACAATGCATTGCAGTCTCTAAGTATTCACCGTGTTAAAAATCTTTTCCTAAATGTCACCTCTGGTTCTTTTGCTAATCACCTTAAATCATTGTCTTCTGATTCTTGACTGGTACATCAATGGGAATAATTTCTCGCTATCTACCATGACCAGACCTTTCATGATTTTGGACACTTTTAAATCCCCTCTCAAACTTCTCTCCACAATCCTCAGCTTTGCCATCTGTGACATCTTTGGCAATCTCTTCTTTGCTTCCTATCACTGGCCCTCTATCCAGCTCTACCTGTCCCACCCCCCTCAAGCAGCTTATATTTCACCTATTTCTATCTTTCTTTAGTTCTGATGAAGAGTCATACCGACTTGAAACGTTAACTGTCTTCCTCTCCAGCTATTTTTGTTTTTGTAGCAAAGACAAAGATTGGTAAGAAGAGACAATTGCTAACCAGAAAGCTAAATAAATAACTCAAAAGGCAACTTGTAAAGAGCTTGATTTGAAGTATTTTGTATGGTTGTGAGACTTGGACTTTATGGAAGGAGCATGCCAACTTGGTAAATAGCTTTGATATGTGGTTTGGAGGAGAATGGAAAGGGTCTGCTGGACAGAAAAGTAACAAATGATAAAGTGCTGTGGAGAATGAATGAATAAAGAAATTTGCTGACTAATTAGGAAAAGGCTGGTTGCAGAGACCAATTAGGACACATTTAAGAGGAAATGGTCTTGTAAGAGACGTTATGGAGGGAAGATTTCAAGAGAAAAGAGGAGGAGGAAGGGCAAGAAGTGCAATGTTGGATGGCTTGAAAATTGAAGTAATTTATTGGCAAATGAAAAGAATGACACAGATGAGAGAGAAAAGGAAAGACTCCTATGAGCCAAGGACATGCCTTTGGGTAGAGCACACATAATGATCATAATGATTAAGTTTCTGGTCAATATTAGCCCCCAAGATATTGATGGTGGGGGATTCAGCTGTGGTAATGCTGCTGAATATCCAGGGGTGCTGGTTAACTGTCTCCCATTGAAGATGATCATTGTCTGGCAGTTGTGTGGTACAAGTATTGCATGTCACTTATCATCCCAAACCTGAATGCTGTCCGGGTCTACCTTGGAAGTCCAGGCTGCTTCATGATCTAATCTGCAAATGGAACTGCAAACATCAGTGAAAACCCCTGGTCTTGTGAAGGATGGAAGGCCACTGATGAAACAACTGAAGTTAGACCTAGGATACTATCCTGAGGAACTCCTGCAGCAATATTCTGAGACTGAGATGATTGACTTCCAACTACCAGAACCATTTTCCTTTGTGCCATATATGACTCCAGCCAGTGGAAAGTTTTCCTCCTGATTCTCATTGTCTTCAGATTTACTAGGGCTCCTTGATGCTACACTCAGTCAAATGTTGCCTTGTCACTGCAATACTTGTACCACACAATGCCAGACAATGATCATCTTCAATGGGAGACAGTTAACCAGCACCCCTGGATATTCAGCAGCATTACCATAGCTGAATCCCCCACCATCAAAATCTTGGGGGCTAATATTGACCAGAAACTCACCTCTGGAATTCAGCACTTTTGTCCATTTTTGGTCCAAGGCTGTAATAAGGTCAGGAACTAGGTGGTCCTGGTGGAACTCAAACTGAGTACCAGTGAGTAAGTGTCACTTGACAGTACCTTCTATCGCTTTGCTAATGATTGAGAGCAGACCCATGGTGTGGTAATTGGCTGGATGGTTGGTCCTGCTTTTTGTGGTCAGAAGATATTAGGGCAATTTTCCACATTGTCGGGCACTAACTTAAGATACAAAATAAATGAATGCCAGTTGACCATGTGCTCCCTTTACAGTGATTAAAAACTCTTAGCTGGCTTACATTTTACAAAATACTAGCTTTTGTAACACACACTCTCATTGCCATTTCCATTTACCCCATCACAAAGCAGCATTGTCTCTAATAATCATGTTTCATGTGCTGTCTAAAAGTGACTATGCTTCAAATCCAATAAATATTTCAATATAGTGTCATTTTCTTTTGAGGAACATTTTATGTGCTCAGCACTGAATCTCAATAGAGTCAAAACTTGAAGAACTTGGTGTGAATTTCAGATCATTCTAATTGTCCATGGTTACATGCAGACTCTAGCATGATTAATAACCGAGCAAAAAGCAATTGAAGTACATGTGTTGTTATTGCAGAAAACATACTTTAAACTGACAATGCAAATGCACTAGTCAATCAAAGGGAGGTAAGCACTTTTCGGTTAATGACCCTCTCTCTTGGTGTTAGTTCAGTTCCTTTGTACTGTCAACTTCCTTGTACCGTTGAGCTTACTGACTTCTCCAAATGAATCAATTGAATGATCTTAACCTGAAAATAACTATCAGGAAGGTAGATACAAAAGTTTATGTTAGTTATTGCTGAAAAGAGAGACATGTTGCTGCAGCTTTTAGTCGTGCACTCATCAGGATAAAACAAGAAAGCCAAATTTCAAATGGTCACAATTTATACTACTGGTGAAAAGAGTACTGATTGATTGACAAGTCAACCCTGTTTGGCTGAGATGTTGCCATGGAGAAAGCAACAAGGAATTATAGGCTCCCCAAGTTCCCAGGATAATTCGAAAAAGGTGCAAGGCCTGAACATATTCCTTTTGTTTGCAGAGAATGCGCCCTTCCCAATGAATGTATGCCACTTCTAGCAAGTGTAAATGAGCCACATTATGGGCTTGAGTAAATATCTTAAGTTGGTTGTTAGTGTAGTTATTAGTCAATTTTTGCTCCTTGGTTCTTGTCAAAATTCTTCCCCAGCTATCAATGCTCCTGTTAAGTTGCAGCATTTTTAATTAATGTGCAATTAGTGGAATCTCACAATTTCAACCTAGACGGCATGGCCAGATTGTGGGCCTGATTCAGGTAAACTGAATCTTGAACCAATGTAAAAGACAGCGGAAAACACAAATGCAAAATGTTCAAAGCTGCTTGATCCTTTGACAGTTCATCCAATTGAGCTCGAAATGGGTGCATAACAAATGGAAACTCTACCTTATGGGCAGAATTCTCCCTTTGGTGAGTGGGGGCGGGGCCCGCTCGGCGACACATAAAATGACATGTGGTGACATTGGGCGGGTGTCCTGACATCACCGCGCGTCATTCAGATTGTCAATTCGGCGGGTGCACAGCCGACGCCTCTGCGCACCTACCAAACTGTCAAAGGCCTATTAAGGCCATTATTAAACTAGTTAAATTTGTTAAGAATGCTGCCCATCCAACCTTAAGGTTGGTGGCAGGCAAAGAGCCCAGGCGTCCTTCAGAAAAAACATGAAACCTCATCCATGGGCATGATGAGGTTTTATGAGAGATTTAAAATTTGTGTTACATTTTTAATAAAAGTAATTCACATGTCCCAGCTCATGTGACAGTGTCCCGGCTCAGGGAACCCTATGCCCCCACCCCACCCACACAGGAAGCACGTAGCACTTCTTGGCCTTAATTGGCTCGTCCACGTAAAATGGCGGCACACCCCCAACCAGGGGTGCCGATTGGGAACCTGCCTACTCGCACTCACTCCCGCGCAACCTCCCCGACGGGGGGAAAACGCTGCCCTATGTGTGGTGACCTAACACTCAGCTCTGCATTGAACAGAGCATTAAGGATGCCAATGGTTTCAGTCTGAGTCAGCAATCAAAGTAGTTGATGGAGCCAAATCGAACTGCATCAGTTTTGTGGATGTTGAGATGTGGCAATTTTTGGCTCAACCAGGACTTGATGAAGAGAGCCTTGAAAATTAAACTTGAAATTGAATATAAGTGGTTCCACACTATGGACAATCTATTTGAATTTCAAGTCCAGTAATCTTTCCAATATCAGTAGCACCTGATGTAAAATTGGATACATGTACGTAACGAAAATAATTTTATCTCTTAGTAATTATTTGTTCCAGTAATCTTTCCATTGTCAGTGGCACCGGCTGTTCAATTAAACATGGCTGTGTACAGAACAAAACTAATCATATCTCTGAGTAATTATTTGATTTCTAATAATTTGTAACCATGATAGGTGGAACTTAGTCTTTAAATTATGTTTTCATTTTACATTCAGTATAAACAAACCGTTTAACTAAGAACAAGTTAAATAAAGTTCAGTGCAACTTCTCTGTGCTTGAGTGAATTATCTTCCTGATCATGAGTTTACATTATGAAGTATTAAGCTTAACTGTGACCCAAAAAAATGGCATTTGTTTGTGTTTATTTTTCCGATGCCTGAAAAGCTGAAAAAGAGAATTGTTCAGGAACACTTTTTGTACAAGTGTCACAAAATGCCTAGTTACCTTCTGCTGCTGGCTCAACTGTTGAATGCCTCTTAATTTTACAAGGAAAGAATACTGTTGTCTCTTTTTCTCCCACAGGCACTGTTTATTTAATTACACCCCCTCCACTTCGTCCTTCAGGTTACTATCCCTTTCGTACAGTAATCCAAGTGGTGTGAGAAATGGATGTCATTTTTTATATTTTGGGGGAATATTGTGTTATTCTATGGACAGAGATTAATAGGAGACAGGTTGGGGGATTAAAACATGAAAAGGATGGAGGTGTTACATTTGAGGTACAAGTAAATAGGGTGGATCTAACATTTGTATTTTTAGATAAGTTGAGACTTTGAATATCAAAGGGGAGTCAGAAGTTATGAGAAATGTGTTTGTATTTTGCAGGAGTTCCATGGGTAAAGTAAAGTGGAGATATTATTCTTTACTGATCTGAAAGCAAAGACAAGATGGAAACATGAAAGATCTTCTATTTGGAAGGACCTGAGTTTCAAAGAGGTGTGAGAACAATGGAACCTGAGATGAAAGGGGGAAAATTGTATTTTAGAGTTATTGTGGAGAGCTTAAGGTAGCTGCTTTGAGCTGTAGCTATTGAGCTGGAGTTGGAGCTGTTTTGACATGTAGCTGTTGAGCTGAAGCTGTGAGATGTAGCAGCTGGAGTTTTAGCTAGAGCTGTGGCTGAGAGGGGATGCAGTTCAAATCAACCATCCAGTCAAGCCAGAAAAGCGTTGGGCTGCAAAAAGCAGTTTTATTCTGAATTTTGGATTTTCACAGTAGAGTACAAGAGAGTTACAAGTCATGTGGTATGTTTTTATTGAAGCTACAGCAGTTTGCCTTGGGTAATATTACTGGACTTTTTATAAATGTCTATAAGGAAGTGTTGCCTGGAAGGTGTTTACTTGGGGGTCTGGCCAGATAGAGAGTATTTTTGGGGAAATATTTTGTAAAACTGTATCTGTAATCTTGTGTTTTTTTTTTTATTTGTTCAAGGAATGTGGGCATCACTGCTGAGGCCAGCATTTATTGCCCATCCCTAATTGCCCTTGTTCAGGGGGCATTTAAGAGTCAACCATATTGCTGTGGCCTGGAGTTACATGTAGGCCAGACCAGGTAAGGATGGCAGATTTCCTTCCCTAAAGGACATTAGTGAACCAGATGGGTTTTTATGACAATCGGCAAGGATTTCATGGTCAGCATTAGACTTTTAATTCCAATTTTTACTGAATTCAAATTTCACTATCTGCCATGTCAGGATTTGAACCCTAGTCCCCAGAGTATTACCCTGGGTCTCTAGAATATTGGTCTAGTGACAATACCACTATGCCACTGCTTCCCCCTATGTACTTAAGATTTCTTTTCTTCTTGTTATTAAAATTTTACTTTTAATTTTTAAACACCCAGATATAGATGGGTTGGTGGAGTGGGCAGTAAAGTGGCAAATGGATCTTAACATAGAGAAGTGCGAGGTCATACATCTAGGGAGGTCAAACAGTTACAGAGATTACACAATAAATGGGAATATACTAAGAGGATTAGATGAAGTGAGAGATCTTGGCGTACAAGTACACAGATCCCTGAAGGCAGCAGTTCAAGTAGACAAGGTTGTTAATAAGGCCATATGAAATGCCCTCCTTCATTGGCAGAGGTATAGAATATAAAAGTAAGGATATAATGTTGGAATTGTATAAAACACTGGTGAGGCCAAAACTGAGGTATTGTGTGCAGTTCTGGTCACCACATTACAGGAAGGACGTAATAGCTCTGGAGAGAATGCAGAGGAGGTTTACAAGAATGTTGCCAGGGTTAGAAAAGTGTAGCTACAAGGAGAGATTGGATAGGTTGGGGTTATTTTCCTTAGAACAAAGAAGGCTGAGAGGTGGCTTGATTGAGGTGTACAAAATTATGAGGGGAATAAAGAGAGTGGTTAGGGTAAAATTGTTTCCCTTGGTGGAGAATTCTAGAACCGGGGACATAGATTCAAGATAAGTGGCAGAAGGTGTAGGGGGGACATGGGGAAGAACTTTTTTATGCAGAGGGTAGTGGGTGTCTGGAATTCACTGCCCAAGTTGGTGGTAGAGGCAGAAATTCTAAACTCTTTTAAAAAGTACCTGGATCTGCACCTTAAGTGCTGTAAGCTGCAGGGCTACGGGCTGGGTGCAGGAAGGTGGGATTAAAAAGGGCACCTGGGTGTCCTTGGGCTGTTATGGACAAGATGGGCCAAATGGCCTCCTTCTGTGCTGTAACTTTTCTATGGTTCTAAGTGTTACTGGATTTCTTACTGCTGAGATCTGTATGTCCTCTTCTCATTTTCACGTTATATATCCCAGTTGTGGCCTCATCAGTGTTTTATACAATTCCAACATTATATCCTTAATTTTATATTCCATACCTCTGCCAATGAAGGAGGGCATTCCATAAGGCCTTATTTACAACCTTGTCTACTTGAACTGCTGCCTTCAGGGACCTGTGTACTTGTACGCCAAGATCTCTCACTTCATCTACTCCTCTTAGTATATTCCCATTTATTGTGTAATCTCTGTAACTGTTTGACCTCCCTAAATGTATGACCTCGCACTTCTCTATGTTAAAATCTATTTGCCACTTTACTGCCCACTCCACCAACCCATCTATATCTGGGTGTTTAAAAATTAAAAGTAAAATTTTATTAACAAGAATAAAAGAGATCTTAAGCACATAGGGGGAAGCACTGACATAGTGGTATTGTCACTGGACTAATATTCTAGAGACCCAGGGTAATGCTCTGGGGACTAGGGTTCAAATCCTCCCATGGCAGATAGTGAAATTTGAATTCCCTAAAATAGGGTATGCCCTGTAAGCCAAGTTTCCCTCTGGGATTCAGTTTGCGCAGCAATTAACATTGACTGTGGTCATAACAAATTTGGGGGCTCTTAGCAGGATTATTAAAATTCCTTGATTGGGTTCAAGTTTGTGAATCCAAGAGATACAATACAAAAAGAACTTTGGACTCAGGAGTTTTGTGTTGAGGGGTTTGAAAGTGCACAATGGCTTTGGCAATTGCTACGACTTTTCTGGGAGTGGAAAGTATAACAGTAGAATATTTGAAATCTCTGACTAAAACTCAGTTTAGAGAATTAGCAGATAAAGTGCAGGCAAAGATAAAAGCAGATTTTTGTCAGGCTGATGTGGGGTTAAAGTACATAGCCAGCATTTAAAGTTGGAGAAAGGGATACCTGACAGCTGGAGATCGTAAGACTTTAATTGCAAATGAAGAAGCTTGAACTTGAGCAAGAAATGAACTGAAAAGAAATGAATTGGAAGAAAAGGAAAAAGAAAGAGAAATGAAAAAAAAAACTTGAGTTAGAAAAGAAAAGAGAAGGAAAAAGAAAATAATAAATAGGGAGAAATAGAAATTAAAAAGCTTCAATGGGAAATGGGGGAGCAAGGAAGAGAAAAGAAAAGTTTACAAGAGATAGAAATGCAAAAGCTGGAACCTGAATTTCAGAGAGAGAAGTTAGCAATTGAGGAGAGAGAAGAGAGGGAAAGAGGTTCAGAGAGAGAAAAAAGCCAGGCAATGTGAATTATTTAAAGTGAAACTCAGATTAAAGGAAGAAAGGAGAGAAATCACTTCAGATGGTGACATGATTCCTTTGAGGAATTTGATTGAATTAAAAATCTTCAGTTAGTGCCTAAATTTACAGAGAATGGAGTTGAAAGATATTTCACCTCATTTAAAAAGATGGCTATGAAATTGAATTGGCAAAGAGGTGCTTGGGCTGTCATGTTACAAAGTGTTTTGTCAGGTACAGCAATGCCTGTGTATGCAAGCTTATTGGAGGAACAGTCTGCAGACTATGAGATAGTAAAGAAGGCAATACTAAATGCTTACGATATTGTCCCTGAAGCTTATCAGCTGAAGTTTAGAACTTTAAGGAAAATACCTCATCAGACTTATGTGGAGTTTGCAAAAGAAAAATAAATTATCTGGGATCAATGGTTCAGGGTATTAAACTTAGACAAGACTTTTGAAAATGTGAGAGAGTTTATGATTATGGAAGAATTTAGAAATAGCATTCCCGTAAACATTAAGACATATTTAGACGAAAGACAAAGCAAGAAGATTAGGGAAGCTGCTGTTTTAGCCGATACATAGGATATTTCACACAAACAGTTAAGTGTAGGAAAAGGGTCATATGGAAATCAGGAAGCAAGCTGGAGATATAGCAAACCTAGTGATGGTAAAAATGTGAGTAATAAGGATCAAGCTGAAGGCCATAAGTCTATTAAAGATGGAAAGGTGGAAAGTAGAGTTGAAGGAAGGAAACTGATATGTTACCATTGAAATAAGGCTGGTCATATGAGACTGATTGCAGTGGTAGGAACTCAGAAAAGTTCTGCAAGTAAGAGTACTGTGGGCCCTGAGGCAAGATAAACCAGTGGTTTTTGTACAGGTGGAGCAGGAAGAATCAGTGGTAGCAAGAGAAGTTGGAATGTGTTCACAACTTACCAAGTGGGGGTTCTGAAGGGCAGGTTGCAGAGATGTTTAAAGATTTTATATGGATATTGACTATACTTATTGTAGTAGAGCAGCCTGTTGAGATACAATCAACAGAGGTTTTACAGAAAGAATATCCAGGGTTATTTCCAGATTGTGTGGTAACAAGATCACAAACATACAAGTTTAAACAGAAAGAGGAAGAATCTAAAAGATAGAGGGAGGATGCTGAAATTTAGTTGACTGGATCAATCTTTGAAAAAATTGCTCAGGAGGAGAAGATGAAAAAGAATGAGGCTGAGGTGTTTAGTCCATTGAAGTTAGTGGAGTTACAGCAGATGGATTCAGACTTGAAGCAATTATACCAGGCAGCTTACTCTGAAACAGAAGCAGAATACATTCCAAAGTTTTATTTCATTAAGAACATTGTGTTAATGAGGAAATGGAGACCACCTCAACTTCCGGCAGATGAGAAGTGGGCGAGAATGCACCAAGTAGTGGTACACTATGGGTACCAGAATGAAATTTTGAGAGTGGCTCATGAAATTCCAATGGCTGGATATTTGGGAATTAGAAAAAGTCAGGCTAAGATACAAAAACATTTCTATTGACCTGGCCTGCATAACGATGTAGTCAAATTCTGTCAAACATGTCATACATGTCAAATGATAGGAAAACCTCAGGCAGTAATTAAGCCTGCACCTTTAATTACAATTCCAGCATTTGAGGAACCTTTTAACAGGGTCCTAATTGATTGTGTAGGTCGTCTCCCTAAGACTAAAAGTGGGAATCAGTACGTACTGACAATAATGGATGTGTCCACCTGATTTCCAAAGGTAATGCCTTTAAGAAAAATTACAGCAAAGTTCATTGTAGAGGAGTTAACCAAATTACTTACAAGGTATGGATTACCAAAAGAAATACAGTCGGATCAGGGTTCAAAATTAACGTCACAACTGTTTAAAGAAGTAATAACCAGGTTAAGAATGAAGCAATTTAGGTTGTCAGTCTGCCACCCTGAATCATAAAGCCTTAGAAAGATGGCATCAGGCTTTAAAAACTATGATTAGAGCATATAGTCAAGACTATCCACATGATTGGGATCGAGGGATTCCATTCTTATTGTTTGCTATTCGGGACACCCCTAATGAGTCCTTTCAAGTTAATTTATGGTCATGAAATAAGGGGACCACTCAAACCAATTCAGGAGGAATTAGTGAGTCAAAGTTCTGAAACAATTCTCCTGGATTATGTGATGAAATTCAGAAAGGGGTTAAGTAAGGCATGTGAGTTAGCTAGGAAACATTTAAATATATCTCAACAAGTAATGAAGGCAAAGCCAGACAAGAGGGCAAAAGCTAGTAGTTTTGTGGCTGGGGAAAAAGTGTTAGTAATGTTGACAGTGTCAGTCGAACTGTTAAAGGCAAGATTTAGTGGACCATACCAGATTGAAAAGAGACTGAGTGAGGTAAACTGCGCAGTAAATACCCAGAAAGAAGGAAGAGTCAGCAAGTGTGCCATGTAAATATGCTCAAAAAATACTTTGACAGAGTGGATAAACAGGAGGAAGTACTGATAGTTTTAAGTAAGGAAATGGATAGAAAGTGAGGATTCTGAAATTGACCTTCCTTTGATTAAATTGGACAATGAGAAGGAACTTAAAAACCTAAATTTAATGTTAGATTACTTTCCAGAAAAGTGTCAGAGTAATTTAAAAGAACTATTGCAGTCACAAAAAGCAATTTGTGGAAATAAACTGGGGAAAACAAATTTAGCTGTATGTGATGTTGATGTGAGAAATTCAGGTTCAATAAGGCAACATACATATAAATTAAATCCAGTAAAGTGCGGAAAGAAATTGAATTGTATTGAGAAAGTGGCACAGTCAACGTTTAGCACAAAAATTGACATGCTGCGAAAATATTGGCAAGTACCCTTATTGGAAAGGGCAAAAGAGATATCAGCTTTTGTGATGCTGGATGGTCTATATAAATGCAAAGTAACGTCCTTTGGTATGAAAAATGCACCAGCAACATTTCAGAGACTAACAAAGTTATTGAGGGACTAAGAAGTTGTGCAGTTTATATTGATGACTTAATAGTATTCAGTCGAACATGGGAAGAACATTTACAACATTTAAAGGGACTGTTTGATCAACTGCAGGAAGCCAATTTAGTTGTAAATTTGGCTAGAAGTGAATTTGGGAAAGCGCAGTTACATATTTTGGCCACACTTTTGGACATGGGCAAGTGGTCCCATGAGATGCAAAAATAAAAGCTTTTGTGGAATTCCCAGTACATAAAACAAAACAGGAAGTTTGAGATTTCTAGACGTGAGTGGATTTTATTGGAAATTTGTGCCAAACTTCAGCAGTGTAGTTCCACTAACAGGATTGTTAAAAAAGAACAGAAAATTTCAGGAGTGTCAGAATGCATTTGACAGCTTGAAAGCTGTACTAACAATTACACCTGTTCTATCAACACCTGATTATACAAAGCAGTTTAAGTTGGCTATTGATGCTAGTGATGTTGGTCTTAGTGCCTTGTTGCTACAAGAAGATTAGCTGGGAATTGAGAAGCTGGTAGGATATTTCTCACAGAAGTTGAATGTGCACCAGAAGAAATGTTCAACTATAGAGAAAGAGACTTTGGGCTGAAATGTCCCAGATTTTCACTAAACGCGGCAGTGGGCTGGAAAAATGGCGCTTTACCTGCCGGCCGCAATGACAGCTTTTCACGCCGTATCATTCCCAAACTTGCCGCATTGATTGTGCATTGATTGTATCCCGGGATACACGCCGTTTCAATGGCAGGCAGGCCTTGATTCGGCTGCCACGCCATCAATGTGCCGCTTCATCGCAGCAGGCACCGCATTTAAAGTGCAGCCACACTCAAAGTGCTGCCCAGAATTGCAGCAAAGAAGACTGCAGCCCTCAAGCACCTTTTGGATGCCATGCAAGCCTGCTGTGAAGTCGTCTATCCCCCCACTCTGGCTGCAGGAGGGGCAGCAACACTACCATTTGGCTTGGTACGCGGTGGCAGTGGTGATCAGCGCCAATGCTGCATAGAAGAGGTTGGCCATCCAATGCAGATAGAGGATGAATGATCTCATCCGTGCAGCCAGGGTATGGCAACCATCTCGTCTCTCTAAACTCACCCACTCAAGCCCATCACACATTCACTGGCATCTCACTCACTGCCAGCTCAAGAGACATCACCACCCATTCTCACACACATACTCTCCCATGTCCATCTGGCCTCATCTCCTCTGGAGACTGCCTCTTCAGCCCTCACCAACTTGAGGCCACTTGCACAGATTAATATGTTCCCCCATACACCATGGGATACCCTCATTCCCCAGTACAGCCCTCGTCCTGCAGCCTCTTCCTTGCCTGAGGCCACTCCTCCCCCTTCCCCAAGCAGGCCCAGGCCCTGCAGCTGTTGAAAAGCCACCCACATATGGTTGACCTGGTGAGTAGAGACCTGCCCGTGAGCCTCCCTAAAAATGATGCGGTGCTGTCTGTGAAGCCTGGCGCTGATGACTGCAAGTGCTGACTGCAGCAGGGTAGGCAAACAAATCTTGAAGTCTTGAGCGAAGTAGCCCACCAAGTGCACACCTTATATCTGCTGTTGTGAAAAACGTTGGCGTGTTTTCCCGCTGACGTGGGCGGACGATCCAGTGGGGGGGGGGGGATGAATCAGGGGGTCTGGCCTTATAATGAAATGCAGATGTATTACAATGAGGTTCCCAATATCCAATGGTGAGAAACATGGCCCACAGTGGACAAGCTGATTGGACGATCGCAAACTAGTTTCACGACATCATGAAACCAATTTTTTTCTTTCTCGCCATATTGTCCATTCACACCATAGAATACGCCCAATGCCAGGGGGCAAGGATAATCCTGGACTTTGAGTTTGTCGTTGGCTTTGCAGCATTTTGAAGGATATGTTGCAAACAATTCTTCAGAGACAGTTGTATATGCTAATTACAATCTTTTGAAGTTTCTGGATAAGTTTTGGAACAAAAACACGAGACTGTTTTGGTGGAGTTTATTATTACAACCATTCAATTTACAAATTATACATATGGCTGCACAAGAAAATTTGATTGTAGATGCATTGTCAAGAGGTTAAAATTCAAAATAACTTGGTTATTGGCAAATGAAGAATGGACTGGGATGAACTCTATTTTTACAAAAGACATATATATTTTCATGGTTACGCATGTGCACCATAGTGTAATAGTTTTGTTTGTATATATAAATGTAGTAAGGAATAAGGAATACGTTGAAAAATAAAACCATCTTTTTGGAATTATGATGGTTCATTTTTTTGACAAGGAACGAGGTGTGAGAAATTGATGTTTTAAATATATTTGTGTTATTCTGTGAAAAGTCTATGTGTGTGTATGTGTATGATTTATTTAAGCTGGGCAGAGAGTATTAGAAGACAGGTTGCCAGGGGGCGTTAAACCATGAAAAGGATGGATGTGTTAGGTTTGAGGTGCAACTAAACAGAGAGGATATAACATTTCTATTTTTAGATAAATTGAGAGTTTGTCTGAATATCAAAGGGGAGTCAAAAGTGACAAGAAACATATTTGCATATTGCAGGAGCTCCATAGGTAAAGAGAAGTGGCATATTATATTTTATTGACCCGAAAGCAAAGGCAAGATGGAAAGGTGAAAGATCTTATATTTGGAAGGATTTGAGTTTCAAAGAGGTGTGAGAAAAATGGAACCTGAGATGAAAGGGGGAAAATAGTATTTTAGAGTTACCATGGAGAGCCTAAGGTAGCTGTTTTGAACTGTAGCAGGAGCTGTTTTGAGCTGCAGCTGTTGAGCTGGAGCTGTAAGATGTAGCAGCTGGAGCTATGGCTGAGAGAGGATGCAATTTGAATCAACCACCCAGTCAAGCCAGAAAGGTCTTGGGCTGCAAAAAGCAGTTTTATTCTGAAGTTTGGATTTTCACAGCAGAGTGCAAGAGTACAAGTCATGTGGTATGCCTTAATTGAAGCTACAGCAGTTTGCCTAGGTAATATTACTGAATGTTTTTATAATTAAACAACTTTAAAGGATTGTTGCCTGTAAGGTGTTACTTGTGAGTCTGACCAGGTAGAGAGCCTTTTTGCGAAATGTTTTGTAAGACTAAGCTTAACTGTGTATCTGTAATCTTGTGTGCTTAAATTTTATTTTATTCTTGTTAATAAAACTTTTACTTTTAATTTTTTTAAATCCCAGAAGTGTTACTGGACTTCTTACTGCTGAGATCAATATGTCCCCTTCTTGTTTACAGATTACACAAAAAAGGGTATGACCCGTAAGCCAAGTTTCCTTTTAGGATTTGGTTCGCGTAGCAATTAACATTGGCTGTGGTCATAACAGTGGTGAATCATATCCATATGTTATGGCATTCAAGAGTAGTGTGCAAGATTGGCTTACTTAGTAATGCTCTTTGATCTGAACCAAGTGGTTCGGGGGGGTTCAAGCCCTCCTCTGTTGCTTGAGCTGATTATCCAGATGGCCATGCCAGTGAAGTATTGAGAGAGTGCTGTATATTGGGCCATCTTTTGGGTCAGACTTTAAACCAAGGTTCTGTCCACCTTCTCAGGAACAGCAGTGACTTTTCCAGGTCTTGTCAGAAAAACACATTAACTGGTCACCAGCATCACTACTGTTTGTGGTATGTGAGTGCATAGAATAGCTGTTAGGTGCACAAGGGTGGGGTCCTTGCTGTAGCAGAAATAAAGCTATTACCACATAACAGCAGTCACTTCAGAAATAGTCCATTCAGTGAAGAATTTGATTTGTTTTCTTTAAATCAGAAATAATCTTAGAAGTTAATTCTGAAGGACTTCACTGAATAAGCTATACAGAAATCATAGGCCTAAATATATGGACTGAATTGCGTTCTCTTGTTCAAACCATTAATGAATTTAATGCACAGCTGACTTTTTGAAATGGAATGTGATCTAAAAAGCACTCAAGACCCAATTACCAGAGCAGCTGTTTGAAACAGTCCTTTCATTTTTACAAAACATTACTATTCAGACTTGTCTGCCAGAGGTATTTTGCATTTTGTAAGATCTGCTTTATCTCTGCTAGAGCAAGAATCTCACTTTCGTGCACCTGTACTAGATTGCTACAGCCTGTGGAGGATGGTAAATAGAGAACAATGGGCTTAGGGTATCATATGGGAAATTGTCCTCAGGTTTCTCAGTCACAAGTTGTACAGTAGGCTTCCTATCCTCCTGGCTCTCCCTCCTGCCCCTCATCCAGGGAATGATGTGCAACACAAAATGAGACCAGAGTGATGGGAGAAAGTGATTAATCCAGCAGGTACTCTTTATAGAATAGGACAATAATGGGTCAAGCTGGGAAATATTGTGTATAACATCGCCACTCCATCGGAACTCTAGTGAGTGGCATTGTACAGGAACAGGAACAAATTGGTTGAGACAATGGCTCCAATTTCCTGCTCTGTCAATTTTTCAGTGTAACATGGCGCTCGGGTGGATAATGAATCGGGGACATCCTGGAGTTTCTGCTCCTGTTCTTGCATGTCCCCCAGTTTCCTATAGACAAATAGTTTACAGTGCGTCTGATCAATGAGCAGAATTTTCTGCTTGTTGGGCGGGCAAGCCTGACCCAATCTCCAGTGGGCGGTGAGCCAATCCCCGCCAGAGAAGCGGGCCCTGCCGCCATTTTACATGGGTGGACCAATTAAGGCCCACCCAGTGTGACGTCCAGCGGAAAGCGCTATGCACTTCCTGTGCAGGCGGGAGGGGATTCCCCAAAAGCAAGAGTGCGCTCTTTTGTACATGTACACGAAAGAGCGCACATCTCCCTGAGGCTAAGTGCTGCCTCAGGGAGATCGCTGACACTTTGAAAAAGATTAAAAATAGAAAAGAAAAATCCCTAACCTGTCCCCTTCGTGTAATAATGTCACATGAGATGGGACATGTGCATAATTTACATTATAACTTTATTAAACTTTTTAAATCCCTGCATGAAACCTCATCCCGCCAGTGGATGAGGTTTCATGGTTTTTCTATTTGCCATCAGGGCTCCTGGCCGACCAGCCAACCTTATGATTGGATGGGCAGGTCCTTTAATTGTTTTAATGATCCTGTCAATTGCCTCAGTTGGCCAATGACAGGTCGGCGGGCCCACAGCTGATTTTGCTGTGCCCCCGCCCTCCTGAAAATTTAAATGGGGCAGGATGATGTCGGGGGTTCCACCTGACATCATCCTGCATCATTTTACGCGTCGGCGAGCAGGCCCTGCCCCCTGCTCGCCAATGGCAATATTCTGCCCAATGTATCGTCTCTTTTTTTTTGTAGTGCCCAGCCGATTCATTTTAGTTCACCGGCCCTTTAAATTTTTGTGCAGCCATTGAGGTACAGTAGTTTAGAAAGGTCGACCTGTGCATGGCCTTTGTGGGAACTTTCAGGCGAGGGAAATGTGAACCCAGTGTATTTCACATGATTTGTGCCATAGTGACACTGGATGCCAGGGAGACATTGTGATCTTTGGAGTTGAACTTTTTGCTGATTATTCCATGGTGTTCACTTATGCTTCATTTAACGAAGCAGCTCAAGTCAGGCTTTAGAGGGACCTGAATAAATTTTCAGCCTTGGGCTAACATGTGGCAGGTAATATTCGTGCCACATGGTGACAGGTAAAATTACCTTATGGAACAAAGTAAAGCCCAACCACCTCCCCATGATCACACCACCATCAGCAAGGCCCCCACCATGAACATCTGGAGGTTAACCTTAAACAGAAGATGAACTGAACCAGCTATTTAAATACCATTTGGCTACTTAACAGAGCAGATGTTGGGGCCTCACTTCATGACCCTTCAAAATTTCCCCACCACCTGCAAGACTCGAGTCAGGAATTTGATGGAATAATCAACACTTCTCTGGATGGGTGCAACCACGATAATATTCAAAATGCTCAACACCTTCCAGTATAGAGCAATTCATTTGATGGTACCTCTGCTGCTAGAGTCAGTTCAAACCCCATCCATTACTGATGCATTGTGGCTGCAGTATGTGCAATCGACAGAATGTACCACAGCAATTCACCAGAGGTGACAAACAAATCAGCTTCCCCTAGGGAATGTGAGACTGAAATGAGAAGACCCTCTTCAGTTACTTTTATAGTATTTACCTTCCCTGTGGCTGCCACTAAGAGCATCGAGGTGGAGATAATATCATCATCCTCCAGTACCCGCACCCCCCCACCCCACTCCCCCCACAACATCCTGATTTGAAATTGCTGCTCAATGAGAGGGTTCATTAGTAACTTCTCTGAAGCTAAGAATGGGTAACAAATGCGTCCAAATATCGAAAACCAATTTTTTAAAAAGACTAACTCAATTTCAAGTATTTAGTGTTTATATTTCAGATTTCCAGCATCCACATTATTTTTCTTTTGCATCTGTGTATTACTGTCAGTGTAGTTAAAGTCAGTTGGCATTTGATTGGAAATTATAAATATTAGAACGATCAGAAAAGAGCACTGGAAACAACATCAGTAGACATTTGTGACATGGGTAATTCAAAATCTATGGCTTAAAGGTAAATGAGGCTGTTGATGGTGAAACTCACTCTTTGGAAAGGAAGTGTTCACCTCTCCAATGGAAGGACATTTTAGCAACAATTTCTGGAGTTCTCTGACATTCAAAACAGTGTCAATCAAACATGAAGAGAAACAAGAACATGCTAATGTGGTTGATGTGACTTAACAGATACAACAAAAAGATGTTTGAGGGTAAAAAGAAGTAAAATGGATGCCTTGTAGACACCCCTCAAATTAATGCTCACCATTCTTCAATAGTCTTACTAAATTAAAGAATATATTGAAAATATCATGCAATTAAAAGTTTTTTTTAACCACTTTTTTTCAACTCCATCATTTGGAATGGTATTCAACAAGGTGCAAACAGCCTTATTACAAATGTATAGGCCACCCTCCAAATCAGGAAAAACACTGGTACACCATCCAATGAAAAATTCGGAACTACACAGTGACATAGAGGTACATGGTCTTCAAAAACTCCACTCTGCTTTGGACCTAGTTCTAGCTCGTTAGGGAGAAATTTGTCCTTTAACATTTTACTTTTATTGAATTCTCATTCATCCTGTGTGTGTGGCCAGTTTTCTGGATGGGGCCTGTTTCTAGCACAAGAGATGTTGGAAACCCAGGATGAATGGAACAAACTGGCAGTTTGCACCAGTTACACCAACATTGGGCAAATTGCACCAAGGAAACCAGTGCAATCAAATGGAAATGCCAGGCACTTCCATGTCAAACTTCTGATGCACATTAGGGAGGAAAAAGGATCGTGCATATTGAGGCAAAGTGTATGGTGTCCTTTTCCTCCTAATAATATTTCCATTGATTGGATTTTGTTCAGCACGTTTACATTGGAAAGCAAAGAATATGGAAAGATCGCTTGTCCTCTCATAGATCATGAGCACTTTTTAAAATTCAGTTTCTCTCTTTTCCTGGAGGCTCTTAGCCTTGCTACAGTATAATTCTGCAACCATCAGCAGATCCCTGGTAAACTCACTTCAGTAAACATTCTCTATATATGAGTCTAGGCAGTGAGTGTCAGGAAGACATTTAAGCAAGCAGGGCATCATCGTCTAGCTTGGGTCTGTTTTCATCAGCTGTCCATCTCATACAATTTTTCTAGCAAGGATCTGCATAATCAGGAGTAGGAACTCTATGCAGTTTTTACCTCTCCACTTCCCGAGCAATGAGATCAATTATAGCAACATACTGCTGCCCCATTTAAGATTAGCTGATTCAGTGCAGACCAGGAATGAAACGTGGGTCTTCCTGTTCTCATTGTGCTGCAGCAAAAACCAGTAGACCATCAAGGATATCATCATTTACCACCTTAACCACGTTTGAAATCCATCAATAACCAGTTTATAAATAGATTCAGTTGAACCTAACATCTTTGTCATTGCTATAGTGCAATGTTTCCAGCATGGTTTCTGCCTGCAATAGGGAACACTCCACAGGGGAACTGCTTTGGGACAGTAGAGCTACAGCAACTTAAAATTAATTGGTTATCAACCGTCTCTTCTAACAGAACCCTGCACTCCCTTTAGAATTGTGCCCTTTATTTTATATCGTCGCTCCATTTTCTTCCTACTAAAATGAATCACTTCACATTTCTCCACACTGAACTTCATCTGCCACTTCACCCCTTCCTTGGATTCACCTAGTTCTGTTGAAGGGTCATGAGGACTCGAAACGTCAACTCTTTTCTTCTCCGCCGATGCTGCCAGACCTGCTGAGTTTTTCCAGGTAATTCTGTTTTTGTTCATCTGCCACTTGTCTGTCCATTACACCAACTTGTCTATGTCCTTTTGAAATTCTACACTCTCAGTTCATTATACTTCCAAGTTTCATAACAACCACAAACTTTGAAATTGTGCCCTGTACGCCATGGTCTAGGTCATTAATATATATCAGAAAAAGCAAGGATCCCAATATTGAAGACTAAAGGAGTAATCCCTGACAGAAAATCTGGAGTGGAGCACAAAAACAGAATTATGTATAAATATGCCATCTTTCTAGCATCTCAGCAACCAAGCCAAACACAGTGCATTGCATTCCTTTAGACTCAGTCTGGGAGGTCAAGAGGTGGAGCCTGACATTTGAGCAGCCCAGGGTCTACATAAACATTGCCAAGGTTTGCGCCCTGAAGAGGAAACTTCAGTTTCACTGCAGAGCGTTAATACAACATGGCATAAAGCAGTTACGAGTGATAAGCCCAACTCGATTGGGGTAGAGAACAGGTTCTACAGGCTGTCTTCGACAGTGGGAGGGACCAACATGCCCCACTGGTCAACCACTGCCCACCTCAAATTGGGCAGCCTCCCTGCCATGATCCATCTGCTTCAATGGGTGCTAGGAGCTTAGAGTCTCTGCTCAACAAGTGGACGGAATCCATCACACTGGGCAACCAAACAATTGGGAGACAGTCGCTGACAACCATTACCTCTGGAGGCTGACTGTTTGGAAGAGCATTGGAAGAGGTGAACAGAACAGAAAAGCTCAGCTGGCCGAGAAGAAGGTCCAGACAGAACAGAGGCCAGCGTATCATGCACCTTCTCAGCCCACTGTCTTCCTCTGCAGCAAATGTGGCAGAGGCTAAACTATTTACCACAACTTGCTGTTTTCTGTCCATAAGTAATTTTTAATCAAAATGACACTGAACCTATTTCTTGAGCCTCAATTTTGTTAACTTGCGTTTTATGTGTGGGTCATTTTATTTTTTAAATAATTTTCATCAGACCTAGCATAGTCTTGTTTACAGGTGTTATTAGCATCCATTTGCATTGTTACGCCAACTGGCATCCTTAACAGAGTATAATACCCCAAGACTTTCACAGGGAAAGCAAAAAGAAAATCACCACAAAGCCAAAGAAGGAAGTATTAGGACAGATGACTAAAAGCTTAGTCAGGTAAGTAGGTTTTAAAGATTATCTTAAAGTAGGAAATCCATCAGCTCAAGAAACAGTTATCTCAAAATGTAAGTGTGGTCCCATTGCGGTTAAATTATGTGGAACAAGAAAGCCACTTTGATGTCGACAGTCCTGCAAAGACCAACAGCTGCAGGGTTTGCCAGCATGAAGCAACCATCGGCCACAAAGTGCTTTGGGATATCCTCAGGGTGGGATGAGGTAATATAGAAATGCAAATTTGTTATTTCCTTTAGTCTTTCTACCAGAGAGACACAGAAGCACCAACTTGAGCAGTGGTGAATAAGCAAGCCGTCTTACACATGTTGGCTACATGTGAAACATTTTTAA
This sequence comes from Carcharodon carcharias, assembly GCF_017639515.1. Classification (NCBI taxonomy): domain Eukaryota; kingdom Metazoa; phylum Chordata; class Chondrichthyes; order Lamniformes; family Lamnidae; genus Carcharodon; species Carcharodon carcharias. Next base: position 20,193,966 of record NC_054473.1, on the reverse strand, counting down.
CACTGAGCCTTTTCACAAAATAAAGACAATGGATCTTGTCGAATCTGAGCAGCATTTCCCTCAGGTTTGCCAAAAAATATAAATATTCTTTTAAGGACAGAGTAGCTGCTCTGTGGGGTTTATTGAAGTCTGATTATTTTTAAGCTCTTAATAGCCTGAATTTTCAGCCCTGCGGGCAGGTGCAATTGGCAGACCCGGGATCAGCCAATTAATGCCAACCAGAGTGAAACACGCACTGAAAAACTAAGCGCTGCCCGGGTTGGGGCGGGAAGAGGGTGGGCGATGATGTCAGCGCGAGCACGGGCCAACGCTGACAGAAAGCTCCCTGAAGGCAGGGAGCCGCCTCAAGGAGCTGAAGACCTGAAACAGCAAAAATAAAGGTTTCAAAAGCTGTTCACGCATCATAATCAGTCACCTGAAAATTTAACTCATGAAAATGCTGCCCACAGAAATTTATTTATATTTTATTTCATCATGTAAATCTCATCCCGCCCGTGGATGAGGTTTGTTGAGAAATGCAAAGGCTGCCTGGCCGATTTGCCTGTCCGCCAACTGTAAGGTTGGACGGGTTATGTAAAATGACACATAATTTCACCGTTAAGTAATCAGAGTACTCACCCCATGTGCAGTCAATAAAAGGAATGTCATTTGGCTTCTCTGCAACAACAATCAACAAATACTTTTAGTCAGAGCATCATTAATGAAGGTGTAAGAACAGGCTGGAGAAAACAGACACTTGTGGCGTCAGAAAATTAACCAATTTCTAAAATTCTTTCATGGGATGTGGGCTTCGGTGACAAGGCCAGCATTTGTTTTCCATCTGTGACTGCCCTTGAGAAGCTAGTAGTGAAACACTGGGATTTTGACTCAGCAACAGTGAAGGGACAGCAATTGTAATTCCAAATCAGAAATGGTGTGTGGTTTGGAGAGGAACTTCTAGATAGTGGTGTTCCCATGCGTCTGCTGTCCTTGTCTTCCAGGTGGTAGGGGTCATGGGTTTGGAAGGCCTTCAATAAAGTTCCACATAATAGATTAATGATTACATTTAGAGCATGCAGTCCGGGGACAAGGTTTTTTTTATGCTTTCATGGGGCGTGAGTTTTGCTGGTAAGGCCAGCATTTGTTGCGCAAACCTAACTGGTGAGAGCCGTCTTCTTGAAGGGCTGGAGTCCATGTGGTGTAGGTCCACCCACAGTACTGCTAGGAAGGGAGTTCCAGGATTTTGACCCAGCAACAGTGAGGGAATGGAGACGTAGTTGCAAGTCAGAATGGTGTGTGACTTGGGAGAGGAACTTGCCGGTGGATGATGTTTTCATGTGTCTGCTGCCCTGGTTCTGCTGGGTAATCAGGTCGCAGGCTTGGAAGGTGCATTGGAGCCAGCTTGTTGAGCTGCTGCAGCACATAGTACACAAAAGCAAAGTACTGCGGACGCTGGAAATCTGAAATAGAAACAGAAAATGCTGGGAAAAACTCAGCAGGTCTGACAGCATCTGTGGGTTTTGAGTCCATATAACCCTGCTGCCACTGTGGGTTGGTGGTGGAGGAAGTAAACTTTTAAGCGGGCAAAAGTGGCAGAATCAATAGCTAGCTGTCTCCAAGGCAGAAAGCAGAGAGTAGGGATAAAGGGTAGCTACACTGAGTAGCAGAAGGAAGAATGTGGAGTTCCAGAAGGGTCAGTGCTGGGACACTGTATTCACAATTAATAATATAAACAATTTAGATTTTGGAATCAAAACCACAATTTCAAAATTTTTGGATGACGCCAGATTGAGGGCACATAGTCATTAATGAGGAGGATTTCGACAAATTACAAGAAGGCATAAATAAACTTTCAGAATGGGCATCTAATTGGCTAATGAATTTCAACATAGATAAGGTAAGAAAAATAAGGTCAGATATTACTTGGAAAATAAGCATCTAAATGGGGTAAAGAAAATGGGATCTGAGAGCACAAATACACAGATCACTTAAGTAATAAGGCCAGAAAAAAGCAGACCAAACACCAGGGTTTACTCCTAGAATTAAAAAATAGAGAAATAATACTAAACAAATATTGAACCTAAATTAGACGATACATAACTTTCAATGTACAGTTCTGATCAGCATATTATAAAGAAGATAGAGTGTCAATGGAGAGAATAGAAAAAAATTACAAGAATGGTAGCAGAACTGCAAGGTTACACCCAGCAAGAAAAGATGCTCAGGCTGGGTCTCTTTCCTCTTAGAAGGAGAAAGCTGAGGGGTAATCTAATAAAGGACTTTCAAATTATGGAATGTTTTGATACAGTAGACACAGTGAAAGCGTTCCCACTTGTGGAGAAGAACATTAAAGGCCATGAATGTCAACAAGAAATCAAATAGGGAATTCAGCAGAGAAGGAACAGAAAATTACTGTTGCATTATATTGATGTCTGTAACAGTTGAAACAGATCAGTTGCCTGGCAGAAAAACATGTCTCAGCAAAAGCTGCTCGTGGAAGGGACAGCGTGTTATTCACACCACGACCAACTGCATGACCAATTGATGTCCCAGGACATCACTGCAGGAGTTCCTCAGAGTGGTGTCCTCGGCCCAACCATCTTCAGATGCTTCATTCATGACCTTCCTTCCATCATAAGGTCAGAAGTGGGGATGTTCACTGATGATTGCACAGTTTTCAGCACCACTTGCAACTCCTCAGATACTGAAACAATTCATGTCCAAATGCAGCAAGACTTGGACAACAATCCGGCTTGGGCTGACCAGTGGCAAGTAACATTCGCACCACACAAGTGCCAGGCAATGACCATCTCCAACAAGCGAGAATCCAACCCTCTCCTCTTGACATTCAATGGCATTAGCATCACTGAATCCCTACTATTAACAGCCTAGGGGTTACCAATGACCAGAAACTGAACTAGACCAACCAGATAAATAATGTAGGTGCAAGAGCAGGTCAGAGGCTGGAAATTCTGCAGAGAGTAACTCACCTCCTGACTCCCCCAAGCCTGTCCACCATCTACAAGGCACAAGTCAGGAGTGTGATGGAATACTCCCCACTTGCCTGGATGAGTGCAACTCTTACAGCACTCAAGAAGCTTGATACCATCCGAGACAAAGCAGCCTGCTTGATTGGCACACCATCCACCACCTCCAACATCCACTCCCTCCACCACTGATGAACAATGGCAACAGTGTGTACCATCTGCAAGATGCACTCCAGCAACTCACCAAAGCTCCTTTGACACCACCTTCTAAACCTACAACCACCACCACCTAGAAAGACAAGGGCAGCAGATACATGGGAAAACCACCACCTGGAAGTTCCCCTCCAAGCCACTCATCATCCTGACTTGGAAATATATCGCTGTTCCTTCACTGTCGCTGGGTCAAAATCCTGGAACTCCCTGCCAAACAGAGCTGTGGGTGCATCTACACCATATAGACTGCAGCGGTTCAAGAAGGCAGCTCACCACCACCTTCTCAAGGGCAATTAAGAATGGGCAACAAAAATGCTGGCCTAGCCAGCAACACCCACATCCGTAAAATAATTTTTTAAAATGCCATTTTGTGGCCTATTTAACTTCTGAATTGAGATCCACCAGTCCTAATAAAACATCACCTTTTGTAGACAGGTTTTATTAATGTCTAATGTTGCGGGGGTAAACAAGGGAAAGTGCGATGTATGACACCATTCTGTCAATATTAGCAGCAGAAAATCCCTCTGTTGCCAGATCTGATCCTGAGAGAACAGAGTGCAGCAAGTTCACAGGGATACAGATTAGAGTGAGTGAGAGGAGCTGCCAGATCAAGAGCAGGTGAGAGGCCAGACGGAGAGGTTCAGGTAGAGGGAGAATAATGGAGGTGCATGAAAGGATTCATTGAGCGGGGAGAGGACTCCTGCTCAAAGAAGTGAGCACGGAGGTGAAGGCGACAGAAGAAGAGGTCAATGGCATGCCGAGCCCAAAATTCATTGAGGTGAGGGCGTAAGGTTGGGGGCGGGGAACCTACAGCCCATGGATCGGATCCAGTCCAGTGCTCAATTTCACCAGCCCACAGCAAGATTTGTAACAATATAGACCTATGACAGTAGCACCTTAAAAGTAACATTTATCCTCATCTTTATAAACTTGCTTTGGATAAAAGCATCAGCCAAATTACTGTAATAATATTTAACAATATAATATTCAAATTCAGCCATCGCATTAAAACAGCAGGTGAGTTGAAAAAAACTAAACTAAGTTGATTTTTATGTGTGTGGCCCGCGACTGGCATTGTCTGTGTGTGAATGGCCCATGATAAGAGAAAGGCTCACCATCCCTGGCGTAAGGGGATAAAACTGAGTCCTTTGCTGATCACAGAGCATTCAGAGGTCAGGGGGTATAGTGAATACACAGCAAGAGCTGGGATTAGAATGGATGGGTCAGAGAGAAGGGAAGAGGAGGAAGGACCCAGAGGAGCATCAGTAGCAATGAGTTGTTGTAGCTTGCATTCCTTAACACCTGAAAGGAAGAGAGAAGGTTTCTCGTTATTATACTGTGGATCTAGAGTGTTTGTATGCCTAACTATTATACAATGGATCTAGAGTGTTTGACTATTTGGTGTGATATTTCTTTGGTTTCCAAATGAGCTTTCGTTGGTTTGTGTCTTACAGAACAATCTAATTGGGGGGCCTTCACCAGCTGCTGAGAAAAGAGCCACAACCATGTCATCAGGCCTCACACTATTCACATGCACTTTATTCTAACTCTCCACCTCATCTGGCTGTCATATGGGGGAAGGGGGGAGAATTTAAGCTAGCATCGTCCTCATCAATGAACCATGATAAGCCATTTACTGTGGTTTGGAACACACCTACTGCAAACTTTAAAACTAAATTTAGAGTTGACTTAGATCTGAATGCCTTTGGCATTGTTGAAAATGAAAATGGGCTCCTTATGGGGAAGAAGGTCACCAAATTGGGGCTTTACCCACAGTATATTGAGGAGGGGACCCCAATGAATGGTGGTCTTGCCCAGAATGCCAGTCTACCCAAGCATAAGAACATAAGGACATAAGAAATAGGAACAGGAGTAGATCATTTGGCCCCTTGAGCTTGCTCCGCCATTCAATAAGATCTTGTGTTTCAATTTCCACATTGCCATCTAACCCCGATAACCTTTGGTTCCCTTGCCTAACAAGAATCTATCTACCTCTGCCTTAAAAATATTCAATGACCTCGCCTCCTCCACCTCCTGAGGCAGAGAGTTCCAAAATTGCATAACCCTCCAAGAGAAAAAGTTTCTCCTCATCTCTCTCCTGAAGGGGCGATCCCTGATTTAAAACAGTGCCTGCCTAGTTCTGGACTCAACCACAAGAGGAAACATCCTTTCCATGTCCACCTTGTCAAGACTGTTCAGAATCTTGTATACTTCAAACAAATCACCCCTCACTCTTCTAAACTCTAGTGGAAACAAGCCCAGCCTGTCCAACCTTTCCTCATTCCACTCATTCCAGGTATCAATCCGGTAAACCTCCTTTGAATCGCCGCAAAATAGCAGGAGATAACATTATCGATTTAATGGATCAAGAATTCAGTGACAGATTGGGAAAAATAGCGACCAATTTGGGTCCATAAATGGGGCTGTATGGATATCTACAGGAAAAAAATCTGTAGAACCAGAAAAAAGCAAATACCCACATTTACCTGATAGTGAGATTCTCCAGATTGCCAAAAAGAAATATGAAACTGCTGCAGAGAACTTTATGAGGCAAACACGAAAAGTAGGACAGACCCTGAGACCAAAGTGTTGCTGGAGCTTTTGTAAATTTCCAGAATGCTTTAATTACCTTCAGGATAGCATACAAACTGATTATACAGATCAGTGCCTGGAAGAAGCTAGCTCTATGAATAACAAGCTAGCATGGCTCTGGAAGATATCACAATGCCAGTATCCAAATATCTATACCCTTAACAAATGAAAATCCTCAAGTCGTGTTCAAAAGTTTGTTCTCCACAAGATTAAGGAGGCTCTCCGTGTTGCTGCCCTTGATCTAGCCAGTGATGCCCTGCTTGTTTTGGCCAACTCCAAATATTCATACATAAAAACACTCAGCTTCCTTATTGAGCTAAGCAAGACATTGTTCCAAAATAAGTCAAATGACGTAAATGACATTCAATAAAATAATTTGCCATTCTGGTACGATGGATTGCGAGACTCTGATTTCAGTCCCAGTTTCAGCTGTTATTGTATTTGGGCTTTCTTCATGCTGTCGGTAGGTGAAGCACAGGAACAAGCAGAGATGTATTATCTACAAGCAAATGTCAATTTTGGATACACTTACACGATATGCAAGCTGGCCATGAAAATGCCTGGCATTGTTCAGCTCCTTTTCTTAGACAGTCCCTCAGGAATGAGGATGACTTGCTTCCATTCTGATTCGATGCGTTCTGAGGTAGCTGATATGTCCAATTCATGATCTGTAGAATGGTCAACCATGAGTCATGCCATTACATTTAGCACCCTGGCTAAGCTAGTCCCAAAAATGACAATTATGTACGCATGAAAAAACAATATATCGTGCACAATTAACACATGATATATAGTTGATTTAAAACACCTGTGCCACCTTTGTGCTTCTGAGTTCTTAAGTTTTCATTTCCTACCACTGTGTTTTGGTGCAACCCTCACATCAGCACCTGAGGTGGAGGCAATCTGCTCAGTGTGGTACTCTGTTACCTTGGATACCATGGTGGGCACCCTCTGGAAGTAAGGGGCCTTCAGGGCTCCAGCCTATAGCCGGGATTTTCCAGCACTGACGTGGCATGACCCACCGCAGGAGATTCGGTGGCCCAGCCAAAAATCCATTGACGGGATGATCCCGGTGGTGGGTGGGGGCAGAAAATCCTCTCCCATGGAGGAGCGGGTGGGACAGTCTCCTGCACTGATGCAGGATGTTACAACTGGTCCCCGGGAGAGGTCTCCAAGTTTGTTATAATCCTGGACAAGATGCCCCAAATTGTTATGCCCCCAGGTGAGGAGGGACGAACTGGCTCCCCTTCTCAATTCAACCCCCTCGGTTGGTCACAACAAGGTTAATTTAAAAAGGATCCCTTCCCTCGTGGATACCATTTCCCAGTCCAGATGTATTTATGTTTTAGAAGGAGCCAATTTAATCAGGCTTTCTTGAGTCAAAGAAAGAGTAAATTTATTAGTTACTAAAAACTTGAGAAAAAAATAATAAAAATGCAACACACATACATACAGATTAGAAATGAGAAGTCCAAAAATAAAAGTTAAAAAAGATATACGAATCAGTCTTTGGCTTGTCTGTGAGAAGTAGATGGTGAAATGTTGTGGCCATGAATTTGGGTGATTCTAGTAGGGCTGACTTTGGTAGTTGAGCAAGTAGTTTGGAAACACTTGGTTCTGCGGGTTAGCTGAAGGAGTTGATCTATTTCCTTTTTGACTGGAGCTTTGCTGACTTGTGTCTTGCCTCCAGCAACAGAGAAAGTCTTTTTTTTAACCTGCAAACTGCAGGGATGCCTAGTTAATATTCTTCAGCTATGACCTTCACAGTACACACTAGCACACCAGAACTAGTATGTCAGAACCAACACACACAGATCAGGTTTGCAGCTGGCTTTTTAACCAATTTTCTTGTGCATTCCTGGAAGGGAAAAACAAACATGCATTTTGCCCAGAATCTGCTGTCCTTCAACTCAGATCCTGCCCACATTCTGAGAAATAACTCAGCAGGAAATGGTTTCCGCTAAAATGGTAATCTGTCTCCATCCAGGAGATTAGAGTTCAGGTACTTGCTTTGTATCTCTTCCTTTGAAGTGTCTCTGTTCTCAAGTAGGCCTTGACACCTTTTTAGGTGCAACATTCCGTTCTCTGGACTAGTCAGCCAACTGTAATTCACATAGGAATTTTCCAGCAAGTGGCTACTTTCCATTCTCAGCCAGTTTTTGCTTGTATGTCCTTTTTTAAAAACACATGTCTTCCTCAAAAAGTTCAATATGCCCGTAATTAATTTTGGTTGTGATCTGCTGTCATGACAAGGAGCATCCCCCTTGGCCTTGTCTGCTGAAGGGAATGAGGTCAATGTTGAAGGAGTCGAGGGGACACCGCTCCCACAGGGGGTAGTCTGAGAGGAAGGCCCCAGGCAGCTGGAATGCAATCATCTTCCATCTGGGTTGTGAAGGCACGTGTCTGTCCCTCTGAGGGGAAGAGGCACCTCGGGGAGGTCGAAGTGCCGTGTTCCCCTCTTGCCTAGCCACTGTTAAGCTGTGCCCATGGCTACAGCAATGGAATGCAGGTCTGAGTGCATATGGGTTGAATGCTCGAACTGGCAATCATTGGCGGTCACCACCCTCTCCACGGAGGAAGCCATGTGTTCATTTGCCTAGGACGTGGCAGCACTCATGGCTTGCATTGCATCCTCAATCACCTGTGCAAAGCTGCATATGGCTTCTGGCATTCCCGATATATGTTCCCTTAACTTTTGCTGCATATCCAGAAGTCTTCTTGTGTCCACAGCCTGAGGCCTGTCATCAGCGTGGGTCTCTGCAGAGGCCTGTCCCCTGCAATCCTCCAAGTGTCAGGGGACATGGCTGTCAAAGTCTCCCTCAGCTTCTAGGATGTGTCTGCGCTGTGCTCACCAGATGTGACCCGGATTCAACACGTGATCTTTCTCTGGATTGTGTGTGTGTAACTATGCTGGTGGAGAGTGCTGATGAGACAGGTGACAGTGCATCTTCTGGGGCATTGGTGTCATCATCCCCAGAGGTGGAGTCTTCTGGCTCCTGGGAGGACTACAGCCTGGTCGTGGGATGGTGATGATCTGTAGTGGAGAACAAACAGATCCATGTTAAACATCATCACAGCATCAATGCATCGCATTCTCTCGTGTGCCTCCGTTGTGCCCATGTGTCACCACCAGGGTGGTTGCCTTGTCATCCTTAAGCTTGACTATTCCAGTCTCGCTTTCTGTGATAGCTTGAGCACCCTCCTCTCCTGTGAGCTGGAGAGCCTCCTCCTCTCCAGAGTATCTTTATGTATGAATGAGTACAGCAAAATCAATTTATCGTGCACTATTTACTTGATATATATTGGTATAAAACACCGTGCCTTTGTGTTCATAATTTGTTAAGTTTTTGTTTCCTCCAACCTGTGTTTTGGTTCGTTCCTGTGGCTGATTCTCCTGCATGATAGTGCAGGGTTAGTCACATGTCAAGTGATATCCAACTCCATTGTCTGCATGTATCCCCATCACCCATACAGGCCTGTCAGTCGGACGTTGAATCCAAAGGTACACAAAAACCAATCTCCCACACGCTTTGGCCTGATCACGCATTCACCCGCCTGGTATAGATGCTCAATCGCAGCTACACATTATTGATGACCCAGCAACAGACCCTTGTTCAGCTCTGAACCTGACTCGTACCCTGGTGGATTCGATCAGGTCGTTGACCCATTTCCTGCACCGCACCCAGGTTCACGATTGGACCCCACGGTTGCTTACCTCCTCTACCAGCTCCATCCCGGCGGCCTTGGTCTGGCAGGAGAGTCCTCTGATGCCATCTGGAGGAAAGATTACCTCCCACCTTTCCCTGACAGCCTGGAGGGGAACCTGCCTCGAGTCATCGCTGGACCCTGGGGCTGTCTCTGTCTGTTATCAGATATGGAGGGGAGTGTGAAGAACACAAAATAATTACAAGGGGGGTAGTGATGGTGAATGAGACGGTTGAGATGGGGGTGAGGGTAACCAACAGCTTCTGCCAACAAATAAATGAATAAATTATATTCAGGTCTCCAATCAATAGCAGCCGTGCTGTAGAGCCTCCCGGTTTGTGTAGGATGCTCTTATCGAGCCCGCCTGTACGTGATGCATTGTCAACTGACAATGGGTTGCACCAATGAAAAGCGTCCCTCCACCCAGCGTCTCCTGTGCCCACCGCCAACCCTTTAAATTTTGATAGTATTTTCACGGGAACCAGCAAAAAGGAAAAGAGCTGAAATGTTGCCCACTTCTGGTTCTGCTATCAGGACCGGTGCGCCACAAATAAAAGATCACCTTCTACCTGCCTTCGTCATTCAGCTAGCCTTTAAATGGAGCTCTAAACTCTGGAATTTCCTCCTTGCACCTCACCACCTCCCTCACCCCGGCACTAAGATGCTCCATAAAACCTGGGGTGGAATCGTCCATGCCCGCTGGCTTCAGGCATGTTCGGTGGCGTGAGCGGGCTATATGGCAAAAAGACCAAAAATCGGTTTCACGACATTGTGAAACCAGTTTGCGATCAGTCCACTCAGCCGTCCGATGTCGGGCCCCGTTCCCCACCATCGGACATCAGGAACCTCATTGTAATACATCTGCATATCATTATAAGGCCAGCCCTCTGGACTCATCCTCACCCCCCAGCTAGATCGCCCCTCGGCATCAGTGGGAAAACACAGTAAGTGCGGAATACGCCTTGACAACTGGTGAGGTGCTGAAGTCGGGACTTATCATCAGTGCCTAGCTCACATTGCGGACATCCGAGGAACAGGAGATGCTGGAGTGTGACAGCAACACTGGAGGAAGGTCCATGGTATATTCTCATGGACGTGCCTCTGCTGCGAAGCAGCTTACGGATGTTGGAAAGTCACCGTTGACGCTTACAATGGATGATGGTCAAGGGGGTGGGAGAGGAAGGTCTTCAGTCTACTGGGAGAGGAAGAGGTGTCGGGGGGAGGGAGGTGAGGTTGGGAGGGGGGAATGAAGGTGTCAGGGACGTGAGGTTGGGAGGATGAACAGAGTATGGGGGAGGAGGGGTTAACGGGGGAGAAATGGCAACTGGAGAGGTAGGCGTAAGGGTGTGGAAGATGTAAGGGATGGAGTTCAGAGGGGAAGGAGTGCGAAGATAGGAGGGAGTCCAGGGTGAGGAAAGAGTGCAGAGTGCGGAGGGAGACTGGGGAGTGGAACAAGTGCAGAGAGGGGAGGAAGTAAGAGTGGAGGAAGAAGTAAGGATGGAGGAAGGAAATGGGAAGGGGAAAGAAGTGGAGGAATAAGTGAGGGTATCTGAGGGAGTCAGAAAGGGGGGACGGAATAAGGCTGGAGGAAGAAGTGAGGCTGGAGGAAGGAGTTGGGAGGGGGGAAAAACTAAGGGTGGCAGAAGAAGTAAGGTGTGTGAGGGAGAAAGGGGAAAGGTCTAAGCTAGGTCAGGGAGTCCAGGGGGGTGGGAGGACTTAGTGTGGTGGGAGAGGGATTCAGGGGGGGAATGGGTCTGGAGGGGGGAAGGAGTTCCAGGAAGATGGGGTTTGCAGGGTGGGTGTCCAGTTGAACGTGCAAGGGTAGGGTCTGATGGGTCCATGACTGCCTCCTGGGGAGTGAACTGAGGGAATGGTGAGTATGACCGAGGGCAGAGTGAGGCAGTTGTGTGGGATTGTAAGGGTTCGCTGGTAGAGGTAGAAGAGATGGCGAGGGCGGTCATTGGGGACTCAGAGGCAAACACGGACCCTGGGGTTGGGAAGGAGGAGGTCGGGCAGGTGGATGTAGATGGGGATAAGATTTTCGGGAAGGAAGGGAACGAGTATGTTTACCTGGACATTCCTGAAGGAAAAGGGTTGTGGCTGGTAGGTCACAAAGGGAGGTGGAAGGTGATGCCAGGGGGTCAGCTATGATCGGGGAAAGGAAATGGGAGACTGGAGGAGGAGAAAAGGTGGGGGAGCGGATGAGAAAGAGAATCTAGACCATGCTGTCCAAATCAAAAGTGAAACAACATTTGTTTTGGACGAGATTGGGTGCTGCATGGGAATGTGATCATTGAATGGGTGGAGATGCAGTTCAGCTCAGATGGACAACTGAAAGTGAACCCCAGCAGGCAGCATTCAAAATGCTCAGGGCATTGAGGTACATGTGATACGTGAAGGATACACGTGGATGGGATAGTGCTTGCATGAGGCTCCAAAAGGCCCTGCCACACACACACACACACACACACTTCTCCCTCCAGAGTCATTCATTGGTTAGCTGCTCCCTCTGCAGTGACAGAGGATGAGGTTGAGGGGCTCACAGGTCAAGCGGACTCGGAGGGAGAGGACAGACTCTGAGATTCCTGAGTGTCCAGCTGCCACTCCTCTTCCCTTCGGGTGCCCACGAGCCCTGGCCAGACTCCTTGAGGGGAAGGACAACTTGGAAGGATGTTGAGATGCCCTGTTTCCCTCTCACATTGCCACTGCAGGAACTCACCCATGGCTCCCGCAATGGGGTACAGGTCTGCACACATCTCCACTGTAGTAATTATGGTTTTATTTAGTGTGTAATGTACCTTTAAGAATAATACTTGTTAAGGAAATCACATTATCTGTAGTAACCAATAGAAGAGTAGCACGGGCTACCTCAGTAGTCAGTGTAGAGATGGGATGGGAGTTGAAAGCACATGTGTAGTTGCTGCTGTGTATATTGTAAATAAACATAAAGCTTCCACCCAAGAAGCATCTGCAGATCAACTATATCATTAATAGTACAACTCGGCCACCCTACAACAAACTTGTGATGAGGATAAAACAGGATTGAACAGAAGAAATCAAGTTAAAAAAGAAATCGGCATTGTGCCTCGTCCAGTGATTATAAATAGCAAGCTCTTTTAGAATTTAAGTTATCCCCTCTCAAAATGCCACAATTTGGGAGAATTGATCCTTTTGAAATGGCCACAGATGATTGTTCTCAATACATAAAATGCCTCACATTCTTTTTACAAGCAAACAAGATTACGGGGGAAGAGAAGAAGCAAGAGATCCTCTTGTACTTGTGGGAGCAAAACCTATGGTTTGATTTGAAGCTTTATGGCATCCAGTGTCCGAGATTCAAAAAATTTCAATGGGTGGTGGACCTTGTGAAGGGTCACTTTCAACCCTCAGTCACAATGCCGAGGTTCAGGCCTAATTTGCGAAATAGAGCCCCGGGTGAGACAATTGCATGCTACGTGGCAAATTTGAAGCAGCTAATGGAACATTGTGAGTTTGGTACGACTCTGAACAACATGCTCCAAGATCATTTAGTGCATAGTGCGAAAGAGGACACTATTCAGAAAAGATTATTGTCTGAAGTGTATCTGGATTTCAATAAGGTGCCAGAGATAGCGCTGACCATGGAAAGAGCAGTAAGAGATTCGAAAGCAATATAGGGTGTGTAAAATGGTGCCATCTTCCACATCAGGCAGGAAACCTCAGCCGAAAGAGGCACGAAAAGCAAGATTCTGCTGAGAAGCGAGAAACAGCCCCAGCTAGCCAAAGAATAAAGAAAAATAACTTAGCTGCAAAATCGAAGAATAATTTTAATAGAGGTGGAAACAATCAGTCGATTAGCAATTGGCAGTTTAAAAAAATTGAATATTACTATTGTCACAGAAATGGACATATGATGAGGAGGTGCAAGGAAAGATTCAAGCAGACATGTAAAGGAAAAAAGAGGCCCAATGAAATCTACAATGTAGAAGAACCTGAAACAACAAATTCTGACATTTACTCATTGTTTAATCTGAAAGTTGGAAAGACAGGACCAATATTTGTCACAGTGAAAGTAAATGGCAAACCTGTTAAAATGGAAGTGGACACAGGAGCTTCCACTACAGTAATTGGGGAACTTACCTTCAGATATTTGAATAATGATGAACATCAATAAAGTTTAGAAGAGACAGCCACCAAGCTAAAAACACATACATGTGAAGACATTCAAGTAAAAGGCATAAGCAGTGTAATGTCCATTATGGAAGCTAATCAGCAAAGCTACCAGTGTTAGTATTGAGAGGCAGAGGACTAAGCCTTCTAGGGCGAAACTAGCTAGGGGAAATTAACCTTGATTGGCCACTGGGATTCCAAAAGGAGTCTGGAAGTGTTCCTGTTTTGAAAAAGGAGTGTGTAAGGACTCAAAAGCCTGAAGAAATGCAGGCTGTCTTAAGCCAAAAGCTGGAAGAACAGCAGAAGGTACTCGAAGAGACCCTGCTTGATGACAGAGTTCGAGATGAGGTGAGCAACATTCAAAGGGAAAAAGAAAACCTGTTGAAAGACCATCACAGACTACAAAATTCCCTCAGGTCAAAGCTTGTACCTCTGGAAAAGTATGAAGAGAAACAGAAAGAATTCAGCACTTCCCTGAACAAACTGAAGAATGAGTTGGCAGAGAAGACACAACAATGCTCAATTTTCCAGGAGGCAGCAAACAAATACAAAAAAGAGACAGAAGAGCTGAAGAATCAGCTAAATGAAGCCAAAGAGGCTTTGGAAGCAAAAGTCGCAGAATTTTCCAAGAAGCAGACAGATAATGAAATTTTGGGGGACTCAGCCACTGAGCTCAGACAGGTTGAGTAGCGTCTGAGAGAAGTCTGGCCAATAATGAAATCAAAAAGGTCAAGATTAAAGTCTGTGGGAAAAAAAAAAGAAAAGTGCACATTCCAAGTGAGGGAGGTAACCTATTTGAGTCACCGGGTAGATTCATAGGGCTTCCACCCAGTTGGGGAGAAAGTGAGAGCCATAAGAGAGGCACCTGCACCAAAGAATGCCTCAGAGCTCAAATCATTCCTAGGAACGATCAACTATTATGGGTGGTTCTTACCCAATTTGTCCACAGTGCTAGCCCTCCCTGCATTCTCTACTCAAAAAGAACAAACGTTGGTCTTGGGAGGCACCCCAGAAAGAAACTTTCATAAAGGTGGAACAATTGTTGCACTCGTCCAATCTATAAGTGCATTACGACCAGGCGAAAGAATTGGTGCTGACATGTGACACATCTCCCTTTGGAGTGCGAGCAGTGCTCGCTGATCAGATGGATGAAGGCACGGAACGGCCAATAGGTCACGTATCAAGAACACTCAACACAGCGGAGAAGGGATACTCACAGATAGAAAAAGAAGGCCTGTCCATCATCTTTGGGGTCAAGAAATTTCACCAGTACGTACACAGCTGCCATTTTACAATCGTTTCAGACCACATACCATTGTTAGGATTGTTTAGTGAGGACAAGGCTATACCCACCCAAAACCTCAGCAAGAAATCAATGAAGGGCTTTAATTCAGGCAGCATACGAATGCACTTTCATACATAGGCCTGGCAATCAAATCGCAAACACTGATGCCCTTAGTCATTTGCCTTTACAAGAAAATGTTGAGCACATCCCAGTTCCACAGGAGCTTGTTTTCCTCGCCGTTATGTGCTCGACAGGTCAGAGACTGGACAAGTCTGGACCCAGCCCGATCTCAGGTACAAGAACAAGTGCTACATGGTTGGCCACAGGAGACTGTATCTGATGAAATGAAACCGTACTTCAGCAGGAGACATGAAATAACCAACCAGGATGCATCTTATTGTGGGGAGCACGAGTGATAGTTCCTCCAAAGGGAAGGGAGCCACTTTTAATTGAACTACACAGTGCCCATCCAGGAATTTCCCAAATGAAGACCATTGAATGCAGCTACCTATGGTGGCCTGGTGAAATAGAGAGTTTAGTAAAGCACTGTGTGCAATGTCAGCAACTGCAAAAGTAGCCAGTGACAATTCCATTACACCCAAGGGAACGGCCAGGTAGGCCCTTGGTGTGGCTGCACATTGACTATGTTGGATCTTTCTTGGGAACAACACTCATTGTCAATGCCCATTCAAAATGGTTGGACATATGTGAGGTGAAGTCATCAACATCGGCCGCTAAATTAAGCAACTACCTCAGAGTTTTGCCATTCACGGACTGCCATAAGTAGTCATTTCCAATAACGGCACGGCATTTACGAGTGCTGAGTTTCAACGGTTTATCAGCCTCAACAGTATCACTCTTGTCAGAACTGCATTGTACCACCCTTCCTCAAACGGCCGAAAGGGCAGTTCAAATGTTCAAGGCAGGCATGAAAAAGCTAACTGGTGATTCCTTGACAACCAATCTAGCATGCTTTTCTTTTTATTACAGGACTACCCCTCACACAACAACAGGTATCACACCTGCAGAGTTATTGTTGAAATGCCGTCTCAGGACGAGATTGAGCTTAAAAATGCTGAACTTAGAAGGGAAGGTGGAAAGGAGTCAGAGAAGCCAGAAAACAAGGCGCGACTGGCATAGTTGCGAAAGGAAATTTACGGTGGGAGAGCCGGTAAACGTGAAGAACTTCAGGGAAGGACCAAAGTGGTTACTGAGTGAAATAAGTGGACCTCTATCTTACCATGTGGAGGTGGCAGGCCGGATCATCTGTAAACACGTGGACCATTTAAGGAAGAGAGAGAGACAAATCACTAACATATGGTTCCACCAGTGATCATGACCGGGTCTGCATTTCCTGTTGAGGATACTCAACCAAGGACTGACATGTCTGATATTCCGGTAAGAGTTGAGGATGCAGAACTGCAAGTGTCCACCGAAGCACCTGATGTTCAGGCAACTCTAGAAAAGGAGGTTCCTGACAAAGAATCTGAAGTTGTGGAGCTGCGACATTCCATATGTACATGGCCACCTGAAAGATTTAACTTGTAAATTCCTTACCCAATGTGAGTATTATGTTATCTTGAAAAATATGTATTTGTAAATATATGTACAGCCGAATTAAATGGGGAGGAATGTCATAATTATGGTTTTATTTAGCACTGAAAGATTACATTGACAAGGAGTTTGGAAGATACATTCTAAACATTGCTACAGCTACCATGTTGTGCAGCAGGATTCTGTGCAATGGCTGAGGACAATGCATGCGGAAGTACCTTGAATCCAGAACTTATTTACATCTTGATCCAAAAAGCTTTGACTTTATCACATCGTACTCCCATCAGCTCTCTGTTAAAAGCCCAGGGAGAATTCCATTCTGAAGCTATGAGAAGTAGGAAAGAGCAGATCAAATGCCAGTGCTACAAGGGATGGATGGGGCCCAATTGTGGGGTCAAAACAAATCTTTAGTTTGGGAATTCAGCATTCTTTTCTCCTCCTGTTTTTTCCTGTATATTTCAACTTAAGGTGTTGATTCACGCTTGCAATCCTCTGGTGCTGCATCTACAGTGACATTTTTCTATGATGCTAGAGCGATAGTGTTAGTGGCTGTAATCCCCATATAATGTATACACCTATGCACCTTTCAGTGGGCTATCACAAAACAGTAATCAGGAGCTGGAACCATGGAGTCCGTGTTGATTTTTGGGATCTGACCAACAGAGGGCACTGGTCGGCCTCTATGCTGCCTTGATTTTGAGGCCCTGGCCTTATTTGTACTTAGCAGACACACTGCAGGGGTCAAATAAGGGTCCTGATGCATTTAACTGCTCCTTAGCCTAAGGTATGTTGGCCAGCCGGGACATAGGCAGCGACCATTGGATAAGAGCCTAGATGGGAGTCAAAGATAGGATGGGGTGAGGCCAGGCCAGCAGCACACTGCAATATTTCTGTGGAGCCAGGAAGGGCACTCCTGTTCCGTCTGACTCCACAAGTAAAGCCGATATCTTTATGCCCTGAATGCCAGTACCCATGGACGGAGAGTTTTCATTGTTACTTCTACCCATATGTTCCATAAAATTGTAGTGAAGATCCTAACCATGCCACTTGGATCCCAGTTTGCATGGAAAAGGTCTATCTCTGTTTCAGATAGACTCCTCAACACCCCTGTGATAAACGTACCAGCCTAGATCCTTCCCACCCTATTAAGGCCCATTTTCCCCAAGTGAAAATTGGTCCCCATAGATGATTTTTTTCCCCCCATCTCCAGTTGTAACCCCATCACCACCATCCTACACAAATCAACTAAGCAGCTTCAGGAATTGAAACCTATTGTAGGAATATTACCATGTCTCAGCCAGATATTTACAATATATCACTAAAGGAATTGTTACTTGTAGAATTTCTCTATTTTACTTCACTTACCAGCAAATACTTAATTTTCTGTCACCATTAGTTCACTCACCAGCAATTTTCTGTCATCACCTTTAAGGACTCAGCTCCCAAAAATGACATCACAACTGCAGGTCCAGGGTCTGCTCCTTCTTAGAGTGTTGAACACAATGGTCAAGATTGTGTACGTTCCTGGATGAATAGTCTGTCAACCGGAATAACATCCACTTGAGCAAGGTAGCTACCAGGACCCATGGGACTGACTGTACCTCAGCAAGGAGTCAGCAGCTTCCAGCAGTAGGGTATGGACAAAACTGGCAAAGAAAGGTAAAGAATATGTATGTCAGCCTGATAGAAAGTATCCATGTCAGCAAAACCAGCTAATGTGAAAATTTCAGTCTTCATGACGATACATACACTAAACTTGATTAATGAAGGGGACTATTGCCAAATTTTTAGACAATCTCAGTGTTGGCAAAAATGTGCTACAAAATTGCACCCCAGAAGCCCTGCCGTTTTACTTGCCTCAGGAACATTTGTTCTGCAGCATTTGTTCTATAGCCCTGAAATTTTGCATTTGTGCCCACATGTGGCATGGGTACACTCATGCCAAGAGCAGGGTGGACTAGATAATGAAATGGCTAAGCTAATTGCAATAGGCTCCTCGTGCCTGGAAAATAGGCACTGAGGCCTAAGCCCACTGAAAATATAGAAATACTTTGCGAAGAAGCCAAAGAATTATGGAGACCTTCTCCAAATCATCCACCTATGCCATTATATAGCTCGCAGCTTGGAGCTGCACATGAAGAGATCCAAGAAGAAGCCCTCAAAGGTTCTTCCCCCTCCTCCCCCTGTACATCTTCTCAAACGTTCAGCCAATAGTGGCACACAGACAGGGAAAGCAAAGAGAAGAAAAACAGCAAAATACCTCTGACAGTACCGTACGTTCGTCCCAAAGTTGCTAAATGTTTCCATAATGTGCCAAAATACACAATGCTTTGTGAAATAATTCTTTAAATTCCCAGGATGTGGGCCTTGCTGGCAAAGCTAACATTTGTCGCCCATCTCTAAATGCCTTTGAGAAGGTGTTGGTGAGCAACCTTCTTGAATGCAGCTGAATGGCTTGCTAGGCCATTTCAGAGTCAACCACATTGCTGTGGGTCTGGAATCACATATAAGTCAGAGGAAAACAGATTTTATTCCTTAAGGATTACGAGTGAAACTGATTAGTTTTTATAGCAATCCATAGTTTCACTGTCACCGTTACTGATATTTAATTAACCTTATTTAAATTCCCAGCTGCTGTGGTGGAAATTGAACTCATTTCTCTGGATCATTAGCCCAGACATCTGGATTACTAGGTCAGTAATATAAACACTGTTAAACTCTACCTGTGACTACTGCATCATTTTTAACATTAAAATGTTATATAAGAGTTTTTATTTCTTATAATTCTCTAATTATTTTCAATTGCTGGGTCATAGAGGCGTAGGGGGCACAGGCCAATGGTCATCCAGAGCTAATGTAAGTGATCAAAGTCAAGAAGACATTATTTTAATGAACTGCTTTACAATCCTGCAAGCAGTGGTGTTAGCACCTCTTGTAACAAGAATGTACCTAAACCTTGTGATATGGCTTTTCATATGCAAGAGCTGCTTACAAATTCAGCCTTAAATAGGGCCAGAGCCACCCTCTTTCTTCAATTCTAAACCAATAAATTTGCTGTAGTCTCAGTCTAGTCTACAGACCCAAATTGTATGGTTCAGTATTAGTTGGCAGACCACACAACTCATGCAAAATGTGTGATCTCCTGAGTTTGGACATAAATCACATTCTAGTAGCCGTGTGGAGGAAGCCACACCTTTTGGCCCCAACTAACTTTTTTTTTTGTTGGTTCACCATTCACTGGTTCATTCCTTGGGCCAATGTCTTGACCTATCAAAGTCAAGCTGCCCGGTTTAAAACTTCTAACAATGTTTGGCAGTTAACTGTCAGTCACCATTAACTGGTGCATTCTCCATGGCAACACTTCTACCAATCAGAGTCCAACTGCCAACCAATCAGCACTCTTCTCATAAAGAATGAAGTTGTTGCTTCCCCAGACATTGGTATTCTTGCGTTTGTCCTGATGAGTACAAGACAAAAATCTTTGACAAAATGTCTTTTTTCAGGAATACTTCAAAGTGTTTAATACAATATATGAAAGAAAGGTTATGCCAACACAGGTAGTTCTCGCAAAGCTCGGCACAAAAAATTCACTAAGTGACCTCCAAGGTACAGCCTTTCTGAATACCTGTCTGGGCTTATTACCTCATCTTCCAAACCATTGGGAACACCATATGTGCCCCTGAATATCATTAACTCCGACAGTTGCAAAGGAGAAGCACTTGATGCAAATGATATTGCAGCTTATCCTGCTGCTTGATGTCAAAGGAATTTTTGAGTCAATTGCCTAATCGATTTATCTGGTGTACATTCAGTTTAACTGGGTAAGTTGATTTTTCTTAATCCTTGATTTTTGTAGAATTATCTCTGAACATCCTGTTGACCAGATGCTTACAGTATGCTGCAATTATACTTGTGTGAAGACTATTGTTTGATGCACCAATGCAGCATAGCCTGGAGTGACAGAATAGAGTTGTGTGCCTGTGATTCCTCACACATTGAGCTCCTGGTTTCACCAGCGCTGTTATTAGTTGCTGCTAAGAGTCATCCAGATTATTCTCTGCATGGATAGAAAGTTCCAGAGTGTGTCAACCCAGAGCTGCCCTAGCAGAATATAGTTGTGCCTCTCCATTACAGCATGAAAATATCAGTTACGATATCTCTGTTATGGACACTTCAGCCAATCATGTGCACCAGGCTGTCGCAAACAAGTTTTCCATCATGCGCTGCCCTTCATTCTTACTGACTCAAAGGAAAAGGAAAGGAGAAAGCTGATAAGCTTTAATTACGGTAGTGATGCGACCGGGGTGGGGGGGGTGGTGGTGGGGGGGCTGCAATTTTTCGGGAATAAGTAGACAATTCTAAATTAAATCTGGGTAGAGCATTGAACAGGGGCACCAGATGGGTGAATGTCATCAAAATTGTAGAAGCTGTGTAGAATGGAGTCACAGCACCTACCCAAATGTCAAGGGGGTAAGCTAAAACACAAGTTGTACATCGTAAACTGCTGCTTAAATATTGTAATTTGTAAATTAGCTGAGGCCAAAAGGTGTGGCTTCCTCCACACTGCTACTAGAATATGATTTATGTCCAAACTCAGGAGATCACACATTTTGCATGAGTTGTGTGGTCTGCCAACTAATACTGAACTATACAATTTGGGTCTGTAGACTGAATTGAGACTACATCAAATTTATTAGTTTAGAATTGAAGAAAGAGGGTGGCTTTGGCACTACCTAAGGCTGGATTTGTAAGCAGCTCTTACATATGAAAAGCCATGACACAAGGTTTGGCTACATTCTTGTTACAAGAGTTGCTAACACTGCTGCTTGCAGGATTGTAAAGCAGTTCATTAAAATAATGTCTCCTTAATTTTGATCACTTATATTAGCTCTGGATTACCAAAGGCCTGTGTCCCCTGTCCCTCTATGACTTGGCAATTGAAAATAATTAGTGAATTATAAGAAATAAAAATTCTTATGTAACATTTTTATGTTAAAAATGATGCAGTAGTCACGCTACTGCATCATTTATTATGCTACTGTAATCTCCTAATTCATGCTGGTGCCAAATAAAGTCATGACAATCACCAATATGGTGTCAGTGCTGAACAATTGCAAATCCAAGAGATTACAGAGGAAATCTAAACTTCAAAGTAATACATTTCAACATATATTAAGAATGTGTATGATCAGCAGCAAATTAAAGCCAACCTGGTGGAAGCACAATCTATAATTTAGGGTGAAGCCAATGCCTTCCGATGTGATGATGACTTTGAATTTTTATTGCAAGGTGTTTGGAAACCTATCAATAAGCATTCTAAACAGAGAAGCAAAATGGTGTGTTTCTGGTCTCTCTGTTGGGAGAGTCTGTTCAGGATCCGTCTATAAAGACATGCTTGATAGAAGTCAGAGAGCCGTGAGTTTTCAGAAACAAAGGAAGGTAGGAGGGGATTAACTTATTTATTGCAAAGCGCATTACTGCAAAGAGAGAGTACATTTTTATGATGGTGTTTGTGAGTTTTTGAGATGCAAAGTGTGATATCCACCAAACATGAGCCACACTGTGATGAGGTCACTGCTTCATGGTTTTGGAATTGAAAGCACTCAGGGGTGAACTTTGACCTGTAAGACTAAAGTCAGACAGGTTTTGATAATGCTACTTGTGGAGCGATTTGTTCTTTCTGGACAGTATAACATTTGGAGGTTCGAACTACTCAAGCTTAAAACACAGAAGGAGATTATTTGGCTCTTTTGGTCAATGCAAAACTAATCCCAAACAATATTGTATGTTTATTTTTGAAATCAGTATTGTTGATATCATTACAACCGGGTGAGGAGGAGTAGACTAGCTCCCCTCTTTTCCCACTCCTCGTTTGACCGCAACAGGTTTTTTATAAAGAATACTTTGCCAATTCAGTGAGTGTTTAACTGTTTAAGTGCTGTGAATGTAATATACACAGAGAGATAGGCTTCCTTGTAAGTTTTTAAAAAGAATAGAGAATAGCATTTATTGTACTTAACCACAGTTTAAATAAAATAATTAAAATGTTTTGACTTTCTCGAACACATGCATTCAAGAGTTGCATGCATTCAAGAACACACACAAACACGCATGCACACACACACGACAGCGAGTTACAAAGTGGGAGGATAGTTAGTGGTATACAGATCTTGGAGATTGATGACTTGGATGGTTTCAGACTGGGCTCAATCTTCCCTCAGAGACAATTTAAAGTGAGTTTTTTTTAAGAGAAGATGTACTTAGCACCTTAGGACAATGACTTTTACAGGTTCAGGCAGTTGTGCATTCTGTTGCAGTGCAGGTCACGGGATTCACCCTCCCAGGTCTTTGGTCTGGTCTCGAACCCACTTGAGGAGATTGGCACGTGTTCGAACTACTTGAGTCTTCACAAATTGATGGCTAGAAATGAAACCTAACAGAACCCCTGTAATTTACATCTGTATGACCATCATACCATGTTAAAATCAGGCTATTATTGATTTAATTATTGGTTCTAGCTGTTGCTAGATAAATTTGTTTAGTTTTCACTTGTATCTTCCCTCATGAGACCATCTGACCTCTGTATCTCTAACAGCAGTATAATGGGGTTAATTCTCAGTGATTCTCAACATGATTTTGAATAACTCTTCATTCACTAGACTGTTGTAAGGCCATATTGTACTGTCTCGCAAAAACAAACAGGATTCCAAAAGAATATCTTGTTTGCACAGTTTCAGCTGCAACTGCACTTTCTCATAACAGAGAGAAACTTAAAACTGATACAATGATTATACTTAAATGAAAAGCCAGTCTTTCTAATATGATTATCGATTACATTGATTCATTGATTAAAACTAAATCAAGGTTCATTACTTTTACAATCATCTGTTTCATGACTGGCCAATACTTTGATTAATACATGTAGTTAATACAGGATACAAAATAGCTTTGTCAGCCACATGTTAGTATTAAAATGACTTCCTTGACCTTGTTCGTTATTATAATAAATATGCTATAAAAATGGATAAGCTTAACTAAAATTTAATCACTCAAAGTCTACTTCCAATAATAACCTTATATTAAGAAATGTATTGAATATTATAGAAAACATTCCCTTTCTTTTCTGAAGAAAGCTTCATGGGTTAACAAACACAGGACAACGTAGGTCACTACTTCTGCTAAGGATATTTCTCCAGCACAGGTGCTGAAACAAGACCTTCCTAAACATGATAAAGACAGAATCGCATGACCAAAGTGTAAACATGGCCTGAGTAAAGGTTAAACAGGATGTCCAAGCAAGCAATAAACCACGAGATGATCTCATGCATTTTTAAAAATTCATTCATGGGATGTGGGCGTCACTTGCTAGCCCAGTATTTATTGCCCATCCCTAATTGCCCTTGTGCAGAGGGCATTTTAAGAACCAACCACGTTGCTGTGGGTCTGGAGCCACAAGTAGGTTGGACCAGAGAAGAACGGCAGATTTCCTTCCCTGAAGGACATTAGTGAACCAAATGAGTTTTTAAAACAATCAACAATGGTTTCATTGTCAGCATTAACCCCAGATTTTTATTGGATTCAAATTCCCATCTGCCGCGGTGGGATTCAAACCCAGGTCCCCAGAGCATTTTCCTGGGTCTCTGGATTACTAGTCCAGCAAAAATACCACTACACCATCACCTACCCTAGTTCCAATGGAAATAGCAGGAATTACCTTGGAATATCTGCCCTTTTGCTAATGGACAATTGAATAAGTAATTGACATAAGAACCACAGAAACAGGGCATGTAAGTGGGCTCTCCAACCCCTTCGAACTGGAAAAAGCTTCTCAAGATGGACCAATGCTGCCTCCAGCCTAAGACCTTGGTTAACTCAAGAAGACTTCAGGCAGAGGAGAGCTTTTTGAAGTGACCCATTCTGTCTATAACCTAACACTTTGGCTAGGCCATGAAGACTGAGAACAGAAGTAACCCCCACCTCCTGCTACAGAGATCAGCTTCATCTGTCTACTTGTCTGATCTGGGACCAGTAAACCTTTTTGAGGATCGCCAGCCACAGAGATCAGCATCCCCATACTTGCCCCTACCTTTCCTCCCTCTGCAATCAGTAAACCATTCTCACCTCTTATGTGTATGTCTTTTCAGTCCATTTGTTAGTCGAAGAAGCCTTGGTGAGTTGCTGCAGTAAATATTGTAGATGGTACATACTGCTGCCTCTGTGCACTGGTGGTGGACGGAGTGACTATTTAAGGTGCTGGATGGTTGCTAATCAAGCAGGCTGCTTTGTCCTGGATGGTGTTGAGAATTCACTTTCATCTCTAGCCTATCCTGATGATAATCGTTATGCTCTAGGACATCGGCCACAATGACCCTTATCAGGTTTTACTAGTCATGTACCTTGCCAATCCTTTATGACCCATTCATATCTTTTTTCAACGTTATTGTTTGCACTCTGATCACATTGCTTTTCCATCAGACTGTTTGTTTCTATTGCCTTCTAACTAATTATCTTAATTGCATTGAGGTTCATTTTCAATGTAACATATTGATACCCATCCTTGACAAAAACTAGAATTTAATTGAATCATCACAACGCAAATATTGTTTCGATGTGCACATTGTTATCTCAGTTATATTTATCTCATGTCTTCTATCAAATGATACAACAATTCTAAAGTCTGGCATTCACATCAGATCAATTTGAAACTTCTGCACTACTGAGAGAGTATTCATATGTACCAGGGCAGAAAGATCGAGTCAGGAGATTTTTACTGTGGTGAGGGCTGGGGAAAGGGTTCGAGGGTTCAGTATGTACCAAGGCTGAGATCAGAGTCTAGGGTTCAGTTTATATTGGGGCGTGAGAGTCGGGGTGAGGAGCTCAATATTAACTGGGCATGTGAGCTAGGCTTAGGGTTGATATGTAATAGGGATGAGATCCCTGGTCTGGATAGATGTCTACCAAGAGTGACAAGTAGGGCCAGGGCTCGATGTGTAGGTATATACCGGGGGAGGGGCAAGAGCCAAGGAGAGAATTCTGTATGTGCTGGACTGAGAGCTGGGGTCAGAGTTCAATCCATATCAGGTTGGCACGTGGTGAACGCTGGGGTCACGCTTTGACATGTATTGGGAGCGGCTGAGAACAAGGGTCAAAGTTCAATGCAAATAGCGTGGAGTGGTGGTGAGACCTGGGGCCAACATGTACTCATGATAAGTGCTGAGGCTGCTGTAGGTGGAGTGGTTATGATTAGCAGTGAGCTGAGGCTAACAACTGATTAGTAACAAGGTGATCAAATATGCAAGTGTACACAGAATCTTATTGGTGAGCTGGGATGACAAGTCTGAAAAGTCATTTAGTGTAAACAATGTAGTCATGAAATAGGGAAAGGATTATTTTAAAAATGCGAAGTAAGGTAAAAGGGTGACTTTTTACCGATCTGAAGAACAAACTTGCATTTATGTAGCGCTGTTTGGTTTTGAGGTGTAATCACTGTTAAAATCTAGAATCTAGGGAAGCATGGCATCCAATTTGCATATAGCAAGGCCCTAAAAAAAGGCAATCAAATAATTAACCAGATAATCTGTTTTAAGGTGTTGGTTCAGGGATATGTATAGAATGGGAAACCAGGGGAAATCCCTTACTCTTCTTCCAACAGTGCCATGGGTTCTTTTACATGCAGATTTAACATTTCATCCAAAAGACAGCTCCTCTGACAATGCAGCACTCCCTCAGTATCGTACGGCACTGACGTTTCAGTTTCTATGATGGGCATGACACTGGAAGGGAGTTTAGATTTACTGTTAAAAGGATAGATCACTGAAGCTATTAGCGCAGTGCATGGTAGGAGTAAAGAGAGCACATAGGTCCTTGGCAAGTACAGATAAAACATAGAGGAAAATTCTCAGGAGGTGATTATGTTGCATAGAACATTGCTTCATCCCTACTTGCAAGTTCCATGTACAATTCTGGTCCTTTATATTGAGAAGGACACCCACACATTGAAGATAGGGGTGTGCAATGAAGGACAGTTAAATTATTACCTGGGATTTGGTACCTGAATCATAATGAGATGTGTTTATATTTGAGACGGCTTTAAGGGTAAAATGATTGAACTATTCAAGATCCCCAGGTGTATCAACGAAATAAATGACAATATGTTTTAATACAGCCACAGATTCTGCAACATTTACAGAGCAGCATTAAACTTACAAAAGGAAAATGATAATAATTGTTGACATTGAGCTATGCAGAGGTCTGTCAATTCTTTTGAATTAATTCTAGAATAGGTGCTTGTCTGGCAAGGTCAGTACTTATTGCTAATCCCTAAGTGTCCTCTAAAAGGTGCTCGTGAGTAGGTTTCTTGAACCACAGCAGTGTTGTGAGGTGAAGGTGCCATTAGATAAAGGGTTCCGTGATTTTGATCCAGTGACAATGAAAGAATTGTGGAATATGACCACATCAGGAAGCAACAATGTTTACATACACCTGCCTTGGCCTTCCAAGTGGTGAAAGTTGTGGATTTAGGAAGACTTGCCACCCTACAGAGTGTACAGATTGCAAACATGGTGGTGGGGGATTGGATGTTTACACTAGTGGGTGAAGTGGGAATCAAATGGAATTCTTGGCCCTGAATGATGAGAGTTCTTGCAGCTGCTCATGGTGATGAGTCATTTACTGTAGAATATCCAGCCTTTGACCTGTTCCAGTGGCTGCAGCATTTATGTGGTTGGTCCAGTTGAATTTCTGGGCAACCATGACCTCAGGGTGTTGATTGCCAAGATTTTGATGACGGTTATGTCATTGAATGCCAAAGGGAGATGGCTTAGGTGCTATTCTTAGAGACAATCATTTCTTATTAATTTATATTGATTCCAGTTCATGTTAAATTAAAAATTGCAATAAATGAAATCTTGTTGGTAGTTTCTTCATTTGGTACTCGTTGGGTAAGTTTCTTTCTTTTGGTTTATGGATCCCCACAGAAATCATAGCAATGTGATCACTTTCAGTTTGTTCCTGCAATGTTACTTTAACTAAGGTTCCTGATTTTAGGGTTATTAATAAATGTAAAACAACTCAAATTAATGAAAGTGACCTTAGCTACAATCTGTGCTGGATGCCATCATGAATAAAAACACCAGGCTTTGTTTCCAGCTTACAGTTACATGACTGAGGTAATGTGTCATGGAAGAAGACAAAATTCATTTTGCTTTATGTAAAATCTCCTTGATGACAGCAGTAATGTGTGGAGATGGATGACCTCAAATCCAGAGGGGAATATAATTGAAATTTAAGGAAAAGGGAGATCTGATGTCAGTGATAATGTTTATTTGATTGGATTCTAAGGAAAAATAAGTTGGCATTGGTAAAAATTAATCAATTGTCATTGGGCAAGGGGTTTTTATTGACATTCTCTGTTTGCATGACATGTACCATAACTGATAGAGGAAAAACGTTGTGTTCTGTACTGTACAGAAGTTTTGTAAAAAAATCAATTAACATTTAGAGATGAGACTTTAATGAACTAACTTATCAATATTGAAACAGTGGAGTGAACATTTTGGTGGCAAGGGGAAGAGTCACAAAAGGCTTGGCTTTTAAAGTTGCCTTTCAACTTTGTTTTTTAACAGGTACTTTAAGACATGAACTACAATAGCACTGTCTGCAGCGGCTCCACCACGCTCTTCCCACCAGTTGGTGACACTGTCTGCAGCGGCTCCACACCACTATTCCCTCCAGTACATGGCACAGTCTGCAGCGGCTCCACGCCACTCTTCCCTCCAGTACATGGCACAGTCTGCAGCGGCTCCACGCCACTCTTCCCTCCAGTATATGGCACAGTCTGCAGCGGCTCCACGCCACTCTTCCCTCCAGTCAGTGGTGCTGTACCTTTGAGACTGTTGCCAGGTGTGGGGGGTGGTAAGTGGGGGGTGGCACATTTTCTTCCCAAAATCATTGTCGATCGGACAGCTGTTCGCTGCCCTGATTGACTCACCTTGTAGTCACCTGATTGGTCATTCCGTCAGTACGCTCCAATTGGTTAATCAAGGATTCCACGGATGAGCTCATTTGAAGGTATTGTGTGTGGCAGAGTGGAGGGAGCTTTCTGGAAGAATTCACCAGGGTAAAAAGAAATCATCTTTTAACGAACTATATGAAAATTACTGAAAAAAATCGGCGACTTAAAATGTTTCTGAAGTATCCGGGAATAATGGTGCTGCTAGTAATTTTTGGAGGTCACAGGGTTAATTTTTGGCTTGTGCTGGGGTAATTTATAGGAGTTAAAGGGGGGAGATTGAGAGAGACAGAGTGGGATGGGGAGAAAGTACAAGACAAAGTGGGAAAGGAAGGAGGAGTAAGATCCACAGAGTGGAAAAGGGAAGGAGAGTGAGAAAGACAGAGGTGGGGGAGAGTAAGAAAGACAGAACAAAGAAAGGGGAGGAGAGTTCTATTCTCTGACCATTAGTCTGTTGGGGGGACCAGGGATAGCAGTAACAAAATCAACATGTTAGTATCTGTTGGATTCACTTCAATAATTTGTGGTGTCACAGGAGCGAGAGATCGAGCCTTCACCCTGGACTCAGATCTGTCTGTGGGGAATGGCCTAGGCTTTGCCTGAAGGGGCTTGGGGCAAGCCAGGTCCCAAGACTGGGAGACTTGCCGCGAAACATAATTCACCCGGGATCCCATTGAAATTCTGTATGGAATAAAGTGAGAACATTCTGTGATTTGGTGACATTAAAGACCCAGTAATGAGGAATGTGCAGGATATTGTGTGTGTGACACTACAGGGCCAATAATTGTGAATGCTGGGACAGAAAGCATGGTGAGGCTCTGTGAAACTAGTAATATGGGATACTAGCATAAGCACAGTGTGTAGCACCACAGAACCAGAATACCTGTCAGAAAGCTTAGTGTTTGGCAAATGGATGTAGAAATTGGAAATGCTGAAACATGAACAATCTATGTAGCATCTGCAGGACTCAGAAATGTCAGGGACTGGCAACACAGAGCCAGGAGTTGGAAATGTCATGGAGCAACAGGTAGTTAGGTATTATAGTCCTGCAGTTAGCAATGCCAGAGGATAGGGCTCAGACATTAGTGCCTGCAATCAGAAATGTCAATGCATGAAGTAAGGTTGTATCTGAGACACTGCAGAGCCGTGGGTGAATGTCCTGCCATTTGACAGTTTTGTGCTCGTTTTCCAGTGCAGTTGCAGTACTTAGTTGTTCAGTCATGGCATCTTGTGTTTTAATGATCCATTTTTTCCTCTTTGGAATCAGTTACAGTCCAGAGGGAGGCCATTTGGTCCATCATGTCTGTGCCAGCTCTCTGTTAGCAACTGAAGTAGTCTCACTCACTCATCTTTTCCCTGTAGCCCAGAAAAGCGTTTTCTCTTCAAATAATTATCCAATTTCCTTTTGGAAGCCACATTTGCCACCACATCACACACACACATTCAGGCACCGCATTCACAATCCTAACCGCTCACCGTGTAACAACCTTTATTCAAATGTCACTTCTGATTCTTTTGCCAATCACTTTAAATCGGTGTCTGTTGATTTAAAAAATGTTTCATCAATGGGAACAGTTTCTCCCTATCTACTCTGTCTACAACCCTCATGATTTTAGATACTTTGTATTGTATCCTTTATCCTATTTTGCCATATTATCTAAATGCTGAGAGATTGCAGAGCTCTGAGATGCAGCGGGATCCAGGTGTCCTAGTGCATGAATCGCATAAGGTTCATGTGCAAGAACAGCAAGTAATTAGGAAAGCTAATAGAATGTTATCATTTATTGCAAGGGGAATTGAATACAAAAGTAGGAAGGTTATGCTTGAGTTATACAGGGCATTGGTGAGACCACATCTGGAGTACTGTGTACAGTATTGGTCTCCTTATTTAAGGAAGAATGTAAATGTGTTAGCAGCAGTTCAGAGAAGATTTACTAGCCTAACAGCTTGAATGGAAAGGTTGTTTTATGAGGAAAGGTTGGACAAGCTAGGCTTGTATCTCCTGAATTTAGAAGAGTAAGAGGTGATTTGATTGAAGCATATAAGATCCTGAGGGGTTTTGACATGGTGGATGTGGAAAAGGTATCTCTTCTTGTGGGGAATCTAGAATCAGGGGTTACTGTTTAAAAATAAGGGACCATTAATTTAAGACAGAGATGAGCAAGGGGGTGAAATGTTATCGGGGGTAGGCTGGAATTTGAAGTTGAGGTTACAATCAGATTAGCCATGATCCTATTGAATGGCGGAGCAGGCTCAAGGAACCGAGTGGCCTACTCTTGCTCCTAAACCACATGTTCCTATCTTATCGAAAGCCTTTTGGAAATCCAAATGCAACACATCTACCCATTCACCTTTCTCCATCTTGCTTGTCACTTCCTCAAAAATTTCTAACAAATTAGTCAAACATAATTTTCCTTTCACAAAACCATGTTGACTCTGCCTAATTGTATTATGATTTTCTAAATGATTTCCTGCCATATCCTTAATAATGGATTCTAGCATTTTCCCTGTGACAGATGTTAGATTAACTGGCCTATAGTTTCCTGCTTTCTGTCTCCCTCCTTTCCTGAACAGAAATGTTCCAGAATCAAGGGAATTTTGGAAGATCACAGCCAATGCATCTATATCTCTGCACCCACTTGTTTTTTAAGACTCTAGGATGCAAGCCATCTGGTCTCAGAGATTTTTCAACCATTAGTTCTAACAGTTTTCCCAATACTTTTTCCCTAGTAACTGGGATTATTTTAAGCTCCTGCCCTCATTTGCCTCTTGATTTTCTTTGATTCTTGAGATGTTTCTTATGTCTTCTATACAATGAAGGCAGACACAAAATATTTGTTGAACACTTCTGCTGCTTCCTTGTTCCCCATTTTTAAATCCCCAATCTCACCCTCTAAGGGACAAATGCTCACTTTATTTACTCTTTTCCTTTTTTAATAGTTGCAGAACCTCTTACTATCTTTTTATATTTCTAACTAGTTTTCTCTGATACTTTAATTCCTCCCTTCTTATTTTTTTAGTCATTCTTTACTGGTTTCTAAAATTTGTCCAATCTTCTCGCTTATCTCTATTCTTTGCCATATTGTATGCATTTTCTTTCAATTTAATGCTATCCATATCTTCCTTAGTTAGCCACAGATGGTGCATCCTTCTCAAAGAGTCTTTCTTTCTCATTGGAATATATCTTTGCTGAGAGTCATGAAATATCTATTTAAATATCTGCCATGCTTCTGTATTGTCCTACCTTGTAAGTTATTTTCCCAGTTTACTTTAGCCAAGTCTGTCCTCATACCCTTGTAATTGCCTTTATTTAAGTTTAAAGCTTAAGTCTTAGACTCACACTTCTCACCCTCAAACTGAATGTGAAATTATATCATGTTATGATCACTGTTGCCTAGAGGATCATTCACTATTAAGTCATTAATTAATCCTGCTTCATTGCACATTACCAGGTTTGAAAAGCCTGCTCCCTATAGCATACTGCTCTAAGAAGTTGTCCTGAATACACTCTATGAACTCATCTTCCAGGATATCTTTGCCAATCTGATTTGTCCAATCTATATGAAGATTAAAATCAGCCATGATTATTGCAGTACCTTTCTTACAAGCCTCCATTATTTCTTTTTGTTTAGTCTGTCCTACAGTGTCGTTTCTGTTAAGGGACTATATACTACCTCTACAAGTGACTTCTTACCTTTGTTATTTCTTATCTTTAATCAAATTGATTCTACATCTTGATTTTCTGAACTATGGTTATCTCTCACTACTGTACTAATGTCATCCTTAATTTACAAGCTACTCCACTACCATTTCCTAGCTTCCTGCCTTTCGGAATTGTCAAATACCCTTGAATATTTAGTTCCTAGCCTTGGTCACCTTGCAACCACGTCACTAAAATGACTATCAGGCTATACATATTTATTTCTATTTGTGTTATCAATTCATTTGTTTTGTTATGAATGCTGCACTCTTCCTTTTTTAATACTTACAGAACCTGTTACTATCTTTTTTATATTTCTAGCTAGCTTTCTCTCATATTTGAATTTCCCCCTCCTTAGAATTTTTATTCATTCTTTGCTGGTTTCTAAAATCTGTCTAATCTTCTCACTTACCACTAATCTTTGCCACATTGCAGACTTTTTATTTCAATTTAATACTATCCTTATCTCCCTTAGTTAGCCACGGATACAAAGCCTTTTGACGATACCTTCTATCACTTTGCTGATGATTGACAGCAGACCAGTGATGTGGTAATTGGCTGGGTGGGTTGGTTGGACCTGTTTTTTGTAGTCAGGAGAATTCAGGGCAATTTTCCACATTGTCGGGCACTAACTCAAGATATAAAATAAATGAATGTCAGTTGATTTTGGAAACCCTGCACTCGCTTTACAGTGACTACAAATTCCGAACTACCTCCGATTTTACAAAATACTAACTTATGTAACATAGGGTAGAACCTTCTGGTCAGCATGTGGAGGCAGGCCCCGTACACCAACATGTAAAATGACGCGCAGTGATGTCAGGCGTGCGTTCTGAAGTCACCGGGCGTCATTCTGATCTTCAGTTCAGCGGAGTTGACTGCGCGCCCTCTAACTGTCAAAGGCCATTAATCAACTAATTGAAGTAGTTGTCAGGGCTGCCCATCCAACCTTAAGCTTGGTGGGCAGGTGAAGAGCCCAGGCGGCCTTTGCATTTTTCATGGAACCTCATCCACGGGCGGAATGAGGTTTCCTGAAGGGTTTAAAACTTTAATAAAATTTTTTTATTAAAATCCATTGACATGTCCCAGCTCATGTGACACTGAATTTTTAAAAATTCTTTTTTCAAGTTTTCATAATCAAATTAATCTCCCAGAGGTAGCACCGTGCCTCGGGGATTTCTGTGCTCTCTCCTGCATATGCGCAAAAGAGTGCAGATCCCTCCTCCCCCCGCCCGCATAGGTAGCACTGAGCGCTGGGCGAGCCTTAACATAAAATGGCAGCGTGCAGCCAATTGCTGGCGGCGATCAGCTGTGCGCCTGCCCGTGCCTGCTCCCACCCAACGGGGAGAAAATTCTCCCCCTATACTCTCATTGCCATTTCCGTTTACCCAATCACAAAACAGCATTGTCTCTAATAACCATATTTCACTGTGCTATCTATAAGTGGCTATGTTCCAAACCCAATAAATATTCCAATGTAGTGTCTTTATCTTTTGAGAAACATTTTATACACTCAACACTGAACCCTAACAGGGTCAAAACCTTGAAGAACTTGGTGTGAATTTCAAACCATTCTAATTATCCATGGCTGCACGCAGACTCTAGCATGATTAATGATTGAGCAAATAGCAATTGAAGTACATGCACTGTTATTGTAGCAAACAAACATACTTGGAACTGGCAAAGCAATTTTTTTGTATTTACTCTTTCATGGGACGTGGCATCACTGGCAATGCTAGCATTTGTTGCCCATCCCAAATTGCCCTTGACCTGAGTGGCTTGCAGAGGGCAGTTAAGAGTCAACCACGTTACTGTGGATCTTGATTCGTATGAAGCCCAGACCAGGTAAGGGTGGCACATTTCCTCCCCTAAAGGGCATTAGTGAACCATTAGGGTTTTTATAACAATCAATGTTAGTTTCCTGGTCACCATTACTAAGACTGGCTTTCAATTCCTGATTTTATTCATTGAATTTAAATTCCACCAGCTACCACAGTGGGGTTTAAACCCATATCCCCAGAGGATTAGCCCGGACCTCTGGGTTAATAGTCCAATGACATTACCACTAATATTACCACTACACCGCCACCTCCCAGTGACAGTGAGACTGCAGTACTCTTCACTGGATGACTATTGCTCCCGGTATTAGTTCAGTTTCTTCTGTATTGTCAACTTTGTTGCATTGTTGGGCTTACTGACTTCTCCAAATGAATCAACTGATGATCGCAATCTGAAAAATAACAGCAAGAAGGTAGATACAAAAGTTTATGTTAATTGTTAATATCAAGATACTGACGCTCATCCATGCTGTTTACATGACAAAACAACTAGTTACATAAATACAAAAGTAAAGTACTGCAGATGCAGGAAATCTGAAATAAAAACAGAAAATGCTGGAAATACTCAGCAAGTCTGGCAGCTCCAGTGGAGAGAGGAACAGAGTTAACATTTCAGATTGATGACCTTTCATTAGAACCGGGAGCCTTGGAGCAGAGATGGTTGAGGAGAGATTTGATAGAGGTGTTCATGAGGGATCTGTAAAGATTAGATTAGATTAGATTGTTCGCATTGGTGGAATGATCGAGAACCAGAAGACTCCAATTTAAGGTCATTTGTAAAGGAAGAAACAGCAGCTTGAGGAAACAATTTTTTATGCAGCAAGTGGTTCGGATCTGGAATGCGCTGCCTGAGAACGCGGAGGAGGCAGATGCAATCGTGGTTTCCAAAGGAGAATTGAGTCATCACCTGAAGAAGATAAATTTTCAGATCTACAGGAAAAGGCAGGGGAGTGGTTCTAGGTGGGCTTCTCATGCAGAGAGCTGGCCGAATAGCTGTTATGACCACAGCCAGTGTTAATTGCTGCGCAAACCAAATCCCAGAGGGAAACTTAGCTTAAACATTCCAGAGTAGGCTCGGGGTCACAAACTGGTGAGCACATCACTGACACCGGTCCACAGCTGGCGGAGGAAGTGACAGCCGAGGTCTCTGACACCCGGAGGACTGCTGGAGACCAGGCCCCTGCGCAGCCCCATGCAGATGACGAGCCTCTGGATTCGGTCATAAAAGATCTGATGGAGCTGCAGACAGGCAGAGGAACATCAGGCAGATCTGCCAGAGGCTATGCGCAGACTGGACCGAGGGCTGGAGAAGTCCGCCCACATTCTGTCTACAGTCATGTCTCCAACATGCGAGCACATGGCTGCCTCCATGAAAATGGTGGCAGCTGCCTTGGAGACCCAGGTCCAACAGAACATATAGTGGTTGTTGGATATACGCTCAGACCTGCACTCCATCATTCTAGCCATGGATGCAGTGCAACAATGATTAAGCAAGAGGGGGATGGGACATCTCAACCTCTCCCCTTCTCCTCAAGAAGTCAGGCAGCTGCTATCACCCACCCACGGGGAGGAGGAACGCCAGCCAGGCATTCTGGGAGCTTCAGCACAGGAAACTCCAAGGATGTCCTGTACTCAACCTCCCCTCTGCTAGTGACCCCATCAACTCCAGTAGGTCAGGCTGAGGAAGGTGCACCTGAACCTTTGCAGGAAACCCCTAGCAGGCTGGGACCTTCTAGATGACGCCCACCAAAGTCCTTCCAGTCAACATGGCACAGCAGTCAGCAGGCTCTCTCCACCTCAGATGTGGATGCTCTTAGACATAGCGTTAGGGAAAGAAAGATAAAGAAACATTAAGGGCTGAAAGGTACGCCAGACATATAATCACTGTAAATATCAATCACAATAGTAGATATATGTATAATTGCACTATGTTTATGGTTGTACTCTCATCGCGCTGCTAGTTGCTGAAATGATTGCGTGCGTTTAAGGGCATTCATTCCCGAGCACCCGCAGATGATAGGGGCCTATGAAATCACCATTTATTGTCTCACATCATCTGTTGTGCAAGATATAAGGGTCCTGAACTGTGATGAAGGCATCCTTGGGCATCACTGTTGAAGTCAAGGCTTTGGTACGAATCTGGCCACCCAGCAGGTACTTGTGATGCAATTAGGATCCCTCTGAGAATTCTTTCTGAGCAGCCTCTACAGCCGTTGCCTCTTGCTGCTCCAGCCATGGCTGTTCCTGGTGCTGGGCTGCCCTGCGCCAGTTCCTCCTCAGTTGCTCCGTGGCTAACAAAACAGCAAGGTTTCCGTCAGCCATCACCCTGAATGCCTGAGGTGCTCTGTGAACACATTGCAGTGATCCATGTAGTCATTACATTATTTGAAAATTTCCCTTCGTCCCATTCTGACCCTGATCCCTACTGTCCTCGAGGTCACTGATAACCTGATTTTTCATGACTACGCTCATGAAACCCTACAGTACCCGGCCATGGCCATGCGACTCCTACCCTACTGGATCCAACTCTCCACTGTTACTGTCACCATACCTCCGTCTGCCTCCCAGTGCCCTAATCTTAGCCCTCAGGACCCAACCCTCGGCATCCATGGCCTCACTCTTCAGATGATTCCATCTGCCATTGTGACCACCCAGACAGCCCCTCCTCAACCAAACACATGACCAATGCCCAGTTGAGCTGATCATCCTGCCTCTTTTGGCCATAGACAGCCTGCATTATCCTTCTCCAGAGACCCTGCACTATCCCTCCCACTGCCACCACCCTGCCTCAAGCATAGACTGGCATTTACAGATGCTCCCCAAAGAGGATAATACAATGGCAACGCACCGTTAATCATTGCAGAAGCCTACCTAGCCATGTGGACACCGCTGACGTACAATCGTAAATGTGAACCTTCTCATCTCTCACTGACAGAGACGTTCATTTGGAGGGGCACTTAATTCTGGCAAGCTGACTTTTTAATGAGCATGCACGGCATGCAAGTGAATGCAAAAGGGCTTCCCGACGTTGCTCGTTGGGAAGCTAGACCCACCTTTATAGTCCCGAGAACGCAATTGCAAAAGTTCACCCCACTGTCAGGTAGTGGATTTTTGGCCTCCTGCCAAATTAAGATCCCCTGCCTGCAAAGCTCCCGGAAGGTTGCAGCCTATGATCCTATTAACTTTGTTTATCTTTCCACGGGTGCTGCCAGATTTTCTGAGTGTTTCAAGCATTTTCGATTTTTATTTCAGGTTTTCAGCATTGCAGCATTATGCTTTTGCACAAGAAAGCAGTACGGGCATTAGACCAGGAGCTTGGCACTTCCACTTTGGGTGCAATCGGGAAATGGCACCCAAAATGAGCTTGAAGTTGTGCTGGTTAGGTTACAGTTTGTGTTTTTGCAAAGAATTCAACTGCACAACCACAAACGTAAAATCTTCCATGAGCCAGTTCATTTGGGTTGTCTATTTTTTATTAACATGTAATCAATGCGGTATAAAATGAGTTTTCCATCAAAATGGATCATTTTTAACAATGGTGTCCAGTCCTTCCCCAGTGACTAATCTGATTTAAAATTACTAAAAATGGCACAAAAATGCACTGAGCCATTTCATAATTTAGTTTGCGTAAACCAGTCAGTTTCTTAGTAAATTAGATATTTCTTCATGAAAAATCTATTAGGACGTGCCTACTATTGTCTGGGTGCCTAGGAAAATAAGCACAGTTTGAACAGATAAAAACAACAAACTGCGGATGCTGGAAATCCAAAACAAAAACAGAATTACCTGGAAAAACTCAGCAGGTCTGGCAGCATCGGTGGAGAAGAAAAGAGTTGACATTTCGAGTCCTCATGACCCTTCAGCAGAACTGGGTGAATCCAAGGAGAGGGGTGAAATATAAGCTGGTTTAAGGTGGGGGGGAGGGGAGTGGTGTTGGGTGTGGGGAGAGAAGTGGAGGGGGGTGGTGTGGTTGTAGGGACAAGCAAGCAGTGATAGGAGCAGATAATCAAAAGATGTCACAGACAAAAGAACAAAAGAACACAGAGGTGTTGAAGTTGGTGATATTATCTAAACGAATGTCCTAATTAAGAATGGACGGTAGGGCACTCAAGGTATAGCTCTAGTGGGAGTGGGGGGGCATAAAAGATTTTAAAATAATGGAAATAGGTGGGAAAAGAAAAATCTATATAAATTATTGGAAAAAACAAAAGGAAGGGGGAAGAAACAGAAAGGGGGTGGGGAAGGAGGAGGGAGTTCAAGATCTAAAGTTGTTGAATTCAACATTCAGTCCGGAAGGCTGTAAAGTGCCTAGTCGGAAGATGAGGTGCTGTTCCTCCAGTTTGCGTTGGGCTTCACTGGAGCAATGCAGCAAGCCAAGGACAGACATGTGGGCAAGAGAGCAGGGTGGAGTGTTAAAATGGCAAGCGACAGGGAGGTTGGGTCATTCTTGTAGACAGACTGCAGGTGTTCTGCAAAGCGGTCGCCCAGTTTACGTTTGGTCTCTCCAATGTAGAGGAGACCGCATTGGGAGCAACGAATGCAGTAGACTAAGTTGGGGGAAATGCAAGTGAAATGCTGCTTCACTTGAAAGGAGTGTTTGGGCCCTTGGACGGTGAGGAGAGAGGAAGTGAAGGGGCAGGTGTTGCATCTTTTGTGTGGGCATGGGGAGGTGCCATAGGTGGGGGTTGAGGAGTAGGGGGTGATGGAGGAGTGGACCAGGGTGTCCCGGAGGGAGCGATCCCTACGGAATGCCGATAGGGGGGGTGAAGGGATGATGTGTTTAGTGGTGGCATCATGCTGGAGTTGGCGGAAATGGGGGAAGATGATCCTTTGAATGCGGAGGCTGGTGGGGTGATAAGTGAGGACAAGGGGGACCCTATCATGTTTCTGGGAGGGAGGAGAAGGCGTGAGGGCAGATGCGCGGGAGATGGACTGGAAACGGTTGAGGGCCCTGTCAACGACCGTGGGTGGAAAACCTCGGTTAAGGAAGAAGGAGGACATGTCAGAGGAACTGTTTTTGAAGGTAGCATCATCAGAACAGATGTGACGGAGGTGAAGGAACTGAGAGAATGGGATGGAGTCCTTACAGGAAGCGGGGTATGAGGAGCTGTAGTCAAGGTAGCTGTGGGAGTCAGTAGGCTTGTAATGGATATTAGTGGACAGTCTATCACCAGAGATTGAGACAGAGAGGTCAAGGAAGGGAAGGGAAGTGTTAGAGATGGACCATGTGAAAATGATGGAGGGGTGAAGATTGGAAGCAAAATTAATTAATTTTTCCAAGTCCCGATGAGAGCACGAAGCAGCACCGAAGTAATCATCGATGTACCGGAGAAAGAGTTGTGGAAGGGGGCCGGAGTAGGACTGGAACAAGGAATGTTCCACATACCCCATAAAGAGACAGGCATAGCTGGGGCCCATGCGGGTAACCATAGCCACACCTTTTATTTGGAGGAAGTGAGAGGAGTTGAAGGAGAAATTGTTCAGTGTGAGAACAAGTTCAGTGTGTGAACAGCCTTCTCGAACAGTGGAACAACCTTTCCATTGTTTGTGGCACCTGCTGTTCAAATAAACATTTGCTGCATATTGAACAAAAATAGTGATAAGCCTCAGTAACTATTTGATTTGTAATAATTTATAATGATGGTGTGAGGGACTCACTCTTTAAATTATGTTTTAAGTTTCCAAGCTGAATAAGCAAACCTCTTAAATAAAAACAAGTACAATAAAGCTCAGCACCAATTCTCATGCATGAAAAAATTATATTCCTGTTTTTTAAATTATTTCACGGGACGTGGATGTCACTGGCTAGGCCAGCATTTTTATTGCCCATTCCTAGTTGCCCCTTGAGAAGGTGGTGGTGAGCAGCCTTCTTGAACCCTGCAGTCCATGTGGTGAAGTTACATCCACAGTGCTGATAGGGAGGGAGTTCAAGGACTCTGACCCAGTGACAGTGAAGGAACGGCGATATATTTCCAAGTCAGGAGGGTGAGTGGCTTGGAGGGGTACTTGCAGGTGGTAGTGTTCCCCTCTATCTGCTGCCCTTGTCCTCCTAGGTGGTAGTGGTCATAGGTTTGGAAGGTGATTATGAGTTTAGATTTCAAAGTATAAAGCTTAACTGTGGCCAAAAAAGAAATATCATTTGTGTGTGTTAATTTTGCCAATACATGAAAAGTTGAAGAAGAGAATTACTCAGGGATACTTTCTGTATGAATGCCATGAGATGCCTTGTTAGTTTCTGCTGCTTGGGCGTTCTCAAAACCCTTGCCCTGTGTGAGAAATAGAGCTTTTCAGAATATTATAGAATTACTACAGAATTAGCAGGCACAGTATGAGACCATCTGACAGAAGACCATTTTCTTTCTCTCTCTGGAAAAACCCATAAACAGTCCCTAGGAATGTCAAGTTCACTGGGTCCAGGCTTCCATGTTGATATTCATAAGCTGATAATATGGCATCTTGTACCCTCTTATCTATACAAGTGCCTAATGGAGGCTAACAAATGGCTGCCAGCATGAGGTAAACTAAAAGGTCAC
Source organism: Carcharodon carcharias (assembly GCF_017639515.1). Lineage (NCBI taxonomy): Eukaryota > Metazoa > Chordata > Chondrichthyes > Lamniformes > Lamnidae > Carcharodon > Carcharodon carcharias. The sequence continues at coordinate 20,153,421 of NC_054473.1, read as the reverse complement.
CTCAAGCTAAAATGATGAACAAGTGGAGAAGTGACCGCCCTGATGTCATGGGTACCTACCCTGTTTCATTGGTTAGTAAGGTTTGAACAAGTGATTGACAAAGGGTGGAGAACCAACCCCTAGAAATAAAGTATATTCACGTGTGCTCGGAGGCAGCAGCCAGTCCTCATCAGGCAATGGCCTGGACTTCAGATAGAGAAAGACCAGGGAAAGTCGAAGAAGACAGAGGGGAAGGGCTATCCAGCACTTCAGCTAGACAGCAGAATACTGCCATCACAATCTACAGATATCAACACAACATCCGCCATCTGTATTCATCCTCTGGGATTAATAAACTGCTCTCACCTTTCATGGGTCATATGCTTTTCCTATCTATTTAGCTTATGCATCATATCTAAACTATAATTTCTTAATAAACTTAATAAACCAGCTTAAAATCACTTACGAATTCTTGACTGCCTATTTTGGGTAACCTGTGACACCTGAACATTAAAACTTACAAACTGGTGTGACGTGGGATTCACAGTGTTCGATGTGACCTTGGCTTGAAATTTGGGAAACTACAGTCTCAGGTTGTAGTTAAGTGATCATAGTTCCTTGGGGAAGCCAGGAGTCACAATGGCATTGACAGAGGGAATGTCTGATAGAAAGTCTAACTGAGAAAACAGACACACCTGGAATGAGAGATATCTTGAGTATTGTAAAATAGCGCAACAGAGATTACAAGTGTATTCTTGATAGGCTTTCTAAAGTGGCTCAGAAAGGCAAGATTAAGGTAAGGTTCAGAATAAGTTGGCCTACGGTGCACATGTATGCACCTTACAACTGGATAAAAAGTACAAGGCGTTAAGGTCAATAAGTTGCAGAAGGAAAGTGATGGCTGGCAGGAGAGCATTGCTGTTCTGCACAACCAACTACACTGGGAACATAATAAGAGTGTGTTATACGAGGAAAAAAACTAGACCAAACACAGGCACAAAATATTGCTTTACTGACCGAAAATACCAGACAAACCAGGGAGTTAGAAGACACAAGTGGAAATTTGAGGGAGTTAATTTAACAACAAAGTATTGCCTCCCCTGAAGCAGACCACTCCCTGTGCTTAGCTAAAATCAAACAGCTTCAGGCACAAATCAGTCAACAGTGGGCACTTGTGGCTGCTGCCAAAACCAGGACAGGTGGCCCTAGCCTTTGCTGGAACAATATTGTTGAAAGCATGTTCCCCTCTGCTCCACCTCTCCAATTGGATGAGGGAATGCCAGTGTGCGGAGTCACATGAGCTAAGGGCAGAGGACAGTCTAAAACAAAGACAGAAAGGGTTGTGAGGAATGGTGAAGATCCATTGACTAGCCAGAAATCTGGACCACCCCAGGGTATTGGTGCTGTGAAGGTGTGCTCCAGTGCACCAATTTATTGCAACTGCTTGGGTGACTGTGACTGCCATAGTAGGTGCATGGTGGAGGCTAACAGTAACAGTGAGCACTGCTTTCCCCCTCCTCCTCTACAGCTGAGTCCTGTCCCTGTCAAGCAGCAATTAGAATTGAGGCAGCAATAGAAGCCATGCGAATGAAGAACAGAGTTTAGCTTGTTGTTGCAGTGCATCAGATGCCTGGACAAGTAATTCCAGACCCCTAGTGACTGCAGCAAGCCTCCCATTGAGAAAGGTTTCTGCTCTCTGATATGGTGGTGGTAGGAGGCCAGTGGACTGCACTGTTGATAATGAAGGCCATGAATAATGAATAATGGTAGTCAGCTCTGACTCCTCCACCACCATCATTCACAATCCCTACCCCAGCCCCATGAAGGATGTGTCCCAAGTTATATCAGACCCTGCCAGGAGTTATGAACCGGTCACCCCTGATGTCCCCGAGGTACAGGCAGTTCTTGAGTCTGTCCCAGGTGTATTCCCAACCCATCTACAAGATTGTGAAGACATGATCAAACCCAAAGATATTAGCAAACCGCTATATGCTCCCATGAAGTAGTATTCTTATCCAACTGACAAGGTAGATGCTGAGAGGTTGTTTCCCCTTCTGGGAGAGTCCGGGACCAGAGGGCATAATCTCAGAGTAAGGGGTCACCCATTTAAGACAGAAATGAGGAGGAATTTCTTCTCTCAGAGGGTAGTGAATCTGTGGAATTCTTTACCACAGAGGACTGTAGAGGCAGGGTCATTAAATATATTCAATGCAGAGATGGACAGATTTTAGTCAATAAGGAAATCAAGAGTTATGAGGAAAGTGGAGTTGAGGATTATCAGATCAGCCATGATCTCGTTGAATGGTGGAGCAGACTTGATGGGCCAAATGGCCTGTTTCTGCTCCTATGTCTTATGATCTGTGTGATTTAATTACATTTGGAGTCAGGTAGACTGCAAGCTTGAAATTATCAGAAGAGGCTAAGTGTAGAAATGTGTTTGAAATGTTAATGAGTAAACATGAATGCTGTCTCAGCATGTAAGGCGCGAAGGGTATTTGCATTTTTATATAAGTGAAGGGATTGTTTGGGGATTTCAAAGGGATGTCAATCTCTTTTACAACTAGCCAGATCAGCAAGGCTAAGGAGTGTGTATATTTTCTCCAAAGGTTACTGACAATATTGGCAACATGAAAGTTTTCTATATTATGGGAAAGGTACAGTTCCAAAGATATATGGAACAATGGAGTTACATATTAAAGAGAGAGAAACATATGTAAATGAGTATGAAAGGCTATGCTGAAGGCCATGTAAGATATTACAGGATTGTTTGAAACAGCCTCAATGAAGTCTCCAGCCATTTGTGCATCAGGCTGTTGTGCCCAATAACTAGAGTTGGAGAAAGCCATTTGGGTTTTTTAAAATCTAAAGCCTATTTTGGACTGTTGTCTTAAAGAGGGTGTGTAACTGGGAGTCAGGTTAACTAGGAATTTTAGGATTTGCTATAGTATTAAATAACTGTGTGTGTTTGAAATCTTTTGTTTTGTTAATAAATATTTTAATTTAATTTTTAAAATCTCTAAATGTCTTAGTGGGCTCATTACTTCTGAATTCAGTGCATACATCTTCTCGTAATAAATACAAATTGCAAACCGTTGCGACAAATTTTACTTGTGGATTTGGTCTGCCTGGCAAACATCATCTTCCAATGTCATAACAGAGAAAGAAGCTAAAAAGTTTGGAAATAGTTTATATTCAATCTAAAATGCTGCATTCTTCCATGTTGAGAGAAATTAAACATGAACATTTTAGTGAAACTGAAAAAATTGAAAAATATTTGAAAACTGAATAACATTTTGAGTTAAAGCTCTCAGTGTGGATTTATTTTGGCCAAATCATACTTGTATCAATTTGAAAGACACCGAAGATGTTTCCCAAATGATAAGTCTGAATCCAATTTGAACTTTTCAAGATACTTGTGCCAGAGTTAAAATAACTGCTAAAAAAATCAAATTAAGTTAAGTAGAACATATCAGAACTTAAAAATTGTTTTAAGGGAGAAAAAAGGATAAATAAAATGGATCTGGGGAAATATCCTGTCCCCTTTGCCACAGTTAAAGTCTTCAAGGTTGAAGGGTTTGTTTAACAGTGAAAGTTGACTTTTCCTTTTATCAAAGTTGAAGGGAAAAGCTAGTAAGTATATTTGGAACAAAAAGTTTAAAATATAGAGTTTTGTGCTTCTTTGATTGTGAAAGTTGTTTTGAAAAAAAAAGTAAAAACGTGTTGCAATTGCATGCCAGGTTTTCTCCTCCCCACCCCCACCCCACCTTGAAAACAAGCAGTTAAATTAACCCTTTCTGCTGACAGCTTTTTTATTATATATACTGCTAAATGTAAATATTGGGAATTATTCAATTTTAAGTTTCTGAATTTACAGATGTGGTTGGACAAATTAACCCAATAGGGTCCTAACTAGAGCCTCAATATACTGTTTGTGTTTTTTTTAACAGTTAACGACGGTTTCCAGCTCCTCGTGAATACAGATGGTGCAGCATGAAATCCAGTTTGAGAATTAAAGCGTGGTCTGATGACAATTTGCACTAAAGGTTTTACCTTTCGAAGAGTTGGCCTTCACCATTCAGACCATTTGTTATCTTCTAAACCAAAGTCCTTGAGAACGGGAGATGTGGAAGTTACCTCTGAACTGGTGGCAAGCACTTCTATCTCTGATGCAAAAGGTGACATACCTCCAAATGTCAAAGTGTCAGTACCTGAGAAGATTCTGTCCCTCCAGGGAGAGAGTCACATTAACCTGTGACATACTGTTTGGGTAAATTGCATCAAATTGTATTGGTGGGCCTCTTATGCCTGTGGCATTGAGGTTCACAGTGGTCCTGAATTTTTTCACCTCAGAGTCCTTCCAGGCATCATATGGAGATCTTTGTTGGGTATCACAGCCAGCCATCCCTCACTACATGAAGGTTTTTACAGATGCTATGTTCAAATGTGCCCACGTGTTTATTCCATTTAGCAAGAGCAACATCAGTCAGTCAGTCAGGGCCAGAGGCTTCGGTAGGATTTGCGGGATTTCCAACAGTGCAAGGGGTAATAGATTGCATACATATGGCAATTAAAGCACCATTGGGACAGCCAGGGGCATTTGTCAACAGATAAACCTTCCATTCCATCAATGCACAGCTTGTATGTGACCACAAGCAAAGGATAATGCAGGTGTGTCCATGCTATCCTGGCAACAATCATGATGCCAACATACTGAGACCCTTCCAGCTGCCAGGGATGTTGTGTTGACTGGAACCCTTGGATGGCCGACTTCTGGGTGACATTGGTCTGCTCAAAATGAAATTTCAATGTTTGGACTGGTCAGGTGGTGCTCTTCAATACTCTCCTGCATGAGTTTCACTTATAGTTGTGATATGCACAACACAGCACCCAGAAAGGGGAAGCCCTGGCAGAGGGGGATAAATTGGAGGGAGCCCCATCCTCTGATGAGGATTCTGACTCCATTGATTGGCAGAGAGCTCTAGCACCTACTCCACTATAAGAGTGAACACGGCCATGTTGGCTGTGCCGCCTCTTGTCCTGGCCCTCTCTCGGGCATTATGTACCCTCTTCTCCTGCAAATAAAGAAGGACATTGTAATGAATATGCTGGCTACAATCATGCTTTCTAATGTGTGACCAACATGTCCTTTGTTGGCATTTCAATGCTTCTTAATGTTCCTTGCTCACTAACAGGTGCTGCAATTCTTAAGCACCTCCACCCCACCACAAATTCCCCTATAGCCATGTAGAGTGGTAGGTCTTGTTCATGTTGGCTTGTGCACTTGAGCAAGACACTTGGCAATCCCACATTTTGACCCACAGCACACCCTCACACCCTTCCATATAGGTGTTGTAGGATGCTGTGTGTACCTGCAAGTCATTATAATGTGAAGGTGCTCGGCAGAGCAAGGATTAATGTGGGACTGGAGAATAGCACTGCCATGGTATGATGTATAGGGTCACATGGCAATAGACAGAGAGAACAGTCTAAAAAGAACTCTCTGGAAGCAGCCTGCATGGAGACAGCAGCACTATGCATGACAGTAAACTGGGACCTGTATATAGTTAAAAATTAACAATAAATGGTTCATGTTTAAACATATAAGTCTCAAGATCTCATCTTTGAGACATCTAAAGAACCCATATTACAACATAGTGATCAGTGGTGATAATACAATATGGTTTGCAGTGCTGGGAGCTCCTAAAAGATATCATGTCATATGGACTATAACATGGTGAGCAGTGGTGGTAATATTAAAGGTGGCATTTAAAATGACAAACCCAAAACAGGATCCTAAGGTATGAGAAACTAAAATCAGCTGAAGCCTGACCAGAGAGATGTGCACCTAAGAAGAAAACCTGAAGAAACAGTTGAAAAAGCTTTGTTACAGACTTGGAAGTTGAGGAATCCACCATTGCGAGACCCCTGAATGTTACAAAGTGAAGATACTTGCTCAGATCACAAAGATGGGTGAGCACAATTACAAAAATTGCAGGACCTCTGAGTGATACAGAGCAAAAATAAGCTCAAATCACAAATAGGGTGAACAACACTACAGAAAATTGAAAGACCCTGAGTAATGCAGAGTCAAAAGTCCTTGACAGTTTACAAGACGGTGAGTAAAAATACAAAAAAGAAGCTTTACTTATATTGTAGAATAGATGGCAGTCCCAGGGCTCAGCATATCCATAGGGCAGCTGGAGGAAAGCTGCAATTCCAGCTAGCATCATGTAAGACTTCTGCAGAGTTAACAGTCTTGAAAGTTTAAAAGTTCAATAAAAAACCTGTGGAAAATGAAGTTTAAATTTTTTTTAAGAAATAACGCCCGCCAAAACTACCAGAAAGAGGGACATTAAAAAACAGTTAATACAAAAAGAGAAGAAATTGCTGCAGTTGCAAAGTTAAAAAAAGCAAAGCAGTCACGATTGCTGGGGAGTCTGCCAAAATCATAAAAGCACATGAAAATCACACCGATAAAAAACGACAAGCTGCAGAGGGCCTGAGTGAAAAAAAGACTAGTGCCTTAAAGGGGCAATAAAGCTGTAACTACAGGTAAAAAAAAACAGCCATTGACAGCAAATTAGAAGAGCCAGGTGCATTTTTGCTACAGAAAGGTCTAAACCAGACCCAAGACTGGTAATCTTGGAGAAGACTGTGTTTAGTGTACAGAAGGAGTACAGGATTAAATAAGGAATCAGAAGAAGAACAAGTTGTTAAGTTTTTATTCATCCTTGGTTCATTTTCTGGTGAAGTACTCCATACCCAATATATATAATCAATACTCGACAACAATTGGTGACATATTAAATGGCTTTGACAGATATTTTAAGCTCCACATTATAGAGAACACAGACCCTAGAAGGAGGTCTAGCATACCCCAATAAAACACCAAGGGCAACAAGAGGCCCTAGAGAGAGGGCAACTCCCAATAAAGCAGAGAGGGCAACAAGAAACTCCAGAGAGAGGGCAACAAAAGATTCCAGATGGACTGCAGTGGTTCAAGAAGGCGGCTCACCACCACCTTCTCAAAGGCAACTAAAGATGGGCAATAAATGCTGGCGCAGCCAGCGAAGCCCACATCCCATGAAAGAAAAAAACCAAGGGCAAGACCCCAGTGAGAAGAAGACAGAAGATCCCACAGTGAGGGAGAAAATATTCAAGCAAAGCACAAGATGGTTGCCGATCATGTCAGTGTGATGAAATGCACAAACAGAAGCATTTAGCGCAGAAGAAAGAAATGTCTGAGATCTGAACAAACAAATTTCAGAGACAACACAAAGGTATCCGATAAGCCTGAAGCATTTGCAACAATCTTTTGCCAGAAGTGCCGAGTAGATGATCCATCTTGACCTCCTCCAGAGGTCCCCGGCATCACAAGTGCCAGTCTTCAACCAATTTGATTCACTCCACGTAATATCAAGAAACACCTGAAGGCAATGGATATTACAAAGGCTATGGGCCCTGACAACATTCCGGCATTAGTACTGAAGACTTGTGCTCCAGAATTTGCCATGCTGCTGGTCAGGCTGTTCCATTAAAGCTACAACACTGGCATCTCCCTGACAATGTGGAAAATTATCCAGGTACGTTCAACACATAAAAATCAGGACAAATCCAACCCAGCCAAATATGTCCCATCAGTCTACACTCGATCATCAGTTAAGTGATGGAAGGGGTCATCAACACTGTTAGCAAGCCACAATTGCTTAGCAATAACCTGCTCATTAACTCTCAGTTGGGGTTCTGTCTCCCAGCTCCTGACTTCATTACAGCCTTGGTTCAAATATGGAAAAAAGAGATGAACTCCAGAGGTGAGGTGTGAATGACTGCCCTCAACATCTAGGCAGCATTTGACTGAGTGTGGTATCAAGGAGCCCTAGAAAAACTAAAGCCAATGGGACTCAGGAGGAAAGCTCTCCAGTGATTGGAGTCATACCTAGCACAAGGGAAGATGGTTGCAATTGTTGGAGGTCAATCATCTTAGTTCTAGGACATCACTGCAGGAGTTCCTCAGGATAATGTCATAGGCCCAACCATCTTCAGCTGCTTCATCAATGACCTTCCTTTCATCATAAGATCAGGAGTGGGGATGTTCGCTGATGATTGCACAATGTTCAGCACCATTTATGACCCCTCAGACACTGAAACAGTCCATGTCCAAAAGCAGCAAGACCTGGACAACATCCAGGATTGGGCTGACAAGTGACAAGTAAGATTTGCACCACACAAGTTTCAGGCAATGACCATCTCCAACAAGAGGGATCCTACCATTGCCCTTGACATTCAATGGCATTACCATCTCTGAGTCGCCCATTATCAATATCGTGGGGGTTACCATTGACAAGAAACTGAACTGGAACAGCCATATAAATACTGCGTCTAAGAGCAGGCCAGAGGCTAGGAATCCTGTGAAGAGTAACTCACCTCCTGTCCACCATCTACAAGGCAGAAGTCAGGAGTGTGATGGAGTATTCTCCGCTTGCCTGGATGAGTGCAGCTCCAACAACACTCAAGAAGCTCAACGCCATCCAGGGCAAAGCCCACTTGATTAGCGCCCCATCCACAAGCATTCATTCCCTCCACCACCTCCCTAACAGCACCTACATCACATGGGCTGCAACGGTTCAAGAAGGCAGCTCACCATCACCTTCTCAAGGACCATTAGGAATGGGCGATAAAATGCTGGCCTAGTCAGCGATACTCACATACAGTGGCAACAGTGTGTACCATCCACAAGATGCGCTGCAAGAACTCACCAAGGCTCCTTAGACAGCACCTTCCAAACCCAAGACTACTACCACCAAGAAGGACAAGTGCAGTAGATACATGGGAACACCATCACCTGGAAGTTCCCCTCCAAGTCACTCACCATCCTGACTTGGAACTATATCACCATTCCTTCACTGTCGCCGGGTCAAAATCCTGGAACACCCTCCCTAACAGCACCTACATCACATGGGCTGCAACGGTTCAAGAAGGCAGCTCACCATCACCTTCTCAAGGACCATTAGGAATGGGCGATAAAATGCTGGCCTAGTCAGCGATACTCACATCCCATGAATGAATGAAAAAAGGAGGAATTAATGAGCCTCAATTCCACAGTTGGCAAATAAAAGCAGGAGTTGGGAAAACTCAACCAATGTACAGCTAAGCAAAACAACAGGCAGAAAAGGCACGCAAATAAGTTGCGACCCTGGAAGACTCCTTGAATAATCAATATATAGCCATGGAAAAACATGAGAAGCTAAAAAGAACGTTGAAACTTACTTCAGAAAGAGCTGCTTTGGAACTGTCAGTAGCAATGAAATGATGCACTAAAGCCCAGAGTGAATTCGCAAGAGGTCAACAAGGAAATAAATGGTTGAAAGAACAGTTGATTGTCCCTCAAGATCAAACGCAAAATTCAGCGACATGAAGCAATGAAGACAGTCTTAAACAGCAGAATGGAAACACAGCAGAATAAACTCGAGGAGACTTTGTTAAATTACAGGAAAACTCAAGATGAAGCAAACGGGCTTCACAAAGAAAAGGAAAACCTGTTGAAGAATCTTCACACGCTACAAGGATGCCTCCGGACAAAGTTTATTCTTCTAGAAAATTACGAAGGGAAGCAAAACAAATTTAACGTCCCTCAGAACAAACTGAACAAGCGGTTGGCAGAGAAAGCTTAGCAATGTTCTACATTCCAGGAGGAAGCCAAAAGCTCCAAGAAAAAACTGAAGAGCAGATGAACCAGCTGGATGGAACTGAGAAGGCACTGAAAGGAAAAACTGTACAACTTTCCAAGCTGCGAGCGGATAATGAGTAAGGGGTAACACAATTCCAAAACTGAAGCAAGTTAAGACTTTGCTGGAGATGGACCTGGCCAACAATGAACCAAAATGAAGGACAAGGACAAAGTTCTGTTGCAGACAGAGAAAGAAAAGACAGAAATAAGATCAAATAAGGTAAACCTGACACTGAAGCGCATGGCACCAGAAGAAGGAAAAGCACTGGATGTCTCTGACGTGCTGAGGGCCATTGAGCTCAATAAAAAAATTCGTTTGAAAATAAAACAGCAAAACAAATGTTTGGCTGAGATTGTGAAGCAAGTGGAAATAAATGTTCCATTTGCAAACCTCCAGAAGCACCTGGTGGACGCCACTGATAAATGCAAGCCCACGCTAGGAACAAACATTCCCCTCGGAAAGAATGGGACAAACTCAGTGTCCGAGAAAAGCAGGCGGCTTGTTAAAAAAGAGAACTGCAACTCGAAGGAGCGCAAAAAATGAATCAAATGGTGGTAACCAAGTACCAGAAACAGAGAGTACTAATCCCATTCCTCCAAACACAACAGGCCAAGATGTGGAAGAACTGTTAAGCCTCAATACCGCCTGAATTCATAAAGTCAGAGACTTGGGATGGGGGAGAAGGGAAAGCAAGTAAAGATTGCATTACAAATAGTTATACTCCATTGGAAGGGAGGAAAGTTTTCTTTAGTGAAGAGAGGGGGATGTTGTATGATGCTGTGTGTACCTGCATGTCATTGTAATGTAAGGGTGCTTGGCAGAGCAAGGGTTAATGTGGCACTGGAGAAAAACACTGCCACGGTATGATATATAGAGTCACATGGTAATAGACTGTAAGAGCAGTCTGGAAAGAACTCTTTGGAACCAGCCTGCATGGAGATAGCAGCATCTTGCATGGCAGTAAACTGATACATAATTAAAGATTAACAATAAATGGTTCATGTTTAAAGATACAAATCTCAAGATATCATCATTGAGACATCTAAAGAATCCATATTACAACAATAGGCCCATCTTTGAAATGGTTACAAACTCACCCTGGCAAATCGTAAGAGGACATTCAGCCTCTTACAACACTGCAATCAAGTTATTTAGATGACCCCACGGCTGCTGACCTCCTCTACGACCTCCATCCAGGCTGCTTTGGTCTATCTGGGAGCTCTCCCCTTCCCTTCTGCAGGCATAAGGATCTCCCGCCAATCACACACAGCTTGGGGGACTCGCAGGAAGTCATTATCAAACCAAGGGGCCCTCCTCATTCTGGCTCCCTCAGCAGCTGGTTGCTCCATTCTCTCTTCCAGCTGTGGAGACACAGAGAGAGTTAACGGGTAGAGTTTGAGTTTTTTCCCTATTCACTTGTTATTGAAGGCCAGGGAAAGCAATACTTAATAAGAATTATCCACAAGATGGATACATAGCCTGTTGCTTTGATTGTACGTAATAGCCTAGGCATTAACAACACTCCTACAAAAGAATAAGGAATATCACTGAGTGAGATTATCTGCAGCTGGGGCATGCCTATTCAAATCAATTGCAATTAGATAATTCTGGTAGGTGTAGCATGTTAGTTATCCTGCGTAATCAAGGAATTAAGGAAAACAGCTTGTATCTTAGAAATGACTAGGTTACCTAAAAATTAGTTGTGAGAAACCAATAAGGATATTTCCTTCTCAAAGTGGGGAACTGTAAAAAATGGTACTTTTCAGAATATTAGGGGGAGATGGTGACACAGTGGTATTGTTACTGGACTAGTAATTTTAGAGACCCAGTCTAATGCTCTGGGGAAATGGGTTCAAATCCCACTATGGCAGTTGGTGCAATTTCAATTCAGCTATAACCTGGAATACAAAGCTAGTCTTATGGTGACCATGAAACTGTCATCAATTGTCAAAAAACCCAACTGGCTCACCAATGTCCTTTAGGGAAGGAAATCTGCCACCCTTACCTGGTCTCGCCTACATATGACTCCAGACCCACAGCAATGTGGTTGACTCTTAACTGCCCTCTGAATTGGCCTAGCAAGCCACTCAGTTCAAGGGTAATTAGGGATTGGAAAGAAATGCGAGCCTTGCAATGCCAACATTCCATTAAAGAAAAAAAAAAATAGAATTATTGCAGAAATAGCAGACATAGTATGAGACCATCAGGCAGAAGGCTGTTTTCTTTCTCTTTTGGAAATACACATCTTAACAGTCCCTAGGAATGTCGATGTACCCTGGTTCAGACTTCCATGTTGACATTCCTAAATTGATAGAATGGCACCATGAACCCTTTTATCTGTAAAAATATTCGTAAAGGCTAACAAATGTCTCCCAGTATGAGGTAAACTAAAAGGTGCCCTCAAGCTAAAGTGTTGGACAAGAGAGGAGGTGACCACCCTGACATCTTGGGTGCCTGTCTTGTATTCATTGGTTGGTATGGTTCGAACAACATAGGGCATACAACCAACTCTTAGAAATAAAGTTTATTAACGGGTGCTAGGAAGCAGGGGGCAGGCCACATTAGGCAGCTAACTGCCTGATCTTCAGATGGAGGAAGGCCAGGGAAGATGGTGGAAGACTGGGTGAAGACTTTCCTAACACTTCACCTAAGGGGCAATAAACTGCCACCACAAGCTTCAGATATGAACACAACCTACACCACCTGCGTTCATCCTCTGGAATCTGCTCTCATCTGTCACAGGACCCATGCTTTTCTTATCTATGTAACTTAAGCATCACTTATAAATTATTGCCTCTTGATAAACTTAATGGTCTACCTTAAAATCACATGAATTCTTGACTGCTTATTTTGAGTAATTTGTGACTCCCAAGCATTAAAACTTAGTCCTGCTTTAAAAACTCCAGTTAGGTTGCAGCTTTTTAAATTGATGTGCGTGCAATCAGTTGAATCTCGCAATTTCAACCTGGAGGGCATGGCCAGATTGTGGGCCTGATTCAGACAAACTGAATCTTGAACCAACATAAAAGATCAGAGAAAACACAAACATAAGCATTCTTGGAAATAACTCACTTAATTCTATACTAAAAGCTCCCTGATCCTTTGCAATCATTCAGCCGATTGAGCTCAAATCTGGACACAAAGCAAATGGAAAACCTGCCTTGAGACGTGGGATCTACCACTCAGATCTGGATTGAACAAAGCATTAAGGATGTCAATGGCTTCAGTCTGCGCCAGCAGACAAGGCTGTTGATGGATTCAAACCAAATTGCATCAGTTTTGTGGATGTTGAGATGTGGGAACTTTTGGCTCAACCAGGACTTGATGCAGGAGAGCTTTGAAAATAAACTTGAAATTGAATAAAAGTGGTTCCATATTACAGAAGCTCTATTTGAATTTCAAGTCCAGTATTCTTTCCAATGTCAGTAGTACCTGATCTTTAAATCAAAATTAGATACGTGTAAATAACAAAATTAATCATTGCTCTTTAGAATTATTTGATCCAATAATCTCTCCATTGTCAGTGTCACCTGTTGTTCAAATATCCATTGGGTGTGTACAGATCAAAAATAACTATAGTGCTCTGTAACTATTTGATTTGCAATAATTTGTAACAATAATGAGTGGAACTTGATTTTTAAATTACGTTTTAGTTTTACATCCATTATAAACAAACCTTTTAATTGAAAACAAGTTAAAGTTTAATACAACTTCTTTATGCTTGAATATATTATCTTTCTGATCATCAGTTTACATTTCAACATATAAAGCTTAACAGTGACCAAAAGAATGGTATTTGTGTGTGTTTATTTTGCTGATGCCTGAAATGGCAAAGAAAGAGAATTGCCCATGAGTGCTTTTGTATAAGTGTCACAAGATGCCGAGTCTTTTTTTTTGCTCCTTGGGTGTTGCCAAAACCTTTTCCTTCTATAAATGCTCCATCTATGTTGCATCCTTTTCATTGATTCCTAACAGCTCCACTCACAGCGGCATTTCACCATTTGGAAAGTTGAATGCTGTCGAAAATAAGACTGTCCATTCTTAAGTTTTTTGACATATTTTTCTAATTTAAGACTGTGCCACCAATTTCTCTCTTTCTCACCTAGATATTACCTGGCTTTGCATCTGTTCCACATTGAAACCCTAATGGGATTGCTATTTTCTATGCAATCTCTTCTATGTCCTTGTGTACAATGTGTGCAAACAAGTCTCAAGTTACAAGATAGGTGCAATAAATAGTGTTTTTGCCTGCAATGCTCATGGCATAGAGATGTGCTTTACTTTTTCTCTGCAGAGTGACTGTTGGAAGCCACCTTCAAAGCAAATGCGTTTCTGAAGAATTCCATGTGTACTGTTATGGGATCAATCACATGTACCACACTGGTCACTCAAGTCATGGCTAAAGCTGCACTGTTTTGAATCATTCACATGGTGACAGAGAATGCAACTTTGTAGTAGAACTTTTGGTCAGTCACAGAGTGATAGGGGATTGGCATGACACAATTGGTCCCTGTGGCATTTCACAAGTTACAGCTTGCCAATCCAAAAAAGACCCATTTATCATTACTCTCTGCTTCCTTTAGCTAACCAATCCTTTATCCATGCTAATATTTTACTCCTTATACCATATGCTCTTTTCTTGCATGGCATCTTACCTTTGATGTGGCACCTTATTAAATGCCTTCTAGAAATCCAAGTACAGTATATCCAACAGTCCTCCTCTAACACCTTGAATGTTATTTCATCAAAAAATTGTAATAGATTAGTTAAACACCATTTCCCTTTCACAAAGCCATATTGGCTCTGCCTGATCACATTGTGATTTTTTAAGTATCCTGCTATAACTTCCTTAATAATGAATTCTAGCACTTTCCCTGTGACAGATATTAGGCTAACTGGCCTATAGTTTCCTGCTTTCTGCCTCCTACCTTTCTTGAATATAGCTATTAGCTATTTTCTAATTCACTCCGCTTTGGCAGGAAGAATAGGAAAGCAGTATACTATTTAAATGGAGAGAAATTGCAGAACTCAGTGGTCCTGGTTCATGAATCACAGAGTTGGTATGCTGGGTGCAGCAGGTGATTGGGAGGGAAAATGGAATGTTGGCATTTATTGCAAAGGAAATGGAATATAGGAGTGGGGAAGTTTTGCTGCAGCTGTACAGGTCCTTGGGCACCAGGATGTTGCCTGGGCTGGAGCACTTCAGCTATGAAGAGGGACTGGATAGGCTATGGTTGTTTACCTTAGAGCAGAGAAAGCTGAGGGGGGACCTATGAGAGACATAGACAGGATAGATAGGAAGAAATTTTTTCCCTTAGCGGAGGTGTTAATAACTAAGGGCATCGATTTAAGGAAAGGGGCAGGAGGTTTAGTGGCCAGCATAGACATGATGGACCGAAGGGCCTGCTTCTGTGCTGCATAACTCTATAACTCTATAAGTTGTCACAAGGGTTTCGATAGAACCTAATGGTGGGCATGTGTCATTTCTGTAATTTATACATTTGCTAAGGGTCTGAAAAATAGCTAGATTTTATCTAACAATCTTCATGGCCATGGGCTGTATTTGAGGATTTTGAGCACTTTAACACTTGATAAAATGCCAGCATTCACAGGCCTCTCATTGGTGGTTGAATGCCTCTCAATTTGACAAGGAAATAGTACTGTTGCCTGTTTATCTCTGACAAGCGATGTTTATTTAATTACCCCCCCTCCACTTCCTCCCTCAGGCTCCTATCCCTTTGGTGTAGTAATCCAAGTGGTGAATCATACCCATATTTTATGGCATTCAAGAGTAGTGGGCGAGCTTGGCTCATTTGGTTGTGCACTTTGATCTGAATCAGAAGATTAGGGGTGCAAGATGTCCTCTGTTACTTGAGCTGATTACCCAGGCGAACATGCCAATGAAGAATAGAGAACGATGTGCCATCATTTGGCTCAGACTTTAAACCAAGGTTCTGTCCGGACTGCCACTCTGTTCCTGGTTTTTTACCTGAATGTTTTTCCCATCCTGTCTCGCCTGACCTTCCGGCTCAGGCTGGGCGAGACCTGGGTAGTGCAGCACGCCCCTGGAGCCTAGTGTCGAGTGCAGCTCTGTTGGATGCAAGGAGGTCACACTCCCTTTTTTACAGCACTAGCTGCTGTAAACCAGGTGTTAAAGGTCCAGCCAAGTTTTAAGGTCCTTGACAGGTCAGGGAGAAGTTAAATGTATAAGGTGAGTGGGTAGTATTTGGGGAGGGGGAGTTTTTTGATGGGGGAAGTCGAGGGGGGTGGGGGGGGTGTGGTCAGGCCTCGGAGTGGGGAGGCCTCAGCGGGTTGGGGGAGTGGTCTGGTCAGGTCAGGCCGTGGCAGGGGAGGTCGGGCTTCAAGAGGGTGGTGGGTTGTGTCGGGTCAGGCCTTGGGGGGAGTCAGGGTGAGAGTTTCGCCTGATGGGGATGGGGGGAAAGAGTTCCCGTGGAGATGGGGGGAATCCGTTGGGTTGGGGAGTTCCAGTCAGAAGGGTGAGTCCCGTGAGCATGGGGGATGTCCCATGGGGGTGTAATCAGGGGGGGTGGGAGAGACTCCTTGGGGGGATCAGGGGTGGAAGTCCTGTGGTGGGGAGCAGTCGGTGGGGGGCGTGTTGGGGGAGGTCCCTGGGGGGTTTGGGAGTGTGGGTTAGTCCTGTAAGGGGGCCAGTGTGGATCTGTGCAATAGCTACCCCGAAGTTAGAAGAGGTTTTAATCCTTCTAGCCTTTTCCAGGTAACTTTTGACGTAACCCAGTCAGAACCATCTGAGGTTTATGTTTTAAATCGCATCTTTGGATGGTTCCCAGTGCAGAACAATTGCCCAGGGGTGGTTTGCACTTCCAGGCAAATGTCATGCAAACCTTACCTGTGGACCACGGAGAGGAGCTCCACAGCTCATCTTTGGGGTACCCACCCCTAATACAATGCCCCGGAGCTCGGATGTTACAGTCCATTAACTGACCACTAGCTGCACTGCTGTTTGTGAGAGCATAGAATAGCTGTCAGATTCTACCCCATAACAGCTGTCACTTTTAATAGTCCATTCAGTGAATAACTTTAATTTGTCTTCTTTAAATCAGAAATATTTTCAGAAATTAATTCTGAAGAACTTCACTAAATAGGCCATACAGAAATCATAGGCCTAAATATATGGGCTGAATTGTGTTCTCTTTTTCAAATCATTTATGAATTTAATGCACAACTGGCTTTTTGAAAAGGAACATGATCTAAAGAGCACTCAAGACCTAATTACCAGAGCAGCTGTTTGAAACAGTCGTTGCATTTTTACAAAACATTACTATTTGGACTTGTCTGCCAGAGGTATTTTGCATTTTGTGAGATCTGCTTTATCTCTGCTAGAGCAAGAATCTCACTTTCGTGCACCTGTACTAGATTGCTGCAGCCTGTGGAGGATGGTAAATAGAGAACAATGGGCTTAGGGTATCATATAGGAAATTGGGAGCTGGTTGTTCTCAGGTTTCTCAGTCACAAGTTGTAGAGTAGGCTTCCTATCCTCCTGGCTCTCCCTCCTGCCTCTCAACCGGGGAATGACGTCCAACACAAGGTAAGCCTGGAGTGATGGGGAGAAAATGATTAATCCAGTCGGTACACTGTTTATGGAATAGGACAATAATGGGTCAATCTGGGAAATATTGTGTCAAACATCACCACTTCATTAGAACTCTAGTGAGTGGCATTGTACAGGAACAGGAACTAATTGGTTGAGACAATAGCTCCAATTTCCTGCTCTGTCAATTTTTCAATGTAACAGATAGTTTACAGTGCGTCCGATCAACGTATCTGCTAATTTTTTGTTTGCAGTGCGCAACCGATTCATTTTAATTCACGGGCCCTTTAAATTTTCTTGCACAGCTGCACAAGTGCAATAACTTATTAGATGGATCAACTTGTGTACGGCCCATTTGGGAACCTTTGGTTGCACGCTCGCACGGCTTAGAGAGCACATTGCATCAAATATGTACAATATTAACTCGTGTGTTTCCCGGTGTAATTCCCATCAATTGTGCCATAACAACACTGGATGTCAGGGAGACATTGTGATCTTTGGAGTTGAACTTTTTGCTGATTATTCCATGGTGTTCACTTATGCTTCATTTAACGAAGCAGCTCAAGTCAGGCTTTAGAGGGACCTGAATAAATTTTCAGTCTTGGGCTAACATGTGGCAGGTAATATTCGTGCCACATGGTGACAGGTAAAATTACCATATTGAACAAAGTAAAGCCCAACCACCTCCCCATGATCACACCACCATCAGCAAGGCCCCCACCATGAACATCTGGAGGTTAACCTTAAACAGAAGATGAACTGAACCAGCTATTTAAATACCATTTGGCTACTTAACAGAGCAGAGGTTGGGGCCTCACTTCATGACCCTTCAAAATTTCCCCACCACCTGCAAGACTCGAGTCAGGAATTTGATGGAATAATCACCACTTCTCTGGATGGGTGCAACCACAACAATATTCAAAATGCTCAACATCTTCCAGTACAGAGCAATTCACTTGATGATACCTCTGCTGCTAGAGTCAGTTCAAACCCCATCTATCGCATTGTGGCTGCAGTATGTGCAATCGACAGAATGTACCACAGCAATTCACCAGAGGTGACAAACAAACCAGCTTCCCCTAGGGAATGTGAGACTGAAATGAGAAGACCCTCTTCAGTTACTTTTATAGTATTTACCTTCCCTGTGGCTGCCACTAAGAGCAACGAGGTGGAGTGAATATTATCATCCTTCAGATCCAAGTCCCCCACTCCCCCCACAACATCCTGTTCAATGAGAGGATTCACTAGCAACCTCTCTGAACAGCTAGGAATGGGTAACAACTGCATCCAAATATCGAAAACCAAATTTTTTTTTAAAGTCTAACTCATTTTGATCGCAGAGTCATCAATGGTACAGACTGCAGAGAATTTCAAGAATTTCATGTTTATATTTCAGATTTCCAGCATCCACATTATTTTGCTTTTGCATCTGTGTATTACTGTCAGTGTAATTAAAGTCACTTGGCATTTGATTGGAAATTATAAATATTAGAACGATCAGAAAAGAGCACTGGAAACAACACCAGTAGACATTTGTGACATGGGTAATTCAAAACCTATGGCTTAAAGGAAAATGGGGCTGTTGATGGTGAGACTCACTCTTTGGAAAGGAAGTGTTCACCTCTCCAAGGAAGGACATTTTAGCAACAATTTCTGGAGTTCTCTGACATTCAAAACAGTGTCAATCAAACATGATAGAAACAAGAACATGCTAATGTGGTTGATGTGACTTAACAGATACAACAAAAAGATGTTTGAGGGTAGAAAAAATTAAAGTGAATGCCTTGTAGACATCCCTCAAATTAATGCTCACCATCCTTCAATAGTCTTATTAAATTAAAAAGTACACTGAAAATATGATGCAATAAAGAGAATGTTTTTTAACAGCTTTTCTTCAATTCCATTGAGAAGCCACAACCTTATTACAAATGAATAGGCCACCATCCAAATCAAGAAAGTCACTGGGACACCATCCAGTTTGACACTACACAGTGATATATATGTATATGGTCTTCAAAAAGCTCCATTCTGCTTTAGGACTAGTTCCAACTTTTGTTATTCCTTGCATTATCAAAAAAAATTCTGCTTTATAGTAGTGTGAAACTTGTTGAGTAACACTTTACTTTTATTGAATTCTAATTTATTCTGGGTGTGTGACCAATTTTCTGGATGGAACCTGATTCTGGCACAAAAGATTGTGGAAACCTGAGATGCACTGAACAAATTTTGCTTTTACAATTCCCCGAACATTTGCACCAGTTACACCAACACTGGGCAAATTGCACCAAGGAAACCCAACATAATCAAATGGGAATTCCAGGCACTTCAATATCAAACTTCAGATGTACATTATAAAGGAAATAGGATTGTACAGATAGAGCCAAACTGTGTGTAGTGTTCTTTTCCTCCCAAAGTTATTTTCTTTTCAATGTCATTATTGCCTTTTTGGGAAGGCACGCCGAAGTAAGTGAGCAGCAGTGGGCCTTCCCCGGGATCGAGGACCTCGGAGACAAAAGGCCTATTCGCCATGAGCAGCTCTTCAGTGCCCAGCAGTGCCACTGGGGAGGCAGTAGCTGCTGCCGGTGCCGCACCCACCCAAGGCCTAGGATCACTGGGGCACCCAGACATGGCTAAGCGATGGCAGGAGCAGGGGCACAGGGTGGGGGCTGCGGTGGAGAGGAGGTTGTCAGCAAGGCTCTCAGCGGGCTCCTGTTCTTGATGCCAGGTCCCTCGATCAGGTACTAAGTGCCTTTGAATGAAGGCACCACCCTCCTCCCCCACTCTCGGAAGCCAGCAAACTACCCTGTCAGGCTTGTTTTTCCAGCTTCCTGCATGATGAGTCCTTCGCCAACCACTGGGTGAATAACAGCAGTGGCTGGATGTGGCCATTAAGTGGGCATCAATTGCCTACCTATGGGCCTCAATTGGCAGCGGGCAGGAAGGCTGTCCACAAGCCTGCCTGCCATGGATTTAATCATGATGGAAGTTGGCCTAGGTGAGCCAACAATGTACCCGGTTAAACGCCCCCAACCCCAGCACCAAACTCACCACGGGAGAGGGCATTAAGTTCCGCCCCACGAGTGAGAACATTAGACTAGGTCAATTGTAGCATCCCAAATGCTGACCTGAGGTCAGCTAACTCAGCACAGAATAGGGATAAACCTTCAGTCTTTTTACACTGCATCCCTAACTATTATACATTGGATCTAGAGCATTTGATTATTTGGCATGGAATTTCTTTGGTTTCCAAAAATGATGTCTTTTTGGTTTGTATCTTACAGAATGATCTACAGCAATTGGGAGAGCTTCATCAGCTGCTGAGAAAAGGGCCACAGTCATGTTATCAGGTCTCAAGCTACTCGCAGGCAGTTTTTTTTATCTCTCCACCCATCCAGCTATCTTATGGGGGGTAGAATCAAAGCCAGCACTGGCTTCACCAATGATCAACAATAAGCCATTTACTGTGATTTGGAATGCACCTACTGAAAACTGTAAAGCTAAATATGATGTTGATTCGGATCTAAGTCCCTTTGATGTTGTTGAAAACAAAAATGAGATCTTTATGGGGAATAAGATTACCATATTCTACAAGGACAAATTGGGGCTCTACCCATACTATACCCAAGAGGGGACCCCAGTGAATGGTGGTCTTGTGCAGAACGCCAGTCTACCCAGGCACCTCGAAGTAGCAAAAGAAGACATTGACAATTTAGTGGATCAAGACTTCAGTGGTCTTGCAGTGGTAGGTTGGGAAGAATGGCGACCACTTTGGGTCCGCAACTGGGGCTCTATGGATATCTACAGGAAAAAATCTAACGAACTAGAAAAAAGCAAAGACCCCAGTTTACCTGATAGTGAGATTCTCCAGATTGCCAAAAAGAAATTTCAAACAGCTGCAGAGAATTTTATGAGGCAAACACTAAAAGTAGGACAGACTCTGAGACCAAAGGGCTGCTGGGGCTTTTATAAATTTCCAGAATGCTATAATTACATAAAGGACAACACACAAAGCGATTACACAGGCCAATGCCCTGAGGAAGTTATCCCTAGAAATAACCAGCTGGCATGGCTCTGGAAGGCATCACAGTGCCTGTATCCCAATATCTACATCCCTCAGAGAGTCGAAGACTCAACTCAAGTTCAAAAGTTTGTTCACTACAGGGTTAAGGAGGCTCTCCGTGTTGCTGCCCTTGGTCGATCCAGTGAAGCCCTGCCCGTTTTGGTTTATGCCAGATATTCGTACATAAAAACACTCGACTTCCTTTCTGAGGTAAGCAAGATAATGTCCAAAATAAGTCAAATGGCACAAATGGCTTCAATTCAATAATTTGCAGTGCTGATTTCACAGATTATGGGGCTCCAGCTTGGATTTTGTGTTCCCAAGTATGGCGTGCAGAGCCGGTAAAATCCCTGGCGCAGCACACCCACCTTGGGAGAAACAGCCCCAAATGGGCAGATTTTTTGTTCCAGCAGTGGGGAAGGTGGATGGGTGCATTGGGTCCATCCTGGAAGCAGTTCAGAGGCAGCCACAAGGGCTGCTGAGCCCGAAGTGGGCCATTTAAACAGCTTGCCTCAGTGTTCTGGCAACTTTTGTCCGAGTTGTCATAGAGTTAGGTCCAATAGCCCTCACCCCTCACACACTCCCAATCCGCCGCCGGGTGGGGTGTAGAAGGAGGACCTGTAAGGAGTTCCTGCTGTGAGGCAGAAAGTGGGTGCAAACGTTGCTGTTAATTGCTCGGAGGAGACATCAATCAACAGACAGGTGAGTACAAACTATAATAATTGTCCAGCTGGTTGTTGACACTGGAAGGGGATATCAAGACCCATCAAGGTATTTTCCCCAGGAAAATATAGTCATTACTGCTGCCTATTCTCATTGCAATGAAGGAGCACACTCTACAAAGTTAAAGTTGGAAAAGCTTCACAACACACAGCATTGAGATGGCAGCACCTTGGTACCATCAGCTGCTCATGATATCCTGTATTGACTCAGATTAGGGGATGGCTCATAGGCATCACATTTGCCAGGAACCTTGCCCTTCCACCTGCCCTCTTTCCAGCCATCTCTCAGGGTACAGCCATGCCACTGAACCTCACAGCTGCATGCTGTCATGACAGAACAGTGTGTCTCGGAGCTTGCAGGTTAGCAGGGTAGTTTGTGGTCAGGAGCGCAACACGCTATCTGCAAGCAAATGCCAGACCACCCAGCATTCACCCAGACCTATTTCTACCACCCCCACTCTAACATTAGGCATTGATGAGATAGAGTACATAGTTTGTGTCTGTGAGCAGGCTTGTGTGAGTGAGACCATTTAAAACTGGAAGCCTTACATGCCCATGTTATTTTTTTCATTTGTCATGTCTGAATTTCACAAAGCAGACCAGTGGGGAAGGGGCAAGAGGGGCTCCCACCCACTTCAGTGGTCAAGGAGGTCAAGAGAAACCCCAACATATTATATCTCAGTGGCTGGCGGAACTAACCAACAGTGACCAAGAGCAGATAGCCTCTGCTGTGGGCACAGCAGGGGACCATGGCCGATCATGAATTCAATGCAGGAAGAAGTTCCATGACTTGCTATGCTCCAGCAAGGTGAGTTGTTCAACAGTAACACACAGAGTTCCAGGTGATGGTTCAAATCTGAATGCTGCACCAATGGTGGGGGGTGGGGGGACCTCTTCTTTGGCGTGGAGGCTTGTATGTCCAAGGTGCTCCTGTAGGTGCACAAAGTAGAGTGTGAGTGTACGCGCTGATGCACTGCCAGATTCAAGAGATTTGTCTCTGGTGTGTAGTTGGAAGATCTGGTACATAAAGGGTTAATGTGGGACTGCATACAGTACTACCCACACAGTGATGTAAGAAGACACCTGACCCAGAACCATGGTCAGTCCAGTGATGGACATAGTTGGGTTAAGACCTAGAACGGAGTCAGCTCCATACCTGTACCTCTACTGTGATGATGTACATGGTAAGGAGTTGTTAATAAAGACTTGTTGTTACCAGACTCCAGGCTGGAATCCTACTTCATGGTGTCCAAAGCAGGATTCTTCATGGTGGCAGCATCAGGATTAAAACTCTCATCCACGCAAAAATGCTGAGAAATTAAGAAAATGGACAACTTCCATGGATTCTGCACGGAACCCAACTCCCAACTGAAGCTACAGATGCTGATAAAATTCACCAGAAAGAAGAAGCTCCGGGGACACAAGTGCCTGGAAACAGACAAGAAAGGTAGAAGTTTTACTCAAGCGGAAGACTCCATCGCATCCCCCTTGAAAATCCAGCTTCAGCAAGCTGCGCTCACAGCCTGCAGGGGTAAGATCTTTTTTTAAATTCCAAGCCAGCTATCCCTGAGAAACCCCTTTTTTAAGTCATTCAGTCAGAAGCGCCGCTTAAATGCAACTCATTGCTAAACCCAATCCTAGACTCCAAGTCTCGGCGCGTGGCTGCCAAGTCCGGCAAGTCCGGCAAGAAAAACAATCATCGTTGACAATTCATTCCGTCTGCTCCAGGTACCTTGCGGCTATCCAGGTTCGGAGACAGCAAGCCCACGGTTCTTTCCCAAGAGCTCTGACTCATAACACGATACCGCCGAATTAATTAAGTCAGCAGCCCGCTGCCCTTGCGCTCCCTTCTTCGGGCAGAGGCGCTTCACTGCCACTTTGAAAACCCCGCCAAAAATCCGGCAAGAGCGGGAGGGTCCTTTGTTCAGCAGCAACCGCCGAAACCATCTTGGAAGCTTGTAATCTCTTAAAGCTGTACCCATGCTTTTTAAAATCTTCAAAAATGGATTGCAATTCCGCACTTCCAGTTCCACTGGGATTCCCGCATGGCCCCGACCAACCACACAACTGGGGCAGAATTTTATGTCGCGCAGGCAGGCGCACATGCCTGACCTGGTCGGACGTAAAATCGCAGGAGGTGACGTGAGGCAAGTGTCCTGACGTCATCGTGCAATATTTTGCTTGGCGGGTGCGTGCAAAACCTGGAAGCGCACCCGCCAACAATTAAGTGGGCAACTAAGCCCAATAACGGCACAATTGCCTCCGATTTTTCGTGGCCCTAACAGTTGGCGGACAGGTGAATTGGCCAGGCGGTGGCCTTTACATTTTTCACCAAACCTCATCCAAGGTCGTGAAATAAAATAAAAATAAATAACTGTGGACAGCATTTTTATGAGGTATATTTTCAGGTGCTTGGTTGTGATGCGTGGATATTTTTTGCAGCTTTTTAAAGCTTTACTTCATCATTTGAATGCCTGCAGCTCCCTGAGGCAGCTGTCTGCCTTCAGCGAGCTCTCTCGCAGTCCTCACCCACGCCCATGGTGACATCGTCGCCCATCCTCTTCCCGCCCTCCCCCCAGCAGCGCTGGGCCTTTCGGGGCGCGTTTCACGCTGACTGGCTATGGATTGGCCAGCCAGTGTGAAATAGCGGTCAGAGGTCAATCGCTGTCAGCGGTCTGTCTCCAAGGCCGCTCCTAGGCCCACCAATCACGCGCGCCTGCCAAAGGTAAATTTCAGGCCTGGAGCCTTTGTGGGGGGGGAAAGGTTTTTAAGATACAACATTGCTACAGGTCTAAATAAAAATTAGAGGCAGAACAAGTTAGAAAATGTCTTTATTTGATTGGACCAATAGCAGACAGCATCAATGCATGATAAGTTATTGATGGATCATCTGCCAAATTAATGATGTTTTGAAATCTTTCGATGTTTATTTCAACTTGAGAGCCAATAAAATACTGGAAAGAGCTAAATTTACTAAGAGAGTCCAGAGCTCTGGACAACCTGTTGATTCTTCATTAACAATCTCTATAGGATGGCAGAAGGATGTGAATACGGTAATCTAAAGCCTTACCTCATCCGAGACAGAATCGTGGTGGGTGTTGCAGATGATTCACTCTCCGATACCCTACAAGCTAAAGATGATCTTACCCTAGACAAGACTATCCAGCTAGCTAGACTGTCTGAACTACATGAACATCCTAAGGGGAGAGAGCATTTCATGGGGAAGAAACCAACCCTCTGTCCACCATATCAGCTCACAGAGATGCAGGGGCCACCCAAGTCAAGGAAAGCAACCCCTGAACCACCCAGTGTAGTGTCCTTGTCAGTGCTGCAGTGTGAAGCACCCTCACAGACAAGATCAATATCCTGCGAGCACTGCCCAATACTCCCACTTCAATAGACAGGGGCACTAGGGCAAGCTGGGCAAGTCAAAACCCCAGCACCACACAGACATCCAAAAGGTCATCCAGGAGGTCGAGACTGAAAACCCTGAAGACACACAGCCATTCTTCTTGGGTGACATCAAAGGATACAGTTCTTCGTTTTGGAATGCTGACATCCTGGTAAATGGTCACCTAACCAATTTTATATTAGATTCAGGTGCCAACATGACAGTCCTGTTAGACAAGGAACTATGGCTCCAAGGCCTTTGGATTCGAACAACAGGCACTCCACTGTATGGAGCAGGGGGAGTCCGACTCCCAGCCATCGGCATGATCCTTGAACCACTGAAGTATGGTGACAAACAAACCGTTGAGCTGGTGTATGTTGACCACAGTCAGCCTTTCCATCTTCTGAGCAGAAGTGCCTGCATAGCCCTCGATCTTCTCCAACCAGCAGGAGATGTTAAGACTGCCACAGTCGTTAGTCGGCCAGAACAGCAAGGTCCTGAGTCCTCAAACACCAAAGACTATTCAGATTCTGATTTCACCTGTGATCTTCCTTTTCTGTTTGTGGAGCAGGTTTGCCCATCATCATTCCAGATCCTGGAAAGTCCCCAGTGGTCAAACCAACCTATCATTCACAACATTATTACTACACCTCCAGTGGAAGTGGTACCAGAGAAGGATCAACTGTCGAGGAGCCTCTACCTCCAACTACACACCAACCACTGTGCACACATGGCAACTTCCAGCCAGCTCGCCACAAGGCATGCTGGAACCTGGTAACAGTCTCACATCATGAACAACAAACAGCAGAGGTGAACATGCCACTCAATCTTCTTCTTTCCACAGGAATGCTATTCCTCAATCTCAGAAGCTTCCCGCCATCCTAAATGGAAAAGAAAAAAGAAAAAAACACGGCCAAGTAGATAAATACCATTTTTGTCCACGATCAAGAGTAACAACAACCATACATCGCCATACCAGCCAGACCAACCAGACATGGTCTAACCTCAAGCAATGAAAGAAACAGATGAAACCATACCCAAAAATCAGTCCAATCTTCAAGCCAACAACAAGAACAAGCAACACCAGAGCCTACCACTCTCCCGACAGAATGGCGAACCAGATATGGAAGGGTTATAAAGCCTCTTCACCACCTTTAACTTCTAGGACTTGAAGGGGAAGATCAAGTAGTGAGGATGTTGTTAATGTTAATACTGCAATGGCAATAATGTTGAAATAGCATTACGTTTGTAACAATAAGGTTAATGCACAAGATTTATAGCAATGTAAGACTTGGAAGTAAACTAAAGTAACTCTATACCCATGGGATAAAGACTTAGGGGAGGTGTAGTAAAAGGATCTGGTACATAAAGGGCTTAAATGGGACTGAGTACAGTATCACCCACACAGTGATGTAAGAAGACACCTGCCGCAGAGCCAGCGTCAATCTGAAATGGACACAGTTGGGTTAAGACCTAGAATGGGGTCATCTCCGTAACTGTACCTTCGACTGCAATTATGTACATAGTTTTAAACTGTTAATGAAGACTTGCTGTTAACAACTCCAGACTGGAACCCTACTTCATGGCGTCTGAAGCAGGATTCTTCATGTCGTACTATACATTAGGCTAACATTGCTCTGTATTTTGTATCGGCCCATAATGCCAGGGAGGTGGCCCAGACTGGGGAGTGGGTCCGTGAGGCTATGGGTGATCAGGAACATGGAAGAGCCAACCATGGAATTAGCCAGGATACCAGCCCAGTTGGTGTCGGGAATGGAGAATCGCCCAGAGCAGTTGCTAAAGGTGGTGGTAGGGGCTCTTTGGAACATGCTGGTAATGGTATAAGTGATCCAGTTAGTTCACTGCGTAGAAAGGGACATTGGTATGAGAAGGAGTGTGAAGGTTGGGTTGCATGATAAGGACACCACAATTATAGAGAGATGCTAAAGGCAATGGCTTATATCAGAGCATGCTCTCACAATGTAAAGAGCTAAATATCATTACCTCCTTTTGTGTCTCAGACAGGTCCTAGTGCCACTTACTCACTCCCTTGCCCTCCCAGCGCCACCCCCCAACTCCCCCACCCTCCTCCAAGGCCACCTCATGCCTCAAGCCTCCATCAAGAGGAGGAAGACATTTTATTTTTATTCTTTCATGGGTTGTGGGCGCCGCTGGCAAGTCCCTCATTTGTTGCCTACCCCTAATTGCCCTTGAACTGAGTGATCTGATAGGCCATTTCAGAGGGCAATATGCTGAAAACTACCAGGGCCACTCCCTCCTGATTGTACACTACCTGTGCCACTACCTCTGATGGATCTGCCCTGTGGTTTTATTTTCATGAAATGTGGGTGTCGCTGGCAAGGCCTGCATTTGTTGCCCTTCCCTAATTTCCCTAGAATTGAGAAACTTGCTAGGCCATTTCAAAGGGCATTTAAAAGTCAACCACATCACTGTGGGTCTGGAGTCACATGTAGACCAGAGCAGGGTTTTATGCCATTCAATGATAGTTTCATAGTCACCATTACTGAGACTAGCTTCATATTCCAGATTATCATTAATTTGAATTCAAATTCAACCAGGTGCTATGGTAGGAATTGAACCCATGTCCCCAGAGCATCAGCCTAGGCCTCTGAATTACTAGTCCAGTGACATTAACACTATGCCACCTCCCTATAACAGAGAGGCAGTGTCACGTCTGATAACTCATACTCCGCCAACACAGATACTAGCACATCAGATGGAGGTAATGTACATATAGAGTCAGTGGCATGTGGTGAAGGGCATCACATCAGAGTGCAGGAGGAGGTGTCTAAGTCAGAGATATTTGTGCACAGTTCCCCTCAAAGAATGGGGGAAACTCATGGTGATGCTCCTGTAAGCAAGGAGGTAGGACCTCAGGCATCACCTTATGGGGCATTAGAGCTTCAGCAGCAGATGTGCGGATAGCTTGTGGAGTTTCCTGAGGCAATGCTAGCTCACTCACTGTGAGTGGAGGGGTCCATGTCTCGATGAGCTAGACTTTGTCTCGGGGGTTCAATAGCATGAACTCCAACTGTGAGTGAATGGCCAATCTCATGGAGAGACACATGCATCATCACTCTGAGTGGGTGCAAGAGCAGTGTAACTCCCTGCAAAAGGTACAAGGCTCACTCAGTGTCTAAGTGCTCACATCCATGGACTACATGAGAAGCTGTGAACCCTTAACAGGACCTTCACACTGGTGGCACAAAGATTGCTGGAATGAATGACTGCTGCACCCCAGCAATCAGCCCCAGGTAACCTACATGGAGGCCAGCCTAGGACTGTGGAAGTTGGTGAGGAAGGCGAAGGTTCTGAGGGCACCTCAGCACCCTCATCTTCTTCTAACTGCTCAGGCTCACTGCCAGCGCCCTTGTTAGCGCTACTTGACCCAGTGACAATGGCTGGCCCTGCAAAAATACAGAGGCTGCAGTCTGAAGGAGGTCCCCAGTGAGCCCCTGAACGACGCAGCTGGCCACCACGCTCCTCAATGCCATATAGCACGAGAGGTGGTCAGACAGCCTCCATCTCCTCCAAGGCAACCCGGGGGTGTGGGGTGTGGTGTGGGGGTGGGGGGGCGGGGGGGGAGGGTACTTCGCTGGAGCATTTGTGAGTGCAAGGCATCATTTTGCCTCCATCGCTGATGGGTTCACCGTGGTTTCATTTCATGCCAATTTGTTTATATCATAACGAAGCACATCGTAAATACAAATCACAATTTCTGAAAATGTTTTGGTCTGCTTTTGTACACTAATACCCTCAATGAGAATGTTTACAGAATAAACAAGCTTCTTACCATTGGCACTGAAGACTGCATGCTGAAGTCCATCTCTCATTGGCATCATCAGGAGAAAAAGTGTGTACATGTATGACTGGTAGTGGAAGGCTGCTTCCTTCTCCAGACCTTCAGATAAGGTGGTAGTACACCAAGGGTTGCAGTTTGAGATGCTCCTTGCAGTATTTCTTGTCCATCAATGTTTGTCTTTAAGGGAGGATCAATGATCAGACTCAATGATCAAATCCAATTTATCAGGCACACTTCAAGCATGAGTGCTGTGTCGAAGGCAGTCATCTGCATGTGATTGTTACACAGTCACTTATGTGGATTTTCTGCATGTCAACATGTATGCTCCTGGGAAGACTGCTTGTGTGGTTTCTGCACTGCGTTTGAAGCTTTGTCTTCCAATTGGTAGAGGCTGTGGGGTCACAGGGAGCCAAGGTGTTGGGCAGCATTGCATGTTGCAGATGTCACACACTCCTGACACCGGATGCTGGTGATGGATGGGTAACGTGGAAGGTAATGGAAGGAGTTGCAGACACAAGTGTGGCATCACTCTGCACAATGTGCAGTCACTGCAGTACTGTTCGCACGCACAGTCAGATCTGAAGATCATGGGTGTAAAGTCATGCTTCCTACTAGCACTCTTGGCATAGCTTACATGGTTGGACTAGATGGCATTTTCTCCGGCTCATTGACAGCCTCTAACATATGTATGCATGGTCCAGGTGTGAAGGACTTCTCAAGGTGTATTTGTGCACTATGTTGAAGCCAAGGGTCTTGATTTGGTCATGATTTCAGCCACGTTGATAGCATTGATTTCAGTATGTGCTGTTGATTTTCTCTCTTTTTGAGGATGGGCATTTCCCTGAGGAAGTGTGACTTCCATGTTAAAGGTTTATTATGTGGAAGCTGCTCACTGGTGACTGGCTGATGTAATTTATGACATCTCAAGAGTCTAGGAGAATCTATAATGAATCAACAGCCTTCTGGCGATGATCACCTCCCGTAAAGAATATGCCATGGCTACATGGGCCTGCCCCTCAGATGGTCTCCCATTGCCGCCTTCTTCCTCCTTCTGTGGGTTATATCAATGACCCTAGACAGGGGCCTCCTCCTCCTGCTCCTCATCCTCCTCATCATCCCTCTCCTCAGATGTTCTTCCCCTTCTGGTTATAGTGCCCTCCCCTGGACCATATTGTTGGGCATGCAGCACATGATGACTATTCTAGTCATGCATGCTGGGGAATATTGTATTGCTCTTCCAGAATGGTCAATGCACCTAAAGCAAGATGCCAATAGCCTGCTCTTCCGTGTTGCCGGTCAGCACATTGCTGTTGTAGTAGTGCCTTTCGGGCTCCGTGTACAGTCAACTAAAGGGGGTCAACAGCCACCTCTTTGTCCCCCAGAAGCCAACCATGGACTTGTGTCGGTGTCTGAAAAAGCTGAGGAATCCTCCCATTCCTCAATATAAAAGTATTGTGGCAGCTTCAAGGATACCATGCACATCCATGCCGGAATGCCCAAGAGTGGTTGCACACCACCTGCACATTCAAGGAGTGGAAGGATTTCCTGGGCATGAAGGTGTCAGGTTGATGACTTGATGCCCTTGTTTGCGATGTGAGTGCAGTCAACAGCCCCCTGTACTAGAGGGAAGCCTTCTAATTCTGCAAATCCTCTGACCCTCTGCACCCGCGGTGCCACATCGATTAGGAGGTTTATGTGCTCCTCCAGGGCATCTGTAACTGCCTAGCTGTACCTGTGTCAGCTGCTTGTGATATGCCATAGAGGACAGCAGCTGATCCCTGGAAAGACCCAGCAGAATAAAAATCCAGAGCCACTCTGACCTGAATTGCTGCTGGCAGAGCACGAACATCTGCAGGCTGTGGAACCAGGTCATGCTGCACAAATGCACATATCATTGTAACCAATTCCTGGGTTAATTTGAGCCTTATTCTGTGCTGTTTTTCCGTCATATCTGGATATGACCGCAGCGGCCAGTGCACTCTTCTTTCAGGGTAAAACCTTGTTGTCCTCTTCCTCCTAACTGGTGCACACTGCACTGCTTCCAACTCTTGGCTCCCCACCCGCACCGCACCCCCCCCCGCCCCGCACCACCCCGCCACCCCCGCCACACTCTGGCTGCAAGTTTCTCCCACATACATGCCTGTACAGCCCAAATATACAAAGGTGTCATCCCCATTTTGCAACTTCTTTGGCACAATGCATGCTTGTCCCTTATCTGGCACACTCTCCTTCCTCCCACCTGGATGCCCCAGTCAGGAGGGCCGGAGATAAATGCCCTTCCAAGGCCGCAGGCCCCACTCTCCAACTCCCTTGGGTGTCGGCCTCACACCTGTGCTTGAAATGGTTAAACTTCTATGGCACTTACTGAAACATTTTAAGGTCTCCAAAAGGGGATCTGACCTTCAGCTAGTTTTATGACTTTTACTCAAATTTGTAAATCCAGCAAGTTGCATTCTGGAAATGACTGCGACTAAAATCACTTCTAATTGAAAGCAGTTATACTTTTAAATGTGCCACTCCTCTGTGAACTGCACAATCTGCCCAACCAACACCTCCCCCCCCATCCACCCCCATTCCCACCCTCGACAAAAAATGCTGGATGCCAGATTTGGGGGTGGAGTTCCAGATTCAGGGTCCAGGTGCCTTTTTGGATAAGGCTCAGAGCCATTCCAACTCTGCAAAGATCCAGCCCTCTCATTGATAAAAGCCAATTCAATACATTTAAATCCCTTCAAGTATCTAATCCCTCATAAAAACAAACATTTACATTGATAGCTCCACACCAAAGACAGCTGAGCACTCAATAATCTCTTGGAGCTGTCAAGCAATCAGTGAGCTAATAGGCCCCCACTGTCATAATGATAGGTTGTGGAAGCAGTGCTAATACTGTAATGATAACTCTCAGGCTCATATCAACAAATGCCTATTGAAATTGCAAGCACTGATTTTTTTCAACTCAGAGGCATAGCAGGTTTTTG
Organism: Carcharodon carcharias; assembly: GCF_017639515.1. Taxonomy (NCBI): domain Eukaryota; kingdom Metazoa; phylum Chordata; class Chondrichthyes; order Lamniformes; family Lamnidae; genus Carcharodon; species Carcharodon carcharias. Next base: position 20,121,170 of record NC_054473.1, on the reverse strand, counting down.
TTTCTCAAAATTTAAAGAGCAGGAGATTTAAATAACTTGAGAGCTTTACAGTTCCAGGGACATTACCCATCTTTAATGCACATTCACATCTACTTTTAAAAATCGTAAGTCCACACTGCGAGAAACACTCTTGCAAAAATAGGGTCTGTTTGAACTCAGCACTGAGTTCAAATGGACCTGCTGTGTTCAGGTTTCCCTATGTGCATATCATACGCTGACTCCTTTTTCTCTACGAAAATTATATCTGTCAAAAATGTGGGTGGCATTCCTGGATCCAAGGCCCCAGCACTATTTTGATTAAGACTCTGAAATTCCAGGCTTCAGATTTGAGTCTCAGTTTCAGCTATTTTTTGTATTTGGGCTTTCTTCATGCTGTCGGTAGGTGAAGCACAGGAACAAGCAGAGATGTATTATCTAACTAACAAAAAAAATACACGTAAAATGTCTGCCCTCAATACTCTTACCCCATATACCAGCTGGCCATGAAAATGTCTGGGATTGTTCAGCTCTTCTTCTTAAGCAGTACTTCGGTATGGAGGGTGACTTGCTTCCACTCCAGTTCAATGGGTTCTGAGATGGCTGGTAAGTCCAATTGTGATCTGCATAATCTGCCACTTGCAGGGCAGACATTGCTTGAAGGGTTAGGTAGAAGGGTTGCTTGAAGGTTTGTGCACCCAGTCTGATGACTGTTTGTGTAGGAGGCTTTTTTCTAGCCCGCCCTTACATGATGCGTTGTTAACTAACGATGGGTTACACCAACATACCGCCCTCCATCTGCCTTTGTCATTCAGCTATGCTTTAAGCTCTGGAATTCCCTCTTTACACCTCATCAGCTCTCTTGCCCTGCCATTAAGATGCCCCATAAAACCTAGTTCTAGAAAAATGTTTAAATATTAGTCACTTAAATATTTTGCACAAACCTAGACGACAAGATAAAAAAAGTCAATCTAGTTGGTGCAATCAGCCCTTTAGAACAACATAGTCAGACACCAATACATTGTGTGGTAGAATTTCTACCAGAGATTTGCTGGGGAGATTATTTCCAAGCTGTTCCTCCCCTCTGCATTACTCTCTGCCACTTCTGGTATTCACTCCTGGAATTGATGGGAAGTATACAGTTCCACGGTCAATAAATGTGGAGCCATATTGAAATCTTCCAGCTCTTTCACAAGTACTAGCAGCTGGTATCAAGGCAATAGTCGTAGATAGCAGGATTGATGTCACTGTCCACTTTCTGATAGGTAATGGTATGTGGCAGAGGGTGAAATGAAAAGCTGAGGAAGAGGAATCAAAAAGGGGAGGGCTTTAGTGAGGGGGCAGTGTTCCAGCCTTGAGGAGCATTAAGACTTGGGCTCACACCTAGACATGCACTCACTGTGAGATTTTTAGTCTAATATGAGCTGTATTTGAGACATGGGGAGACAAAAAGAAAAGGCAAACTAACCTTGAGGTGCTTTTGAGCACCACCCACCAGCTGGCTCAAGATCACCTTTAGTCAGCACAAGGGGACTTCTCCATTTAGTTGGTTTTCGTTATCAAGTATGCTGTTGTAAATTACTGTGAAGTAACATGAGAAATATTTTGATCTTCTAATGACTTGAAATCCGGCTCGATCCAGAGTACTTACTGTTTCCAATATGTAATTACCATCTTTACCTGTCATTTTCCAGATTGACTTGGTACATACCATTGGAGAGAGTGCAGCCATCGGGGCCTCTGGAGTGGTTCTATGGGGGAATATGGACTTTGCACACACCAGGGTGAGTATTTCATTCCCAGACATGTAAACACATTCAATTGAGGACATGTGACAAGCGGCTGTGAGCTGGAGACAATATTCTATGATGACCCAACCATGTAACTAATTACAAGTCGAATATCCTTTGTCTGCACATCCAAAAACTGAACTTTTTGAATGGGCTATGCAGTTAATTTGTATGTTAATAAAGCAATGTAATATTATATTACAGATATACAGGTGTTAATTGCTAAGAAGTAGGGCATGTGGGAGTTGGCAAATGGAGAAGCCACCTAGTATTTATAGACTATAGCTAGCCTAGGCTTAGGCTATAGTAATGTAAGTAGGCCTAGGCCTACCATATATACAATAGATCCAAAAATTGAAAATATTTGAATACCGAAACACAATTGGACCAAAGGAATTCGGATAAAGGATACTCGACCAGTAGCACTTAGATGGAGTTGTCCCCACCTTTTGACATCTCTGTCAGATAATCCATTGGGAGCTGCTAATTCATGGCTGAAGTGTTTCATGTGCCTAGAACTCTTGTTAAATTTACTACATATTTGAGAATATTGAAAGTGCTGGATTGATTCTTAGAACATCTCTTAGCATGTGTTTGTGCTTGTATTTTTCTATTAGCAAACCTGTATGGATCTGAAGAATTACATTGACAAGCAGCTTGGAACATATGTTCTAAACATTACTAGAGCTACGATGTTATGCAGCAAGGTTTTGTGTAATGGCAACGGACGATGTGTGCGGAAGGACCCTGAATCCAGAGCTTATCTACATATTGATCCCAAATTCAATAATGTTATCTCTGATCTTATTTCTACTGGCTCTGTACAGCCCCATGAAGAATTCCATTCTGAAGCTCTGAACAGCATGAAAGAGCAGTTTAAATGCCAGTGCTACAAGGGAGGGATGGGGCCCAATTGTGAGGCTGAATCAAATTTTTAGATTGGTAATTCTTTTTTCCTCCTTTTCTTTCTTTATATTTCAACTTTAGGTGGTGATTCACGCTTGCAATCCTCAGATCAGTAGCTGTAATCCCCATATAATGTCTACACCTGTGCACCTTTCAGTAGGCAATCACACAACAATCAGGGGCTGGAATCTTGGAGCCGATGTTGATCAATGGGATTTGACCAACAGAGCGCACTGGTCAGCCAGCCTCAAGGCTGCCACGATTTTGAGGGCCCGGCCATATGTGTATTTAGCAGACAAACTGCAGGGGTCAAATAGAAGTCCTGATGCATTTGACTGCTCTTTGGCCTCTGGAATGTTGGTCAGTCAGGACATTGGCAGAGACCATTAGATAAGAGCTCAGATGGGAAAGAGAGTCAAAGATAGGATGGGGTGAGGCCAGGCCAGCAGCACACTGCAATATTTCTGTGGAGCCAGGAGGGGCACTCCTGTTCTGTCTGACTCCACAAGTAAAGCCGATATCTTTATGCCCTGAATGCCAGTACCCATGGGCGGAGAGTTTTCATTGTACCTTCCGCCTACGTGTTCCATAAAATGGCAATTGAGATCCTACCCTGCCATTTGTGTCCCAATTTGCATGGTGAAAGGCCTATCTCTGTTTCAGCCAGACTCATGAACACCCCAGTGCTAGGGCACCAGCCTATCCTCTTCCCGTCCTATTAATACCAATTTTTCCTCAAGTGAAACTTGATCCCCATGGATGATCTTTATCGCCCATCTGCAGTTGTAACCCCATCACCACCATCCTATGCAAATCAGCTAAGCAGCTTCAGGAATTGAAACCTATTGTAGGAATATTGCCATGTCTCAGCCAGATATTCACAGTATACCACTAAAGATAAGCCATGGAAACAATTTGTTCCAAAATTGTACCCCAAAAAATCTCCCATTCTGCTTTCCATTTGTTCTGCAGCACGCACTATAGCCCTGAAATTGGTCATTTTACACTTGTGCCTACATGAGGCAAAGGTGCAGCCAAATCACAGACAGAGAAGACTTGTGAAGGAATGCAGCTATAAATGCGAAATTATAAGAGAATCCAGCTATAAATATGGAGTTATAAGATTAAAAGGATTGGTTCTCCTATGTAGCTGGGATTAAAAATTAAAAACATAGTTCAGCTGAGGAACAAAAGTTTATAAAGTTTATAAACATGCCTGTGCATAATTAGGTGCTCTAGGACGCCAACATCCTGTGGCATAAGATATGGTATACCCTCTAACACATGGCAGTTAATGAAAAAATAGAAACTGGCCTCTACATCACCTCAGCAAGGCATTGATAACTTGTGATATACAACCAAACAATGGATAATATTAAAAATGCCTCAAAAATCACTTGTCAAACTGAATCCTGGAAATTGAGTATAGCAAGGAAGTAGCCACTATCTGCACCTCTCAGTACCTTGTTTGACTGAAGGATGTTGACTCAAATGAAGGATATTGGTTAAATCAAATGATGTTTTCCAGCATGTGTGTTTAATATGCTACATGCTGGTTCAGCACTTTTATGGTATAAATATTGGAACCATACAATAGGATTTTTAGATTCTTTGGGTTCACTCCAGCTGCTCCCAAGGTAAAGACATGACTGCTCTAGTGTAGCGCTAATAGTTCTCCCTTAATTGGAATGGAGGTATCTCACTAGGCTCAGTGGCTTTCTACTCAAGGATTTAAGGTAAATGCTATCTTAAGTATTGATGGATGTCTTAAATATCTCTCTATAACATTATTAAGACTTGGATTCTCTAATGGAAACAAGATTATACTTACCTTTCCTAGAACTGTCAATGTTGCGATTACCATCAAAAGTGAATTGCATGTTCAGTTCTTTAATAAACTTTTCCATCATTTAGGAAAATATACTGTCTCATATGGTCTTCTGTATCCAAACTCAAAAACACATCTACGTACATTTTTCAGTGGAGAGTGCATTGTTGAGGACAGATTCTGGACCCTTATAATATCCCGGTTGTTATAATCTAGTCTAAACTTGTTTTAAAAATAAATCTATCTGGAGGGCAGTAGTATTCTCTGGTGGTTCCTTTCTTTCAGGAAGAGGTTAGGCCAGTTCTTCAGGCCCCTTTAAGTGTCTGAGAGGCCTGTATTTTTCAACCTTAAGTGAGAGTGATCATCTGAGGAGTAAGCCTGATCCGGAATAGTCCCAAAAAGGGGCTAGGATTTTAATCCACTTCAGACTGGTCACGCTGATAACTGAGTGGCTAAACTAATGCAATAGGCTCCTAGTGCCTGGAAAATAGTGAACCTAAACCCAGTGAAAATATTGAAATACTTTGTGAAGAAGCCAATGGTTTATGGAGACCTTCTCAATTATATAGCTCACAACTTGGAGCTGCACAAGAAGACGTCCAAGAAAAAGCCCTCAATTTTCTCCCCCCTCCTCCCCCTGTACATCTTCTCACCCGCTCAGCCAAAAGTGACACCCAGAATAGGGAAAGCAAAGAGAAGAAAAATAATAAAATACCTCTGAAGTTGCTGTATATACATTCCAAAGTTGCTAAATGTTTCCTTAATATTCCAAAAAAAACCACAATACTTGTGAAGTATTTCTTTAATTTCCCAAGATGTGGGTGTCACTGGTTAGGCCAGCATTTATCATGCGCCTCTAATTGCATTTGAGAAGGTCTTGGTGAGCAACATGCTTGAGTGCAACTGAGTAGCTCGCTCGACCATTTCAGAGGATAGTTGAGAGTCAACCACATTTCTTTGGGTCTGGAGCCACATACAGATCAGACCAGGTATGGACACCAGATTTTGTTTCCGAAGTATATCAGTGAACCAGATTAGTTTTTGCAACAATGCAGAGGTTCATGGTCACAATTAATGATATGTAATTAATTGAATTTAAATTCCCCAGTTGCTGTGGTGGAATTTGAACTCATATCTCTGGATCATTATCCCAGGCCTCTGGATTACTAGGCCAATATCACAAACACCGTGCTACCGTACCCACAACTACTGCATCACTCTATCGAGTTTTTCTTTCGTATACTTCTCTAATTATCCTCAATTTCAAGATAGAGAGGAATAGGGGAAAGAGGTCTTTGTTCATCAGGAGCTAATATAAGTGGTCAAAAATAAAGGTACATTACTTTAATGGCGTTGCTTACAATCCTTTGCAAGCAATTGTGTTAGCACATCTTGTGTCAATAAAATAGTAAAACCTTGTGTCATGGCTTTTCACATGTGAGAGCTGGTTACAAACCTAGCTTCAAATAGATAGGGTGAAAGCCCTCCTCTTTCTCCGATTCTAAACCAATAATTTTGATGTAGTCTCAATCCAGTCCACAGACCCAAATTGTATAGTTCAGTATTAGTTGGCAGACCACACAACTCATGCGACAGTGTGCAACAGTGAGTTTGGACATAAGTGATGTTCTAGTAGCAATGTGGAGGAAGCCACATCTTTTGGCCATTCTATAATCTAACTTACTTCAATGTGCTTAGTGCAACATGTCAAAGAAAGTTCATGCCAACACAGGTAGCTCTCACAATGATAAGCACAAGAATTCACTATAACTAGTAAATATTCTCCAGGGTACAGCCTTACTCAAGTCCTTTCTGGGTTCATTGCCTCATCTTCTGAGCCAAACAGAGCCCCATACTTGCCCATGAGTATCACTAGCTCTGACAGCTGTCAATGGAAAAACTTGATGCAAATGAACATGCAGCTTATCCTGCTGCTTGATATCAAAGGAATGTTTTGAGCCGATTACCTAGTCTATTTATCTGGTGTACAATCAGTTCTACCGGGTAATCTTTTTTCCCTTAATCTTTGACTATTATAGCATTCTCTCTCAATATTCTGTTGATCAGGTGTTTGCAGTATTCTGCAAATATACTTGTGTGAAGACTATTGTTTGATGCATCAAGGCAGCATAGCCTGGAGTGAGAGAATAGAGTTGTGTGCCTGTGATTCCTCACACATTGAGCTCCTCGTTTCACCAGCACTGTTATCAGTTCATGCTAAGAGTCATCCAGATTATCCTCTACAAGGATAGAAATTTCCAGAGTGTGTCAACCCAGAGCTGGCCTGCAAGAATATAGTTGCATCTCTTGTTACAACATGAAAATATCAATGACGATATTTCTGTTACAGGCACCTTAGCCAATCATGTGCACTAGGCTGTCATGAACAAGCTTTCCATCATGAGCTGTTCTTTATTCTTACTGGCTCAAGCCAAAAGGAAAGGGGAAAGCTGATAGGCTGTAATTACAGTAGAGATACATAAAGGGTGGACAGAAATGTTTCAGGAATATGTAGACAACTCTAAATTAAGTATTGAACAGGGGCATCAGATGGGTGAATATGGACAAAACTGTAGAGGGTGCGTAGTCACAGCTTCTACTCAAAGGACAATGGGGTAGGATAATTCACAGCTGTACATCCTAGGCCGCTGCTTAAATACTGTAATCTCCTGATTCTTGCCTGTGCCAAATAAAATCATAACCATTACCAATATGGTGCCAGTGCTGAGCAAGTGAATAGAGAGTCAAAGCTCCAGAGAGCTTAAATGGTTGAGCTGTTTATATGGTGCAGCATATTGAGAATGTGTATGATCACCAGCAAATGAAAGCGAATCTGGTGGAACGCAATCTATGATTCAATACGAAGTCATCCCTTCCTGTGTAATTATGACTTTGAAATTTCAATGTCTAGTGCTTGAGTGCTTATCAATAAACATTCTAAATGGAGAAACAAAATGGTGTGTGTATGATATGTCTGTTGGGAAAGGTTATGTACATGTAAAGGCAGGCTTGGTAGCAGGTAGAGACCTGTGAGATTTCAGAAAAAAAGAGGGAATGGGGGTGTAGTATAATGGGTTAAAGGTTATGGTAATGAGTTACTGATAAGTATCATGATGTAACAGTGACATCAGCAGTCATGTGCTGGAGACTCTGTGGAGCCCATGGAACCATCTGTGCTCATGAGAGATAGACTACCTTGTAATCTATCATGTAAACAGTATTAATAAAGTAGCTTTGAAATAACCCGCCTGAATCAAACCAAAGTTGGTGTTTGTGGGTTTTTGAGGTGTACATGCAGATATATGAATTAAGAGCAGCAATTGACCACCCAGTCCCTCGAGCCTGCTCCACCATTCAATAAGATCATGGCTGATCTGACTGTAACCTCAATTCAACATGCCCGCCTACCCCCAATAACCTTTCAACCTCCTGCTCATCAAGAATCTATCTACTTCTGCGTTAAAAATATTCAAAAACTCTGCCTCCTCATCTCTGTTTTATACGGGCAACCCCTTATTTTTAAACTATGACCCCTACTTCTAGATTCTCCCAAAAGAGGAAACATCCTTTCCACCTCCACCCTGTGAAGACCCTTCAGGATCCTATATATTTCAATCAAATCACCTCTTACTCTTCCAAACTCCAGTGGATATAAGCCTAACCTGTCCACCCTATTTTTATAATCCACCCATTCCAGATATTAGTCTAGTAAGCCTTCTCTGAACTGCTTCCAACACATTTACATCCTTCCTTAAATAAGGAGACCAATACTGTACACAGTACTCCAGATGTGGGTCTCACCAGTGCCTTGTATAACTGAAGCATAACCTCCCTACTTTTGTATTTAACTCCCCTTGCAATAAACAGTAACATTCTAATAGCTTTCGTAATTAGTTGTTGTAGCTGCATACTAACCTTTTACAATTCATGTACTAGGACATCCAGATCCATCTGCATCTCAGAGCTCTGCAATCTCTCAGCATTTGGATAATAAGCTTCTTTTTTATTCCTCCTACAAAAATGGACAATTTCACATTTTCCCACATTATACTCCATTTGCCAGATATTTGTCCACTCACTTAACCTATGTCACTTTGTAGTCTCCTTATGTCCTCTTCACAACTTACTTTCTGACCTATTTTTCTGTCATCAGCAAATTTAGCAACCATACCTTCTGTCCCTTCATCCAAGTCCTTTAAATAAGTTGTTTAAAGTTGAGGCCCCAGCACTGATCCCCGTGGCGTACCATTTGTTACATCTTACCAGCCAGAAAATGAACCATTTATGGCTACCCCCTGATTAGAAGATAATCTTCTATCCCTGCCAATATGTTACTTCCCTACACAATAACCTTTGATGTGACGCCTTATCAAATGCCTTCTGGAAATCTAGGTACAGTACATTCACCAGTTCCCCTTTATCCACAGCACATGTTACTTCTTCAAAGAACTCAAATGAACTGGTTAAATATTATTTCCCTTTCACAAAACCATGTTGATTCTGCCTGATTGCCTTGAGTTTTTCTAAGTGCCTTGCTATAACATCTTTAACAATAGCTGCTAATATTTTCCCTGTGACAGATGTTAAGCTAACTGGCCTGTAGTTTCCTGCTTTTTGTCTCCCTTTTTGAAAAAAAGTGTTACATTCACTATTTTCCAATCTAATGGAACCTTCCCCGAATCTAGGGAATTTTGGAAAATTGAAACCAACACATCAACTATCTCACTAGTCACCTCTTTTAAGACTCGAGGATGAAGTCCATCAGGACTTGCCTGCCCGCAGCTCCAACAATTTACTCAGTACCACTTGCCTGGTGATTGTAATTTTCTTGAGTTCTTCCCTCTCTTCCATTTCCTGATTTACAACTTTTTATGAGATGTTACTTATGTCCTTTCTTATGAAGACCAATGCAAAATACCTGTTCAATTCATCTGCCATATTTTCCATTATTAGTCCTCCGACTCATCTTCTATAGGACCAACACTATTGTGTGCCAATGTGTAAAGTGTGATATTCACCAAACATGAGCCACACTGCGATGAGGTCACTGCTTCATGGTTTTGGAATTGAAAGCACTCAGGGGTGAACTTTGACCTGTAAGACTAAACTCAGGCAGGTTTTGATAATAACAATAATAATATACAAAAAACTGCAGATGCTGGAAATCCAAAACCAAAACAGAATTACCTAGAAAAACTCAGCAGGTCTGGCAGCATCGGCGAAGAAGAAAAAAATTGACGTTTTGACTCGAAATGGCAACTCTTTTCTTCTCCGCCGATGCTGCCAGACTTGCTGAGTTTTTCCAGGTAATTCTGTTTAGGTTTTGATAATGCTACTTGTGGAGTGATTTGCTCTTTCTGGACGGTATAACATTTGGAAGTTCAAACCACTCAAACTTAAAACACAGAAGGAGATTATTTGGCTCTTTTGTTGATGAAAAACTAATCCCAAACAATGGGGAGAATCGTCCCAGATTTGGTGCAGTAGCAGGTGGGTAAAATGACGTTTAACCCGCCGGCTGTGATGACAGGCTTTCACACTGTATCGTCCCAAACCCGCCACCTTACTTATGCATTCCCGGGAAACACGCCATTTCCATGGCTGGCGGGCTCTCATTCATCTGCCTGCCATCACCTCGCTGTTTCATCTTGCCAGGCGCCATATTTAAAGTTCAACGACGCGCACCACATCTCAGTGCTTCCAGCCCACGACTGCTGCAGGGAAGATGTCCACAAAAGGCAAGAGAGCTGCAGCCCCCAGGTTTAGCGATGCAGCACTGGAACACTTTTTGGATGCTGTGGAGGCCCGGCACAATGTCCTCTGTCCCCCAGTATGGCCTAGGATCGCATGTATCCTGTCAAGCCAGTTTAAAATTTTATATGTTTTAATTAGATCACCTGTAATTGTTATAAACCCTGGGAAATACATACCTAGTCAACTCAATATCTCCACATTCCAGGAACCATTCTAGCAAGCCATTGTTGCACTCCCTCTAGGACATGTATGTCCTTCCTTAGGTAAGGAGACCAAAACTGCACACAGTATTCCAGGTGTGGTCTCAGCAATGCCCTGCATTATTGTATTAAAATATCTTTACTCTTATTCTCAAAGCCCTGTGTAGCAAAGGCTTGCTTGGCAATTGCCTTCCTAACTGCTTGCTGTGCCTCCATATTAACTCACTGTGATTCATGTATAAGGACATCCATGTGCCTCTGAATGCAAACCTTTCCCAGTCTCTCACCTTTCAAAAAATATTCTGCATTTTTATTTTTCCTATCAAAGTGGATACATTCGCACTGTATTTTGACGCACTGTATTCCGTTTGCCATCTCTTGCCCACTCACCCAGCCTGTCTATATCCCTCTGCAGCCTTTTACTCTCAGTTATTTGTATGTACGATTTCTCGTAATGTGAATTGTAACGGGTACCTGTAAAGGGTGAATGGTATTGTTAACTAATATTTTTACCAATCTAGTAATGTAATTAGTGTTTAAGTTGACCTTTGAATCGATCGCTCATTTCTTGTAGCTCTTGTGTTCAGACTGCGTAAAGACAAAAGGTTACATCTTACAAAAAATCTAATAGATTTGTGAAACACTGTGTCGACACTACCTAATCTGGATGGAAAGCCAAGAAATAAAATGGCATAACCTGAACATTAACATCAGGCTCTTCAAGGGTAATATGAGGAAGCAATTCATCACGCAAAGGATAGCGGAAATATGCAACTCTTCCCCCAAAAGGCAGTTGAAAAATTTCAAAACTGAGGTTGAAAATTTTTGTTTGGCAAAGGGCTATTAAGGAACCTGGGAACAAAGTGGTAGATGGATTTGAGATACAAATCAGCCTGATCTGCTAAAACGGTGGAACAGTTTAGAGGGGTTGAATGGCCTAATCCTTTCCTGATTAAAGTCAAGTCATAAGGTTCTACTTCACCAGGACTGAAAATGAAAGCTAATTATTCTGCTTTTGTGCATCCCCTACCAACTGTTGCAGAGGCCCATTGAAGAAACCTTGACATATAGAAGTCAGAATGGACTTTGACATACAGCAGTCTGAATGAACCTTGGCGTACAGCAGTCAGAATGGACCTTGACATACAGAAGTCAGAATGGACCTAGGCATACAGCAGTCAGAATGGACCTTGGCATACAGCAGTCAGAATGGACCTTGACATACAGAAGTCAGAATGGACCTTGGCATACAGCAGTCAGAATGGAACTTGGCATACAGCAGTTAGAATGGACCTTGGCGTACAGCAGTCAGAATGGACCTTGGCACGCAGCAGTCTGAATGGACCTTGGCAAACAGCAGTCAGGATGAGACTTGGCATACAGCAGTCAGAATGGACCATGGCGTACAGCAGTCAGAATGGACCTTGGCATACAGCAGTCAGAATGGACCTTGGCACACAGCAGTCAGAAGGGGCTTGGCGTAAAGCAGTCTGAATAGACCTTGGCGTACAGCAGTCAGAATGGACCTTGGCACACAGCAGTCAGAATGGACTTTGGCATACAGCAGTCAGAATGGACCTTGGCATACAGCAGTCAGAATGGACCTTGGCGTACAGCAGTCAGAATGGACATTGGCATACAGCAGTCAGAATGGACCTTAACATACAGCAGACAGAATTGACCTTGGCGTACAGCAGTCAGAATGGACCTTGACATACAGAAGTCACAATGGACCTTGGCATACAGCAGTCAGAATGGACCTTGGCATACAGCAGTCAGAATGGACCTTAACATACAGCAGACAGAATTGACCTTGGCATACAGCAGTCAGAATGGACCTTGACATACAGAAGTCAGAATGGACCTTGGCATACAGCAGTCAGAATGGCCCTTGGCGTACAGCAGTCAGAATGGACCTTGACATACAGAAGTCAGAATGGACCTTGGCATACAGCAGTCAGAATGGCCCTTGGCGTACAGCAGTCAGAATGGACCTTGACATACAGAAGTCAGGATGAGACTTGGCATACAGCAGTCAGAATGGACAATGGCTTACAGCAGTCAGAATGGACCTTGGCATACAGCAGTCAGAATGGACCTTGGCACACAGCAGTCAGAATGGGCCTTGGCATACAGCAGTCAGAATGGACCTTGGCATACAGCAGTCAGAATGGACCTTGTCACACAGCAGTCAGAATGGACCTTGGCACACAGCAGTCAGAATGGACTTTGACGCACAGCAGTCACATTGAACCTTGGCATACAGCAGTCACATTGGACCTTGGCAAACAGCAGTCAGAATGGACCTTGGCGTACAGCAGTCAGAATGGACCTTGGCGTACAGCAGTCAGAATGTACGTTGGCACACAGCAGTCAGAATGGACCTTGGCACACAGCAGTCTGAATGAACCTTGGCGTACAGCAGTCAGGATGACACTGGTATACAGCAGTCAGAATGGACCTTGGCGTACAGCAGTCAGAATGGACCTTGGCTTACAGCAGTCAGAATGGACCTTGGCTTACAGCAGTCAGGATGACTCTGGTATACAGCAGTCAGAATGGACCTTGGCGTATAGCAGCCAGAATGACCTTGGCACGCAGCAGTCAGGATGAGACTTGGTATATAGCAGTCAGAATGGACCTTGGTGTACAGCAGCCAGAATAGACCTTGGCATACAGCAGTCAGAACGGACCTTGACATACAGCAGTCAGGATGAGACTTGGCACACAGCAGTCAGGATGGACCTTGGCATTTAGCAGTCAGAATGGACCTTGGCACACAGCAGTGAGAATGGATCTTGGCATACAGCAGTCAGAATGGACCTTGGTACACAGCAGTCAGAATGGACATTGGCGTACAGCAGTCAGAATGGACATTGGCGTACAGCAGCCAGAATGGACATTGGCGTACAGCAGTCAGAATGGACATTGGCGTACAGCAGTCAGAATGGACATTGGCGTACAGCAGTCAGAATGGACCTTGACACACAGCAGTCAGAATGGACATTGGTGTACAGCAGTCAGAATGGACATTGGCGTACAGCAGCCAGAATGGACCTTGGCGTGCAGCAGTCAGAATGGACCTTGGCGTACAGCAGTCAGGATGGATCTTGGCATACAGCAGTCAGAATGGACCTTGGCATACAGCAGTCAGAATGGACCTTGGCGTACAGCAGTCAGAATTGACCTTGGCATATAGCAATCAGAATTGGCCTTGGCATATAGCAGTCAGAATTGACCTTAGCATACAGCAGTCAGAATGGACCTTGGCATACAGCAGTCAGAATGGACCTTGGGGTACAGCAGTCAGAATGGACCTTGGCATACAGCAGTCAGAATGGACCTTAGCATACAGCAGTCAGAATGGACCTTGGCATACAGCAGTCAGGATGGACCTTAGCATACAGCAGTCAGAATGGTCCTTGATGCACAGCAGTCAGAATGGACCTTGGCACGCAGCAGTCAGAATGGACCTTGGGGTACAGCAGTCAGAATGGACCATGGCATACAGCAGTCAGAATGGACCTTGGCGTACAGCAGTCAGAATGGACCTTGGCACACAGCAGTCAGAATGGACCTTGGCATACAGCAGTCAGAATGGACCTTGGCACTCAGCAGTCAGAATGGACCTTGGTGTACAGCAGTCAGGATGGACCTTGGCGTACAGCAGTCAGGATGGACCTTGGCATACAGCAGTCAGGATGGACCTTGGCATACAGCAGTCAGAACGGACCTTGGCAGACAGCAGTCTGAATGGACTTTGGCATACAGCAGTCAGAATGGACCTTGGCATAAGGCAGCCAGAATGGACTTTGGCATACAGCAGTTAGAATGGACCTTGGCACACAGCAGTCAGAAGGGGCTTGGCGTAAAGCAGTCTGAATGGACCTTGGCGTACAGCAGTCAGAATGGACCTTGGCACACAGCAGTCAGAATGGACTTTGGCATACAGCAGTCAGAATGGACCTTGGCATACAGCAGTCAGAATGGACCTTGGCGTACAGCAGTCAGAATGGACCTTGGCGTAAAGCAGTCTGAATGGACCTTGGCGTACAGCAGTCAGAATGGACCTTGGCACACAGCAGTCAGAATGGACTTTGGCATACAGCAGTCAGAATGGACCTTGGCATACAGCAGTCAGAATGGACCTTGGCGTACAGCAGTCAGAATGGACATTGGCATACAGCAGTCAGAATGGACCTTAACATACAGCAGACAGAATTGACCTTGGCATACAGCAGTCAGAATGGACCTTGACATACAGAAGTCACAATGGACCTTGGCATACAGCTTTCAGAATGGACCTTGGCATACAGCAGTCAGAATGGACCTTAACATACAGCAGACAGAATTGACCTTGGCATACAGCAGTCAGAATGGACCTTGACATACAGAAGTCAGAATGGACCTTGGCATACAGCAGTCAGAATGGCCCTTGGCGTACAGCAGTCAGAATGGACCTTGACATACAGAAGTCAGAATGGACCTTGGCATACAGCAGTCAGAATGGCCCTTGGCGTACAGCAGTCAGAATGGACCTTGACATACAGAAGTCAGCATGGACCTTGGCATACAGCAGTCAGAATGGCCCTTGGCGTACAGCAGTCAGAATGGACCTTGACATACAGAAGTCAGAATGGACCTTGGCACACAGCAGTCAGAATGGGCCTTGGCATACAGCAGTCAGAATGGACCTTGGCATACAGCAGTCAGAATGGACCTTGTCACACAGCAGTCAGAATGGACATTGGCACACAGCAGTCAGAATGGACTTTGACGCACAGCAGTCACATTGAACCTTGGCATACAGCAGTCACATTGGACCTTGGCAAACAGCAGTCAGAATGGACCTTGGCGTACAGCAGTCAGGATGACACTGGTATACAGCAGTCAGAATGGACCTTGGCGTACAGCAGTCAGAATGTACGTTGGCACACAGCAGTCAGAATGGACCTTGGCACACAGCAGTCTGAATGAACCTTGGCGTACAGCAGTCAGGATGACACTGGTATACAGCAGTCAGAATGGACCTTGGCGTACAGCAGTCAGAATGGACCTTGGCTTACAGCAGTCAGGATGACACTGGTATACAGCAGTCAGAATGGACCTTGGCGTATAGCAGCCAGAATGACCTTGGCACGCAGCAGTCTGGATGAGACTTGGTATATAGCAGTCAGAATGGACCTTGGTGTACAGCAGCCAGAATGGACCTTGGCATACAGCAGTCAGAACGGACCTTGACATACAGCAGTCAGGATGAGACTTGGCACACAGCAGTCAGGATGGACCTTGGCATTTAGCAGTCAGAATGGACCTTGGCACACAGCAGTGAGAACGGATCTTGGCATACAGCAGTCAGAATGGACCTTGGTACACAGCAGTCAGAATGGACATTGGCGTACAGCAGTCAGAATGGACATTGGCGTACAGCAGCCAGAATGGACATTGGCATACAGCAGTCAGAATGGACATTGGCGTACAGCAGTCAGAATGGACATTGGCGTACAGCAGTCAGAATGGACCTTGACACACAGCAGTCAGAATGGACATTGGCGTACAGCAGTCAGAATGGACATTGGCGTACAGCAGCCAGAATGGACCTTGGCGTGCAGCAGTCAGAATGGACCTTGGCGTACAGCAGTCAGGATGGATCTTGGCATACAGCAGTCAGAATGGACCTTGGTGTACAGCAGTCAGAATTGACCTTGGCATATAGCAATCAGAATTGGCCTTGGCATACAGCAGTCAGAATTGACCTTAGCATACAGCAGTCAGAATGGACCTTGGCATACAGCAGTCAGAATGGACCTTGGGGTACAGCAGTCAGAATGGACCTTGGCATACAGCAGTCAGAATGGACCTTAGCATACAGCAGTCAGAATGGACCTTGGCATACAGCAGTCAGGATGGACCTTAGCATACAGCAGTCAGAATGGTCCTTGATGCACAGCAGTCAGAATGGACCTTGGCACGCAGCAGTCAGAATGGACCTTGGGGTACAGCAGTCAGAATGGACCTTGGCATACAGCAGTCAGAATGGACCTTGGCGTACAGCAGTCAGAATGGACCTTAGCATACAGCAGTCAGAATGGACCTTGACGCACAGCAGTCAGAATGGACCTTGACATTCAGAAGTCAGAATGGACCTTGACGCACAGCAGTCAGAATGGACCTTAACATACAGCAGACAGAATTGACCTTGGCGTACAGCAGTCAGAATGGACCTTGGTACACAGCAGTGAGAACGGATCTTGGCATACAGCAGTCAGAATGGACCTTGGCACACAGCAGTCAGAATGGACCTTGGCACACAGCAGTCAGGATGAGACTTGGTATATAGCAGTCAGAATGGACCTTGGCACACAGCAGTCAGAATGGGCCTTGGCACACAGCAGCAGTAAGAATGGACCTTGGCGTACAGCAGTCAGAATGGACAATGGCATACAGCAGTCAGAATGGACCTTGGCACACAGCAGTCAGAATGGGCCTTGGCACACAGCAGTCAGAATGGGCCTTGGCACACAGCAGTCAGAATGGGCCTTGGCACACAGCAGTCAGAATGGACCTTGGCATACAGCAGTCAGGATGGACCTTGGAGTTCAGCAGTCAGAATGGACCTTGGCGTACAGCAGCCAGAATGGACCTTGGCACACAGCAGTCAGAATGGACCTTGGCGTACAGCAGTCAGGATGGACCTTGGCGTACAGCAGTCAGGATGGACCTTGGCATACAGCAGTCAGGATGGACCTTGGCATACAGCAGTCAGAACGGACCTTGGCAGACAGCAGTCTGAATGGACTTTGGCATACAGCAGTCAGAATGGACCTTGGCATAAGGCAGCCAGAATGGACTTTGGCATACAGCAGTTAGAATGGACCTTGGCACACAGCAATCAGAATGGACCTTGGCATACAGCAGTCAGAACGGACCTTGGCATACAGCAGTGAGAATGGACCTTGGCATACAGCAGTCAGAATGGACCTTGGCGTTTAGTAGTCAGAATGGACCTTGGCATACAGCAGTCAGAATGGACATTGGCACACAGCAGTCAGAATGGATCTTGGCATACAGCAGTCTGAATGGACCTTGGCATACAGCAGCCAGAATGGACTTTGGCATACAGCAGTTAGAATGGACCTTGACGCACAGCAGTCAGAACGGACCTTGGCATACAGCAGTCAGACTGGACCTTGGCACACAGCAGTCAGACTGGACCTTGGCGTACAGCGGTCAGACTGGACCTTGGCACACAGTGGTAAAATTGAGTCATGGTGAAAAACAGTAAAAAATTGTGTAATTACTTTAAAATGTTTGGGGATCTGTTATTGTTTTTAAAACTGTTCAAAAAGTACTTTTATGACTTTTTATCACTTGTAAAGGGATCAGTTACACTTTCTGGATAAGAAATATTGGTCCATGTGAGCCGGTGACCCTTGCACTGGAAGCAGTGTCAACAGGAAGGAAGTTCCATGGAGGCCATGTGGCAGCCAGGGGCAAGGCAGAAAGGGGAGAGCTGGAGATATGATCAACAGGCCAAGTTGGAGAGCTGGATTCCTGAGTGGGCAGAAAGCACATTTATGTGTCAGTGCTGATCCTTTCCCTTCCGAATGATTGGATGCCCAGTCTCAGCCATACCATAGAGATGGCTTTGGTAGGTCCATGCTACCATAGCCAATGGCAGCTAAGAGTTGTGAAGGTTTCTGAAAGAAGTGAATCATTGTGCAGAATATTACATGGGAAGCTGTGGTCTACGTGGAAGCTGTGGTCTACAGAGAAACAGCTAAGTCCTTGAATGAAAGTGACTGGAATGCCGCTTGGAGGAACTGTGTGCTGAAACTGTGCGTCCGTGCAGGTGGAATTGACTGCCTATTTACCACATGAGGTAGTGCCTGTTGTATCTACTATCGCATGTGTGATTTGCACTTTGTACTGAGTGTGATTTGCCCATTAATTTATGTTTAAGACCATTTCAAATCATGTTAAAGTAAAATTTGCAAAATGGAATCATGTTGGTAATTTCTTCATTTGGCTGTTGCTCGGTAAGTTTGGTTCCTTTCGTTTATGGACCCCCACAGAAATAACAGCGTTATGATTATTTTCATTTTGTCCCTGCAATGTTGCTATTACTAAGATTCCTGAAAGTTTTTAGGGTCTGTAAGAAATGTAAAACATCACAGGTTAAAGTAGCCCCTCAGTTGTGGGGCTACATTTAGTGCTGGTTGCCATCATGAATAAAAAGTACCGCATGTTTGGTGGGGCTTTGTTCCCAGCTTATTGTTACATGGATGAGGTAATGTGCTGTAGAAGAACAAAAAATGAATAATTGTCCTTGTGCTTGACCATCACAGCCCCTTAGGTAAAAAAAAGTTTTTCCTCACATCCCCCCTAAACCTCCTGCCCCTCACCTTGAACTTATGCCCCCTTGTGACTGATCCTTCAACTAAGGGGAACAGCTGCTCCCTATTCACCCTGTCCATGCTCCTCATAATCTTGTACACCTTGATCAGGTCGCCCCTCAGTCTTGTCTGCTCCAACGAAAACAACCCAAGTCTATCCAACCTCTCTTCATAACTTAAATGTTCCAACCCAAGCAACATCCTCCAGTGCAATTGCATCCTATAATGTAGCAATTAGAACTGCACACAACTCCAGCTGCAGCCTCACCAAGGTTCTATACAACTCCAACATGACCTCCCTACTTTTGTAATCTTTGCCTCAATTGATAAAGGCAAGTGTCCCATATGCCTTTTTCACCACCCACTAACGTGCCCCTCTGCCTTCAGAGATCTATGGACACACACACCTTTGTTCCTCAGAACTTCCTAGTGCCATCCCGTTCATTAAATACTTCCTTGTCAAATTACTCCTTCCAAAGTGTATCACCTCACACTTTTCAGGGTTAAATTCCATCTGCCATTTATCTGCCCATTTGACCATCCCGTCTATATCTTCCTGTAGCCCAAGACACTCAAGCTCACTGTTAACCACCCGGCCAATCTTTGTGTCATCCGCAAACTTACTAATCCTACCCGCACATAATCATCTATGTCATTTATATGAATGACAAATAATAATTGGCTTAGGATTGGAAAAGGGTAAAATCAGTTAGAATTCCTGAGAACAATTATTATCCATTGACATCAGCCGGTAAATGCATCCATATCCATAATGTTTGCAAACAGGATTGATGCCCTATGTTTAATAATCTGCTGACATTTGCACTCTAGGTTTACATGAAGGATGGCCATTTGGACGAAGTACCACAGGATTAATTGAGCCTGTGATACGTTATTCTATTTCCTTAATCTATCTCAACATTCATCCGGCTTCCTGGCCCATTCTTTTTGCAGCGTTGTCTGCTCAATTTGGGTAAATTATAAGTGTTCATAATGCCAATGAAGGTAGGACATACTCATAATATTGGTGATGCTGCTTTGTATGGTTAACAAGCCACTCCACAAATAGCATTCCTCCAGTAACTGAGCTCTAATTCACTCCTCAACTACAGCAAGCATCAAGGAGTCTTTGAGTGGTTTGAACAGAAAGAACTGGAGAAAGAAAAATGTGAAATTGTTTATTTTGGCAGGAAGAATAAAAAAGAAGCTTATTATCTAAATGATGAGAGATTGCAGAGCTCTGAGATTCAGAGGGATCTGGGTGCCCTAGTGCATGAATCATAAAAGGTTAGCATGCAGGTACAGCAAGTAATTAGGAAAGCTAATAGAATTATCATTTATTGTGAGGGGAATTGATTACAAAAGTAGGGAGGTTATGCTTCAGTTGTACAGGGTACTGGTGAGACCACATCTGGAGTATTACATACAGTACTGGTCTCCTTATTTAAAGAAAGATATAAATGCGTTAGAAGCAGTTCAGAGAAGATTTACTGGACTAATACCAGGAATGAGCAGGTTGTCTTATGTGAAAAGGTTGGACAGGTTAGGCTTGTATCCACTGGAATTCAGAAGAGTAAGAGGCGACTTAATTGAAACCTGAGTGGTCTTGCATGTGGAGAGGATGTTTCCTCCTCTGGGAGAAGCTAGAACTAGGGGTCGCTGTTTAAAAATAAGGGATCGCTCATTTAAGACAGAGGTGAGGAGAATTTTTTCCCATCAGAGGGTTGAGAGTTTTTGGAACTCTCTGCCTCAAAAAGCCGTGGAAGCAGAGTCTTTGAATATTTTTAAGGCAGAGCTGGATAGATTCTTGATTAACAAGGGAGTGAAACGTTACCAGGGGTAGACAGGAATGTGGGGTTGAGGTTACATTCAGATCAGCCATGATCTTATTGAATGGCAGAACAGGTTCGAGGGACCAAGTGGCCTACTCCTGCTCCTAATTCATACGTCAGTAGGAAAGTGGGATGTAAGGGTCACTAATGGGGAAGCGAAGAAAGCCAGTACTTAAACAGTGAAAACAAGGAAAGTCAATGATTCGCAGTGCTTAGTTCCCAATATTGTTTGTGCAGTGTTGCACAGCTCAAGTGAAAACCAATTGCATTTTCACTTTTCATCTTTGTGCCCCCCTCCAAAGACAGAGGGAAAATTTTAGGAGAATCATGGTGGATGATTTTTCACACCTTCGGTCTTACACCTGTGCAGCATCATGGTTGGTGAGCAACCAACAGGTCTTAGCAATGGGTGGTGTGTAACACCAAGCTCCTAGAGAAACTGGGAGATTATTTTCTCCTACATTGTTAAATTATTTGGCAGTAGTAGAGTATATATCTGCCTCCATTTTGTTTTCTTTGCTGGTTCAGGTTTTTATTTGTTTCTTTAAACGTTATTCATTCACTGCTCTCCCACCGCTCACACTTCAACTGGACACATCTTATGTCTCTTTCCCCGTTATCAGCTTTCCTTCACTGGGTGGCGCTGTCTGCGGCGGACCCGCTCCTCTCTTCCCTCCAGTTGATGGCGCTGTCTCCGGCGGACTCGCCCCGCTCTTCCCCTTCAGTTGCTGGCGCTGTCGTTGGCGGACCCGCTGCGCTCTTCCCCTCCAGTTGGCGGCGCTGTCGCTGGCGGACCCGCCCCGCTCTTCCCCTCCAGTTGGCGGCGCTGTCGCCGGCGGACCCGCCCCGCTCTTCCCCCTCCAGTTGGTGGCGCTGCACCTTTAACTCGACCAAGGTCTTTTTTTTTCCCGACCGTCGCCGGGTCGGGGGCCCAGGGACGGCAGTAACGAGATGAACACGTTAGTATTCGCTGGGAATCACTTCATTGGTTTGTGGTGTCACGGCAAATTGGCGGGGGTGGGGGATCGAGGCTGCAGGTTGGGACTCAGGCCTCACATGTGGGGAATGGCCTCGGCCTCGCCTGAAGGGGTAGGGGTTGGGGTTGGGGTTGTGGGGGGGGAAGCCGGGTCCCAGGACTGGGAGACTTAACAGCGAAAAATAATTCACCCGGGATCCCATTGAAATTCTGTATGAAATAAAGTGAGAACATTCTGTGACTTGGTGACACTAAAAGAGCCGGTAATGGACACTCCAGAGCCTGGGACTGAAGGGGCTGAGGCTTTGAGACCAGGAATGTGGAATATTAGCATAAGCGCAGTGTGTGGCACCACAGAACCTGGAATACCGGGCAGAAAGCCTAAAGCCTAGAGCTAGGCAAAAGGAGATACAGAAATCTCAAATGGGGAGGCATCAGCACTGTATGTGGCATTATAAAACCAGGACTCAGCAATGTCAGGGACTGGCACCTACAGAGCCAGGAGTTGGAAATGTCACGCAGCAACAGGTAGTTAGTTAGGCACTGCAGTCCTGCAGTTAGCAATGCCAGAGGATGGAGCTCAGACCTTAATGCCTGCAATCAGCAATGTCAGTGCATGAAGTAGTGAGATTGTCTCTGAGGCGCTGCAGGGCTTTTTGTGAATGACCTGTCGTTTGGCATAGCATTTGGCTCTTTTGCCTGTACAGCTGCAGCAGTCGGTTGTTTAGTCCCCACAGTTTCTGTTTTTGTCATCGTTTTTGCCCTGTTGAGAATCATAGAGCTGATACAGCACAGAAGGAGGCCATTTGGTCCATTGTTTCCATGCCAGCTCTCCGTAAGAGCTAGTCCTACTTCCCCACCTTTCCTCTGGAGATCTGCAAATTTGTTCTCTCCAGATAATTATCCAATTCCCCTTTGAAAGCCATGATTTAATTTCGAGTGTCAGTCTCTCTCAGGTAGTGCAGTCCAGATCCTAACTACTCGATGCATAAAAAAGTTTTTCTAAATGTCACCTCCTGTTCTTTGCCAATCACCTTCAATCAGTGCCCTCTGATTCTCAACCCTTCTGCCAATGAGAACAGTTCTTCCCTACCTACTCTGTTCAGATCCCTCATGATGTTGAACATCTCTATCAAATCTCCTCTCAACCTTCTTTTCTCCAGGGAGACCAGCCCCTGCATCATCAATTTACTGTTGTAACTGTCTCTTATCCCTGGGAGCATTTTTTCCTGCTCCAATTCCTTCCGATCCTTAATAAAGCCCAGAGTTGGTCACAGTTGAGACCCAACTGGAGTTTAAAAGTTCACCAAAACTTCCTTGTTTTCATTCTCTATGTCCCTATTTATAAAACTCAAGATTCTTTATGCCTTATTAACCACTTTCTCAACCTGCCACCTTCAACAATTGTGCACATTTGGCCCCAGGGCCCTCTGCTCCTGAACCCCCTTTATTTTATATTGCTTTTCATCGTTCTTCCTACCAAAATATATCATTCCACATTTCTCTGCATTACCACCAACCTGTCTATGTCCTCTTGAATTCTATTACTATTTTCCTCACTGTTCACAGTACTTCCAAGTTTTGCATCACCTGCAAACTTTGAATTTGTGCCCTATATAATCTGCTCTTGTTAACTGAGGCTGTTGAGATTTGTTTTAATATTCATTTTCTTTTGTCTTTACTTTCCCCTGACCGTTCTTTAGCCCTTTCTAGCCCCCCCCCCCCCCCCCCCCCCCCCCGGAAATGTTTGTAGAAATCTGCTTGTTGAAGACATTTTAAAATCTGTATTTTTTGAGCCTTTGATATTCTTCCTGTCTTGAAGGCTGTCATTCAGACAACCAGATGCAGTCACAGGTAGCTTTTGCAATACCTCCTCTTATTAACTATTTTTCATGTGTTATCTAAGACATTTAGAACAACAAGCTTGCATCCAAGATAATCTAGGTTAGTCAAGCCCATAGATATGAGGGGAGATCTGGAGAACATCGATTGGGTAAATGGACTAAAATGTATGGTGGTAAATAAGCAGTGGGAAACAATTCAAGATATTCCACAAGAATATATTCCATTGAAAAACAAAACTTCAGTGAGAGAGATCCACCTATGGATTAAAAAGAGGCTTGTAATGTTGTAATGTAAAGAGTAATAGTAAGTCTGAGGACTGGGAGTGTTTTAGAAACCAACAAAAGGGCCATCAAATGGTTGGTAAAAATAGAATGAGAGAGTAAACCAGCCAGGAAATAAACCCAGATTGTAAGAACTTTTACAATTATATAAAACAAAAGAGTAGCTGAAGTAAATGTTGGAGAATGAGGAAATGGCAGAGATATTAAACAAATATATTGTCTGTCTTCACAGTAAAATATACAAATTACATACCAGAAATTGGGGGTAAGCCAGGGGCCAGTAAGAGTGAGGAAATTAGGATAATTAATATCAACAGAGAAAATGTACTGCAGTAAAATCTGACACAGCTCTAGACTGATCCCTGGGTTGAGAAGATTGTCTTATGATGAGAGGCTGAGTAAATTGGGTCTATATTCTCTGGAGTTTAGAAGAATGAAAAGTGATCGTTTTGAAACATAAAAGATAATAAAAGGGACATGACAGGGCTGATACTGGAAAGTTATTTCATCTGGCTACAGAATCTAGAACAAGGGGCCACAGTTTCAGGATAAAGGGCCAAACATTTAGAACAGAGATGAGAAATTTCTTCACCCAATGTTTGTGAATCTTTGCAGTTCTCTACCCCAGAGGGTTGTGGATGCTCCTTTATTGATATATTTAAGGGTGGGATAGACAGGTTTTTGGTGTCTCAGGGAATCAAGGGATATGGTGAGTGGGTGGGAAAGTGGAGTTGAAGGTCAAGAATAGCTGTGATCCTCTACATTGATTCCTCTACATTGGAGAGACCAAACGCAGACTGGGCGACCGCTTTGCAGAACACCTTCGGTCTGTCCGCAAGAATGACCCAGACCTTCCTGTCACTTGCCATTTTAAAACTCCACCCTATTCTCTTGCCCACATGTCTGTTCTTGGCTGCATTGTTCCAGTGAAGCTCAACGCAAACTGGAGGAACAGCACCTCATCTTCCGACTATGCACTTTACAGCCTTCCAGACTGAATATTTTTTCAACAACTTTAGATCTTGAACTCCCTCCTCCATCCCCATCCCCTTTCTGTTTCTTCCCTCTCCCATTTGTTTTTTCCAATAATTTATATAGATTTTTCTTTTCCCACCTATTTCCATTATTTTTAAATCTATACCTTTTATGCCCTTTTAGTCTTATTTCACCCCACTAGAGCTATCTGTACCTTGCGTGTCCTGCTATCCATTCTTAATTAGCACATCCTTTTCGATAATATCACCACCTTCAATACCTCTTTGTTCTTTTGTCTGTGACATCTTTTGGTTATCTGCTATCACTGCTTGCTTGTCCCTACAACCACAACACCCCACACCCCCACTTAAACCAGCTTATATTTCACCCCTCTCCTATTTTTACTTAGTTCTGTTGAAGGGTCATGAGGACTCGAAACGTCAACTGTGCTTTTCTCCGCTGATGCTGCCAGACCTGCTGAGTTTTTCCAGGTATTTCTGTTTTTGTTTTGGATTTCCAGCATCCGCGGTTTTTTGTTTTTATAGCCATGATCATATTGACTTGTGGAGCAGACTAGATGGGCTGAAAGGTCTTCTCCTTCTTATGGCCTTAATCTGTTCCTCATCTAATGTCTATGAGCATTTCAGTAACAGTTACAAGATGCCGATCGAGAATGGGCAGCAAGGTTTTCCCCCTCTATAGCCCACAGGCACCGAATTCAGTTGAAGCACATGTCAAACTATTTAATTAAGATGCGCTAACTCAGCATAGACCAGGGATTCAACCTGTAGCCTTCCTGATCTGTATAACCTCAGCTGAATGTTGGACAGTAAAATTACCAACTGAACTATCAAAGAATTAATGTATTATAATTGGTTTACTAGGCGTTGTTTTAACACATTTCCTTGGTTGTGAAAACAGATGTTGTAGATGAATAACCCAGTTTCATTTAAACCCCTGAAACTTTCAGTAGTCTGCACCACATTGCTGCTGCAGTGTAATGAGAACTAGTTGATGTGGAGGAGTGTAATGGAGGAAGGCACTATCCAGGACAGTGGAGAGATCTTGTGACACAAAATATAAGTGCCTGTGAGTTGCCCCATTTAAGTTCCTCTTGCAGGGGCCAGGAAAACAGCCACAGAAAAGGAAACAAGAAGAATTCGCCTCAGGGGCCCTTAGGTTAGGAAAGTGGGGGCATCAAAAGGTCTCATCTGCTCAACCTGCTCAATGTCCTGTGACTCCTTCCACGCCTGACGGAAAGTGTATCTGCATTTATCAAGTGATAGCAGCTTTTGGCTGCCTTAATTCTTCCTGTTGTCAAATGACTTGCTGCAACTCATGCATGAAGAATGGCTTTTTGAGCTGCGCACAGTCGGAATCAGTACCCCTGAGAGAGGAGGAGATTGGGGGAAAAGAATTAACAAAAGCAAATAGTCTTATCGTGCTATCTTCCCATTCATTAATGTTGAATTAACAACCTGCAGGCTTTCTTAATCATTAATATCTTGCCCTGATGCAGGCCTGCCTCCCATTGGCTGATTACAAACTTCTGGTTGTTGTGGTTATGTCCAAGATCCGGGCCAGCCCGCCCACAGGGGCTGATAGAAGATGTGCAGAGCCAGGCGAAGGAAAGATCGAGGTAAGTTCGTTGTCTAAATGATTGACTATGTCAGACTAAACAAATACATTTTTGGGTAATGGGTCAATATCTTTAAAATAAACGGTCTGAATCCTAAATCTCTTCATCTGTCCCCCACCCCCCCGTTTAAGTTGCTCCTTAAAACCCACGTTTTTGACCAAGCTTTTGATCACGTGTCAAAATGTCTTTGCATCTATGTCAGTTTTGTCCAGTTATGCTCCTGTGAAATGTTTTGGCTCGTTTACATTGTTATTAACATTTTAAATGTTAATTTTCCACCTACTCTTGGCTTTCCTGGGCACATTATAACTGTCTCTATACTAGTCTGTTAGTTGGGGCACTGTATAGCAGTCACTCTATCACAATTCATCTGTTCTTGTAATTGAAAATATTACACCAAATATGACTGCCTCTTCTCCGCTCCTGACAGAATGTTGACAACCGCTTCTAAATCCTCTTGCAGCTTAAGGGAGCCCAGAAACAGTTAATGTCTCCTTTCCTGGAAAGTAAGATGACCAGTGGAGAATAAATGGCCAAATATATTGCAAACTATTTTTCATGGAATATGGGCAACGCTGGAAAGACCAATAATTATTGTCCATCCCCAGTTGCCCTTGAGAAGGTGTTGGTGAGCAAACCACCTGTGGTACAGGTACTCATAGGGTGCCTCTAGGTAAGGAATTCCAGGATTTTGACTCAGCGACAGTGACAGAACGGCAATATAGTTCTAAATTGGGATGGTGTCTGACTTTGACGGGATCTTGCAGGTGGTGGTATTCCTCTGTCCTTGTCCTTCTAGGTGGGTAGCAGTTGGGGATTCGGGAAGTTTTGTTGAGGGAGCCTTGGTGAGCTGCTGCAGCGCATCTTGCAGATGGTGCACCTGGATGGTGTCAAACCTCTTGAGTGTTATTGGAGCTGCATTCATCCAGGCAAGTGGAGAGTATTCCATCACACTCCTGACCTGTATCATGTAGATTGTGGACAGGCTTCCACAGAGAGTTAGGAGGCAAATTATTGATGCAGAATTCCCAGCCTCTGACCAGCTTTTGTGACCAGAGTGTTTACGGTCCAGTTAAGGCTATGGTCAATACTAATTCCCATGATATAATGGTGAGGATTTAGTGACAGTAATACAGTTGAATATAAGGATTGTTGGTTAACTGTCTCTTGTTGGAGATGGTCATGCCTGGCAGTTGTGTGGCACAAGTGTTACTTGTCACTTATCAGCTTGAGTTCAGGAACAAGATCATGTCTTTCAACTCAGCACTCTACAGCCCTCTGCATTCAACATTAAGTTCAACAATCTTAGATCAGAACCTCTTCCTCCATTTTGTTTTTTTTAACTGGTTGTTTTTTCCCGTTTCTTTATTCCTTAACTTTGCAATTGGATGGCTGCTATCCAGCCATTCACGCCTCATGTGGACATGTTTTTTGTTTCTTTACTAAACCCGTTACCATTCCCTTTGGCTTTTGTACCATGAAACCTTTTGTCGTTTAATCTCTCCTGTCTTCCATCCTATCACAGACCTTCCCTTTTGTTTTTCCCCTCCCTCCTCCATTTCATTTTCTCAAAACCTATTACATTTCTGTCTTTCCTCAGTTTGATAAAGGGTCATCGACCTGAAACGTTAACTCTGTTTCTCTCCACAGATGCTGCCTGACCCAATGTTTATGGCCAAAACTTGCTCTGTGTATCCATGATTCTGTAAGATGGTGGTGGGAATCAATTATTTATTTCTTTTTTTCCTAATTTTCTCTCCACCCTTCTCAGGCAATTATTGAAGTATATTTTGATATGCACTGGCATCACTTCGGTACCATATTTTTTCATGCGTGACAATAAACACTGGCAGGCTGCTTTTTAATTCTTTAGTGGGACACAAGTGTTGCTGGCAAGGCCAACATTTGTTGCTCATTCCTAATTGCACTTGAGAAGGTGATGGTGAGCTGCCTTCCTGAACTGCTGCAGTCCATTGGGTTTAGGTACCCCTACCGTGCCAGTAGGAAAGGAGTTTCAAAAGTTTGACCCTGCAGCACTGAAGGAATGGTGTTATCGTTCCACGTCAGGATGGCTTGGAGGGGAACTTGCAGGTGGTGGTGTTCCCATGCATCTGCTGCCCTTGCCCTTCTAGGTGGTAGAGATCGCAAGTTTGGTTGGTGTTGCTGAAAGAGGCTTGATGAGTTACTGGAGTGCATCTTGTATATGGTATACACTGCCAGCGCTGTGCATTGTTGGTAGAGGAAGTGAATGCTTAACGTGGTAGATGGAGTGCCCATCAAGCGGACTGCTTTGTCCTGGATGGTGTTGAGCTTCTTTAGTGCCTTTCGAGCTGCATTCATCCAGGTGAGAGGAGCTTAGACTATGTGTCTTGACAATGAGTGTCGCTCAGCATCACAACCAAACCTGATTCTGGCATCATCTGGAATCCTTACACTCCCTGCAGAAGCTGCCGTATGACCAATCTGGCCAATTTTCCCTCCTTGAATCCAAGGGTCACAGAACCTAATTGTAGCACCCCTTAGCTGGGATCTGCAAACTCCACACAGACTGGCTTTGAAGCTGAGATTTCCTGATCTGTTCAGCTGAGCTGCTCACTGGATAAACACACTAAACAGTTCAGAGATTTCCTTCAGGTGAAATCTGCCTTCACTTCTGGAAAGAAAAAAAGTGTTACGTTAATACATTTGCCCCTTTTAAAACCACAACTTAATCAATCTTTGCATCTGGAAAATTTTGTTTGAATGCAAGGTCTCAAACTAACCACAGCCATTTTCTTGATCATGCAAGTCAGGTGCTTCAGGGCATTGGGTCATAGAACCATACTGTGTGGACTGAACCTGATCAACAGGAAGGATGCTCTTGGAAAGGGTGCTGTACCCTCACAAATGGAGGCTACTGAAGCTGTGCAGCAGCATGTACAAAAAGAAGGGCCATCATGGAATGGCTTCAACGTTAGGATTTTCACATAGGTTTGTTGGGAGAGAGCCCCCTCAAAGCGGCTGCTCTGTGCATTTGCACCATTTTACTGCCACCTGTGCTATCTGATGATCACTGGCCCAAATCTTCCAATTAGAGTAACAACGTTCACTGCTTTTGTGTGTCAGGACCTAGAAGATGACGCAAAGCATGTACATGCACGATACTTCTACATGAACTTTAAAATTCCAGAGGGCTGCGGTATGCTGCCCAGACCCCTCTGTGGAAGCAAACGACACTGACTCTGCAGTTGGAGACTTGGGCCCGATGCCCTGAACTTGCCCAGAAATTTACACCAAAATGTCTAAACTTTTAATCGCAGGCATAGGACCAGGGTTCTCGGGAAGGGCTTTTTCTTATACAAAATGTATTTGAAAGCAAACTTGAAGAACGATCAATAACCACCCACAATCACCTCTTTTTTTCCACATTTGCTTGCATTGCATTAATGTTTATACAAACTCAAAAACAATTAAAAGTCTTTCAAAGATTAAAAATAGTAAAAAAAATTAGAACTTTTTTAAAAAGGTACTGCAATACTGCTGAATCTCAAGGGGCATTTTTCCACCAGGGCTGTGGCCTCAGCATTTCTGCACCTCACCTGAAACCCTCTTTGCACCCTGACAGCAAATCCCTAAAAGCCCCAGCACAATAACGCAGAAAATCTGAGCCCCTGTCTGCACTCACATGCAGGAGGGACGAGAGAAAACAAAGGGCCACTTTATTTGGAATCAAGCTCTGAGCCAACAGTGTTAAGGTTCAAAGCCATGGACCGTGCCAAGTTTTTCACAGATCATTTTTGGCTCATTTAGTGAGGGGTGCTTGCAGAAGGTGTTTCAGATGGAATACATCATAGAGAGGCAGCAGGACAAGCACTTGACAGCACTTCAAAGGGCAATCAAATTGGCAGGCACAACAATGACAGCTGAGACGTGCCTTTTTATCTTGTGCACTCCAGATTTGGCTCGTCCCTGTTCCCACCTCAGATCTACCTGTTTGGGCAACAGACCCATTTTTCCATCAGTTAAGACCCTGACCTCATCAAGATCCCGATTCACCCCCAACAGAGGGGAGTTGCTGATCTATAATCTGACCTATCTCCATTGGGAAAATCCAGACCCAGGACTTTTGAATCAGACTTCTTGTGGGAGGATTTGTAGTTGTCAGCTGGTGAAGTGAGAAGTTGATGATCAGTACTTTGGTGATCAGTACTTTAGAACAGCAAGGGGTGACTATTGGGGTTACATGATCACATTCCCAAATTGCCATGGACCCCTTCCATGTTTTGTGCCTCTGGCCTGTACAGATATTAAAGTTGCCAAGTAGATTACCTTCCTTTCGAACAAAGAAATGGCCCATTGTCGATCTTCAAGTTCTCGAAGTAAAAAAAGGACAAGTTTCTTTCGAAGAGGGGTGAGAAAAGATCTTGCCAGGAACTTGTAACCAAAATGCCCTTGAAGTTCTGCTGGTTAGGTTAAAGTTCCAGCTTCTGCAAAAATGTATTTGCATAATCAGAAACATAAAATCTTCCATGAACCAGCTTAATCGGGTTGTTCTTTTTCTCCTCACAAAAAGTATTCTTTGATGTTTTTAAGAACGTTAACCAAGTACACTTTTATCAATACAGTTAACAATGGGTTTTTCACAAAAATTAAGTACTTTATAAAGGTGCCTAGTACTCCACCTCTGAGAAACCTGATTTAAAATCACTGAAAATGACAAGTTATATCAAACCATTTGATGACTTAATTTGCATACACTTGTCAGTTTCTTAATAGATTAAATATTTCCTGATGAAAAATCTTTTAGGGTCTGCGCATCTAAGGAAACGAGCACAATTTGAACAGCTTTCAGGAATCCATGCATGGTGGAATCTCTCCATTTCAATTTATAGGCCATGACCAGATTGTGGGCATGATTCAGGTGAATTGAATCTTGAACCAACATAAAAGATTGTGGAAAACACAAACTCGCATTTAATGTTGTGTTTAAAACTCCCTCTTCCTTTGCGCTTGTTCAGCCGATTGAGCTTGAAACTGGGCACAAAACAAACGGAATCTCTGCCTTGTGAGGTGGGATTAAACACACAGCTCTGGCTTGAACAGAGTATTAAGAGTGTCAGTGGGTTCAACCAGAGCAAACAGACAAGGTAGTTGATGGAGCCACACCAAATTGCATCAGTTTTGAGAATGTTGTGATGTGGGAAATTTTGGCTGAACCAGGACTTGATGCAGGAGAGCTTTGGAAATTAAACTTGAAATTGAATAAAAGTGGTTCCATACTATGGAAGATTTCAGATTCAGTAATTTTTCCAATGTTCATCGACTGTTCAAATAAAAATTGGGCTTTGTGTTCATAACCAGAATAATCATATCTCTGAGTAGCTATTTGATTAATAGTAATTTGTAACAATGGTGCCTGGGACTCTGTCTTTAATATATGTTTTAGTTTTCCACCCACTATAATACAACATTTTTAAATAAAAAGTGCAATAAAGTTCAACACAACTTCTCTGTGCTTGAAGAAATTATCTTTCTGATTGTGAGTTTACACTTCAAAGCATAATGCTTATCGGTCACCAAATGAAAAATGGAATTTGTGTGTTTATTTTGCCAATCTTACAAAGTTTAAAAAGGAGAAGTGCACAGGAGTATTTTTCGTTTAACTGTCACAAGATGCTTTGTCACTTCCTGCTGCTTGGGGGTTGCCAAAAACCTTTTCCCTGCTATAAATGCTCCAGTTATGTTGCAATTTTTTTTACTGATTCCTGCAATTCATTGCTAGGATAACACTTCCACACACTCTGGCATTTCACCACTTGGTAAGTTAAATGCTGTCAAAAGTTAGACCAGTTGGATGTATTTTTGAAACTGTTATTAGGATCACAGTGCTCTTAAAATCTGCCTTGTGCATTTTAAAGAAGTGGATGCAGACAAGGACAGACTGTGTCATCAGTCTCTCTCTCTCTGCTAGATATTACTTGGCTTTGCATCTGTTATTGATTATCAGTTAAACTTTGTTCCACGTGGAAGTACAAAAGGGATTGTTTTTTTTTTCGCAACTTGCCTAGCTGTATGTCCTTGTGCATAATGTGCACAAACAAGTCTCAAGCTAAGAGATAAGCGTAATAAATACAGTGCTTTTGGCCGATAATGCTCATGGCATATAGATGTGCCTTTTTTCTGTACAGTGACTGTTAGAACTCGTTTTCAAATCATGAATCATTTCTGCAGAATTACATATGTACTGTTGTGGGATCAATCATGTGCCACACTGGCCATTCATGTAGTGATTATCTCTGCATTTTTGTAATCATTCACATGGCAACAGAGAATGCACCATTGTATGCGACTGTTGATCTGTCACAAAATGATAGTGTACTGGCATGACACAGTTGTCACTAGGATTTCATTAGAACCTAATGGTGGGCATGTGACGTTTCTGTGATTTTTATATTTGTTAAAGATCTGAAAAATAGCCAGGGGCACAAATCTGGATTTTATCTTACAATCTTCATGACCTTGGGTTGTATCTGAGGAGAGCATTTTGAGCAATTTAACACCAATTTTCACAGGTCTCTCATTGGTACAGGAACAATTAGCAGCGATGAATTGAGTATCACACGAGAATCATACTTCTTTAAAAGTAGAGTCAGGCTCAACTGTTGAGTGCCTCTTAATTTCACAAGGAAACAGTACTGTTGTCTGTTTATCTCCCACACTTCTGTTTATTTAATTACCCACTTCCTTCAGGTTATTACCCTTTGTGTACAGTAATTCAAATGGTGGATCATACCCACAGTTTATGGCATTCAAGAAATTTTGCAAGATTTGCTCATTTGGTAGTGGTTTTTGATCTGAATCAGAAAGTTGGTTCAAGCTCTCCTCCTTGAGCTGATTATCCAGGCGGTCATGCCAGTTAAGTACTGAGAGAGTCCTGTATATTGAGCCATCTTTTGGGTCAGAATTTAAACCAAGGTTCTGTCCATCTGTTCAAGAACAGCAATGGCTTCTCCTGGTCTTGTCAGAAAAACACATTAGCTGAATACTAGCCACGCTGTTGTTCGTGGGAGCACAAAATGGCTGTCAGATTTTACCCCATAATAGCCATCACTTCATAAGTAGTCTATTCAGTGAAGAACTTTAATTTGTCTTCTGTAAATCAGAAATATTCTTAGAAATTAATTCTGAAGAACTTCACTAACTAAGCCATACAGAAGTCATTAGCCTAAATATATGGGCTGAATTGTGTTCTCTTGTTCAAATCATTCATGAATTTAATGCACAACTGACTTTTTGAAAAGGAACATGATCTAAAGAGCACTCGACCTAATTACCAGAGCAGCTGTTTGAAACAGTTGTTTCATTTTTACAAAACATTACTATTTGGACTTGTCTACCAGAGGTATTTTGCATTTTGTGAGATCTGCTTTATCTCTACTAGAGTAAGAGCCTCACTCTCGTGCACCTGTACTAGATTGCTGTAGTCTGTGGAGGACAGTGAATAATGGGCTTAGGGTATCATATAGGCAATTGAGAGCTAGTTGTTCTCAGGTTTCTCAGACACAAGTTGTAGAGTAAGCGTCCTATCCTGTTGGCTCTCCCTCCTGCCTCTCAACCAGGGATTTGTGTATAACACAAAGTAATCCTGGAGTGATGGGAGAAAATGATTAATCCGGCAGGTACACTGTTTATGGAATAGGACAATAATGGGTCAAGCTGGGAAATATATATTACACCGTCTGTCCAACAGAACTCTAGTGAGTGGCATTGTACAGAAACTAATTGGTTGAGACAATGGTTCCAATTTCCTGCTCTCTCAATTCTTCAGTGTAACAGGGCACTCAGGTGGATAATGAATCGGGGACATTCTGGAGTTCCTGCTCCAGTCCTTGCCTGTCCACTAGTTTCCTACGCACAAATAGTTTACAGTGCGTCCGATCAAAGTATCCTCTAATTTGTTTCGAAATGCACAACCAATTCATTTTAGTTCACGGGCCCTTTAAATTTTCTTGCACAGCTGCACACGTGCAGTAAATAAGGGCCGACGTGTGCACAGCCTGTGTGGAAACTTTCAGGTGCACGATCGCAAAGCTTAGAGGGAACACTGCATCAAATATGTACAATATTACTATTGTTTGTATTTCATATCATTCTTGAGTAAATTGCATTTATCCAACACTTCCTTAGTTTTCACTGAAAACATTTAAATCAAATATGTACAATATTGACTGGTGCAAATGAGGGAAATGTGGCCCCAGTGTATTTGCCATAATTTGTGCAATAGCGACACTGGATGCCAGGGGTACATTGAGATTTCTGGAATTGGACTTTTTGCTGATTATTCCATCGTGTTCAGCTACATTTATATTTCATTTAATGAAGCAGCTCAAGTCAGCCAATAGCAGGACCTGAATAAACATTAATTCTTGGGCTAACATGTGGCAGATAATATTCATGCCACATGGTGACAGGTAAAATTACCATATTGAACAAAGTAAAGCCCAACCATCTCCCCGTGATCCAAAATGGCACCATCGTCAGCAAGACCTCACCATGAACATCTGGAGGTCAACTTTGAACAGAAGCTGGATGGCTATATAAATACCATGGCCACTTAAACAGAGCAGGAGATGGGGTTCACTTCTTGACCCTTCAAAATTTCTTCGCCATCTGCAAGACTCGAGTCAGGAATTTGATGGAATACTCGCCCCTTTTCTGGATGGCTGCAACCACAGCAATATTCAAGTTGCTCAGCACCTTCCGGTACAGAGCAATTCATTTGATCGTGCTCCTGCTGCTGGATTCAGTCAGTACACACCCCGTCCATTACTGATGCATTGTGGCTGCAGCATGTACAGCTGCATTGAGAGGCACATTTTTGTGGCAGACAAACCCCACCCTTTGTGCACCTGAAGTCTGCAAAACATAAAATTCCAGGTTAAATGTTTTCAGTGAAAACTAAGGAAGTGTTGGATAAATGCAATTTACTCAAGAATGATATGAAATACAAACAGAAAATGTTGGAAAAACTCAGCAGGTC
This sequence comes from Carcharodon carcharias, assembly GCF_017639515.1. Lineage (NCBI taxonomy): Eukaryota > Metazoa > Chordata > Chondrichthyes > Lamniformes > Lamnidae > Carcharodon > Carcharodon carcharias. The sequence goes on along the minus strand of NC_054473.1, from coordinate 20,085,753 downwards.
AAGGCAGTCTCCATAGCAAGAAGCTGAGTTAACTTTTCAGGTCGCTGACCTTTTGTCACATTTCAGGTTGCTGAGCTTTTCTTGAATGATAAGTGTTGTGCTGATAATACTGGTAATAAGGCTATTTTCATCTTTTTGTATAAGATCACAAATGATTGAGATGTGGAAAAGTGGTAAAAGAAATCTTATTAATTAGGTTATATTTTCAGAATTTAATAAAACTTTTAATAAAATTTTTGAAGGATTGGGAACACTAATTTGAGAGAGGTCTACAAGACATCTTTTTTACTTTTTCCCTCAAACATTTTTTATTCATTCACAAGATGTCAGCTTCACTGGCTGGGCCAGCATGTATTGCCCATCCCTAGTTTCTTTGAGCAGATGGTGGTGAGCTGCCTCCTTGAACCGCTGCAGTCCACAGGTACACCCGCAGTGCTGTTAGGAAAGGAGTTCCAGGATTTTGACCCAGCGACAGTGAAAGAACAGCAATATATTTCCAAGTCAGGATGGTGAGTGACTCTGAGGGGAACTGGCAAGTGGTGGTGTTCCCATATATCTGCTGCCCTTGTCCTTCTAGATGGTAGTGATTGTTGGTTTGGAAGGTGCTGTCTAAGGAGCCTTGTTAAATTCCTGCAGTGCATCTTGTTGTATCTGGTAAGCCACATCAACCATAGTAGCACAGTCTTGGTTCTCTTCATGTTGGATTTACACTTTTTTGAATGCTGGAGAACTCCTGAAATTGTTGCTGAAAATGTCCATCGGTGAGCTGAACACTTCCTTTCCAGAGAGTGTCATCGTCAGCAGCCCCTTTTACCTTCAAACCATAGATTTTGAATTGCCTATATCATGAGTGTCTATTTCTGTTTCTCATGTTCTTTTCTGATGGTTCTAATATTTATAATTTACAACAAAAGATGAATCCGCTTCAATAACATTGACAGTAATACACACCTGCAAAAGCAAAATAATGTGGATACTGGAAATCTGAAATATAAATAAATACTTGAAGTACTCCACAAGTGAGGCAGCATTTGGGGAGAGAGAAACAGAGCTAACGTTTCAGGTTAATAACTATTTGATTTTATAATACACAGCTGATTTGGTAGAGGTGTTGTGCTTAATGTTTTTAACTGCACTGATGTGAGGTTCTCAGCCTTGTATTTTCCTAATAAGCCACTCACATTTCTTGTCGCTGCTCGTCATCTTGAACAGGTAATTGGAATTAAAAGAAGAAATATGTGTTAAAACATGGCCTCACCTTCTCAGCTCTACAATCCTCCTAGATCTCTGCACTCCAATTCTGGTCTCTTACACATCCCCAGTTTCCAATGCTCGAAAAATCAGTATCCGTTCCATGAGCTGCCTAGGCCATAAGCTCTGGAATTCCTTCCTCAAACCCCTCTACTGGTCACTTCTGCTTTGAAAAGCTCTTTAAAATCCACCTGTGTGAACAATGACCTATCCTAAAGTTTTCTTATGTAGTTCAGCTTCAAATTTTATTTGATAGCTCTCCTGTAAAATGCCTTGGGATGTTTTACTATGTTAAAGGTTCTATATAAATGCAAGTTAGAACATAACATAAGAAATAGAAGTAGGCCATTCAGCCTTTTGAATCTGCTTTTCCTTTCATTATGATTATAGCTGACCTACCTCAATTCATCCTTTCCACACTATTCCCACACCCCTTAGTGTCCAAATACTTATTGATCTCTGTCTTGAATATACTCAAGGACCGAGTATATCCAGAGCTTTCTGGAGTAGAGGAGGAGAATTCCAATACTCCATAACCCTTTGAGTGAAGAAATTTCTCCTCATCCCCATTCTAAATAGCTAACCCCTTATTCTGAGACTGTGGCAAGTCAGGGGAAACATCTTCCCAGCATCACTTTATCAAACTCCTTAAAACATTTTATGTTTCAATGCAATCACCTTTCGTTCTTCTAAGTTCCAGGAAACATAGGCCCAATCTACTCGATCTCTCCTTACAGGGCAATCCCTTCATCCAGGAGTCTGTCTAGTGAACCATTGTAACATGATCAGGAAGGCTATTGTCTGAAGGAGACCAAAACGGTACATATGGGGCAGAATTTAATATGGGTGGTGGGGGCCCATCATACCATATGAAATCTGGTGGCACTCCTGCCAACCAGATCACAGGGAGTCCTGACATAATGAAGTTCCTAATCGACAGCAGGAATCCTGCACCAGGGCTCTTGGCTACTCCGTGGTCATTTAATTGCTGTGCTATCATGTCTGGGGCAGATATTCTACAATGCCCCTGCCCCCCAAGAGCTGCCAGACAATCAGAGGCCAGCAGCTCTGGGTTCTCAGGGAAGGCGCTGCCAACTGGAGTGGAAGGGAATGGGAGTTGACAGCATGGGCAGGGGTTGGCTTCCTGCAGCCTCTACCCCTTCACAATGCCTAATCCCACAAAATGGGGCAGAGGATGCCTGAGGAAGAGTGATCCCTCCCATCATCCCACAAAAGACCGCAGGCAAACCTGACCGGGTTGCGGGTCAGCCTCCTTGGATAGCAACTCCCCCACCTGTCACTGGTTGAATACTGGCGGCGGCAGGATGTGTTGTAAGGTTGTATGTTGCCTCTTGAAGAGGTCTAGAGGCTTCTGATTGAACAAAAACTGTTTATTAATAACATAAATATATACATATAGGATATAATCCTGACTAGGTGCTATCTTCATGCCGACCTCTACCAGTCTCACTACTACACCCATGTGACTCTTCACATAGTAAGGCGGGTGGTGCTATTTCCCCGGTCCCACATTAACCCTTACAGTCCTGAAGACCCTATTACTACATCTGCCCCAAAGTCTTTACCCACATGTTTTTGCAACTATATTGACATGCTATTCCTTCTCCCTCCAAATCTTTGACTTTACAGATTCAGATGGTCTGGAGGTTTTACGACTCCTCCAGATCCCGTTCTTTTCAAGTTTGGAGGAGTGGTAACTTCAACTGCTTTGGGCTGACTTTGATGGTCTGGAGATGAAGTTTTAGTACTTGATGTTGCAATTATTTGGGTTTCTACATCTAGTTCACATAAATGTATGTTAGGAGGTTTGCCAGAAAGGAGGAGGTTTGTCAGGAAGAATGAGAAGACATTTCCTTTCTGTTAGATTGTGCCTTCCGGGGTATGTATTAAGTAAGACCATCATTGATCTTCACCTCTCAGGACAATGATGCTTACTCTGTCAAGGTCCCTGATCCAAACTCTGTGACCTTCGTTTAGCCTGGGCAGGTTTCTAATACAATGCCTCCTATTGTAAGTGGAAACTTGTCGCTGTCTATAGGACTGTTCTGGTCCTGAACCTTCTGATTGTCCTTGACTGCCAACCCTGGGATTAATTTCTTCAGCAGCATGGGAAGTTCAGTGCGAAGTTTTCTGCTTATCAGCTGTTCTGATGGGGCTAATCTACAATGTAGTGGGGTGGACCTATGTCAAAAGCACAGTTGGAAAGACATCATTTGTCTTCAAGAGGTTTTAATAGTGTGGACGCCCCTTTCCACCTCACCGTTAGATTATGAATACCTTGGGCACTGGTGAGGTGTTGAAATCCTTAAATCCTGGCAAAATGATTAAAGTATTTTCTAGTGAAATTCGGCCCTTTGTCGGACACCACCTGGTTCAGGGAGCCATGGATCACAATGATTTCTTTCAACGACCGATTTTGTAATCATTGTGTGTAAATGCTTCACTTCGATCCACCAAGAGAAACAGTCAACAATGATGAGGAAGGACTTTCTTTTGTGTATGCATAGATCCATTAACCAAATGTCCCCACAGTCTGGTAGGGAGAGGTGTGGGGATAAGGGGGCTCCCTTTGGACTGGTTTGTGCAGCGCACACACCTGGCAGTTTAAAATCATCTCTTCAATTGCTCTTAATTTTTCCTGGCCATCACACTTCAGACTGGGCATGTACTCTGCACTTTGTGACACCCAAGTGGTCTTGGTGGATTCATTGTGGAATCTCCAGCTGGAGCAGCACTTCACTTGCACCTCCTTCAATTTGGTCTACTGCACGCAATGCTCTCAATGCGGCCTCGTCCACATTGGAGAGACCGAATGCAGTCTTTAGGTGACCACGTTGCAGAACACCTTCAGTCCGTCCACAAGCATGACACAGACCTTCCTGTCGCTTGCCATTTCAACACCATCCTGCTCTCGCGCCCATATGTCTGTCCTTAGCCTGCTGCAATGTTCCAGTGAAGCCCAATGCAAACTGGAGGAACAACACCTCATCTTCCAATTAGGCACTTTACAGCCTTCCGGATTTAACATTGAGTTCAGCAACTTCAGACCATGAACTCTCTATTTTCAACCCTTTTTTCACAATTCATTTTTATTCTTTATCCACTTATTTTTATTTTTTAAATTATTTATTTTTATTTTTATTCTTTTATTCATTGTTTTATCCCATTTTATTCAATTTTCGATCTTTTTTTCCCACCCCCACAAGGGCCATCTATGTTCTTGTTGTTCTTTGAGTGCTTACCCTTGTTCTGCTATTATCACATCCTGCTTTCTTGCCTTTTTTAGCTCTTAGCACTACCATTAACACCCCCTTTGTCCTTTTGTTCATGACATCTTTGTTAATCTCTCCTTTGCCCCCACCTATCGCTGGCCTCCTACCTAGCTTCACCTGCTCCACCCCCCCTTAAACAGTATAAATTTCATCACATTTCTACTTCTCTTCAGCTCTGAAGAGTCATACAGACTCGAAACGTCAACTGTTTCTCCACAGGTGCTGTCAGACCTGCTGAGTTTTTCCAGCATTTTCTGTCTTTGTTTCAGATCTTCTGTAGATTGGTATACATCCGAAAGAGTATTATCAGCCACACCCATTACTAGTCAATCTCTATGAGCTCTGACTTAAGGTCACCACTGTCACAGCCTTCAGCCAATCTATATAATTTATTTATGAAGGAGTCTATGGTTCCCCAGGCTTTTGGACTCTCTTTAAATTTTGCTCACTCCAAAATTTTATTGCTTCTTAGGTTAATATAGCTGTCAAAGGACTGCATGACCTCTTAAAATTTATTGGAAGATTCATTTATTCTTTGTCTGGCAATTATGTCTTTCGCTTTTGGACCTACTGAATATAGTAGTGTATTCACTTGTTAAGCCTCTGTTTTCTTATTCAAACCTGATGCTATCATATATCTTTAAAAATCTTCTCCATAACGCCCAATTTTGCATCTGGTCTGGCCTTCCCATCTGCCTTAATTGGTCTGGCAGCTTTGATTTGTCATCCATGGCCATTTTCAGCCCAGCGGAATACAGCTTTAATTTTGCATTATTAGCAAACCCAGATACATTACTCTCGGTCCCCTCATCTAGGTATTGAAATATGTTATAAATAACTGAGACCCAAGCATGGTACCCCACTAGGTATAGCTTACCACTCTGACAATGACCTGTTTACTTTCTGTTACTTACAGGCTTCAGTTTGTACAAATATATTACCCTAAATCCCATGTACCCTAATTATGTGTTATAATCTCTTGTGTGGAACCTATTCTTTTGAAAATCCAAATACGTTACATTTATTGGTTCCCTCTTATCTAATCTGCTAGCTACAACCCCGAGAAACTTGGGCAGATTTGTCATAAATCTGTGTTAGCTCTTCTTAATCATGTTTATAATTGCTCTCTTAACTTGCCCCAATAATAGGTATTAGCATTTTCCCAACTGTTAATTTCAGGCTAACCAGCCTGTAGTTCCCTATTTTTCTTCTTTCTTGAATAGTGCTACCTTTCAGCCAATGGGGACTATTCTTGAACCTAGGAATTTGTGGAAGATCAAAACCAATCATCCACTATCTCGGTAGCTTATTGTTTTAAAACCCTCAGGTGCATGCCATCACATTCAGGGATTTGTTCGCTCCTCTTAAAAGTCTCATTAATTTCTCCAGTACTAATTCTTTACATGTATTATCCCTAAGTTTCGCATTTCCATTCGACTCTTGGTTCCCCATTACTTCCAGAAGGTTTTTTTTATATATCTTCTACTGTTCTACACACCTAACATTAATTTACATTGCAATACCCCCTGATTCCTCCTCCTTCTGTAACTCAACTGCTAACCTTGTGTAAGCCAGACATCTGAACTTGTAGCATTTGGCCTGCTGCTTCAATGCCTTGAAAACTGCCTTTAAATTTTAAAAAAATGTTTGCTTTGCATCTGTGTATTCTCTTTTCTACTGGTCTGTATTGTCTCTTAACACATTTTAATTTTGCTCCTTTAATCTGGAGCACTGTGCTATTCTTCATTGCAGCTCTCCCATCTGACATTTAACCTGCTTTATCATGCTTTGTTGTAAACGTCTAGAATTTTTTGCCATCCCCTCACAGGCCCTGCTAATTTTTTTTTAGATTTTCTCCCGGTCTGGTTTCCCACCATCCTGCTCATCATTTTGCAGTTTTGCTCCCCGATTGCTTTTTGCCAAGCTTGCCCCTCTACTTTATCTCTCCCACTCACATCCTTTTATCTGACAGCCCTAGCTTTTTTTTGTCCCTCTTCCACTCCTCATTTTTGCTTAGGCCCTCCAGTACTGGACACATTGTTGCCCTTCCACTCACTAGATCACTCACTAGACCACCCACCAACTTGCCCACCTGGCTTTTTAAAACGTAGTTTCTTCTTTGGGTTCCATTCACTTCCGTTTTTCTCCCTGTTGCCCCAGCTCCAGCCCCTTTCACTTCATTAATGTATTGCTGCCCACATCGAATTATCATTGTTGCCCATTGCTTTAATATACTCAATTTTATTATTAAAATGCTGCCCACTGATCCATTAGTTTCTTTTTAGCTCATCACTATGCTCATTACTATATTTACTAATGGTGTCCATGCTCTCGAAGTATATTGATTCAGTAGTTGCTGGTGCTGTATCAATTCAGTGCTGCCTGCATATCTGTTTTGCAGTGTTCATCAGTCACCTTTAGTTGTTGTCTGGGTGTAGTGATGCATGTGGCCTGTGTTGGTTTTTGTAGTTTGGGTTTTTTTTATTGTAACTGTACAAAAAACATTTTGTTATACCTTAAATTCAAATTTACTGTTAATCTAGAATTAACTATCACACTGACCACTTATGCTGTCCCAATTTTAGGGTTTTCTGACAGCACATTTTTTTGAAACATCAAAATAAAACTGTATAATATTGTATGGATCTTGCCTCCCCATGCACAATGTCCCAAGTGATTTACTGGTATATATTAAAAATAAACCTCACTGACCCATTGAAGAGGAAGACTGGCAAAATGCTAACTTTCATGAGGTCACAGGACCTAATTGGAGTGTGAGACAAAAATCAAATATTCACACAAAAAATGTATGCATTTGTTTTAGTGATTATAGAATGAGGAACCTGGTTTATGCATGTTTCAATGCGACCTGCTGTCTTTCCCCAAAGGTGGACATTCTTTTTCTTGGCACATGAATAGACACTAAATTGAATTCTAACATTTTATTGCTGTTAGTGTGAGAAGATCATTACTGAAGAGTTGAGAGCAGTTCCTCTGCACCACTGTCCTGAGTTTGTGGAGGCCTGTGCAGACCTCATCAATGAAGAATGGAAGAGGAGCAAAGCATCTCGGCTTCATTCACTCCAGAAATCCTCCAATTGTTTCCCAGTTTGTCTTGTATTGATAAGGACTTTGAAGAATGTCTGCAACTCTGGGAATGAAACTAAAGGCCAATTGGTGGGTCACAGTAGGCTCTCCCATGTGGTTGGCAAACCCACTGCCTTGTTTGTGGAGACAGTTGTTATTGCTAAGGAGTTCCGAGGCAAGGGTTACGGTAGAAAACTAATGGAGGCCACTGAAGCCTATGCCAAGCTCCGTGGGTTCAAAACTCTGTATCTCACTACTCATGATAAACAATATTTCTATTCCCATTTGGGATATGTGTTATCCAAACCAGTCCAGAATGCAGGGTCAATGACCACATTCATGCACATGGAATTCCTTGAAAAGCTGTCTCTGAGTTCTACTCTGCAACCCTCATGTAATTCCAGTCACTGCCAATCATCAGGGACAGTTTTAGGTTGTTCAGGTGTTGTATCCTCAGGTACTACTCCCCACCCTACATCTCCTAACTCTTCATCAACTCAGTTACATTTACAGACCCCAATCCCAGCTCCTAATCCTCCATCTTTTTCACCATTTAAGTTTCTCCCTTGCCCCTCTTTACAAATATCTGCTCCACCGATTTCTGCATCTGCTCAAATACATAGACATAATCCTCCTTTACCACATCATCCCATGTCATCTTCGCAGTCAAATGAGTCAATAACTTCTCCAACCACTTCTCTCATTACATTCTCTTCACAACATGGACAACATCAGGCTCCCGTGTCTTGTATCTCAACCACTTCACAGTTAGATGCATGTATTCCCATCCCACCCCCACCCCCACCCCCGCCTCCATCCTCACAATTATCCCAATTTCCTTGTCATTCTGATACACCAGGAAACACGCATAAACCGTTTAAAGGAAAAGGAGGTGATATGCAGAACCAATTGGAGACCCCTTACCGAGATGTCAAAGGCCTTCCTGTCTTCTGGATGAAGAAGGACATGTAACTTGATAAAAAATCTGTTTGAAATGCATTAAATAAGCTGGTTGAAGGATGCCCTTTGAGTCAGCTGGTGCCAAATGAAATGCAATAGGAAACAATCTAAAACGACTACCTTAAGAACTGGTTGTTGGTGGCCTTAATAATTGGATGGTTGCCTAAGTTGATAATTTAGACTGGGAACTATATTACTGTTAAGTTGATATCAGTTAGTTTTTAAGGATATAGAGCCATCTAAACATGGGAGAGAGATTGTGTTAACTTGGGGCCCGCAGTGTTAGTGTTCAGCTGGCATCTTCTGATCAGACAAATACCTTTTGACAGGCCTGCTCTTGAACTAGCTGTTCCGCGCTACCTGTTTGCCATCAGGGATGGACACAATGTCTTAATTTTAAGCAAAATGCATGAACTCTCTTAGCAACACATGCACGATTAGACTTGCTATGTGAGTGTCTTGGTTAGTAAGGATTCTAATATGACAGTAGAACACAAGACTAAGGAAAAGGTACAGCAGCTTACAGGCCACCGAACAATAGAGATGGCAAATAAGTGGAGTTTTACAGGCAGTTCACAGCTATGTAGGAACAGAGTAGTAATAATTGGAATAAAGGTAGCATGTGGTCAAAGTGGGGAATGCTTTTTAAAATGGGCCCAGTACTGTTTCTTAGATCAGTATGTTTCTAATTCAACAAAGAAATAAACATTGCTTATTTCTCCCTGAAAAGTGAAGTACAGAAAATATGTTTTTTGAAAGTAGAGCAAATAAGAAATACTGACCACAACGTAGTAGAGCAAATAAGAAATACTGACCACAACGTAGGTTCAATGTATTAAAAAAAATGAAGAGTCAATGATCAGGGAGTTGGACTGGTTAAAAGTTAAGTTCAATGAGATAAGAGATGATAACTCAAATTAATGGGACAGAAAAGCTAGCAAACAGGTCAATAGATTGACAGTGGGAAATCTTCAAATTTAAGATGTATAGTATGTACAATTCCTAAATATATTCCTAAAAGGCCTAAAGGTATACAACCATAAATAGAGCTCTGTGGATAAATTGGTTAAAGCTAACCTGAACCTTAAAAGGGAGACACAATATCAAACATTAACTCTGATTCGCTCTCCATAGTTGCTGCCTGAACTATTGAGTATTTCCACCATTTCCTGTAACTGTATGAACCAGTTAATATCAGTTGTGGGAAAACTCTTAAAATCCATAATCCAAGATAAAAATAGTATTAGAAATGCATGGGTTTATGAAGGACAGTCAGCAAGAATTTGCTAAAGGCAAGCTGTGTTTGTTAAATTTATTGGAATATTTGGCATAAGGAGCAAAATTGTCTAACATCACTAAAGTAGGCAGCTGGACAAGCATCATTTCATCTAGCTTTTAAGTGTATGAGAATATACTTTACTTAAAAACCCAATCATATAAAAGGACATTAAAACCACAGAAAACATACCACAAGTGTGATACCAGCAATGGAAAATGGCAGGGGTGGGGGGAGAAACTGGAGACACTAGAATGTTTCCAGTGGAACACAGCAGACTAAAAGAATGAGGAGATACACTAGGAAAATTTCTTTACTGGGGCATGGAATGCTTGGTCATGTGGAGTGGTTGAGGCAGAGATTATTGTATCTTTTGAAGTCAAATCAAATAACAGGACAATGGGTAGAGTGAGCTCAGGTTTGGATTGAACAAGCACAGGCACAGTAAGCCAAATAGCTGTTTTCTATGGTATAAACCTCTGTTCTTGTATGTTTAATGTGTGTTCGACCACGAGCACTGAACTAGCAGTTTGTTGTCTGTTATATTTTGTTGATTTGTTTACATGTGAGTTTGAGTACTTACTTGAACTCTTCAGAATAAAACATTGTGTTCCTGTGATACGTTACTTTTCATTCTGCTAATCAATCATTTTGACACTGAAGTAAATTAAATTCTCAATGAGTTAATGTTTCCATGAATCTGCGTTAACTGTTGTTCCCAAGTGGCTGGTATGGGATTGCAAATTTGATGTAGGTTGGGAACCTGCATTTTACCTCTACCCCTGGCACTGTGCCAGCCCGAAAACAGTTAAACAGTTCACCCAAACTAAATTTTTTTATTTTGTGTAATTTATTGTACTCATTAAATATACTGATAAATATAGTGTCATTCGAGTTGCTTTGTAATCTATATAATGCTGTTGCTCTACAGCCTTGGCTTGTTAACTGTTGTGCTGGATGGCACATATTCAACTGAATCGGTGAAGATATCTTGAATTTAATTTTGTTCAACAAAAAAATTAGAGACAGGCTGTAGATTCATTTCAGCTCATTCTCTTCAGTTCATACTCTCTGATAGTTTGTCCATTACTTTTTCCATTTTGCTAAATTTTTGTGTTTCCAGGTGAAATTTCTTTGCTGAAGAATGAAATATCATCTATTCCTGATAATTGTGCTATAAAATTGGATTATCCAGTAATTTGAAATAAGCAATGTAAATAACACACAAAAGTTGGAATTAAGTGCCTAAAAATGATCAGATAATTCAAATTGAACAACTTGAGTGAACTAATTTTTCCACTTTTTTCACCATTTATTAGTATTGACCACACCAAGGTATGGGAGAAAACAGGTTGGATGTTAGTTTAAACTCCTTCCAAAGTGCACCCATTAACATGTCTTAAACTTATTTGTATAGATGTGCCATTTCCATTTCCCACACCAGATCCTTTTGTGCCCTCTAAGTAAGACTGCTAATTTAATAATTAATCGGTGTTAATTTTATTCTTGAATTATACATGCTAGAATTGTGTTGAGGCTTCCTGTAACTGATTTCACTTCAGACCTGTAAAATGCAAAAAACAGATTTCATTCTGTTGATCCAAGCTGAAGTGGATCTTTGGTCACGGTGCTTAAAGGACATTTTTTTTAACCTGTCTGAGACATCCCATCCCTTAACCTTGTTTTGAAATGGGACTTGTATATTCTGCATTGCCTCACCTGTAAGGGCATTCAATTAATTATGTACTCTAAACTTCCACATACAAATGAATATGAACAAGGAGCAGTAGGCCATTCAGCTCCTCGAGCCTGCTCTGCCATTTAATAAAATCATAGCTGATCTGTATCCCACCTACCGCCGATAACCTAGCAACACCTTGCTTACCAAGAATATATCCACCTCTGCCTTAAAAATATTCAAAGACTCTGCTTCCGTCACCTTTTGAGGAAGAGAGTTCCAAAGACACAAGAACCTCTGAGTGAAAGAATTTTGCCTCATCTGTTTTAAGTGGGCAACCCCTGATTTTTAAACAGTGACCCCCCTAGTCCTAAATTCTCCCACAAGAGGAAACATCCTCTCCACATCCACACTGTCAAGATCCCTCAGGACCTTACATGTTTCAATCAAGCCGCCTCTTACTCTTCTAAACTCCAGCGGATACATGCCTAGTCTGTCCAACCGTTCCTTATAAGACAACCCACCCATCCCAGGTATTAGTCTGGTAAAGCTTCTCTGAACTGCTTCCAACACATTTGCATCCTTCCTTAAATAAGGTGACCAATACTGTACACAGTACTCCAAATGTGGTTTCACCAATGCCCTGTAAAACTGAAGCATTACCTCCCTAGTTTTGTGTTCAATTCCCCTCACAATAAATGATAACATCCTATTAGTTTTCCTAATTACTTGCTGTACTTGCAAACTAGCCTTTTGTGATTCATGCACTAGGACACCCAGATCCCTCTGCATCTCAGAACTCTGCAATCTCTCACCATTTAGATAATATGCTTCTTTTATTCCTGCCAAAATGGACAATTTCACATTTTCCCACATTAAACTCCATCTGCCAGATCTTTGCCTGCTCACTTAACCTATCTATATCTGTTTGTAGCCTCCTTATGTCCTCTTCACAACTTACTTTCCTACCTATCTCTATATCATCAGCAAATTTGGCAACCGTCCCTTCATCCAAGTCATTTATATAAATTGTAAACAGTTGAGGTCCCAGCACTGATCTCTGTGGCATGCTACTCATTACATCTTGCCAACCAAAAAAAGACCCATTTATGCCTGCTTTCTGCTTCCTGTTAGCCAGCAAATCATCTATCCATGCCAATGGATCTATACTATGAGCTTTTATTTTCTGCAATAACCTTTGATGGCATTTTATCAAATGCCTTCTGGAGATCTAAGTACACTACATCCACTGGTTCCCCTTTATCCATAGTACATGTTACTTCCTCAAAGGACTCCAGTAAGTTGGTGAAGCACGATTTCCCTTTCACAAAACCATGTTGACTCTGCCTGATGACCTTGAGCTCATCCAAGTGCCCTGCTATAATTTCTTTACTAATAGCTTCTAACATTTTCCCTACGGCAGATGTTAAGCTAACTGGCCTGTAGTTTCCCGTTTCTGCTTTTTTGAATAATGGAGTTACATTTGCTAACTTGCAATCTAATGGGACCTTCCCTGAATCTAGGGAGTTTTGGAAAATTAAAACCAATGTATCAACTATCTCACTCGACACTTCTTTTAAGACCCTAGGATGAAGTCCATCAGGAATAGGCCATCATCCAAATCGGGTAAATTGTGAGAATACTGTCCCATTGAAAGTTGGGCACTACATGGTGTCATACATGTACATGGTCTTCTTAAAGCTCTTTGCTTTAGGCCTAGTTCCAGTATGACAACTCTTTGTTATTTTACTCCTTTCATCAAAAGAACAAATTTCTGTTGTATAATAGAGGGAATGTTGTTCTTTAACATTTTACTTTCATAGAATTCCAATGCACAATCCAAGTCAGGATTTCAAACTAATGTGACATATATGCCTCAAGATTCCCACATGGATATTATTGGGATTCAGAATGGATATTATAGGGATTCAGAATCACAAGTGTTAGTAATGCTGATGCTATAACACCACACTTCTCATGACCATGGTGCTTTTGTTACTTCAATTATTTCTTCAACGAATATCATTTAATTTTTTTAATGACTGGACAGAAACACAGGAATATTCAACTGCTGGTTGGACACTCTTTTGTGAAAATTGCTCTTTATTGCTCATAAAACTTTGAACTGAATTTTATTAATCAATAGACTGTAAGTACACATGTAGTTTACTAGCCATTGCACTGATACTTAATAAGATAAGAGCCCATGGTGTTGAGGATAGTATATTAGCATAGATTGGCCAGCTAATAGAAGACAGGGAATTGGGATAAGGGGGGCATTTTCAGGATGGTAACCTGTAACTAGTGGAGTGCCACAGGGATCAGCGCTGGAGCCGCAATTATTTACAATTGCTCATTTCCCCCCTTCAAGTGGATGCCCTTTGCTCATTACCCCCCCCCCCCCACCCATCCCACTGCTCTCCTTCCCCTCCCCCTCCCCAACCTAAAGATACTACCCCCTTTCTTCCTCCCTGCCTGCACTGTACTGAATCTGGGATCCACTGGGGCCTTCATCCTGGTCCTGCTTGCAGTCACATCGAGGACCTCATCATGTACAGTCTTAACCAAGTTTGAAATCCATCAAAGCCAGTTTATAACTAGATTCAGGTAAAACCACACCTTTTTTGTTGACCCTAAATAATGCATGCCAAAGCTACATAATCAAACAACTGAATACAGCGGTACATAAATGATTAAGTATTTAATGAACTCCATGTGACAACATATGATCTATGGACTTCAATACAAATGCAGAGTGCAGTGGACCTTTCATTTCTGTTCTGTAAATTAAGGAGACCTGCATTTTGCAATGCATTGTTAATTGTATACTGAAATTATCATAATTGTGCAACCCTTTTATTATTTTATACCATTATTATTATTCAAGTGGTTGTCTATAACTATGTTATGAATTACGATTACTTGTTTTATTTGTACTACAAATCACCACAATTGTTCACTGCCACCATAATCATTTTTCAACAAACAATTGCCTATCTAAAATGTCCAAAGGTACTTCACGGGATAGACAAAAAAAAGTCAACAGCAAGCCAAAGAATGAAATAAAAAGGGCTGATGACTAAAAGCTTTATCAAACAGGTAGGTTTTAAGGACCGGCTTAAAGATTGAGATCCATTATTTTAAAAAACAGTTATATCAAAACATAAATGTGATCCCATAGCTGTTAAATTGTGTAAAATAAACCACGTTGAGTGTCAACAGTTCTACAGAAGACCACTGGCTGCGGGGTTTCCCAATATGAAGCAGCCGTTGGCTGCAATGTGCTTTGAAACATCCTCAGGGTGTTATGAGGCAATATATAAAAGCAAATTCATTTGTTTCTTCAGTTTTTCTGCAGGAGATGCAGAAGCATCAGCTTGGGTAGTGGTGAGTAAGCCAGTCATCTTGCACATGTTGGCTGTGTGTAAAATATTATTAACACTTTACAAAATTTATATAATGACAATTTGTAGAATCGGAGCTCCATTTTCCTGACGTTTATCAAAAAATATATAAATATGCTTTTAAGAACAGAGCAACTGCTTGGTGAAGTTTACAAAATAATGACTATTTTTAATTTCTTAACGTAATTAGAGTGCTTACAATGGACACAGTCAATGAAGGGAAAGTCATTTGGCTTCTCTGCAGCAAGAATCAGCAACTATTTTTAGTCAGAGTACTGTTAATGAAGGTGTTAAAAACAGACTGGAGAAAACTGATACTTAAAATGTGGCTTCAGAAAATTAACCAATTGTTGATCATGCAATTTGAATAAAGTATTTTTGCTGTAAATACAGAGAAATAGAAGTTACATCACAATGAAGGTGTGGGATATATGTAGACACTGAGGTTGGACTAAATAGTATGGTCATTATCTTAGTCTATGCTGTATCAAAGGAAACTATTGATAGAGCCAGTATGCATATGCTACATGGCAGTAAAAGCATGGAAAACCATATTTATGCTATATATGTGAAATCCATAGAAGCTTTAGGGGTGTATAGGGAAATTTAAGAAGCGTGTGAGCTGTCTTACCAACCATGAACATGTAATAATGTTTAAGATTGCTGTAAATTTGAGTAAGTGTGATAGAAACCTTGATAATTTTTTTACTACTTCCATGTTTCAAATCATTTTACCAGCCCTTTATAAATAATTTCACACTTTATTTCGACATTTATTACTGGTGAAATTAAACTGTCAAACTTAAATCAATTGTGAAATTTATTGCAATATTTTAAAAGGTCTTTTCATTGTTATCAATTCAGATATACAGGCAAGGCTCATTGCAACCTGGTTGAATTCTTTAATGAGGTGACGAGGGAGTACATGTAATTATATAGGATACTTAGCAGAAAAAGCAGGCCATTTAGCCAAACCAGTCTATCCCAGTGTTTATGCTCCACTTCACAGAATCTCAGAATTGTTACTGTGTAGAAAGAGGCCATTCAGCCCATCGTGTCTGCACCAGCTCTATGAGCATTTTAACTTAGTGCCAATCTCCTGTCTTTTCCCTGTGAACCTGCACATTATTTCTATTTAAATAATCATCCAAGCCCTCTTGAATGCCTCAAAGAATGTTATTTGAGACTCTTCTTTCTTTCCTCATCTAAATCTACCATTGTAAACATCCATTCCCTTCTCCCTCATCTGCTTGTCTAACTTCCCCTTAAATGCATCTGTACTATTCACTTCAACTGCTCCCTGTGGTAGCAAGTTCCACGTTCACACCACTCTTTGGATAAATAACTTTTTTCTGAATTCCCTATTGGATTTCTTGGTGACCAACTTATTTTGATGGCCTCTAGTTATGCTCTATCAAAACCAATCATCATTTTAAAGAATTCTATTAGGTCACTACTCAGCTGACTTTTTTCAAGAGAAAAAAGACCAAGCCTGTCAATGTTTTCCTGATGTGTATACCCACACGTTTCTGGTAATATCCTTTTAAATCCTTTCTGCACCTTCACTGATACCTAACGTTTTTTTATAATTTGGTGACCAGAACTGCACACAATTCTCGTTAACTGTGGTCTAACCAATGTTGAAGACAAGATTAATATAACTGTCAGAGAAATTGCCAAGCCTGGTTGTGAAGAAGGCACTGAGACTAAACGCTTTGGTAGAGACTGTTTATTGCTTGTCATAGAGGTGACTTCTCCACTCCAACACAGTCTCTCACAGTGCTGGCTGTCACTTTAATTACACATCTGAGTATAATTAGCTAATCTATACCCAACATCTGTTCACCTTATTCCTTAAACTACTGGGTATTTAACATCCGTCAACAGAACCCATTAGATACTAACAGATTCCCCTCTTCTTTAAATTAAATTGATATGCAAACAAAAACTTCATAAGAAAAAACACACAATGTCTTATTATCAATATTTTACATATTCCATATTCGCCCCTCAGCTTGAAAACAAAAAAAAAATTAATAAGGTTACAACATGAAAATTTCTGTGTTCTCCTACTCCATTATAACACAAGGCGTCTCTCTTCCAGGATATTCAACAATTTATTTGGATGAGCAGTTCTTTTTGTGAAACAACGTGACAAATGGTGACTTCCTTTGGAAATCTTGCTTTCCAACATCTCTTTTATACTCGTGAGATCAATCCTCAACCTCTTTTGCGTGACACTCTTTGTCGAATGGACATTGTCCCAGAGCAAATGGTTATCTTTATAGCATTCTATAGGCACGTTTTCCCCTGGTTGCCCCTTATGTAGGAATTCCTTTAAATACTCGATAAATACATGGCCATATCTGTCGCTGTGTAAGTGTCTCCACAGCTAAGGCACTTTTAACTACTCTCTATTTTTTTGATTCCCAGGCTCATGGACAACATTTAACATTTCTTCCCAATAAAAATATAATAAATCTTGCTGTACTCGAATAACTATTAGGAAGGTTAGTGTGAGAGACATCACTAAAAATTACTAATTTCATCCCTTCTGGGTCACCTAGGTCTGGAAATCTGAGCATAATTTCTTCTAAACTTAACTCCTTTAAGGTGTTATTTGCTTTTTACACTTCCCCAACTGTAGCAAATTTCAGCATGGTGCTCAATTCTAATATGTCATAGCACACATCCAGTCTAGTTTGTGTGCATAACCAGTTTAATTGCCTAATTAAGCTTCTTAATTGATCTGCTTCTTCCTTGGTTGTAGAGTCTTACTTTTGTGAGGATCTGGCCCGGTTTATCGGAATCCTATTAACATTCTCTAAGTAAGACAGTTGAGTCAATTTAGTCTGCCTAATGTCCAACCCTATATACTTAAAAGCTTCAGAAGCCCAATTTCCAATTTTGAATTCCTTTATAATTTTATCTATCACAAATTTCTCAAATGATGCAGATCCAACACCCCCCCCAACACAGGAAATCATCTACATGTGTTAAGAAAATGCCTGCTAGTTTCCTTAACAGTACCAAAGAAACATTGCTGGATCGGCTTTTAGCTGAGGACAACCAGCTTTTTGTAGGACAGACCTAACTGGAAAAATACCATACCCTGGATGCATCGTTTAGCCCATAAACTCATTTTTTCAGCTTCCATAATTTCCCCTCTATTTCTCCAGCTTCTTTTGGAGGCTTTAAGAATAGTCCTCTTTGAAATTGTTCCCCTTGCAAAAATGCTGCTTTGTCGTCAATGGATTTACATTCCCATGAGTATGTTGCTAAAAGTGCTAGAAAAATCCTTAGACTTACTTTCCTTGATGTTGGAGAGTCTGCTCTAACTTCCTGGTTGCCCAGTTGTTCCTCAGATCCCCGAGCCTTAGCTTTTATGTACCATCGGGAGGTACTTTCTCCATACGTATACATCTATAGGACAACGCTGGTTGTCCGTTGTCTGGCACTTCAGTGTAAATACCAAACACTGTCCAACTGTCAAGCTCTTTTTGTTTTGCCTCCTTTACCAATTTACTAACTTGTTAGTAGCCACTAGAACTTCTCTATCGTAGGGGCTTTCCTGCCCTTCCTACTATGGTGACTTCCCTCCAATTACTAGCCCCTTCTGGCATATATGCCATCCTAATTCCAACTTGTGGTGGTTGACTTTTTGTGATAAATGGCCCTATCCTGATCTGCATGGACAGAGTAGATAGTCAGAAGCTTTTTCCCAGGGTGGAAAAGTCAATTACTAGGGGGCATAGATTTAAGGTGAGAGGAGAAAACTTTAGAGGAGATGTGCGGGGCAAGTTTTTTTACACAGAGGGTAGTGAGTGTCTGGAATTCGCTGCCAGAGGAGGTGGTGGAAGCAGGTACGATAGTGGTGTTTAAGAGGCAGCTTGACAAATACATGAATAGGATGGGAATAGAGGGATATGGACCCCAGAAGTGCAAAATATTTTAGTTTGACAGGCAATATGATCGGCGCAGGCTTGGAGGGCCAAAGGGCCTGTTCCTGTGCTGTACTTTTCTTTGTTCTTTGTTCAATATCACTTGGTCTACTCTCAGTTAGCTCGTAATCTTCTGCCACAATCTGTTGTTCGTACATGTCCAGCATCTGTGTGTGCAAAATGCATGGTTCACAGTTTCCATCTGCAGGCTCCAGCAATGTGTAACAGTGCAAGTAAGTCGCTTGGAACGTACTCTAATTGTTTGGTTAGCATGTTGCAAGATTATCATTTTGCTATCAGCGCCTATAACTTTTCCTGGGCCTCTCCATTCTTTCTGCCCTTCTACTTTAAACCACGCCATGTACATGGGCTTAAAATTCATTTCTGGTGGCCTGATTCGATACCTCAAAGCTCTCCTGGTTTTTTTCCTGAAACCTCTGCCTTAATAAATGCCCTCCTCTCTGCTTTTATGGCATTCAAAAGTTCTGCAAAAGTTGAACTAATGGCAGTCCCCTCCAAAGCCAGGGGATGGTCCCACATTATTGAAGATATCTTCAGATTCTTGCCATAAACTAATTGATAGGGGCTGTAGCCCCCAGCCATCTGGAACGTGTTTTTTTGCGTGTACTGCCCGCAGTAGAGCAGTTGTCAATTTACAATTCAGTTAACCAGCTAAAATTTTTCGGGAGCATTTTGTCAATCACAGAGTGATTTCCTCTCATATCCCATTACTAAAAGGACTTTCTGCTGCTGTGTGCATTGCTACCATATTCAAGTTTTCACACATACTCCTAAATTCAACCCTTTTCTTCTCCGCCGATGCTGCCAGACCTGTTGAGTTTTTCCAGGTAATTCTGTTTTTGTTCTCCTAAATTCATCATTGGCAAGTTCTCCTCCATTGTCTAATAAGAATTTAGCTGTTGCTCCCAGCCCCGTTCCTATCCATCTTTCCATTATTTTATCAGTTTTTTTTTGTCATTGATTACCATCGACAGACTAAATCTAGTCGCCACATCTACAAAATGTAGAAGAATTTATTTTTCTTTATTCCCTACTTTGAGGTCCTTCATTATGGTTCCATTAAAGTCTCTGCCAGTGGAAGACTTACAAGAGAACACCATCATGACCAGTAGTATATTTTACAAATATTACATTTTTCACTAATATCCTTGACAAGTCTAGTGTATTTCTCATCCAGTACCCCTACATTCTTTAATAGGATTTTCAACCTCTGGACAGAGGGATCTGCAAATTGTCAATGTAGTTTGGTAATAATTTGTTTCTTCTGCTTTAAATCCCTATCAACAGCTGCCATTAATTCCTCTTTTTAACACTATGATTAGAGATGATAGGCCTTAAAAGAATATAATAATATCCTGACTGTAAGTTGCAAACCTCCCAAAAATAATTGCTTTATCATGCTCCATGTCCAACTTCATTTGGGCCTTTTTCATTGAAGGCTTACTTTACACTAAAGGCAAGTCACTTGATACCACACCATTACTGATAAAATGATTTACCCATGCTATTTCACACGGAATTACTGTTCTTTTCTGTGATTTCAATGTATTGCCGTCACCGGACCCGAAACAAGTAGAATTGTCAAATTCTTGACTTTTCTTTGGTCTTCCTTATTTAAAGAACCCATGTAACGTCTTAGCCAGCCCACTCCACA
This sequence comes from Carcharodon carcharias, assembly GCF_017639515.1. NCBI lineage: Eukaryota > Metazoa > Chordata > Chondrichthyes > Lamniformes > Lamnidae > Carcharodon > Carcharodon carcharias. The sequence continues at coordinate 20,065,188 of NC_054473.1, read as the reverse complement.
TACCGTGGACGTACACCCACTATCTAGAACTGCACAATTGAACGAATCTGCGACTAGGATACTCATTACTGGACTGAAGCTGCTGGTGACCAACGCAATTCTTTCTGATAGGTCAGAATCGTCCTCCTCACCTTCCATGGCATGTATTGTCTCAAATCCTCAGTTTTTCATTTTTGGGCAATTCAACGCATAATGATACTTAGAGCTGCATCTGAAGCACCTATTGATCACCCCTTGGTTATACCTGGGGTTCATCATCCTTCCTTAATTGCCCAACTCTCGCTGTCTGCTATAGCTTCCAAAAGAGTCTCTGTCCTCATACTACTTATTTGTAATTCATCTTTCGTATAGATATTTGGGCCCGGTATTCAAACGGTCTCAAAATATTGCTAGTATTGTTTCCTCCATCTTTGATGTCACTGCTGAAGAGCCCATTTGCACCATAAAAGCAGCCAGAAATTAATGCTTTCCCAGAATTATTTATTTTAAGGCTTTGGACATTTGAACCAAAAGCGTATCTTTCTCCTTGAATCTAACTCTGGTTACAATCAAGAGCCTATCTATGTTTGATATCCTTGCACAATTCAATAATTTAAAGGCAAGTACTGATTTAGAAATTTCCAAGTGGAATCGCTGTAATTTTGTATGTAGTTAGTAAAGCTCCACGGTGCATTCTTCTATGAAAGAATCATCTATTTTTTAAAAATTTATCAAAGTCCAACCAAGCCTCATAGAAATTCAGTAAATTTCATATAAATTTTATCCATGAATCTCAAGAGATTGTTCAAACCGCCTTCATTGCCCAGTTCCTGAGCATCTAGTTCTGAGAACACTGAGCAGCTGACCTTGCTCCTGACAGGAAGCGAAAGTGCCAGAGCCATCCATTGCTTGCTTTTTAGTAGAGACACAGCCCCTGTCCATATATCAACTTTTATTTTTCCATTGATCATAAGGTTCCGTTTCACAAAATAGTGATGGAAAATCATATCCTTATACCTCATAGCCTTATACCTGTCTCAGTCATCTTTCTTCAAAGAGTCTGCAATTACAGTTTTCTCTCAAAAGAAAAATATAACTCCAATACTAGCTTTCTGTCTGGAAGTAAATCCTAGTCTCCAATCTTCACTTTCAGGCAACCATCCTCTTCTAGCAAATGTCAGAGAAATTCCCAAGCCTGGTTGTGAAAAAGGCACTGAGACTAGAATGCTTTGGTAGCGACTGTTTATTGCTTGTCATGGAGCTTACTTCTCCACTCCAACAGTCTCTCCTAATGCAGGCTGACTCTTCTTTATATACACACTAATCAATACCCAACACCTGTTCACCTTATTACCTTAAACCACCACATATTTAACATTCATCAACAGAAACTATTAGATACTAACTGTAACTTACCTACTCTGTTATTCTATTCCTCTGGAAATAAAGCCTAGTGCATGGTCTGCTTTTTTTATGGCCTTGCTAACCTATTCTGTCGAAGGGTCATGAGGACTCGAAACGTCAACTCTTTTCTTCTCCGCCGATGCTGCCAGACCTGCTGAGTTTTTCCAGGTAATTCTGTTTTTGTTGTGCAACTTTCAGTGATTGACGTATTTGTACTCTGAGACCCCACCTAGACTTGCACCTTTCAAGTAATAAATGATCTCCCTATTCTTCCTACCAAAATGGACTGCCTCACATTTTTCTGTGTTGAACTTCATTTACTAATTATTTGCCATTCTGCAAGTAGACAAGGGTCCACGGGCAGGATGAGGTTTCATGAAGTTTTTATAAATTAAATAAAGTTTTCCATTAATGTTCCTTGACATGTCCCGGCTCATGTGACAATGACACATAAGGGAACATGTCTTATAATATTTTCTTTTCTCTATTTAGCTTTTAAAAACTGTAACTAAAATCTTACACTGATGGCCTCTAGTTTTTCTTCCCTGCAAGTGGAAACTCTCTCCCAGGGTCTATTACAACAGTCCATAATCTTAAAGGTCACTATTAGACCATACTTTCCATGAGAAAAAAGACCCACTCTGTTCATCTTTTCCTGAAGCTTCTCATACCATTCTTTTAATTTTTTGCACCCTCTCCAGTGCTTTTAAAAACTGTAACTAAAATTTAAAATGAAAGAGCGCAGGTCCGAACTCAGGGATTCCCCCCTCCCCAGCCCACACAGGGAGCGCACAGCACTTCTGGGTGCGCATGACACTAGTTGGGCCTTAATTGGCCCACCTACTTAAATGGCAGCACGGACCCAATTGGGAGCACCGATTAGGTTCGTGCCCGCACAGCCACCCCCCCATCCCCAACGGAGGAAAATTCTGCCCTTGGGGTTTACTTCTAGAGGAATGGAATTGAAAAATAGGAAAGTTATGTGAAACATGTATTGAACCTTGGTTAGGCCATACTTGGAGTACCATGCACAGTTCTGGTTGCTGTATTACAAAAACGATCAAGAAGCATTGGAGAGGGTGCAAAAAATTAAAAGAATGTTATGAGAAGCTTCAAGAAAAGATGCACAGAGTGGGTCTTTTTTCTCATGGAAAGTATGGTCTAATAGAGATCTTTAAGATTGTGGACTATTGTGATAGACACTGAGAGAGAGTTTCCACTTGCAGGGAAGTAAAATAGAGGCCATCAATGTAAGATTGTCACCAAGAATTCAAATTGGGAATTGAAAAGAAACTTCTCTACCTAGAGACTGGGGAGAAAGTGGAACTGTACTGAGGGAAGTGGCTGAAGCAAATATATGTGCATTTAAGAGAAGATTAGATAAGCATGTGAAGGAGAAGGAAATAGAGGGTTATGTTGATAGAGTTAGATAAGAAGCATTAATCCTGTCATGGTCTGGTTAGGCCAAATTACCTCTTTCTGTGCTGTATATTCCAAGTAATTTAACATAATTATCATATATAATTGCTTCTTACATATTGCTTGCACTAGAACATTTGAAATGTATTCCTTTAGAAGTAGCAGGCCAAGATATTTAAAATCTATCTGTGCTATCAGTGCTATCTGATCTTCCAAAGAACCTTGAGGAGAAAATTCTGGTCTGCATGGACTTTTAGTTGGGTTCCTTAATTGAGAAACAGTTTTGGAGATTGATGGAAATAAAGAAGTCATTACAAAGAAAGAACAACCATTTAATAAGCAGCATTTTAATCCACAAGCATGACATTCACCATAGCTTTAATATTAACCCATGACACATTAGATTTGAAAGTCATGACTTTTATGTAGCTGGGATTGTGGCATTAATTCAGCAAATCAATCTTATTTCGTTTCACAGCTGACTCTGACATATCTTCCAGAAACAGCTTAACTTATAGGCCTCTGGTAGGATTTCCAAGGCCAGTGTGGAGTCTACCACAAAGAGAAGGGGCAGAAAATTACTACTGCATTATTATGGCGTCTGCAATAGTTTAAAGAAACCGGTTGCCAGGCAGAAAAACATGAGTCAGCAAAACCTGCTGGTGAAAGGGAGAGTGTGTTATTCACATCGCCAGTAAATTGCACACCATGTAGTGGGCTATTTAACTTCTACATTGAGCTCCAACAATAATAAAACATCAAATGTTGTACACAGGTGTTACTAATGTCCGATGTTGCAAGTAAATAAGCAAAAGTGCACCATTCTGTCATTAGTAGCAGCAGAAAGTTCCTTCATCGCCAGATCTGCAGCTAACTTCGTGCTCTGAAAGAGACATTTGCCTAATGTGCATCCTCCTCTTGTGGAACAATATAGATGATCTGTCCCCTATTAAATAAAGGGAATTTATTAACTAACATTGCAGTGTGGCATGAGCTAAAAGTTATTTTTGTACTATTGCTATATAATAGTATTGAATTTCTAATAGGCTATCATTTAGAATAATAGATGTTACTAATATCATTGTCAGCCATTTGGTGATCTAGAGTTGTTTACTTTATGGCTTGCTCTCCTCTTCTGGTGAAGGCACAGGCATAGATCTTGACTTTGTGCAGTAGTGGAAATAACAATCAGAAGATTAACGGTCACCTGCATTATACTCTTGCACAGAGCCATGATCTATCTTTCATTGGTGCAGGAAAGCTTCCAGAATTTCACTGAAGTGGGCTTTCTTCATCTCTGAGTGAGATAGTGATCAACAAGTTACTTTACCAGAAGAAATTCTTTCCCTCATCTGATATTAACACAGGCACAAATGTTTGAGTCATAGCCATAGCCTAAGCTAGGTTAATTGTAGCATCCCAAATGCTGTTCTGGCTGAGGTCAGTTAACTCAGCACAGAACAGGAATCAAACTTCAGTCCTTCTTCGCTGCATACCTAACTATTCAATGGATCTAGAGTGTTTGATTATTTGGTGTGATATTTCCTTGGTTTCCAAATGAGCTTTTTTTGGTTCATATCTTACAGAATGATCTAATTGGGAGATCTTCAGTTGCTGAGAAAAGAGCCACAGTCATGTTATCAAGTCTCACACTACTCGCATGCACTTTATTTTATCTCTCCACCCATCTAACCATCATATGGGGGGTAGAATTTAAAGCAGCATCGGCCTCACCAGTGATCCACAGTAAACCATTTATTGTGATTTGGAACACACCTACTGCAGGATGTAAGACTAAATTTAATGTTGATTTGGATCTGAGTGTCTTTGATATTGTTGAAAATGAAAATGAGAGCTTTGTTGGGAAGAATATTACTATATTTTACAAGAACAAATTGGGGCTCTATCCATACTATACCGATGAGGGGACCTCAGTGAATGGTGGTCTTGTGCAGAACGCCAGTCTATCCAACCACCTCACGGTAGCTGCAGAAGACATTGTCAGTTTACTGGACCAAGATTTCCATGGTCTTGCAGTGATCGATTGGGAAGAGTGGAGACCACTTTGGGAACGTAACTGGGGACATCTACATATCTACTTGAAAAAATCTGAAGAACTAGTAAGAAGCAAATACCCACATTTACCTGAAAGTGAGATTCTCCAGATTGCCAAGAAGGAATATGAAACTGCTGCACAGAATTTTATGAGGCAAACACTAAAACTAGGACAGACTCTGAGACCAAAGGGTTACTGGGGCTTTTATAAATTTCCAGATTGCTATAATTACTTTAAAGAAGATACGCCAACCAAGTACACAGGTCATTGCAATAAGGAAGATATCCCTAGAAATAACCAGCTAGCATGGCTCTGGAAGGTATCGCAATGCCTGTATCCCAGTATCTACATCCCTGAGAAGCTAAAATCCTCAAATAATGTTCAAATGTTTGTTCACTACAAGATTAAGGAGGCCCTCCGTGTTGCTGCCCTTGATCCAGCCAGTGATGCCCTGCCTGTCTTGGCCTACTCCAAATATTCATACATAAAAACACTCGACTTCCTTACTGAGGTAAGCAAGATATTGTTCCAAATTAAATCAAATGACATAAATGGCATTCAATAAAATAATTTGGTTTGTTGCTATCATGGATTGCAAGACTTTGATTTCAGTCCTAGATTCAGCTGCTTTTTGAATTGGGCTTTCTTCATGCTGTTGGTAAGTGAAGCACAGGAACAAGCAGAGATGTATTATCTAACTAACAAAAAAAAGCAACAAATGTCCATCTTCAATACTCTTACACCATATACCAGCTGGACGTGAAAATGTCTGGGATTGTTCAGCCAGCCTTTAAATGGAACTCTAAGCTCTGGAATTCCCTCCTTATGACTTCTCTTGCCACTCCGTAAAAAGATGCATTGTAAAATAAAGTTCTTGAACCGGTTTTTGGCCACCTGACCTAGTCTTCCTTATTTGCTCTGTGAGGTGCCTTTCATTATGTTAAAAGTGCTATAAAACTGCAAGTTGTTGTTTCAGGAAACTTGTACAAGCTGGCCATGTAGGGAAGGAATTTGAGCTAAGATATGTTGCTATTGAAAAATATTTATTATTATAGTAGCTTAAAGATTATACACACAATTTGAAAGGAAAGGGGCTGGATTTTATGCTGTGGGCAGTGCCCCTGACCCTGGTACAAATGTTAGGGGCAAGTTCACCCCTGCTTTGCCAGGTTCTCCGTCAGCCATTTAATGGTGGGGGGGGGGTGGGGTGGGGGGTGGAAGCACTGGGATGGAGAGAATGGGGCTGGGCCTCCAATGGACACAGGGGATCATTTAAGGAGATGCAATGCCCCTTGCCCAGCCACCAGATTGCCCTGTGTAACCTGCCAGGCTGCACGCTTGGTGTGGGCCTTGCCTGCCGCGAGTAAAATCACAGCAGCGGTGGGAGAGTCTCAAATGGCCCATAGGTAGGCAGGCCTCCCAATGCCACCCCCGCCATTGGTAAAATTGTGGTCAGGGTGGGTTGGTGGATGGCCAATTTTATGCCCTTCTTGTCCCACCTGCCAACTCACTGCTGGGGTGGAGGCAGGGGGTTGGGGGGGGGGGGGGGTGCAGTGGCGGGGTGCTGCTGCTGGAAAAATCCAACCCAACAAAAAAAATCCATCTAGTTGGAGCAATGAGCCCTTTAGAACAATGTATTCAAACACTAATACATTGTGAGGTAGATTTCCCATCAGACTTATGCTGGAGAAATTGCTTCCAAGCTGTTCCTCCCTCTTCATTACCCTCCTCCACTTCTGGTATTTACTCTGGAAGTAACGGGAAATATACATTTCTGCAGTCAATAAATGTGGAGCCATATTGAAATCTTCCAGCTCTTTCACAAGTACTAGCAGCTGGTATCAAGGCAACATTCACAGACACCTGGATTGATGTCACTGCCCACTTTCTGATAGGTAATGGTATGTGGCAGAGGGTGAAATGAAAAGCTGAGGAAGGGGAAAAGATCTTAAAGGAATCAGAAGGGGAGGGCTTTAGCAAGGTGGCAGTGTACCAACTTTGGGGAGTATTAGGATGTGGGTTCACACCTAGACATGCACTAACTGTGAGATTTTTCATCTAATATGAGCTGTATTTGAGACATGGGGAGACAAAAAAGAAAAGACAAACTAACCTTGAGGTGCTTTTGAGCACCACCCACCAGCTGGCTCAAGTTCACCTTTAGTCAGCACAAAGGGGGATTCTCAATTTTATTGGTTTTCAATATTGCATGTAGTGTTGTAATTACTGTAAAGTCACATGAGAAATATTTTTATCTTCTAATGAGTTGAAACCTGGCTCAAACCAACATACCTAGCATCTATATCTGTCTTTTTCCAGATTGACTTGGTACACACCATTGGAGAGAGTGCAGCCATGGGGGCCTCTGGAGTGGTTCTATGGGGAGATATGGACTTTGCACGCACCATGGTGAGTATTTCATTCCCAGACATGTAAATACATTCAGTTGAGGACATGTAACAATTGGCTGTGAGCTGGAGACAATATTCTATGATGACCCAACCCTGTAACTTGGTTGTATTAAGTCATTCCCACCTTCTGACAACTTTCTCAGATAATCCACTGGACCTGGTCATTGTAGTGTGAGAATATAAACCTGTTACTTCATGGCAGAACTCATTAATATGCCTAGATCCCTTGTTAATTTTACTACATTTTCAGAGAATATGAAGATGCTGAATTTATTCTTAAACTCTCTTAACATGTGTTTGTACTTTTTCTATTAGGAGCGCTGTGAGGCTCTGAAGGATTACATTGACAAGGAGCTTGGAAGATACGTTCTAAACACTACTACAGCAGCCATGTTGTGCAGCAGGGTTATATGCAGTGGCCATGGACGTTGTGTGCGGAAGGACCCTGAATCCAGAACTTATCTACAGCTTGATCCCAGAAGCTTTGAAGTTCTCTCTATTCTTAGTTCCACAGGATCTGTATTAACAGCACGTGGAGAATTGCATTCTGAAGATGTGCAAAGCATGAAAGAGCAGTTCACATGTCAGTGCTACAAGGGATGGATGGGGTCCCATTGTCAGGAAAAATCAGGCTTTTAGATTGGGAATTGGGAGGTATTCTTTCTTCCTCCTTTTTTTTCATTATATTTCAACAGAAGGTGCTGATTCACACTTGAAATCCTCAGGTACTACATCTGAATGGATATTCTTATATTAGATGAGAGTGAGAGTTTCAATAGGCTAATTCAATTGTTGCATTCCCCATATAATGTCTACACCCGTGCACTTTTCAGTGGATAATCACAAAGCAGAAATTAAGAGTTGGTACTGTGAAGTCAACGTTTATCTCTGGGAGTCAACCAACAGAGTTTACTGGTTGGCCAGCTTCTAGGCTGCCATGATTTTGGGGCCCGGCCTTACCTATACTTAGCAGGTTCACGGCAGGCGTCAGATCTCATCGATCATTGGCCTCAGGAATGAAAGCTAATTGGCAAAGAGCCGTTGGTAGGTGCTCAGAGGGGAGAAGGAGTCAAAGCCAGGATGGGGAGAGGCCAGGCCAGCAGTGCGCTATAATATTTCTGTGGAGCCAGGAAAGCACTCCTGTTCCCTCTTGACTCCACAAGTGAAATCAATACCTTTATGACCTGAATGCCAGTACCCTTGGGCAGAGAATTTTCATGGTACCTTACATCTATGTGTTCCATAAAATTGCAATCGAGATCCTAACTGCCATTTGGGTTCTAATTTGCATGGGAAAAGGTCTATCTCTGTTTCAGCCAGCCTCTTCAGCACCCCAGTGATAAGGGGACCAGCCTAGCCCCTTCCCATCCTATTAATACTGATTTTCCCCAAGTGAAAATTGGTCCCTTAGACGCTTTTTTACTCTCATCTCCTGTCGTAACTCCATCACCACCATCCTACCTGAATCAGCTAACACAGCTTCAGGAATTGAAACCTATTGTAAGAATATTGCCAAGCCTCAGCCAGATATTTACAGTATATCGCTAAAGGTATTACTTAAAGCATTTCTCTATTTTACTTTGCTCACCAGCAAATACTTAATTTTCTGTCATCACTTTTACAGTCTCAAATCCCAAGAATGACATCAAAACTGCAGATCCAGGATCTGCTCCTTTTTAACGCATTGAACACAAAGGTCAAGATTGGCTGTGTTTCTTCTATCTAGTTGAATAGTCTGTCAGTACTCACTGTAGACACCTTCATCTGAATAATATCCAATTGGGCAAGATAGCTTCAGGACCCATGGAACTGATGTACCTCAGCAAGGAGTCAGCAGCTTCCAGCAGTAAAGAGGGACAAAATTGGCAGAGAAGGGTAATGGATATGTCAACCTGATAGAAAGTATCCATGTCAGCAAAACCAGCTAATGTGTACATTTTTAGTCTTCATGATGATACACTAAAACTTAGTAATTAAGGGAACTATTGCTGAGCTTTTAGGCACTCAGCCTTGGCAACAATATGCGCCAAAATTGTACCCCAGAAACCCTGCTATTGTGTTTCCCAGAGGAACATTTGTTCTGCAACACACGCTATAGCCTGAAATTAGTCATTTTGGGTTTGTGCCTGTATGTGGCATGGCTGCACCCACACCAAGGGCAGGGTGGATTAGTTACACTGAAAACTAAGTGGCCAAACAAATTGCTATAGGATCCTAGTGTCTGGAAAACTGGCAGTAAGACCTAGACCCAATGAAAATATAGAAATAGTAGGTGAAAAAGCCAAGGAAATATTGTTATGATCTTCGTCATAACCAATAACTTATTAAAAAAATAAATAAATCTGAAATCCCAATTATTTACTGAAGGAATTAAGCCACAAGATTCTACAGTTTAAAACAAAAGAATTTTAACCACACAGGAGTCAAACAAAGCAAACACTAAATAGTATCTTAGGTAACCACCTATACTCTTAAAAACCAAAATCAACATAAGTTATACATGAACTAACACGCAAATTGCGGTCGATTATAAACTATAAATTACACAAATGTGTACAACTGTGTTACAACTAAGACTGACCTTATTAATTGGCTCAGCATATATGCCATCAATCTCAGTCACAAAGTCCTTCAAAACTCTGTGTTCCTCACAGAGTTTCAGCTCCTCCTCTTCTAGGATTTAGCCTGACCCCAGCTGACAGCAGCGCACAACCAACCCGAGTTCCCCAAGCACAGTCTTCACCAAAAGTGGCACATGTCTACACAACCTCCTCAACTCTGCTTATGATGGTCTGGAGGGCGTAGATCTATGAATGCTATCTTCAAGTAACAGAAACAGCCACACCAACTGTATGTTTGCGCATTCTCAGCTTCTGGATCTAGCCTCCATCTTGTTCAGCCTGCTAGTACTGCACGACTGGAATCAACACAGATGGCTCTGTGTCCTTTTATATGGGCTGGGATTTTCTGGTCCCACCTGTGCAGTTGCTAATGGCAGCAACCATCACAGGCGGGAACAGAAAATTTGGAGAAGCAGCCAAAAGTCCATTGACTTTTGGTGGGACCAGAAATTCTTGTCCATGGTTTCAACCAGTTTCAGTCTCTTAGAAGTTCTGCTTTCCAATCTCAATTTCAGTCTTAGTTTCCTTAGAAATTGGAAAGATCAGTTTTCTTTCTCAGTTTCTCTTTTCAATTAGGGTCTGTCTGAAAAATACAAGCTTTGAAACCATGTATTCCATCACAATATGGAGACCTGTTCTAAATCATCCACCTGTGTCATTGTACAGCTCACAACTTGGAGTTGCAGAAGAGTCTGGCCTTCCAATGTTTCCTTCCTTCCTCCTCATGTACATCTTCCAACCCTCTCAGCCAATATTGACATAGAACGGGGAAAGCAAAGAGAATAAACATAATAAAATACCTCTGACTTGCTGCATTCCAAAGTTGCTAAACTTTTCCTTAATATGCCAAAACACTCAGTGCATAATGAAGTTTTTACTTAATTCCCAGCAAGTGTCCGCCTCTAGTTGTCTTTGAGAAGGTGCTGGTGAACAGCTTTGTTAAACATAACTGAGTGACTTGCTCAGCCATTTCAAAAGGCAGTTAAGAGTCAATCACATTTCTGTGGGTCTGGAGCCACATAGAGATCAGACCAGGTATGGACACCAGATTTTGTTTCCGAAGTATATCATTGAAACAGATTAGATTTTGCAACAATGCAGAGTTTCATGGTCACAATTACTGATATGTAATTAATTGAATTTAAATTCCCCAGCTGCCATAGTGGAATTTGAACCTGTATCTCTGGATCGTTATTCCAAACCTCTGGATTACTAGGCCAATAACAGAAACACTATGCTACTGTACTCAAAGCTGCTGCATCACTTCAACATAAAAGTGGTACATTGACTTTTTCTTTCTTATACTTCTCTAATTATCCTCAATTGTCAGGACAGAGGGATAGGGGAAAGCGGTCTTTGGTCATCAAGAGCTAATATAAGTGATCAAAAATAAAGATACATTATCTTAATGTGGTTTATTACATTCCTTTGCAAGCACCAGTGTTAGCACATCTTGTATCAAAAAAACAGTAAAAATTTTGTGTTCATGGCTTTTCACATGTAAAAGCTGGTTACAAATCTAGCTTGAAATAGGGTGAAAGGCACCTCTTTCTCCAATCTTACACCAATAAATTTGATGTAGTATCAATCCAGTCTACAGACTAGAATTGCAGAGTTCAGGATTAGTTGTCAAAGCACACAACAGGTGCAATAGTGTGTGATCTTCTACAATTGGACATAAATCACATTCTAGTAGCAGTGCAAAGGAAGCCGTACCTCGTGGCCGCTCCATATCCTCACCTCTGAATCACAAGGTTCTGAGTTTAAGTCCCATTCCAGGGCTTGAGTACAGAATCAAGGCTGACGCTTCAGTGTAGTACAGAGGGAGTATTGCACTATTGAAGGTGCAGCCTTTTGGATGAGATGTTAAACTGAGGTCCCACCTGTCTGGGTGAATGTAAAAGATCCCATGGCACTCTTTTTCAAAGAAGATTTATTGGAGTTATATCCAGTGTCCTGGCCAATGCTTGTCCCTCAGTCATTCTTTCAAAAAGCAGATTATCCGGTCACTATCACCTTACTGCTTCATTCATAAGTGTTGGCGGAATACGAATGTTACTCTGTGATGCCGACCCAAAAGAAACAAAGTGCTTAGTTCCACATATAAAAGGAAGCTTGTGTGAACACGGATAACTCTAACAACAATCAGTACAAAAGTTCATTATGGATAATAAGTGTGCTCCAGAGTACAGCCTTACTGAAGTCCTGTCTGGGCTCATTACCTCATCTTCAAAGCACAAGCATTATACATGCCTGCAAGGGTCATTGGCCCCCAAAGTTGCCAAATGGAAACACTTCATACAAATAACAGTGCAGGTCGTCTTGCTGCCTGATGTTAAAACTAATTTGTTGAGTGAATTACCTAGTCTATTTATCTGTTGTACAATCAAAGCTGTTTTTCCTAAACCTTTGATTCCTTATAGTATTATTTTTCAATATTCTGTTGATCAGATGCTTACAATGTACTGCAGTTATACTTGTGTGGAGACTTCTTTGATGCAGCAATGCAGAAGAGCCAGAAGTCTCAGTTGCATGCTGTAATTCCTCACACATTGAGCCTCTGGTCACACCAGTGCTGCTTATCAGTTTGGTGTTGAGATGTCCAGGTTATCCTCTGCACAGATGGAAAGTTACAGACTGTGTCAACTCAGGGCTGCCCTAGCAGCCAATCCCAAAACCGTACTGAAGGTGATCTAAGCAAAGCTTGTCCACTTGCTCTCTCAACTGCATAGGTACACCATAAGAAAGGGAAAGGGGAGAAAAGGAGTGTACGAAAATATAGGCTTAGAAGAGGACAAACAAGTTTAATGCTCAAAAGGGCTAAATAGCTAAAGAAATCTTCAGCTGAAAAAGTTTTGTAAAATAAACTGCGCAAAAGGCTTAAATGTGTTTTTAGATTACACTGGTTACAGGGTAGCAATAGCTTAAAAGCTAAGAAAAACCATGAGGTATCTTATCATTGCAAACAAAAGAAAAGTCATTGAGTTAAAGAAGTACTGTTGCAATTAAGATACTCATTTTGCTGCAAATGTTTTGCGAGTCTCTGCTAGTTTTCCAATATTAGGATTCACTAGAATGCATTTTACTATTAAGTTTTACTGTACTTTATTCTCATTATTTCTTTATTAAAATTAGTAAAAAGAATGATGTTTAGGCTTGAATTTCTTTACAGTTAGAATTTTATCAGTTTCACAATCTATAGGATGAACCTGCCCAAACAGCCAAGTCTGAATGAGTATCAGCATCTCAGATTAAAGAAGAATAATTGTTGCAGTATTAAAGTGTCACCTGTTGTAGCAAATGCTGTAAGCCAAAAAGAGGAAAGCATTACAACATGAAAATGTCAATAACAAAATTTCCATTATGTACACCTTAGCCATAGTCATCTGCACTAGGGCATCACAACCAAACGTAAAGCTTTCCATCATGAGCTGTTCTTCATCCTTACCGGCTGAAGAGCAAAAGGGAAGGAGAAATTAATGGGCTGAAACAACAGTAGCGATATTAGAAAGGGTGGGCAGGAACATTTAGGATATAAGTAGGGAACTCAAAATTAACTCAGGGTGGAGCATTGAAGGAGGGGCACTTGATGGCTGAATATGGACAAAATTGTAGAGAGTGTGCAGAATGGAGTCACAGCTTCTGCCCAAAGGACAATGGGTAATATAATTTGCAGTTACACATCCAAAACTGCTTTCTAAATACTGGAATCTCCTAATTCGTACTTGTGCCAAGTCATAACAATGACCAATATGGTGTCAGTGTTAAACAATTGAACAGTGTATCCAAGAGACTATAAGAAGGAATTGAAATTTCAAAGAGCTTAAAATATTGTGCTGTTTTTACATTGCAGCATACTGAGAATGTGTTTGATCAGCAGTCAATTAAAGCAAACCTGGTGGAACTACGATCTACATTTAAAATGAAGCCTGATGGCTTTGAATTTTTAATCCATGGTGTTTGGATGCTTATCAATAAACATTCTAAATGGAGAAGCAAAATGGTGTGTGCATGATACTTGCAGTATGTTGGGAATCATGACATGTTTATAAAGGCAGGCTTGGTAGCAGGCACATACTGCCAAGGGAGAGTACATTTTTAAACTTCCTATTATGTTGTTTGTGGTTTTTTTGAGGTGTAAAGTGTGGTTCAACCAAACATGAGCCACATTGCGATGAGGTCAGTGCTGCTTGGCTTTTGAATTGAAAGCATTCTGTGGTGAACTTTGACCTGTAAGGCTAAAGTCAGACTGGTTTTGATAATGTTACTAGCGGAATGATTTGTTCTTTCTGGTCGATATAACATTTGGAGAATGGAGCCACAGAACCTTAAAGCACAGAAGGAGATTATTTGGACCACTTTATCAATACAAAAACTAATCCTGCACAACGTTATATGTTTTTTAAAAAATAATTATTGTTGATGTCCTTTGAGCAACTTAATATATCTCACCACAATCTTGCAGCTGTTATGTACACAGTCATATCCTGCTTTTTAAAGATTGAGAAGTTTTGACATTGAATACCAATCACACCAGAACAAGTGACTCTGTGCCTCCAAATAAAACTAAACCCAAGCAGAAAATTAGAACTAAGTCGATGGTACAAACCTAAGAGTGTTAGGACAGAGTTTCAAATAATTCCAAATGGATGAAGATATTAGTTATTCAACTTGTGACAGTAAAACATATGAACATTATTATGAAGATCAGTTCATCAAGGTTTACAAAACAAGATGTTGTGGCCAAGCACAAAAAAAGACTTGCATTTATGTAGTGACTTTCACTACCTCAGGATATCTTAAAGCACTTTAGAGCCAATTAAGTACTTTTCGAAGTGCAGTCATCTGTAATGGAGGAAAATTGGCAGCCTCATTAAAGTACACAGCCAGTGCCACAAGCAGCAATGTGATAATCACCAGATCATTGGTTTTAATGATATTGAGGGATAAATATTGGCCAGGGCACCAGGGACACTTCCCTTTTCATGCTTGAAATAGTACCATAAGAACATAAGGAATAGGAGTAGGAATAGGACTATTAACATCCTGGGAATTACCATTGGCCAGAAATTGAACTGGACCAGCCATATAAACACTGTGGCTACAAGAGCAGGTCAGAGGCTGGGAATTCTATGGAGAGCAACTCACCCCCTGATTCCCCAAAGCCTGTCCACCACCTACAAGGCACAAGTCAGCACTGTGATGGAATACTGTCCACTTGCCTGGATGAGTGCAGCTCCAACATTCAAGAAGCTGAACACCATCTTGACAAAGTGGCCTGTGTGATTGGCACCACATCCACCACCTTCAACATCCACGACTGAAGCACAGCGGCATCTAGTAGATACACTGCAGCAACTCACCAAGGCTCCTTCAACAGCATCTTCCAAACTCGTGACTCCACCACCTAGAAGTTCAAGGGCGGCAGATGCAAGGGAAAACCACCACCTGTAAGTTCCCCTCCAAGTCACACACCATCCTGTTTTGGAACTGCATCACTATCCTTCACTGTCACTGGGTTAAAATCCTGGAACCCCCCCTCCCTAACAGTACTGTGGGTGGTCTTACAGCACATGGACTGGAGCGGTTCAAGAAGGCAGCTCACTACCACTTTATCAGGGGCAATTGGGGATGAACAATAAAAGCTGACCTAGCCAACGATGCCCACATCCCATGCATGAATAAAAAAGGTTCAGGTCCACTCAGTCATTCAATAAAACCATGGCAGATCTGATTGTAGTCTCTATTCTACTTTCCTGCCTGACCTCATAACACTTGAACCCCTTGTACATCAAAAATCTAATATATATTCAATGTCCCAGCCTCCACGAGGTACAGAATTCTGGAAATTCACGACCCTATGAGAGAAGAAATTCTTGCTTAGATGGGAGACTCTTTATTCTGAAACTGTGTACCCTAGTTCTAGATTCCTGCACAAGGGGAAACATCTCTCAGCATCTACCCTGTCAAGTTCGCTCAGAATTTTAATTTATTTCAATAAGATCACCTTTCATCTTCTAAACTCCAATGAGTATCGGCCCAATCTGCTTAACATTTCTTCATAAGACAATCCCTTTATCCCAGAAGTCAGCCCAGTGAACCTTCTCTGAATTTCTTCTAATGGAGTTACGTTCCTCCTTAAATAAGGAGACCAAAACTGTATGCAATACTCCAGGTGTGGTCTCCTCAATGGCCTGTACAGTTACAGCAAGACTTCCTACTTTTATACTACATCTCCCTCCCAGTCAAGGCCAATATTCCATTTGCTTTCCGAATTACTTGCTGAATCTGCATGCTACTTTTTTGTGAATCATGTTCAAGGACATCCAGATCCCTCTGTACCACAGCATTCTGTAGTTGCTCCACACCTAAATAATATTCAGCCTCAAGGGTCTTTTATGTCCACCTTAGAGGATGTGCAGGTTCTCAGTCTCATCCAAAAGCTGGCACTTCTTATAGTGCAGCGCTCCCTCAGTATTGCACCAGTGTATTACCTTTGCTTTTGTACTCAAGTCCCCAGACTATGACTCTGAACCTACAATCTTCTGACTCAGAGGCAGGCTTGCTACTGCTGACCCATGGCTAAGGATATCTTCAAGGGAGAAGGAACATTAAAAAATACTTTGTGTCTTCAAATTGATCCAACGTCTCATCAAGACAGCTTTTTGTATTCATTCATGGGATGTGGGCATTGCTGATTAGGCCAGCATTTACTGTCCATCTCTAATTGCCTTTGAGAAGGTGGTGGTGAACTGCTTTCTTGAACCACTGCAGTTCAGGTAAATCCACAGTGCTGTTGGGGAGGGAGTTCCAGGATTTTGACCCAGTGACAGTGAAGGAACAGTGATATATTTCCAAGTCAGGATGGTGAGTGATTTGGAAGGGAACTTCCAGGTGGTGGTGTTCCCATGTGTCTGCTGCTCTTGTCCTTCTGGATGGTAGTGGTTCTGGGTTTGGAAGTGCTGTCTAAGGAGCCTTGGTGAGTTCCTGCAGTGTATCTTATAGATGGTAACACTGCTGCCACTGAGTGTCGGTGGTGGAGGGAGTGGGATGACAATCAAGCAGGCTGTTTAGTCCTAGATGGTTACGAGCTTCTTGAGCGTTGTCGGAGCTGCACTCATCCAGGCGAGTGAAGAGTATTCCATTACACTCTAGACTTGTGCCTTGTAGATGCTGGACAGGCTCTGGGGAGTCAGGAGATGAGTTGCTCGCTGCAGGATTCCTAGCCTTTGACCTGCTCTTGTAGCCACAGTACTTTTATGGCTTGTCCAGTTCAGTTTCTAGTCAATGGTAACCCCCAGAATATTGATGGAGTGGGAAATTCAGCAATGGTAATGCTTTGAATGTCAAAGGGTGAATGTTAGGTTCTCTCTTGTTGGAGATGGTAATTGCCTGGCACTTGTGAGGCACTAATATTACTTGCCACTTATCAACCCAAACCATAATGTTGTCCAGGTCTTGTTGCATTTAGACATGGACTTTTTCAGTGTCTGAGGAGTCGCAAATGGTGCTGAACATTGTGCAATCATCAGCGAACATCTTCACTTCTGACCTTATGATGGAAGGAAGGTCATTGATGATGCAGCTGAAGATGGTTGGGCCAAGGACACTACTCTGAGGAACTTGCAGGGAACATAAATGCAGACTGTAAAAGCTTCTGTAAGCATGTATACAGTCTGAAACAGGAAAATTTATAATAGAAAACAAGGAACTGGCAGAGAAATTGAACAACTACTTTAGTTCTGTCTTTGCAGAGGAAGACACAAATAACTTTCCAGAATTACTAGGGAACCAAGGGTCTAGCGAAAAGGAGGAATTGAAGGAAATTAGTATTACTAAAATAATAGTGCTGGAGAAGTTAATGGGACTGAAAGCCAATAAAAAGGCAGGGCCCAATAATCTTCATCCCAGGGTACTAAAAGAGGTGGCCATGGTAATAGTGGATGCGTTCATTGTCATCTTCCACAATTCTATAGATTCTGGAACAATCCTGGCAGATTGGAGGGTGGCAAATGTAACCCCACTATTTAAAAAGGGAGGGAGAGCGAAAACATTGAATTACAGACTGGTTAGCCGAACCTCAGTAGTAGGGAATATGCTAGAGTGTATTATAAAGGATGTGATAACAAGACACTTAGAAAATATCAACAGGATTAGATAAAGTCAAATGTATTTATGAAAGGGAAATCATGTTTGACAAACCTACTGGAGTTCTTTGAGGACGTAACTAGCAGAATAAATAAGGGAGAACCAGTGGATGTGGTGTACTTGGATTTTTGGAAAGCTTTTGATGAAGTCCCACATAAGAGGTTCATGTGTAAAATTAAAGCACATGGGATTGAGGGTAATATCTTGTCATGGATTGAGAATTGGTTAGCAGACAGGAAACAGAGAGTAGGAATAAATGAGTCTTTCTCAGAGTAGCAGGCAGTGACTAGTGGGGTACTGCAGGGTGTTATGACCCCACAGTTGGTAAAGCTGACTTCTTAAAAAATCCCAGAGGGAAAATTTAAACAACTGTCATAACCTATATTTTAAGTGATATGTTTGAGATGCAACTCTAAATTCAGGAATCAGACCACCAGTTCTCAAGAGGTTTTATATGAAACTAAATGAAACATTTTATTAATTTACACAAGTTAAATATATACACATGGCTACAAATTACTACAATCATAACTTTTAACAAATTTCCAAACTGATCTCCATCAAGGCAACAGCAACCCATAGACTTAACCAGACACCAGGCAAAGCATTTTCACCTTACAAATTCAAAATGAGGTTCCTTCTACTTTGGTTTCTGTGGAGATAGTTGGAGGCTTACAGCTACTTTGATCTTACATTGCATCTGCCCTGCACTCACAAAATTGCTGAAGTTATACTTTGCCCATCTCATTGAATGAAAATTCTCATTGTATCACCAGTCTCTTTGAACTCCACCTCTTCCAACAATAAAACCCCTTTCATTGTATCAATTTTATTAGTCTTCTTCTTATCGTGTCCATGGACAGTCTATACACGGCCCAGCCAGAACTGGACACATTTATGCGCCTTGTTGTTGAAACCGGTAAAATCTGCAACAGTGCAGGGTTCCTCTAGCGATAGGCATTGCAGGAGATGTTGCATAGTCCACATTCACAAGTTGTCGGGCTGCTTGTATATCCCCATTCGCTTAGTGACACATTTGAATGACCTACACCAGTCCTAAGTCTGTTAAGGCACTTCCAGGTTGCCCAATTGCAAATAGCTCCTGGGGGAAGGCTTTCATCTGGTAGAATTTCCATCGCTAGGGGTTGTTCGAGACTGGTGAGCCAGTCTTTCCACAAGGCGATGGGGTTGATTGTAATGGAACAACACTGTTCATGAAGCGCTTCCTTGACTTTAGGCGGCTGGGTGTAGGTGTATGACCATGTAGAGGGTGCCTCTCATCTGATGTTTGACGGAGTTCCTCTTTCTTGCTGGCTACCGTTCTTCTTATATCAGGGGGAGCGATACCCACCAGGATATATAGGCTGTTGGTGTTTGTTGGTTTTAAACAACCTGTGATAAGTCGGCAGCTTGCATTCAGATCGGCATCCATCTTCTTGGCATGAGTAGATCTTTCCCATGCAGGGCAGGCGTATTCGGCAGTGGAATAGCAAAGAGCAAGTGCACTGGTTCGCAATGTTTTCGAGCTTGCTCCCCATTTTGTGTTAGTGAGCTTATTCAGGATGTTGTTTCGTGTGCTCACTTTTGCCTTTGTCTTTTCGATGTAGTTCTTGAAGGTGAGGCATCTGTCAAGTGTGGCTCCTAAGTAGATAAGGTGCTCGCAATGCGTCAGTGTTGCTCCACACCAGGTTACTTTAAGCTGGCGTTTGGCTTCACGGTTTCTGAGGTGGAATGCACAAACTTGTGTCTTTGATGGGTTTGGGCGAAGGTGGTCTTCTTCATAGTAGGATCTTAGTCTCTCCAAGGCCACAGAAAGCTGTTTCTTCATGGTGTTAAAATCAGTGCTTTGAGCACTGATACATAAGTCATCAGCATATATAAAACAGCGTGTGACACCGTCTATAGGTTGGTCATTCGTGTAGATGTTGTACAGCAGCGGTGCAAGCACGCTTCCCTGAAAAAGACCATTCTTCTGAATATGCCACCTGCTGTGCTTCCCACCTAGTTCAACATAGAACCGGCGATTCTGAAGCTTCCTTACTAACAGCTCTGTTAAGTGAATATCTTTTGTCATCTCTAGGATCTTGCAGAGAAGACGTCCATGGTTCACTGTATCGTATGCTGCTGACAGGTCTACAAAAACAGCATCTGTTATCATCCCTTGCTCAAAACCATCTTCGATATGTTGTGTGAGGTTGAGCAGTTGGCTTGTTGTTGATTTGCCGGGGCGGAAACCTGCTTGGTCTGGAATGATCTTCTCATCTACAGTTGGTGCTATCCTATTGAGTATCAGGTGTTCAAACAGCTTATTGGTGTGGCAAAGCAGTGAAATTGGCTGAAAACTCTTAGGATCTGAGGGATCTTTTCCAGGCTTTAATAGTGCTATTACATGTGCCTTCTGCCAAATATTAGATAGCTTGTATGTTGCCAGACAGTGGTTGAACAATTGTAGGAGCCATTTCTTTGCTTGCTGTCCAAAATGCTTTATCTGCTCCATTGCTGTGCTGTCAAGACCAATTGCTTTCCCGTGTTTTAGACTAGATATACCAGTTTCCAGCATTTCCATGGTGAATGGTCCAGTGAAGTCAGGGTCATCGCTGTACTTCTTCCTATCTAGTTGTGCTCTTGGTTGTTTCTTGGTGATTTTTCCATTTTGGAGCAACTGGTGTGCAACTTGGTTAGCAGACACATTTGGATGTTGGGCAGCTTTCTTGGGATCGCTTCCAACTTTGCGTATGAGAGACCATGACTTCTTGCTGTTTTTTGTAAAATCTGTTGTCTCTATTAAGGTGTCCCAGGTGTTTTGATGTTCTTGAGAGATACTTAACATTACCCTCTCACCGGTATTGTTTCCTCTGAGAAGGGGTCAGATTCAAACATTGAGACATACTCCCAGCAGAGTTCAGCATTCTCCTTGGTGAGACCAGAGATGTAGTGTGCTCTACAACCTCGGGGGATCTTCCTTCTGGCTGTTTTCTGGACAGCTTTTGCAAACAGGTTGTAGCACTCAGGTAATGGTTTAATGCGTTTAACCTTGTGATCAAGTGCTCGTGTGAACCCATTCCAATCGGCCTTCTTGAAGTTGAAGCGCCTTTTGAATGGTATGACGGTTGGTAACACTGCTGCATTTACCTGGATACCAATAGGACGGTGTTGTGTCTGTGGTATTGGATCTGTGACAAGCTTCTTGCAGAGGCCAGCGATGTTGTTGCTGACAATGGCAAGATCTGGGTTATAACTACACTTCCAGCGGGCACTGTGGAAGGAGGCTGGCAATTTAGGATTGTGGATGAGACTAAGCTGGTTAGCATCCATCCATTCTTCAACTGCTTCTCCATCATTGTTAGACTCCTTGTACCCCCATTGGGTACCGTGGCTATTAAAGTCTCCAATGATGATTTGTGGTTTACTGTGCAGGTTGGGTACAGGGTTAGAGAAGCTGAAACCAGTGCCAGGTGGCTTGTTCACTGAGGTCACTACTACTTTGCTCAGCTCTACAGTTAGAATTTCGATGCTGTCTTCCTGTTTTAGAAGTGGCTTCTACAACTGAACCAGCTCTAACAAATACAGCACTGCCATATTATCGATGAGGTCTTTCAATAACCAGGGACGTTCCTGGTATTTTTGGGCAGTTGTTCTCACTTCCTCTGTGTGTCTCCTATGGGCAGAGGACATCACACTGCAACTCATTGCATAATGTAGCGAGGATGTTTTGTTTAGCTTCAGAGAACCCTTTAATGTTAGCAGATATAACAGTCAATGCCGGTCTTGAAGAAGACCCGTGTTTCTGACATCAACGACTTCCGTCTTCAGGCATGATGTTGGTACTTGATCAAATCAGCGATACGAAAATGCTGTATACTCTACTTGTTGTGCATGGTGGTGGTAGAATTGGTTGAAACAGGGCCGCAACGTGAACGCTTCTACCTTGATCCCAATTTTATTAGTAATCTAAACATATTGCTTGGTCTCTGCTAGCTAGGTGCCAGATTTCACCCCACTTCTTGAATACCGTATTCAGAAAATGCAAATGCACTCTACCTCTCTTACATCTCAAAACTAATACACATCAAAGCACTCAGACTAGCTGGCTTTAATCCAATTAAGACACACCCACAGACTAAACCTCTATTTTAAAAGAAAAATATTTTCCAATAATATATATATTAATAGCTTCATGACAAGAGATAAATGCTTGGGACCAGCTAGTCACAATATATATCAATTATTTAGATGAGGGAACTAAATGTAATTTTTCCAAGATTGCTGACGACATGAAATTTGGTGGGACTGTGAACAGTGAGGAGGGTGTTAAGAGGCTTCAAGGTGATTTAGGCAGGTTGAGTAAGTGGCCAAATACATGGCAGATGCATTATAATGTGGATAAGTGTGAAGTTATCCACTTTGGTAGGAAAAACAGAATGGCAGAGTATTATTTAAATGATGATAGATTGAGAAGTGTTGATGTACAAAGGGACTTGGATGTCCCTGTACACCAATCACTGAAAGCAAGCATGCAGTTGCAGAAGGCAAATGGTATGTTGGCCTTCATTTCGAGAGGACGTGAGTACAGGAGCAAGGATGTCTTACTGCAGCTGTACAGGGCCTTGGTGAGACCACACCTGGAGTATTGTGTGCAGTTTTGGTCACCTTGCTTAAGAAAGAATTTCTTGCCATAGAGGGAGTGCAGCAAAGGTTCACCAGAGTGATTCCTGGGATGGCAGGATTGTCGTATGAGGAGAGATTGGGTCAACTAGGCCTGTATTTGCTGCAGTTTAGAAGAATGAGAGGACATCTCATTGAAACATATAAAATTCTGATAGGGCTGGACAGACTGGATGTAGGTATGATACTTCCTCTCTCAGGGGCTCTAAAACAAGGGGTTACAGTCTCAGGATACAGGGTAGTCCATTTAGGACTGAGATGAAGAGATACTTTTTCACTTTTGGGGATGGCGAACCTATGGAATTCTCTAACACAGACGGCTGAGGAGGCCAAGTCACTGAATATATTTAAGAAGGAAATAGATAGATTTCTGGACTCTAAAGGTGTCAAGGAGTATGGGGAGAGTGCAGGAATATGGCGTTGAGATGGAGGATCAGCCATGATCAGACTGAAGGGTAGAGCAGGCTCAAAGGGCCAAATTACCTACTCCTGCTCTGATTTTCTATGTTTCTCTGTTTCCTGCAGTGATGTCCTGGGACTGGGAAGATTGACCTCCAACCACCACAACCATCTTCCTTTGTGCTAGGTATGACTCCAACCAGTGGAGAGTTTACCCCCTGATTCCCATTGATGCCAGTTTTGCTAGGTGATGCTGCCTTAATGTCAAGGGCAGTCATTCTCACCTCACCTCAGGAGTTCAGCTCTTTTGTCCATGTTTGAACCAAGGCTGTAAATAAGGTCAGGAGCTGGGTGGCCCTGGTGGAACCCAAAGTGAGCATCAGTGAGCAGGTTATTGCTAAGCAAGTGCCGCTTAATAGCACTGTTGGTGACCTCTTCCATTTCTTTACTGATGATCAAGAGTAGACTGATGGGGCGTAATTGGCTGGGTTGGACTTGTCCTGCTTTTTGTGTACAGGACGTACCTGGGCAATTTTTCACGTATCTGGGTAGATGCCAGTGTTGTGGCTGTACTGGAACAGCTTGGCTAGGGGCGCAGCAACTTCTGGAGCACAAGTCTTCAGGACTATTGCCGGAATATTGTCAGGGCCCATAGCTTTTGCAGTATCCAGAGCCTGCAGCCATTTCTTGATATCACATGGAGTGAATCGAATTGGCTGAAGGCTTGCATCTGTGATGCTGGGGACCTCCGGAGGAGGCTGAGATGGATCATCCACTCGGCACTTCTGGCTGAAGATTGTCTCAAATGCTTCAGCCTTATCTTTTGCACTGATGTGCTGGGCTCCTGCATCATTGAGGATGGGAATATTTGTGGAGCCTCCTCCTGCAGTGAGTTGTTTAATTGTCCACCAGCATTCACGACTGGATATGGCAGGACTGCAGATCTTAGATCTGATCTGTTGGTTGTGGAGTTGCTTAGCCCTGTCTATCACTTGCTGCTTATGCTGTTTGGCACGCAAGTAGTCCTGTGTTATAGATTCACCAGGTTGACACCTCATTTTTAGGTATGCCTGATGCTGCTCCTGGCATGCCCTCCTGCACTTTTCATTGAACCACGATTGATCCCCTGGCTTGATGGTAACAGTAGAGGGGGGGGATATGCCGGGCTATGAGATTACAGATTGTATTCGAGTACAATTCTGCTGCTGCTGATGGCCCACAGCACCTCAGTCTTGAGTAGCTCGATCTGTTCAAAATCTATCCCATTTAGCATGGTGGTAGTGCCACTGTTCTGCTTGAAGCTACATGAGGGTATCCTCAATGTGAAGCCAGGATTTCGTCTCCACAATGACTGTGCGATGGTCACTCCTACGATACTATAATGGACAGATGCATTTGCAGCGGCTAGGTTGGTGAGAATGAAGTCATGTATGTTTTTCACTCTTGTTGGTTCCCTCACCTCCTGCCGCAGACCCAGTCTAGCAGCTATGTTCTTTAGGACTTGGCCAGCTCAGTCAGTAGTGCTGCTACCAAGCCACTTGTGGTGATGGACATTGAAGTCTCCCACCCAGTGTACATTCCGCACCCTTGGCACCCTCAGTGCTTCCTCCATGTGGAGCACTGATTCATCAGCTGAGGGAGGGCAGTATGTGGTACAGCAGGAGGTTTCCTTGCCCATGTAATAATCTCAGGATTACTACCCGAGCCACGGGCAAACAGGCATAGTGGAAATAAAGTCAAGCAGTTAAATATGTGGCTCAAAGATTGGTGTGGGAGCAAGTGCCGCTTAATAGCACTGTTGGTGACCTCTTCCATTTCTTTACTGATGATCAAGAGTTCATGGGGCACTGGCACCAGTACTGGGGTAGAAGGGAGCTGTTCTGGTGGGATGGGCTTCACTTGAACCATGCTGGGATCAGTGTCCTGGCGAATTGAATAATTATGGCTGTAGAGAGGGCTTTAAACTAAATAGAGGGGGGAGGGTTTTAGAGAGGGTTACATAGGCTTACAAAGCAAAAGGATATGGCAGTATTGCAGGGCAACTATTTAAGTAATGATACCTAGACAGGAAGGGACAGAATGTACAAACATACAAAACAGCAGCAAATAAAGTTAAAGGTGGAAAAAATGGTAAAAAAAAACTAAAATTAATGGCTCTATACTTAAATGCACGTAGCATTTGGAACAAAACTGCACAAATAGAAGTTAATGGGTATGATCTTATCGCCATTATGGAGACATGCTTACAAGGAGATCTAAGCTGGGAACTAAATATTCAGGGGTATGTGACTTTTCGAAAGGACAGGCAGGAAGGAAAGCTTGGTGGGGTAGCTTTGTTAGTATGAGATGGAATAAGTACAATAGCAAGAAATGACTTTGGATTGGGAGATGTTGAAGCCATATGGGTGGAGGTAAGAAATAACAAGGGGAAGAAGTCTTTAGGCCTCCCAATAGTAGCTATACTGTAGGACAGAGAATAAATCAGGAGATAATGAGGGTATGTAAAAAAGGCAGTACATTAATTATGGGTGACTTTAATCTTCATGTAGATTAGGAAAATAAAATTGGCAGAGGTAGCCGCAAGCAAGAATTCATAGAGTGTATTTGGGACAGTTTCATGGAGCAATATGTTGTGGATCGAACCAGGGATCAGGCTATTTTGGATCTAGTAATGTGTAATGAGGCAGTTTAATAAATGATCTCAGAGTAAAAGATCCCATAGGAAAGAGTGGCCACAACATGGTAGAATTTAACACTCAGTTTGAGGGTGAGAAATTTGGGTCGGAAACAACTAGGCTAAACTTATATAAGGGTAATTACAATGGAATGAGGGCAGAGTTGGCTGGAGTGGACTGGGAAAGGAGTTTAGCAGAAAATGGCAGACGTTTAAGAAAATAGTTCATGACTCACAACAAAGGTGTATCCCAGTGAGGAAGAAGGATTTTAGGAAGGGGATAAACCAATCATGGTTAACCAAGGAAGTTAAGGATAGTATCAAATTGAAAGAAAAAATATACAATGTAGCAAAGATTACTGGTAAGCCAGCAGATTGGGAAAGTTTTAAAAGCCAACAAAAATGATCAAAAAAAAGGGAGAAAATAAACTTTGAGGGTAAAGTAGCACGCAATATGAATACAGACAGTAAGAGCTTCTTTAAATATATAAAAAGGAAGAGAGAGGCCAAAGTGAACATAAGCCTCTTAGAGAATGAGGTGGGGGAAATAATAATGGGGAACCATGAAATTGCAGAGGAGCTGAATAAATACTTTGCATCAGTCTGCATGGTTGGAGTCACAAATAGCTTTCTAAAAATATTAAATAATCAAGGGGCAAAAGTGGGGGCGGGGAGGAAATAAATACAATAACTATCACTAGAGAAAAAGCATTAGGGAAACTAATGATGCTAAAGGCCAATAAGTCCCCTGGACCTGATGGGTTGGTTGCATCCTAGGATATTAAAGGTAGTAGCTACAGAGATAGTGGATACACTGGTAGTAATCTTTCAAGAATCCTTAGATTCTGGAAAACTGCTAATGTAACACCCTTATTCAAAAGGGAGGGAGATGAAAAACAGTTAATTAAAGGGCAGTTAGCTTAACATATGTCATTGGGAAAATGTTAGAGCCTATTATAAAGGATGTAATAACAGAACATTTAGAAATGCATAATATAATCAAGCAGAGTCAACATGGTTTCATGAAAGGGAAATCATGCATGACAAATTTATTAGAATTACTTGAGGAGGTAACAAGCACGATAGATAAAGGGGAACCAATAGATGTTACCTATTTGGATTCCCAAAAGGCGTTCGATAAGGTACCCCCTGTAAGGCTATTTAATAAGATCCCATGGTACTGGGGGTAGTATATTAGTGTGGATAGACGATTGGCTAACTAATCGAAGACAGAGAGTTGGGATAAGGGGAGCATTTTTAGGATAGCAACCTGTAACTAATGGAGTGCCATGGGGATCAATGCTGGGACCACATTATTTGCAATATATATTACGACTTGGATGAGGGAAGTGAATGTACTATCGCCAAGTTTGCAGAAGACACAAAAATAAGTGGGAAGGCAAGTGGTGAGGATGACACAGAGTGTACAGAGGGATATAGCCAGGTTAAGTGAGTGGGCAAAATTTTGCAGATGGAATATAAGATGGGAAAATGTGAGGTTATGCACTTTGGCAGGAAGAATAGAGGAGGCTAATACTATTTAAAAGGAGAAAGACTGCAGAAAGCTGCAACACAGAGGGATTTGGGTATCCTAGTGCATGAATCACAAAAAGCTAACATACAAGTTCAACAGGCAATAGGGAAAGCAAATGGAATGTTGGTCTTTATTTCAAAGGGGATGATGTTTAAAAATAGGGAAGCCTTGCTAAAACTATACAAGGCACTAGTTAGAACACTCCTAGAATACTGTGAACAGCTTTGGTTCCCTTAACTAAGGAAAGATATATTGGCATTGGAAGCAGTCCAGAGAAAGTTCACTAGGTTGATCCTGGGTATGGAGGGATTTTCTTATGAGGAGAAGCTGAATAGGTTGGACCTGTACTCATTGGAGTTTAGAAGAATGAGAGGTGACCTTATTGAAACATAAGTTTCTTAGGGGGCTTGATAGGGTAGATGCTGAGAGGTTGTTCTCCTTGTGGGAGAGTCTAGGGCCAGAAGGCATAATCTCAGATTAAGGGGTCACCCATTTAAAACAGGGATGAGGAGGAATTTCTTCTCTTAGAGGGTAGTGAGTATGTGGAATTCTTTACTGCAGAGGGCTGTAGAGGATGGGTCATTAGGTATATTCAAGGCTGGGATAGACAGATTTTTAATCAGTGAGGGTATCCAGGGTTATGGGGAAAAGGCAGGAAAGTGGAGTTGAGGATTATCAGATCCTCAAGATCTCATTGAATGATGAAGCAGATTCGATGGGCCGAATGGCTGACTTTGGCTCCTATGTCTTATGGCTTAATAGCACTATTGATGACCCCTTCCATCACTTTTCTGATGATCGCAAATATACTAATGGGGTGGTACTTGGCTGGGTTGGATTTGTCCTGCATTTTGTGTACAGGATGTACCTGGGCAATTTTCCACATTGCCAGGTCGATGCCAATGTACTGGGACAGCTTGGCTGGGAGCATGGCTATTTCTGGAGTACAAGTCTTCAGTACTATTGCTGGAATGTTATCAGGACCCATAGCCTTTACAGTATCCAGTGCCTTCAGCCATTTCTTGATAACACATAGTGTAAATTGAACTGGCTGAAGACTGGCATCTGGGGACCTCAGGAGCAGGCCGAGATGGATCATCCACTCAGCACTTCTGACTGGAGACAATTGCAAATACTTCAGCCTTGTCTTTTGCACTGATGTGCTGGGTTGCTCCATCACTGAGGATGGGGGTATTTGTGGTGCTCCCTCCTCCAGTTAGTTGTCTGTCCACCACTATTCATTACTGACTTTTGTCTTGTAGATGGTGGACTGACATTGAGGAGTGAGAAGGTGAGTTATTCGCTGCAGAATTCCAAGCCTCTGACACTTGTAGTTACAATATTTATATGGCTGGTGGCCCAGTTAAGGGAGGTCTTGTGGCACAGTGGTAGTGTCCTTACCTCTAGGCCAGAAACTTTGGGTCCAAGCCCCACTTCAGGACTTGATCCTCAAGAAGGTGCGCTCATAGTGTGGCCAAACAGATTGATTATCAGACTGTAAG
Source organism: Carcharodon carcharias (assembly GCF_017639515.1). Lineage (NCBI taxonomy): Eukaryota > Metazoa > Chordata > Chondrichthyes > Lamniformes > Lamnidae > Carcharodon > Carcharodon carcharias. The sequence continues at coordinate 20,036,376 of NC_054473.1, read as the reverse complement.
TCTTTCCAATATACCTGATGACAGGCAGTAAGAGTGGGAGAGTTGCTTATTCAGCTATACTGCAGAAGGCAAACCACTGCAGGAGTTTGCCAAGCATAATCATGGACCAATCCAATGGAAGTGCATAGTCACCAACACCCTGTTAGGGTATGGTGCCTGAAGGAGGGGTTCAGTTAAGTTTATAGTCAATTGGAATATTGATGATGGGGGAATTGATGGTAATAATAATGAATGTTAAGGGGAGATGGTTAAATTCTCTCTTGATGGTGATGGCCATTGCCTGTTTCTGGACAGAAATAATGGGCAAAATGACAAAAAGGGATAACAAGAGAAAAAGTTAGTTTCAAAAAAAAACAGGCAACAGGTGGGCGGAAACTCCCCAAGTTTTAAATCCCACATAATCCCCGGCACGTGACATGTTCCCGCCCTCGCTTGGCGCCGGCGGAGTCACGTGGGTCCCGCTGCCCGCCAGGGCCGCGAGAGCGTCAGCCAGGATTGTGAGTCCGCGCTTGCGCCACGCGAGCGGGGCATGCCGGGTGATGTAGTTTCACCCCGGGGCAGCGGCCGCTGTCCAGGTGGGAATTCTGGCGCCGGCGCGGACTACAACTCCCGTCAGAGCCCGCGGCGCCGGCCGGCTGGAGAGCACAGTGTGGGAGTGAGAGGAAAGATGGTGGAGGTGTGTGCCTGGTTGTCCCGTCATCATAGCCAGAAAATCCGCAATATTAAGCATTGTAACCAGCGTGGCCGCTCATCTTTAACAGCTCTCGATCGTGTCAAGCCCAGTAACCGGTCCCAGAGGCGCTTGCCTTCTGTTGGCTGATATAGGGCCCCGCCAGCGAGAGAACCGTCCCGGCCGAGTCAAAGCGCCAAACACCAAGAGCGGAGATGCCGAAATCCCGGGGCCGGACTGGCCACAAAAAGGGTGAGGGCCAGGCTCGAGGTTCATTAGGGATATAATTCAGTGTGTACCAGGGCTGAAAGCTGGGGTCAGGTAGGTATGTTAACAGGCCGTGGGCTGGGTTCAGTAACTCCTGGGATGAGGGTGGGATGGGGGGTGTTGGGGTTGGCGTGAGGGGTAAGAGCCAAGCTCGGGGTTTGGTATCAACTGTGGATGAGAAATCCATGGTCTGGGTTAGATATTTACCGAGAGTGAGAGCTGGGGCCAGCGCTCCATGTGTTTGTACCTGGTGGGGAGGGGGATGGGGTGAGAGTCGGGGACATATTGGGCCATCACCCTCCCAAGTCCCCCTCCAAGCCACGTAGCATCCTGACTTGGAACTATATCGCCGTTCCTTCACTGTCACTGAGTCAGAGTCCTTGAACTCCCTCCCTATCAGAACGGTGGGTATACCTATGCCACATGGTCTACAGTGGTTCAAGAAGGCAGCTCACTACTGCCTTCTCAGGAGCAATTGGGGAATGGGTGAAAAACGCTGACCTAGGCAGTAATGCCCATATCCCAAGAAAGATTTTTTAGAATCTGTATGTAATGGACTGAGAGCTGGGGTTAGACTTCAATATGAACTGGGGTCAAGGTTTGATACATACCAAGATGTCGGGGTGGTGAGAGCTGGGGCTAGAGTTCAATAGGCACTCGTGGCAAATGCTGGGGCTAGTGTAGGTGTAGCATTATGGTCAGAGGTGAACTGGGGCCAACAACTGACTTTTAACAAGGTGATCAAATATGCAAAGACTTGTATTATACAGGTGGGAAGATGAGTCCTAAACGTCATTTAATAAAGCCAATGCAGAGTCATGGAATAGGGAAAGGATTATTTTTAAAAAAGCAAAGTAAGGTAAAAGTATGACATTCTACTGGTCATAGGAAGAAACTTGCTTTTATGTAACATTGTTTGGTTTTGAAGTGTAATCAATGTTAGAGTCTAGGGAAACATGGTGTCCAGTTTGCATATAGCAAGGTCCTACAAATGCAATCAAATAAGTAACCAGGTAATAAAAGCAAAGTGCTGCAAATGCTGGAAATCTGAAATAAAAGCAGAAGATTCTGGAAAAACTCAAGGCCTGGCAGCATCTGTGGGGAGAGAAACAGAATTAATGTTTTGAGTTCCAATACCTTCGGAATTGGAGAGAGGTAGAAATGTGATGGATTTTATGCTGTTGAAAAGGTGGGGAGAGGCAAGCGGAGCACAATAGAAGGTAAAGGGATAGGTTAGAAGGCAGGAGAGATTAAATGACAAAGGTGTAATGGAACACAAGACAAAGGGAGTGGTAATGATAGTATTAAACAGTAAAGCTTTGGTCCAGAGTAGGTGTTAATAACAGGATAATGGTCAGCGGGTAAAAACAAAAAAACTGCGGATGCTGGAAATCCAAAACAAAAACAGAATTACCTGGAAAAACTCAGCAGGTCTGGCAGCATCGGCGGAGAAGAAAAGAGTTGACGTTTCGAGTCCTCATGACCCTTCAACAGAACTGGGGTCTGAAAGCAAAATAGCAGAATGTGTTAATAGCAGAAAGAGGGTCAGCACTGTAAATAACCAGATCGTCTGTTTTAAGGTGTTGGGTTCTTTCCCACACCGGGCCTCGTCTTAATGTCTAATCCAAAAGATAGCGACTCCCTAGTATTGTACTGCGCTGAAGTGTCAGTTTGTATGATGGGCATGACACTGGAAGGGAGTTTAGATTTACTATTGGAAGGGTAGACCACTGAAGCTATTAGCACAGTGCATGGTAGCAGTAAAGAGAGTACGTAGGTCCTTGGCAAGTACAGATAAAACACAGGAAAATCTTCAGTAGTTGATTGTGTTGTATGGAACACTGCTTCAACACTACTTGTGAGCTACATGTACAATTCTGGTTCTTTACACTGAGAAAGTATGTACCCACACATTGAAGGCAGTGCAGTGAAGGGCTGTTAAATTATTACCTGGATATGGTACTTGAGTTATAATGAGATGTGTTTATATTTGAGAGGGCTTTAAGGGCAATATGATTGAACTATTCAAGATCCTCAGGGATATCGAGAAAATAAATGACTTTTAATACAGTCACATATTCTACAACAAGACCTCTAGCTAGAAGGGGAACATGATAATAAGTATTGACACTGAGCTACGCAGAGAGCTGCGAATTCTTTGGAATTATTTCTAGGATAGATGCTTAGCTGGCAAGACCAGTATTTATTGCTAATCCCTAAATGTCCTTGAAATGATGTTTGAGTAGGTTTCTTGAACCACGGCAGTGTTGTGTGGTGAAGGTGTTTCCACAGTGCCAATAGGTGGGGAGTTTTGTGATTTTGTCCCAGTGAAAACGATGGAATATGACCACGTCAGGATGATATGTGGCTTGGAAGTACTGATGATTCCATGCACCTGCCTTGACCTTCTAAGTGGTGAGGATTTGGGAAGTCCTGCCATCTTAGTCGTACACTGGTGGTGGAGGGATTGGATGTTTAGGCTGGTGGATGAATTGGCAATCGAATGGAGTTTGTTGTCCTGAATGATGAGTGTTCTTGCAGCTGCCCATGTTGATGAGCCATTTACTGCAGCCTTTGACTTGTTCAGTGATCATGGCATTTATGTGGCTGATGCAGTTAAATTTCTGGGCATTGGTGATCTCAGGATGTTGAAAGTGTGGGTTTTGATGATGATAATGTCATTGAATGTCTAGGGTAGGTGGTTAGGTGCCCTTTATGGCGATTATCATTGCCTGGTACTAGTGTGGCACAAATGCTCTTTTTCACTTATCTGCCTAGCCCTGGATGTTGATCAGGCTTTGCTGCATACAAGCATTGATTATCTCACAAATAGAACTGAGTACTGTGCAATCATCAGCAAGCAGCCTCACTTCGTACAATATTGGTGAGTACATGTCATTTCATCATTAGAAGCCATTATCAGTATGATAATGGCTTCTTGCATCACTTGCTGATTAGAGCAGGTTTAAAGGGTGGTGATTGGCCGGTTGAATTTGTCCCGCTTTTTATGGGCAGGATGTACTTGGGCAATTTTCCATATTGGGTAGATGCCAGTGTTGTAGCTGTATTAAAACAGTTTAGCAAGGGGCATCATTAGTTCTGGAGCATATAATATCAGCATTACTGCTAGGATGTTGTTGGGCATCCTAGCCTTTACAGTATGTAGTGCATTAGAAATACTGTATGTACTTTAGGACATATAGCGACAGGAAGGAGATTAAAACGATGGTGTTTGATGTAGCTTCATCGAGTTGATCCCTGGATGAGAAACTAGTTATTAGGAGATAGTAGATTTTAAAGCAGAAAGAAATATCACTTGCACAGCAACTGTATATGCAGGACATCCCAAAATGCCTATTAACTTTTTTTTGTGTATAACTATTGCCACAGCCAATTGTGAGCAGCGAGATCTCAGAAACAGCAAATAAAATAGATGACTAGATAGCTTGTCTTATAATGTTGATTGAGTGATCATTGCTACCTGGGACAATAGAAAGACTCTGTACTCTTTCAGTATTTCATGGGACCCATCTGAACAGGCAAAAGCAGCCTCTGGGCCATTTGACCATAGGAACAGGAGAACTGTTCAAATTACCCAACAAAGACCCATCAATCTCAGGCTTGTAAGAGTCAGTTGACCCAGCATTCACAGTCTTTTAGTGAGAAATTTCAGATTTCCAATGCTGTATGAAAAGGTGCTTACTGATTCCAATCCTAAATGGCCTGATTTTAAGATTATACCTGTTTGGTTTGAGCTCCTCTACCAGAGGAAATAATTTGCTTGTGGCTTATTCTCTTTAAACAGCTCAATTAGATCACTTCCCAACCATTTCTCAAAGATACGCAGTAAATTTTGTGGCACTTCACCAACTGGAATTCTTTCATAACTGGAATTTCTAACAGCTTGATTTTTTTAAAAAGCCAGTCACTTTCAGTGTTCAGAAAATGCATTCCTTAAAAAAAAACTAATAATACTAACATTGTAAATCTGTAGAAGTTGTTTTTAGCCCTTACATTGAAATTATTGGGCCATTTTTGGTTATTGTGCCTGAACAAAGATATACCACACCTTACTTTGTGTCTGGAGTAATGTAACTCTCTGTTAACTGGCACCACCTATTCCCTGAGCATGCTGGATAACAAAGATTTTACTGTATTGGGCTTCAAGGAGGTACAACACAGAATGATGCGTGGATGTAATGGTTTAAATTGTGACATTGCATAGTTTTGCCTTGTATTCCTTGAATGTGGAAGATTACAGAGTGATCTAATTCAGGAATTTAAGGTGATTTAACCAAATAGATTGCGAGAATATAAGAAATAGAGTAGGCAGTTTGACACATTGAATGTGCTCCGCTATTGAACAAGATAGTGACTGAACTTTGCTTTAACTCCACCTTCCTGTATTTCTCAATTCCCTTTACTCCCAAAAATCTAACAAACTCTGTCTTGAATATACTCAATGACTGAGCATCTGCAGCTGTCTGGGGTAGAGAATTCCAGAGATTTACAACCCTTTGAGTGAAAAAAAATTCTCCTCCTCAGTGCCAAATGGCTGCCCCCCTGTTCCGAGACTGTAACCCTGTGTTCTAGATTCCCCAACAAGGGGAAACATTTTCTCAGCATCTGTCAAGCCAGTTAAGAATTTTATATGTTCCAATGCGATCACCTCTAACTATTCTAAACCTTGAGACATATAGACCTATTCTGTGTAATTTGTCCTTAAAGGGCAATCCCCTCATTCCAGGAACCAGTCCGACTAGCCTTTGTTGCACTCTCTGGGGCAACTATGCAATTCCTTAGGTAAGGAGACCAAAACTGCACACAAAATTCCAGGTGTTGCCTCCGTTACAGTTTCTTGTTATCCAAGCTCTGTGTAACCAAAGCTAACATGCTATTTACCTTCCTAACTGCTTGCTGTTATTACAATTGAGATTACGAACATGCATTCGAATTAGGAGCAGGAGTAGGCCACTCGAGTCTGCTCTGCCATTCAGTAAGATTATGGCTGATCTGATTTTAGCCTAAACTCCACATTTCCTCCTATCCCGATAACCTTTCACCCCCTTGCTTATCAAGAATCTATACCTCTGCCTTAAAAATATTCAAAGATTCTACTTCCACCACCTATTGAGGAAGACAGTTTCAAAGACTCATGAACCTCAGAAAAAATTTCTCCTCATCTCAGTCTTAAATGGGCAACCCCTTATTTTTAAACAGTGACCCCTAGTTCTAGATTCTCCCACAAGAAGAAACGTCCTTCCCACATCCACCCTGTCAGGATCTTATATGTTTCAATCAAGTTGCCTTTTGCCTTTCTGAACTCCAGCGGATACAAGTCTGTGATGTAAGCTTGGATACAAACTTATCCAATGTTTCCCAATAAGACAACCCTCCCATTCCAGGCTATGGCCTTGTAAACCTTCTTTGAACTGCTCTCAATGCATTTACATCCTTAAATGAGGAAACCAACACTGTGTGCAGTACTCCAGATCTGGTCTCGCGAATGCTCTGTATAACTGAAGTATAACCTCCCTACTTTTATTTCCAATTCCCCTCAACAAACAATAACATTCTGTTAGCTTTCCTAATTACTTGCTGTACCTGCATACTAACCTCTGGCAATTCATGCACTGGGGCACCTAGATCCCTCTGAATCTCGGAGCTCTGCAATCTCTCACCATTTAGATAATATGCTTTTTTTATTCTTCCAAAATGGACAATTTCACATTTTTTCACATTATACTCCATTTGCCAGACCTTTGCCCAGTCACTTAGCTTATCTATATGCATTTGTAGCCTCCTTATTAATAGGTTTATAAGATTATTTTTTGGAACTGTGTCTTTAATTTAGGGTAAAATGAAGGGGTTCATGTGACTTGTGCTGAAGTCTGTCTGACATCTGTCTGGGTGGTTTGATTGTTAGAGATTAAAGGGGACCCAAATTGTTTTACTGGGAAAAAGGTGCAAGGTGTTTACACTTGGAGACAATGGCAGCAGATTGCATGCTAATAGACCGTGAATATCCAAAGTCCCAGGAAAATGCTGAGAATGTCAGGCTGTAAACAGTTGTGCTTTAAACTATACATTTAGTTCCAAGATGTAAGAGAGTTGAACTCTTGTGGATAGTTAAATCGGTACTTTTACCTGGATACAAGGCTGATGTGATTCATGTTGCCATACAAATGGGGTTTGAGGGGGTATGGGTTTCTAAGATATCCCTGAACATTCACAGACATGGATATTCTGCCAGGGTCCAAGAGCAAGAGTGCAGCATACCTCTATGGTTCACAGCACTGGAAAAATGAAATTGAAAGATTCACCCAGCTTGCACTAGAGGAAGGATTTCCTGTAATCCTGTCACTGTGAAGGACAGTTCTGGGGTTAGAAGTTCCCAGGCTGAGAAAGGAAAAGAACAGAAATAAACCCTCAGGAGCTAAGAATCATTTTAGACTGATTTCAGAATATCTCTTTGAAGGACAGAGTACCTATGAGGTGTTTTTTTTTGGTTGTGCTAAAATAACGAGGGTATTCTATTCTGGGGTTTAAAGTACAAAATACCTGCAGAGATAATCAGTGAATAACTTCACACGCGTGGCATTGTATTCCATCTGCTATTCTCTTTTCCACTCATCTAGCCTGCCTGCTTCTGTTGCCTCTTTGTCCTCCTCACCATTTACTATGCCAGCTAACTTTGTATTGTCAGCAAACTTGGATATATGATACTTAGTCCCTCTCCTCTAAGTCATTAATTACTTCATAGATTAGAAATACGTGAGGCCCAAGTCCTGATTCTTGCGGTACTGCACACGTTATAGCCTGCCAACCTGAAAATATCCCCATTTATTCCTACTCTTGTTTCCTGCCCTTTAACCTTTCCTCAATCCATGCTAATATATTATCCCCAATCCATTAAGTCCTGATCTTGATTAACAAGCTCTTGTGTGGCACCTTATCAAATACTTTTGGAAATCCAAATACACTACATCCACGGGTTCCCCTTATCCATTTTATTATTTACATCCTCGGAAATCTTAACAGGTTTGTCAAACACTATTTCCTTTAATAAATCTGTGCTAACTCTGCTTAATCTGGATGGAAAGTGGCAAAACTTGAACGTTTAACATCCGGCTATTCAGAGGTAATAAGACAAAGCACTTCTTCACACAAAGGATATGGAAATGTGCAACTCCTTCCACCCCCTCCCGCCCTCCCCGCACCCCCTCAAAAAAAAAGCTTTTGTAAATTTTAAAACTGAGATTAATAAAATTTTGTTAGGCAAAGGGTATTAAAAGTGGCTAGATGGAAATGAGGTCCTCACCTAACAGAATGGTAGAACAGGTTAGAGGGATTGAACGATTCAATTTCATTGAACCCTGTTCTCTGATTGTTGTGCTATCCTGATCAAACCAAGCTACGAGGCATCCCTTCACCACAGTTGAGAATAAAAGCTATTTTTTTCCTGCTCACGTGCAACCGACTGGCTGGTTGCTGAGGTCCACTGAAGAAACTTTGGCACACAGCAGTCAGAGTGGGGGGTGGGGGCATTGTTAAAAACAAGGACAAAATCAACTTGAAATGGTCATTTTAATGCGGTGGTATTTGCCTTTTATTCACACACAAAACCATATGCACATTTGATCACCTTAAAAATGTATTTGTCCTTTTCAGGTAGAAAGCAAGGCAGATAGATATTGCTGCTGGCTTATGCCAGTGAAGCTTACTTTAAAATTAACTTTGTGAAATGACTGCATAAAGGAATAATGTAACGAGGTGTCACTTACTGACATTTTGTTCCTGAAAAATTACTATTACTGAGTTTCTTGAAAGATGATGTGTAAAACAATGCAAAATTAATGGAAATGGCCTCAGTTGTAAGGCTACATTTTGCTGGATGCCAAAACACCAGGTGTTTGGCAGGACTTTATCCCATTTCATATGGCAGTGTGCTGGGGACCTCCGTACTTGCCCTCTGTCTTATGTATAATCTGCTTGATGACAACAGTAGTGTGTGGAGATGGGTAACCTTAAATGATGTGCTCTAACAGACAGTCACCCCAATTCAGAGAGGAATGCCATTGAGATTCAAGGACAAGGATAATCTGATGTCAGTGGTAATGTTTATTTGATAGAAATCTAGGGGATAGATGAGTTGGCATGAGTAAGAATAAGTCGATTGTCATTGGACAATTGCCAGGAATTTTTATTAACTTCTGTGTTTGCATGGCATGTATCGTAACTGGTAGAAGAAAAAAAAGAGTTCTGTACCGCATTGAGGTTTTGTAAAAAAAAGTCAGTTAACATTTAGAAATAGTATTTTAATGAAATTGTTACTTAGTTAAATAGTGAACATTTTGGCAGTGAGGGGAAGAGTCACAAAATGTTTAATTTTTAAAGTGGTTTTCCAACTTTGTTTCTTAACAGGTTCTTTAAGACATGAACTACTACAGCTGAAGGTTTCAGCCAAAGTAGCTCAGCAGAAAGGTACTTGTCATCATCTGTAGTCTGCATGATGCATGGCCACTGTTGCTTCCTTCACCATTTTGCGGGTTTGGAAGAATTGGTGCTCCTGCTCTCTTGGATTTACAGCAAATATTAAAATATAAAGCTGCACAAATCCCAGTGGTCTAGTGTGTCAAGGTACGATTCAGTGTAATACTAAGATCAGTTCGTGTTCTGTTATCTGATCTCAACCCGGTATGTAGTTGAGTGCGATAATTGACCTTGGGGCTGGAAAAGGGTAAAATCAGCTAGAATTCCTGAGAACAATCATTATCCACTGACATCAGCTGGTAAATGCACCCATGTGCACAATGATTTCAAATAGGATTGATATCCTCCTAAATAATCTGCTGATGTTTGCACTCTAGGCTTTCATGAAGGATGGGTGTTTGGATGAAGTACCGCAAGGTGGGGTTGATAATAGTGGTACAAAATTGTTTGTATGAAGTGGACAGGAGTGCAAGTATAAAACCTTATCGGATTATTTTGTTGCCTTTCCTGTTTTCTTAATCAGCCTCAAACTTCATCTGGCTTCTTGGCCCGTTTTTGCTGTCTTGTGTGCTCAATCTGGTTAAGGTGTTGTTAATGTCATCTTGCTGAAGCTGTTTTGTTAACAAGCCAATTCACAAATGCCACTCCTCCATTAACTGAGCTGTAGCCCACCGCTCGAACATCAAGAAGAACAAAATAAAACTAGAGAGAGCAAATGAGGAAAGTGGTATGTGGAGTATGATGGAGAAGCAAAGAAAACCAAAACTTACGCAGGACTTAGTTCCTGATCTCGAAAGCAAAGTCAATGATTAGAAGTGTTTAGTTCTCAATATTATTTGCCCTGTTGTGGGACAGCGCATGAAGAAACCAGTTCATTTTCCTCCTCCTTTGTGCCCCCTCCCAGGACAGAGGGAATATTGTAGGAGAATTATCTTGGATGATTTTTCTCACCTGTCATCTGCATGTTCAGCAGCATTGGTTTAGGCCAACAGCAGCTTGTCATCTTACATCAATGCCCAAGAGAAACTGGGAGATACTTTTCTCCTAAATTGGTAATGTAGGGGGAGTTCTATGGACATAAAGAGGGGTCTCAGCAGGGGAGCCAGTGAGAGACCAGTATTTGCTCCTTTGGGAAAGACCTGCTGAATTACAAGCCAATCAGGGCAACTAACAGGCCATTGGCAGACCTTCCAGAAGGTCAATACCTCGGGCAGAAAGTCCTGCCTGTCGAGATAGCTGGCAGTCTTTTTCCTGGGCAGTGCCTCCAGGGAGGAGTGACCTAGCCAAGAGGGAAGTGACAGCAGGAGGTGTTTCGTGGGATTTGGGTTGTGGAGGGGTGAAGGGGGTTGGCAACAAAGGCAGGGGGTGGGTCTCAGTGGGCACCTCAATGCTGGGCCCCTCAAGCACTGAGTGACTTTGAATGAGGGCCCCCTGCCTGGGAGACCACAAGCAATTTGCATAGACCAAGCACTTCCCACTTGGCAGCAGGATGAGGCCCTTAGGTTGGCATTAATTTCTCATTTAAGAGCCTCAATTGATGGTAGTAATGCAGGAAGGCCATGGGCGGTAGTCCAAGGGCCTTCCTGCCATAGACTTGATTGGTGCGAAGGTGGCAGGGTACCCACCTGCCACACTCCCTGATTAAATGCTTTCCTGCCTCCAAACTCACCACAGGGAGGGCATAAAATACTACCCACAGTGCATGAAAATAGTGGAGTTTAAATCTGTATCTGTAATACTCTATGCAGGAACATTCAGTGTTTGCTCTGCTGATTAACTAGGGGAGGGCCTCGTAAGTGCCACATTGCAGCCAAATCCTCCTCCTCCACCCAAAACAAAGTCCAGACTACTCCCCATCCCCACCCCACTGCCTGCTATTATACAAGCCTGGCAAAACTCCAGGAGTGAGTTGTAAAAGAACCATCCAGGCTTGCCCTGTCATTTGCTATCTATTGGAACGTAATGGATTATTCCGTGTACTATGCAAACTTATGTTGCACTTCTGTTAATTTTGCCTGTTCCCAAACAATTATGACATTCCCAAACAATGTGACAACATATGATCTATGGACTTTAAATACAAAATGCAGAGTGCAATAGACCTTTCATTTTTATTCTGTAAATTAAGGAGACCTGCATTTTGCAATGTAATGTAATTATCTGTATGCTGAAATGTTCAAAATTGTGCAACCTTTTTATTATTTTGTACTTTAATTATCTACAACTATTTTATTAATTATGATTAATGATTTTATTCGTGTCGCCATCACATTTTGGCATGTGCCACCATAGTGATTTTTTTAATAAACCTATCAATGTTCTGTATTCACCTATTTAAAATACCTTTCGTATGCTGCAGCCTTATTTGTTATCTCCATGGCAATGTACTGAATTAATTTTATTTGGAAATTTTATGCTGTCGGTATTTTTAATATAAAGCTGCTTTACTTCTGGTCCCCCACTTAGCATGTAGTGTAGATTGTTTTTGATCTGAGAAAACAAGAAATGCATATCTCCTAGGTCCAAACCTGTGAAGATGCTTAGACCTCCTTTTTGCATGATGTGGCTCACTAGATGGCGTGTTTACATATACGTAAAGGCCCACAGTTTTTTCAAATTGTTTGGCTTGTCCATTAGGGAGGAGAACAATGGAGATTTTGCAGTCTTTCCTTCCTGCTTACGTGTATTTATATCAGAAATGCGTGGGTCAATTAAGGTATTGTTAGCTTAGAACTTTTGCTGCACTGCTTGGAACTGAAGGCTGTATCTGTTCCACTGCCATGGGATGCAACAGTTGTCAAATACTCAGTTTTTGATGTCAGACTATGTTGTGATGGAACAGGACCAAATTGAAAGGTTGGAGCAGGCAGTTCCATTCAGCTGTGTGCAGAAACCTTCTAGTTATCACAACTCAAGTTCCATATCATCCACCATGATGTGAAAACTGTAGGTCAATGTCTTACACTGCAATAACTCATAGAATTACTGCTGATTGAATGAATATACAGTATCAAAACCAAACTATGCCGCTTCCTGATCAGGTGGCAATTTATTTCTGTACTCTGCAGTGGGAAATTGAAGGTATATTGGTTGATTAAAATAACATCTGCAAATCTTTACTGTATAACAAATACAAATAAATTATGGAATAAGCCTCACCTTTATCTGCTAGCCTGCAAGGTGCTTCATGTACTTGAGTAAGAGAAGGTACTTGATGTGCTAGAGATAAATATTTGAGAGATTGAATGCTGTTCAGTGAAAATATTTGTGGTGTTAGGTGAACTGATTTTTCTTCAGTTCTCACCAACAACATATACATGTTTTTGTCAAAAAGCTACCGGGTATGGGAAGTCTCCATGTTGCTGGTCTTTAATCTTGACAGAATGATATTCTGCTTATTTAGTACAAGGTTGCCTGTGTTAATTTTTAAAATGTTGCGTACATCCAGTGCAATTCTAGAATGTTTGTTTTCTTTGTAGATCAGTGCTACAAAACCTGGCTTGTTAAGGAAACAGGAAAATTTATAAAGATTGAGTTAAAAGTTTCTCTGTATGCAAAACCAGATTCCCCTTTGTTCCTTTAAGCTATGGTGCATACACATGTAATGTGTTCCCTAAACATAGTATGAACGAGCCAAACCACTGTCTAATAGTGTCCATTGAATTGCTCTGGAAAGAGTACAGAGATTTACAAGAATGTTGCCAGGACTGGAAAATTGCAGGTATGAGGAAAGATTGGATAGGCTAGGGTTGTTTTCCTTAGAACAGAAGAGGCTGAGGGGTAACCTAATTGAGGCGTACAAAATTATGAGGGGCTTACATAGGGTAGACAGGAAAGACCTGTTTCCCCTAGCTGAGGGGTCAATTACCAGAGAGCAGCGATTTAAGGCGATTGGTAGAAAGATTAGAGAGGATATAAAGAAAAACTTTGTCACCCAGAGGCTGGTGGGTGTCTGGAATTCACTACCCAAATTGATAGTTGAGGCTGAAAAGCTCAACTCATTTAGAAGGTGGATCCTGTATCTGTACCTAAAGTGCTGTACCCTGCAAGGCCTCAGACCAGGTGCTAGAGAGTGGGATTAAACATGAGCTGCTAGTTTCTTTTTTCTCTCTTTTGGGTTGAATGGCCTCTTTCTACACCATAACCTTTCTATGGTTAATTATATCTTTGAGGAATATCTCTGGATTTTGATCTGATACTGAAGCAAATATTGATTTTATTTTTGGGCATGAATTTCAAGCCCAGTAGTTTCTTTCTATGCTTACAGGAACATAGGAGTAGGCCATTTGGCCCATCAAGGCTGCTTTGCCATTCAAATAGATCATGGCTGATCATCTACCCACTTTCCTGCGCTATCCCCATATCCCTTGCTGTCATTAAATCTAGAAATCTATTGATTTCTATCTTGAAAAATGCTCAATGATTGAGCTCTCTCAGCCCTTGGAGTAGAGAATTCCAAAGATTCTCCACCCTCTGGATGAAGAAATTCCTCCTCATCTCAGTCCTAAATGGCCTGCCCCTTTTTCTGAGACTGTGCCCTCTGGTTCTAGACTCATCAGCCAGTGGAAACATCCTATCTACACATACGCTTTATGCCCTGTAAGAAGTTTCTTAAGTTTCAATGAGATCACCTCTCATTTTCAGAATGAGCGCAAAAGAGCGCACTCTGACAGTTGGGGAATTCATTAGCCTTTTTGATTATATTTGGTATCTGGCTAGCAGCTGTACGAAACAGCAGAGTGAACATGAACTTCAATTGGTACGATTTATCATTATTCACAAAGCACTTTTCTCCTTCCTGTCATCTTCCTGCTGCTCATTTTAGTTTTTCTGTATTCTAGGCTGCATTTGAGATAAGCTCGCAGTTATGAAAGGGGTTATTGTTCCAATTCACTATTTCAAAGCTCCTTATTAATGCCAGAGATTTAATTTTCAAAAGAGAATTGTAAGCCAGGTGTTGTAGGGGTATGCCAAATGTATGGTGCCATGAATATTTTAAACATTAATATTGCCTGTTTTTGTCATGAAGTTGTGCAGGACAAGTACTTTTGTATAGTGGGGATAGGCTCCATAAGTTGATAGGCAGCACCCTTGCAGACTACCAGGATTTAGAATGGCATTGGTGAAGGCCTTAGAATTAGTCATGCATTGTAGATGAAATGATGTATACTCTGATAAAAGAATGAATATGTTTCATAACATAAGGTTTTATTCAAAATCACATGGTAGGAGAAGGTTATCAAATGATTGTTTTGAATATTGCAGGAAGAATGAATTATTGTAGTGTTGAAAATGCATCTAGAAGGGATTGTTATTTAGGTATAGATCACAAACTTGCTGCCTTGGCATTGTCAAATCTGAACCTGAGATAATGCAGACTTTTTCCACCTCTACTAATAAGAATATAAGAAATAGGAACAGGAATAGGCCATTCGGCCATAAAACATAGGAGCAGAAGTAGGCCATTTGGCCCATTGAGTCTGCTCTGCCATTCAATGAGATCATGGCTGATCTGATAATTCTTAACTCCACTTTCCTGCCTTTACCCATTATCCTTAATTCCCTTACTGATTAAAAATCTATCTCTGTCTTGAATATACTTAACGATTCAGCTTCTAAAGCCCTCTGCAGTATGGAATTCCACAGATTCGCTATCTTTTGAGAAAAATTTTTCCTCGTCTCTGTCTTAAATGGGCAACGTCTTACACTGAGATTATGCCTTCTCGTCTTACACTCTCCCTAAGAATCTTATGTTTCAATAAAGTTGCCCCTCATTATTCTAAACTCCAATGAGTACAGGCCCAAACTACTCAACGTCTCCCGTAAGAAAATCCCACCATCCCCAGGATCAACCTTGTGAACCTTCTCTGGACTGCCTCCAATGCCAGAATATCTCCCCTTAGATAAGGGGACCAAAACTGTTCGCAATATTCTGGGTGTGGTCTAATGAGTGCATTGTATAGTTTTAGCAATTATTTTTATACTCCATTCCCTTTGGAATAAGGCTAGCATTCCGTCTGCCTTCCCTATTACCTGTTAAACTTGTATGTTAGCTTTTTGTGATTCAATGCACAAGGACTCCCAAATCCCTCTGTGCTGCAGCCTTTCCCCATTTAAATAATATTCAGCTCCTTTATTCCTGCCAAAGTGCATAACGTCACATTTTCCCACATTATATTCCATCTGTCAAGTTTTTGCCCACCCACTTAACCTGTCTATATCCCTCTGTAGACTCCTTGCGTCGTCCTCACCACTTGCCTTCCCACTTTTTTTGTCATCTGCAAACGTGGCGATAGTACATTCACTTCCCTCATCTAAGTCATTAATATATATTGTAAATAATTGTGGCCCCAGCACTGACCCCTGTGGCACTCCACTAGCTACAGGTTGCCACCCTGAAAATGCCCCCCTTACCCCAACTCTCTGTCTTCTATTAGCCCATCCTCTATCCATGCTAATATACTACCCCCAACACCATGGGCACTTATCTTAAGTAGCCTCATGTGCAGTACCTTATCAAACACCTTTCATATTACATCTACTGGTTGCACTTTATCTATCCTGCTTGTTACCTCCTCAGAGAATTCTAATAAGTTTGTCAGTTATGATTTCCCCTTCATGAAGCTGTGCTGACTGCTTGATTAGATTGTAATTCTAAATGCTCTATTACATCCTTTATAATAGACCCTAACATTTTCCCAAGGACAGATGTTAAGTTAACTGGCCTTTCGTTAACTGTTCTTTTGTCTCCCTCCCGTTTTGAATAAGGGGGATATATTGGCATTTTTCCAATCCTCTGGGACTTATCCAGAATCTAAGCATTCTTGGAAGATTACTACCATGCATCCACTATCTCTGAGATTATGCCTTCTGGTCCTAGACTCTCCCACAAGGGGGAACAACCTCTCAGCATCTATCTTGTCAAGCTCCCTAAGAATCTTATGTTTCAATAAGGTTGCCTCTCATTTTTCTAAACTTCAATGAGTACAATCCCAACCTACTTATCCTCTCCTCATGAGAAAATCTCTGTAGCTACTTCCTTTAATATCCTAGGATGCAATCCATCAGGTCCCCTCATGCCTCTCGAATCTGATAATCTGATCGGATTGTAGCCTTGACTCCACCTTCCTGCCTGATACCCAATAACCCTTGACTTCCTTGTTGATCAAAAAATCTGTCAGACTCAGCCTTGAATATATTCAATGGCCTAGCCTCCACTGCTGTCTGTGGAAGAGAATTCCAAAGACTAATGACAATCTGAGAGAAGAAATTCCTCTTCATCTGTCTTAAATAGGCGACCCTTATTTTTAAGCTGTGTCCCCTAGTTCTAGATTTTCCCATGAGGAAACATCCTCTCAGCATCTACCATAGCAAGCTCCCTCAGAATCTTATGCTTCAATAAGATCACACCTCATTTTTCTACACTCCAATGAGTGTATGTCCAATCTGCTAAACCTTTCCTCATGACAACCCCTTCATCCCAGGAAACTGCCAAGTGAACCTTCTCTGAACAGTCTCCAATGCATGTGCATCCCACCTTAAGTAAGGAGAGCAAAATTGCACACAATTACTCTAGGGTGTGGCCTCACCAATGCCCTGTACAGTTGTAGCAAGAACTCCCTACTTTTATCCTCCATCTTTCTTGCAATAAAGACCAACATTCAATTTGTCTTCCTAATTACTTGCTGTACCTGCATGCTATCTTTTTGTGGTTCATAAACGAGGACACCCAGATCTTTCTCTACCACTGCATTCTGCAGTCTCTCTCCATTTAAATAATATTTTGCATTTCAATTCTTTCCGACAAAGTGAATAACAATGCCCACTCACCCAACCTATCTACATCACTTTGCAGACTCTTTGTATCCTCCTTGTAATTTGCTTTCCTACCTATTTTTGTATCGTCAGAAAATTTGGTTGCAAAACAGTCAGCCCCTTCACCCAAGTCATTAATGTAGAATGTAAATAGTTGAGGCCCCAGAACTGATCCCTGTGACACTATTGGTTACAGTTTGCCACATTGAAACTGACTCATTCATCCCAACTCCGTTTCATCTTAGTTAACCAATCCCCAACCAATATATTGTTCACACCAATATATCACTGCCAACGCTATGAGCCTTTACTTTGTGTAGCACCTAATCGAATGCCTTATAGCAATCCAAATACACTACACCTACTGGTTTTCCCCTTTATCCACCCTGCTTGTTACATCCTCAAAGAAATTTCATAAATTTGTCAAACATAATTTTCCTTTCAGAAAAGCATGTTGACTCAATTGTATTATGATTTTCTAAGTGTTCCAGTACTATTTTCTTAATACTGGTTTCTAGCATTTTCCCAATGACAGGTATTAGGCAAACTAGCCTATAGCTTCCTGCTTTCTGTCTCGCTCTTTTCTTGAATAGAGGTGTTACATTTGCTGTTTTCCAGTCCACTGGGAATTTTGCAGAATCCAGAGAAGTTTGGAAGATTACCACCAATGCAGCCATTGTCTCTGCAGCCATCTCTTTTAAGATCCTCAGATGCAGGCCATCATATCTAGGAGATTGGGCAGCCTTTAATCCTATAGTTTTTCCCAGAAGCTTTTCCCACATTATCCTGATTGTTCCTTCTTCCCTTTTGCATCTTGATTTTTCTACTGTTCTTGGGGTGCTTTTTGTCACTTCTGTGAAGACATATAAAATACTTGTTCAAGTCTTTGCCAACACTGTTTCCCATTATTATTTCCCCAGCCTAATCCTCTAAGGGATCAACGCTTACTTTTGCTGTTCTTTTCCTTTTTCTATATTTGTAGGAGTTTTTACTGTCTGTTATATTTCTTGCTAGTTTTCTTTCATACTCTAATTTTTCCCTTTTTTCTTTTAGTCATCCTTTGCTGGCTTCTAAAAATTTCCCAGTCTCCTGGCCTACCACTAATCTTCACAGCATTGTAAGACTTTTCTTTCAGTTTGATTCCATTCTTAATTTCCTTAGTTAGCCACAGATGGTGCATCCTTCTCATAACACTATGCTATTTTAATGCGAGTTAGATCTAAAAATTTGACAAAAATATTAAAAGCATTGTTAAATTAAATCTATTTATATATAGATGTATAGATTCAGTACAGGTTATTTTTATTAATGTTTAAACTCTTGTAAATTACACAAGTGGTTGCCAGCACCTTTCACAAGACATTCAAATTTGAAAACAATAAACTGGCCTCAATTCATATTGAGTGGGTGTTAGACAATGAGTGTGGCTTACCTCACGCCCCAACTGATTGGATGTAGCAGGAATGAGGAAATGATTGAAAAGTAAGCTCTATGATTTATGGGACTGCTTTCCTTGCCAGTATGGGCAGTAAGTTGGTGAGCCCCAGAGGCAGTTTCAGAGATTGAGTGTCCTGATTGGCAGAAAGATCGATAGGCAATTCAGGAGTTATCCAGCAAAAGGAGCAATACTGGGAATATTCAACAGGACTGGCAGAATCTGTGGAGAGAAAAACAGCGTTAACGTTTTGGATCAATGACCTTTCATCAGAACTGGGAAGTTTGGGAGAGGTAACAAAATAAAAGGAAAACCCAAAACCAGTGGCAAAAAAAGAAACAAATTGAGGGCAGAGGTTATGATCTGCAATTTTTGCATGCTTTGGTTTGGAATGGTAACTGTTTGTAATTCTGCCATTTACACTTCCTCTAGGCATATTGTTTGTTTCTCTACTTGCCCCCTTACCGTTTCGTTTTCCTTGCACACCAACCCTTTTGCCATCTATCTCTCAGCTGCGTTTGCTGCCAATGCGGTACATGCACAGTTGTACTGTTTTACTCCATAGCATCATTGTGAGCGACAGAGATTAGAATTAATATCAAATATACTTTGAAGTTCCTTAGATCCTCATGGGCCAAAAATTTTCATTTGTAATGAAAAATAAATTAATATAGTGTGTTTTTAAATTAAAATGGTGGTGGTCATCCATCTCGTAAAGTAAAACTATGTAATCTCATCATTTTCTAAATATTAAAGCATCAATGCACTTTTGCATGAAACAATTCAAAAAAACTTGCAGATCAATTTGAAAGCCTTCAGATATTGAATAAACAATCCTCCAATTCAGCATATAATGCTGTGTTGGCTTAACTATAGATTATCTGGAAAATTCTTGCATAACCAGATGGTAAAGAACCTAATATAACAGATTTGTTAAAAACAAAAATGTATAAATTTAGGTTCTTAAAGATTTGAATGTAATAGTTTTTGGACTGAAATTGTTCAGTTCGAAAATCTCCAAAATAGTTTTTTTTTTAATGGTTTTGCTGGCATTGTCTCTCCGGCCAGTGGGCTGTACATGTGCAGGTATCAGCAGCCATCTTATGGAGAGACAGTGTTATCTCTCCTGCCCTCCAACCAATCACAGCCCTTCTCTTCTGTTCTTTCCTCCACCCCCTCCTCCACTTCATTGACTGTATGCCTTCAAAGCCTGTTACATCTACTTTTCCAGTTCTGCTGAAAGGCCATTGACTTGAAGCATTAACTCTTTTTCTCCTGCTATAGATGCTGCCAGACCTTCTGAGTATTTCCAGCATTTTCTGTTTTGGGTTCAGATTTCCAACATCCGCAATATTTTGCTTTTGTCATCTAGCAAAAGTTCCCCTCCCACACTCAAAAGTTTGCTAGTTACAAGTTGCTATCCAAGTGTTATCTTGGGTCTCCTGGTTTTGTATGATGGAACTTATATTTTCAAAAATATTAAAAGGAAGGAAAACATAGTTCAATATAGCGTTTTACGTGTGCATCTCAAATGTCTGAAAGGTTTTTGCATGCCATGGATTGCAAATTCATGTATGGTACCACACAAAGCAGTGCTTGCACAGATACAAATTGAAGTTAGTCACACTACACTCTTACCTTGGTGCAGGAGCGTAATTCACTTTACTACACTTTGTCTGCAGGAGGACGGAATGGAATTAAAGGGGAGACTCCGGCCAGTGATGATGATCTCGCCAGTGAAGTGCTCAGCCATTGCAGCAGTGCCAGTGAGTCGGCCAGTGTGCCTGAAGAAGGTAATAATGAGATGCATTACCTACAGTGTTTGAAATTTCAAGACCCGGTACATAACTTAGATTTGAAGCAAGGTCTGAGCCCTTAATGTTTAGGAGTGTGCAAGTGCACCATCTGAATGCCTGGGACTTTGCAAAATCAGATGCAGGTTGATAACTTTGCTTTTATGCTTAATTATCATTGAGAAGAGGAAGAATTATCTCCTTCCCCTTTAGAAGTGCTAACTAGAGTTGCATTTGTTTCAGGAGATTAGAAAACCTGGAGAATCATTAATTGTGGTTAACCTGCATGACGTTTTAGAAGTGCTCCAGAACTCATTGCATCCCTAGCCACGCATGTATGGCAAATTTCTCAGGTGTGACTTGTTTACAGAAAGCAGGATAGATTTATATTTGATCAATTACTGCCCCATTAGTCTACTTTTAATCATCAGGAAAGTGACAGTAGGAGTTGGTGATTGTACTATCAAGCAACTCTTATTCAGCAATAACCTGCCCGCTGATACACAGTTTGGGTTCCACCAGGGCCACTTGGCTCCAGACCTCATTGTAGCCTTTGTCCAAACATGGACAAAAGAGTTGAATTCCAGAGATGACGTGAAAGACATTAAAGTAGCGTCACGGAGCCCTGGCAAAATTGAAGACACTGTGAATCGGGGAAAACTTTCTGCTGATTGGAATCATATCTAGCACGAAGGAAGATAGTTGTGGTTGTTGGAAGGCAAGTCATCTCAGCCCCAGGACACCACTTGCCAGTATAAAAGCAAAATACTGCGGATGCTGGAAATCGGAAAAAAAACCCAGAAAATTATATTATATTATACATTAATGATCTAGATGAAGGAACTGAGGGCATCCTGGCTAAGTTTGCAGATGATACAAAGAAAGGTGGAGGGGCAGGTAGTATTGAGGAGGTGGGATGGTTCCGGAAGGATTTGGACAGGTTAGGAGAATGGGCAAAGAAGTGGCAGATAGAATACAAAGTGGGAAAGTGTGAGGTCATGCACTTTGGTAGGAAGAATAGAGGCATAGACTATTTTCTAAATGGGGAGAGAATTCAGAAATCTGGAGTACAAAGGGACTTAGGAGTCCTAGTCCAGGATTCTCTTAAGGATAACTTGCAGGTTGAGTCAGTAGTTAGGAAGGCAAATGCAATGTTGGCATTTATTTCGTGAGGACTGGAATATAAAAGCAGGGATGTGCTGCTGAGGCTTTATAAGGCTCTGGTCAGACCACATTTAGAATATTGTGAGCAATTTTGGGCCCCGTATCTCAGAAAGGATGTTCTGGCCCTGGAGTGGGTCCAGAGGAGGTTCACAAAAATGATCCCAGGAATGAAAGGCTTAATATATGAGGAACATTTGAGGACTCTGAGTCTATACTTGATGGAGATTAGAAGAATGAGGGGGGATCTGATTGAAACTTACAGAATACTGAAAGGCCTAGATAGAGTGGATGTGGGGAAGATGTTTCCGTTAGTAGGAGAGACTAGGGCCTGAGGGCAGAGCCTCAGAGTAAAGGGAAGATCTTTTAGAACAGAGATGAGGAGAAACTTCTTTAGCCAGAGAGTGGTGAATCTATGGAATTCATGCCACAGAAGGCTGTCGAGGCCAGGTCATTTAGTATATTTAAGACCGAAATAGATAGGTTCTTGATTAGTAAGGGGATCAAAGGTTGCGGGAGAATGGCGTTGAGAAACTTATCAGCCATGATTCAATGGCGGAGCAGACTCGATGGGCCGAATGGCCTAATTTCTGCTCCTATGTCTTATGGACTCAGCAGGCCTGGCAGTTTCTGTGGAGAGAAAAGCAGTCAAAGTTTTGATTCCATACGTGCTGAATCTTTCTGGCATTTTCTGTTTTTTTTCAACACTTGCCAATGTTACTTGCTGCTCATCAGCCCAAACCCTGAATATTGTTCAGACCTTGCTGAATCAGGGCATGGGTGGGCTGCTTCATTATCTGATGAGTTGCAAATGGAATTGAACATAGTAATCATCAGCAAGCATCCACGTATGATGGAAGGAAGATCATCTGTCGAAATACTTCCATGTTATTTGTCTCAACCACTCTTTTTGGTAATGAGTTCCACATCCTGAGCACTGATATTTTGCAAGAGCAAATTTTGCAATTGTGTGCTGCACTGCCCTTGAGATCAAATATCCTCCATAGTATCATCTAAATGATGATCAACTTTCAGTGGCAGGTTCTATAATATGTTCTTTTATTTTTGAAAATTTTGTGTGTTTCTCTTTCACATTTTTTCTCATTAATGTCCCAGGGAAAAACTTGGCAAATAACTCTGTTTTCTTTTTATTTTTTAGGAAATGAAGCCATTAATGAACAAATGGCCCAAGAGGAAGCTGAAGATAAATTGAAGGAATGTATTGATAAAACAACGGATAAAAGGTAAGGCAGGTTTGAGAGCATTGCATTTGGCTTTCATAGCTAGAGTTATTTTTCTTTTTTGTTACATTAATCCATTTTCTATTTTTAGTGCAAAAACAAGACAAAATGCCCTTGAAAGCCTCAAGTTAGCATTTTCTTCCAAAATCCTGTCCGACTTTTTGGTGGAAAGAAGAGTCACCCTCACTGACTGCTTGGAACGCTGCTTAAAGAAAGGTGCGTGTATCTTGATAAGCTGAAGTAGAAGGTTCAGAGATATTCAGCTTGAAGAGATGGCTGATAGATCCTTACCTTGCAGGACTGACCTTGAATACGATGAAATGCTTGTAACTCTTCATTCTCACCAGAAGAGCTCAAATTTTGCCATGGTGAACTACAATTAGATTTGAAATAAAAGTGAATGTACTGGAAACACTTAGTAAGTCAGGCAGCGTTTGTGGAGAGAGCAATGAAGGTAGCATTTTGCAATTATGAGTTTTCATCAGAACTGGAAGATGTTGCCAATGAGCAGTTCTTAAACAAATACAGAGCCAGGAAGAAAAGAGAAGCGAAAGGTCTGTGATAGGGTAGATGGCAAGAGGAATTAAATGACAAAAGGGACAGAGGTGCAGGGCAGAAGGAACTGATAATGGGACAAACATGGAAGAGCCTCAGAAGTGGTGTAAGTACGTATCCAGGGGAAAGACTGATTAAGTTCTAAAACAACTTTAGTTTTGTATTTACTTTTATTTTTAAAGGAAAGGGTGAAGAACAAGCCATTGCAGCTACTGTCATATCCTTACTATGTATTCAGCTGGGATCGTGCAAAGAAGGTGAAGATGTTTTCAAAACGCTGAAGTCTGTCCTGATTAATATCTTTACTGACAAATCATCTAGCTTGGCTGCCAGACACAGTGTAAGTACTTTATTTTCCAAGTGATGCACGTCCAAGCTTCAGTACTTAGCCCTTTAGGCCTGAATGAGATCGGAAACCTGTTAGGATTTGCAAAACTGTTCCTAAAGATTTTTAAAATAAACACTAAATTGAATTTTTGCCATTAGACCTGTGGTAATGAAGTATCTTTAGGAAATGGGAGTGCCTCATATTGTGGGAATATAACCATACCATAAGAAATTTTGGGTGACAAGACAGATATTTGTGGTATTGTGTATAAACAAGTGCTGCATTTGGTCTTCAACCCCTATGTTCCCTTAAAAGTCTAGGACCTATCAGTCGATCCACATCCAAAGGTTCTTTTCCTCTCATTGCCAAAGTTGGGGCAATGACGTCAGCCTCTCTATAGCAGTAGACAAGATTAGGCAAATGGAACATTCTGTTTAATTTGACTTTGCCAGATTTTTGTTTCTGTTTAGGGTTCCCAGGAGACAGGTACCAGCACGAATCGACAGAATTCCAGAAAATGCTAAAGGGCTGAATTTTCTGGATGACGTGTGGGTGGCGGGCCCCACACTTCAGTGCTTAAAATGGTGCGCGCTCATGGGCAAGCGTCACCACGGGTCATCGCGATATTTAGCTGGGCAGGCGCACGATGAAGTGCGACGCGCGCCCACCATTAATTAAAGGGCTTGTTAAGGCCCTTAACTCAGCAGTCGATGCCGATTTTGAGGTGCCCGTGTGATCTTCAGCTCAGAGCATGGGCACAGCAGGCAGCCGGGTAATTGACTTTTTAACAAAACTCATCCACGGGCAGGGTATGTGGGCTCAGTGGGATTGTCAATGTTTTATGTGAAGTATTTATTGCAGCAAGTGTTTTAAGCTTGCCTGTGTGATCGGTAGCAGTTCAGATCGATTTCCAGCATCCTCTGTACTTTGAAGCTTCAGCTCAGCAGTCAGTAATCTTTATTGGGCCTGCAGCTTTCTGGAGGCCTCCATTTAGCCTGGGTATGGGTTCTGACATCTCCACTGGATGCAGCTCCTCTGAGGACGAAGGGAGGGCTAGAATAAGGAGGAGGCCAAGAGTGGACAGTCAGCCTCCAGGGGAGCCACCTTTGGGAGGCTAGATGCAGGCACAAGGGGCGCAGGCCCAAGAGGTTGTCCAAGGTGGAAGGGGCCGCAGAAGACGCCACTATCCTGCTGTCAGGGTATATAGGCGGTGAAGCAGCTATCTCAATATGAATAAGGTGCAGTGCCAAAGGAGGCTCCAACTGTCACGGGAAACAATCAACTACATCTATCAGATGATTGGCCCTGTCACAGTTGCCCTCCACTTCTGTGCACCTGGCTCCTTCTAGGGCTCGGTGGATGATCTTTGCATTGTCTCCCAATCAGCTGTCCACACTCATGTTAAGCAGGTTACAGATGCTCTGTTCAGACGTGCATTGACCTTTATCCACTTCCGCTGCGACCAGGCAAGCCAGGCACAGCGAGCCAGATGCTTCGCGGCCATTGCTGGCTTCCCCCATGTCCAGGGTGCTATAGACTGCATACATGTGGCCATCAAGGCGCCAGCAGGTGAGCCCGGTGCCTTCATCAACAGGAAGGGCTTCCATTCCGTGAACATTGAGATAGTGTGAGATCACAGGATGTAGATTCTGCAAGTTTGTGCAAGGTACCCAGGCAGCTCCCATGACGCCTACATCCTCAGACATTCCCAGGTGCCGGGGCTCTTTAGTGCACCGGCTCGGCTGGTTGGTTGGCTGGTGGGTGATGAGGGCTATCCCCTCAGAAGGTGGCTCATGACGCCTCTCCGCTATCTAAGAACAGAAGCTGAGCAGCGGTACAATAGGAGCCATGGCTCCGCAAGAGCTGTGGTGGAGAGAGTCATCGGTCTTCTCAAGATGCGTTTCTGATGCCTTGACCGCTCAGGGAGTGCACACCAGTACCCCCCAGGTCGCATCTGTGATAGTGGTAGCATGCTGTGCTCTGCACAATCTTGCGCTGGAAAGGGCAGATGCAGTTGACAATGAAGACCTTGACGCAGTGGATGCAGCTGCACACGATGAATCCAGCAGTGGCTCTGAGGATGAGGAAGCACAGGGCGATGATGAGGGGCAGCATGCCGACCCGCAACTACACCAAGGAGGCAGGGACACCCGGGACAATTTAATCCAACGAACCTTCAGCTAGCACCACGCACATGGATCAGCAGGACCAGCCTTGCCTGGCACATCCATCCGTGGTACTTAAGTGCTACATCTTCCACTTCTTCAGCTGCAACTAAGGGCTTAGTACATAAACATCAATGTCCACTCAAACACTCATAATATGCCTGTGAAACAGACAAATGCAGCACAAAAGAGACATCCTCAGCCATTGTCACAAATGTGGACTTTGTTGCCATCCATCAGATGGTGCCACCAAAAACATGACAAAGCGTTGCTCTGACGTTCACAAAAATAAATTCCCTAATCTAGGGGCAACAGAAAAGCACCAGTGAGAAACCCATGGAGTGCCTAACGTGCCTTATGCTTACGTTTGCGGGTGCCTCGTCTTGGTGACGCCCCATCGCTCGGAGTGACTTGTGAGACAGCCTGCTGTCCTGTTGGCTTCAATGACCTTGGTGGACATCCTCTGGCCCGTGGAGCCTGTGCTGGCCCTGCCTGGGAGGGAGTGGCCAGTTCCAAAACTGGCACCTCCCCAGTTGTCGCAGCCTCAACGGATGCAACGGTCACTGGCAGAGGGGCGGAGGAGCTGCTGCCCTCATCCGGAGCGCCCTGAGAGGAGCTCATAGAGATGAGAGGCAGCTGCTGCGCTGATGTGAGGTCACTTTGGACCTCCATGCTCACCACAGATGGATGGGCATTGAGCTGGGACACTTGGTGCCCAGAACATCTCCCACATTGCCAATGACCACCTGTGGCCACGAGTGCTGTGAGGGCTTGCATGGCCGAGCGTAACCCAATCAGATGCTGGTCAATCTGTTGGAAGCTTCTCTCCATGAGAGTCGCCAATCTCTCATTGGAGGAAGCCTGATGATTTGACACGAGTTCATGCCATCACTGACACTCTGCCTGGATTCCTCCACCACAGTGACCAAATGAAGCACACCCTCATGCAACCCTGCTAGATACTCCCGCACATCCTGCCGCTTGTCCTGCAGCTGCTGCAAGGCTGAGATCTCCAGGGGCACATCATCACGGCCTGACTCAGCATGTGCCTGGTCCCCTGCAGTCATCTGGCTGCTGGCGCCATCGGCGCTCTCTGTCTGTGCCATCTCCTCCAGCGATTGTGAAGTGCCCTCTCCACTGTGCCCTGGGACACCAGCCGACGTCATAAAACCCACCGATGTGGTAGTCGCTGTGCTGGTGCCTGGCTCGCTGAAATGATGTGACGCTCGTGACAATTGACGCCCCTCAGGTGTGGAAGGGGGACACTGGCCGTCTTCCTGGCGGCCATGCGGTGGTGATGCTGAAATTAACAAGGACAGTGGATGAGTTAGCATTCAGTCAGTAACACAATTCATCCCTTTCCCCCCCTAGGCTCATAATGTGCTCAACCTTCAAGAACCTAAGGAGACAAACATTTGTGGGGTGGTAAATTGTCAAGAGGAGGCCCAAACATTACACACGCATACAGATAGGCTGGTCAGATGGCCTAAGTAATGCCACGTGGAATGTTATGTGGATAAGTGAGAGGTTAAGCACTTGGGCAAGACAAACAAGGTACGGGAATACAGAAGAAATGGTAGGACCGTGGAAAATAAGGACGATTACAGGGGCGTTGCTGGGCAGACCTGTTAAGGTAGCAGGGCAGGAGCATAAGGCGTTTAATAAGGTAAAAGCCAGACTTACCTTTATTAGCCGAGGAATAGAATAGGAAAAGGGAGATCGTATTGCAAGTGCAGAAAACGCTGTCGAGGCCACAGGTACACTTCTGCGTTCATTTGTGACCTGTGCTTCGTGGGAGGGATGGCTTTGGAGTGGAGAGAGTGCAGAGGCTGCTGACCAGGTTGCATGCTGGCCTGGAGAGTTGGGAGTTATGAGGAAACATTGCATATACTTGTGACATTTGCCGTGGAGCACAGGAGATTGACAGGTCACGTTATTGACCTTCATGCCCTCTATGTTATGAGGGGCATAGACTGGGTGGACAGAAGGCAACATTTCCCCTTGGTGGAGGGATGACAAATGTGGTAGCATTTATTTAAGTTGAGTGCCATGAGGTTGACAGGTGAGGTGCTGAGGACCTTTTGGACAGAGTAATGTGGGGCCTCAAAAGCTAAGGCTACCTGCTGGGTTAAATGGCCAAGGCCGATATGGTACTCACCCTTCCAGAGCGCAACAAATCATTGAAGCGCTTGCGGCACTGGGTCCCTATTCGACAGACAACATCTTGGGAGCTGACCACCTCCTGCCAGGCCCGCTTGGTGACGGGGGTCTCCTCCTCCTCCCTCCCTCAGGAAACAGCACCCCTCGACGTGCTGCCATCTCCTCGAGAAGGGCAGCAAGGCAGGCATCAGAGAAGCGAGGGGTACATTGGCCCCCCACTGGCCTACCCTGCAGCCTGCCCTCCGGAGCCTGCTGTGCCAGCCCCCTGCGGCTGTAGCTGGCCATGGTCATCAGCCTAAAGAAGGCTGCCTGGCCTTTCTTTATACAGACTGCCGGTTCCCCATTGGAACTGGTGGTTTGTACACGGCCGCCACAAATTTGAAAATCCCGCTCTCCACGGGAGTGTGAAATGCGCTAGGTGGGCCTTAATTGGCCCACCCGCGCAAAATGGTGCGACGTTTGACTCTGCGCCTGCCCGCGATTGGGTCAGGCCCAACGAGCAGAAAATTCTGCCCAAAGTTGATTTTGTCATGGGCATACAGAAAAATAAAAAGCTGAGCATGAGTTATTATTTGGTACCTGCAGTGACCAATCCCATGGTCGTCAGCAGCCGTATACAACACAAGCAAAACAAAGGATTAGAGGACAAAGCACAAATTGAATTTTAATTTAACTCAGACTCATCTGTACACTATCCATCTACATCAACCTATGGAGTGCATCATGTGAATCAAAATCAAATTAAGTGCCTCACACATGGGCCACCATAACTGCATCAACACCAGCTAAACCTATAAATGTACAAAATGCAATAAAACAATATCTGATGCTTTTGATTGATTTACAAAATTCTTGTTCCTGACCATAAAACCGTGATTCCGCAAACATGCCTCTTTTCAAGCATACATAAAGAATGGCTTATAATAACGTAGCTGAACACAGTTAAAACTTCCAGTTGGATTTTGTAGAGCAACTATCAGCATCAATCAGTGCTGATAAAGCATGAGTCCTACATGGCTCAGAGGACCAAATGATTTTGTATGAAGCTAGGAACGAACCGCACTGAACTGCCAAGATAATGCAACCTGGCACCCTTTTATGTCCTAGCGACTGATTTTTTAAAAATGAATATCAGAAGAATGACAGCACATACTGACACTACATGTATGTAAAGGAAAGAAGATAAAATATAATTGTTTCAAGGATATAGTTATCATTCCCCGGTAGCACAGGTTCCCCTTGACTTATTTTTAAAATGGCTGGAAATAGAGTTTGGTGCCAGTATGGAATCTGGCCTGTTCTGCTTTATGGTATAGAACTGTTGATATATTAAAAATGACAAAGGCACATTTGATCAGTGCTGTTTGGCTGAATTAGTATGTTTAGTCAGCTAGTGTTTTACAACTTTCAGAATTGGCTATGGCTGTAAAACTGTTACAGTACAACCATTGTTGAATATGTAATTGGTCCAAAGCAGTAAAATTATTGAAAGTTTAAATATTTTTCATCCATTGCTCTACATATGGTGAATCTTTTGCATAGTTCTAATTGTAAAGGTTTCAAAGCATCTAAGCTAAGGTACAGTTTTACTAATTTCGACAGATACTAAAATGAGTATTGGGCTAAACCTTCACCCATCCAGCCTTTTGGTTGGGAAATATATTTGGCTAAGTGTAGCTTAATGTCTGTTTTTGCTTCTGTTTAGTGCGCCACTGCTCTGGGAACATGCTGTTACATTGCTGCTAATGAAGCAGAGGTGAGTCTTGATTTGCTAGTTAACTTTCTTTTTCTAAAAGAGTAGACACTTGTTTTGGCATTTGTTCAATAAAACTGATGGCATACTAAATCAATTTGTTAATGTATAGTACTGTGCTGTGGTGCTCATTTTGAGGCTCAAGGCCCACTGCTGATCCTAAAAGAAATTAATTCCTGTATGTGTGAACCTCGGACCGTAGTAGAGCCAGTTACTTTATCCAGCTATGGAAGTGGCATCTGTGGAATGCAGTTAATCAGGGTTATTATAGACTTTTAAATTTGTTATCCTAGAGTTTTGCCAGATTATTCTGGGGATCAGAGAAATTTTATAGTACTTTGGCTTGTTCCTGCTAAATTGAGTAGAGCCCATCTTGGTTGGGGCAAATTGTATGTGGTCTGTAAAAGGAATTGATTTAAATAATAAAGTCTGAACCATACGCATAAAATGTTGGAAATACACAGGGTTGTTGGCATCGATATTGGGGAAGATAATTTAACTTGGTCTGCTTATCTCAGTCATGAATGTAGGTCGCAAATAGCTGGGGTCCCAACACTAATCTTTACAGCACCCCACTAATAACAGTCTACCAACTGAAAATAACCTGTTTTATTCCTACGTTGTTTTCTGCCCTTTAACCAATACTTGAT
The DNA here is from genome assembly GCF_017639515.1 of Carcharodon carcharias. Classification (NCBI taxonomy): domain Eukaryota; kingdom Metazoa; phylum Chordata; class Chondrichthyes; order Lamniformes; family Lamnidae; genus Carcharodon; species Carcharodon carcharias. Next base: position 20,005,890 of record NC_054473.1, on the reverse strand, counting down.
CCATGCTATCATATTACTTCCAAACCAATGAACTATCACCCTCTGTGACACCTTGTCAAATACCTTTTGAAAATCCAAATATATACATCCACTATTTCCCCTTTACTTACCCTGCTCATTACTTCAAGAACATCTAATAGAATTGTCAAACCCAATTCCCATTTCATAAACCATTTTGACTTTTCCTGGTAATGTTGTGATTTTCTAAGTGCCCTGTTGCCACTTTCTTAATAATCAATCCAGCAGTTTGCTGATAGCTGATCTCAGGCTGACTGGTCTGTAGCTCTTTGTTTCCTCTCTCCCTCCTTTCTTGAATAATGGTGTTAGATTTCCTACTTCATAGTTCACTGGAATTGTTCCAGAGTCTAGGAAAGTTTGGAAGATCACAAGCAATGTAGATGTGTCTTTTAGAACCCTAGGATGTAGGCCATTAGGTCAAGAAATTTGTTGGCTTTTAGTCCAATTAATTTCTCCAGTATTTCTTTCTTAATATTGCTTTAACTTCCCCATTTTCATTAAATCTTTGGTTTCCCACTATTTCTGGTACTTGCTTTGTAAATTCCACTGTGAAGCAATAAGCAAATGACTTCTAATTTTGTGAGCTCTGTGATAGTCTGACTGAATGCTGCATGTAATGCTTTGGTTGGATTTGCTGAGGTATCCTACATCAACGCTGATTAGTTTGAAGTAGCTATATGTTGAAGAGCATTAGTTACTATACACAACATGAGACATCTAATTCCTATCAATCCACCATGGGAAATATGTTTACTCTATTATTCCTATAAATATTCCTATTTCAGGATATAGTTGGAATCCAAATTTCATTATTGAGATGCATCAGTGCATCATAGCTGAAATTAATCAGCACCTAGCTAGTTTAGTGGCTTGGATAAGTTGCTAGTGATTAGAAGAAGTAATTCATGAATATATTAATCTGTAATAAAGATTTGTTCAAAACTGCAGTTAATCGTAGAGTGTTCTATTGTGGATTTTTAATACTTCACAAATGCCTAACACTGAAATTCTGTTATGATTGTGCAGGAATTGTCAGTGATTTCAGCTGATCTTTGCTCCATTAGCCTTTAAATGTTGGGCTTCTGTAAGACTACAGGAGATGATCAAAAATATGAAAAGTATTGAACAACCAATTGTATGAGCTAAACTTTGGGTTGGATTGTGAAAAGCAGAATCTTTAAAGATTGAAAGTGCTCCCTACACCAGAGTTCCCCTTTATGATATATAGTTTGTACATTCACATCAGAAATGAACATATCACACTATAAATGTTTCATAAGCTTCCTTGTTTACTTCTAACTTTTTTTTAACGTGTGTTTATCAACTTCAGGACCTTGTATCTTGCCTGACATGTTTGGAGAGTGTCTTTAGTGCTTCATATATAAAGGGGGATGGATCAGTGCCCTCCCACAATTCACAGACTCAAGTCCTTCACTGCAATGCTCTCCAGTCCTGGTCCTTACTAGTTACTCTCTGTCCACCCTCCAGAATTCAAAAGCTGTTGGAAAAGTAAGTGTAAATGATTACTGATATAGGTCTGTTACTTGTAGTTGCATCTTAATGTTTTATTTTAGTACCCGTTTATGGTAAAGACAAGTTAAGTGCCTGTAGATTGATCAGTAATACAACTCTAAAGGTTTAAAAGAAAAATACCATTCTGTGACTTTGGAAGGAGCTCTTTTGAGGCTGCTAAGAAAATGCTGTCAAATCACCCTTTCACATATTCTAGGAGGAAGTAATTTCAGTGTAAATCAAACTCTTTCTCTCCCCTCCCCCCACCCCCAAACTCCCATCCTTAGTTAGTGAACCAAAACTAATTAAGATCTCTACAACACCTTGATAGACATCAGAATTTGGATTGTTTATTGCAGCCTTATGACGTTGTGAAAAGATCCAAATAGCTGATGTTACAGGCAGCCAACAGTTCAGTAATTTTTAATTGAATTCTTGTCAAATATGCTCTTTCCAGCCTGAGCAACTTGTCACTGTTTAACTATGTAAATGAGAGCCCACTCCAGGTCTTTATCAATGCTGCAGTGCAGCTAGCCATTAGAAAGTGAGAGGGGAATGCCAAGGGTGAGTCACCATCATTTTGGTAATCATCAGGCACTGACACGAACTTACCTTGCCAAAAATACCTCAATGGTTAATACAGTTGTCCAGGAGGGATTGCCAATTTCAGAAAGAAAAGATGAAACAACCTCGGATCACTTCAGAAACTTGAAATTAAGATGCTTCTCTTGATTTACCTGCCTGCTCGCATCTGATCTGCCACCCTCCCCAATCCCCATAAAATGATGCATAAGCTCAGCTGTTACCTCAAGCTGAAATTAGAACATCCTCCTGTTGAGTCTGAACTTGTGTCCTGTTACTCCTATGGCAAAGCCCATTGTGGCCAAGATAAGCTGTATGCTCAAAGAAAATCGGATTTCATTATATTTAACATAACTTTCCTTTTATTGTTGATCTGACAGAAATGTTGTTGTACTAATGAATTGTTAACTATATTTTCCAGTCATCTCTCCAAATTACCTGACCTCCTGTGTAGTGATAATGTGACCTTGCGAATAGCAGCTGGGGAAGCGATAGCACTTCTGTTTGAGTTGGCACGCAAGACTAATCAAGTAAGAAGCCCTTTGTATTGTGCACCTTCCTGCAGAGAAATGACACAATCACTTCTCTATGCAAAGAATTCGCTATTTATTTGTACAGATATGTATTAAATTTTCAAAGATTCAGAAGTTATTCTTGTCACCATTCTCATCCCTCTCCCCATTGCGTACCTTCGATTGACAAACCTGTCTTTGAGGGGATTGAAGTCCAACCTTTGCGATTTGAGTTTTTAGACGAAGTAACACTCTGCCTATCTGCTACTCTTAGTTTATTAACTTTCCTGCCCTTAATTTTAAGTCAAAAAATAATGACTGTTTACTTTGTCATTGATTTAATATTATGTAAGCAATTGCACAGGTAAAAGTCCTCTCGATTGATGTCACTGGAGCATTAACCAGACTTCAGTCCTACAGATAATTATTGAATTGGACACACCTTTGTGTTAAAATCAGGCTTTCTTATACCTCTGGGTTGAATGCATGTTTGCTGTTTTGAAAGCTATTTATTAAGTGAGACCTAGGTTGCGCTCCTAGGTTTGAATGTCAAAAAAAATCTGTGGTGCAGTAAAGTGTAAATTACCAACTGGATTTTATGATAATTCCCATTGGAAACATATAAATGTTCTGTATGGTTCTGTTTGGTCTGGTGCTGGCTGGAAGTTCCCAGGTTCAATGCCCCTGAACTGGACAGTTATTGCAGCACTTGTGTAAACTAGCAGTTAGACTGTGCAGCCTAAATATATCAAATTGATGTATGGTAGGAGTGTTTCTCTCTCTCTTTGTGATAAATGTGTTAGGTGAATCTGAGAACTCTCTACTTGAATCTGGTAATAACTGATCCAGGTAGTGTTGAGTACTATTACGACAAAGTTTTTAACAACCACCTACTCTGTCAAAATTGAACCTTGATGACGATGTATGTAAAATCCACTTCGTTTTGCTCTGAAGGCATTAGCAGTTTTCTGTTATATGATCTCGTATGTCTTGCTGTTTTATTTCAAAGGAGTTTTTGTATGATGACACTGATCAACTTTGTGAAAAGCTGAAAGCATTGGCAACCGACAGTAACAAATACAGGGCAAAAAATGATCGGCGAAAGCAGCGCTCCATTTTCCGAGATGTCATGCATTTCATTGAGGTACATTATGTTCAAATTGTCTTGAAGACAGAAAGATAAGTTCAACATTTTATAACCAACAAGAATGAGTGCAACACAAAATTAATGGAAAACTTGTAGAAGCTTAGACTTCTCACCGTTAAGACTCATGCCAAAACTTTATTGTCTGATTACGTTAATGCCTTTGTATGGATGAATTGAGAGAGGCAGTGTTGAAGCTTCAGTGAAATTTGGTGGGGAGGAATTAGCTTTGTACAATCGTAGGCAGTAAAATGTCTATTACAGTTTTTTAAAAAATTCCATAAATCATACCAATTTTTTTTTTTTAAATACTCACTGATACCTTCATGGATAAATGTGCCATGTGCACTGGTACTAGGCTGTGGAAACCATTTTAGCCAGAAGGCAAGTTCTGTGCTCACTGACAGCAGGAAATCTGGAAGAATGGATTTCTCAAATGATCTGCTCCTCCCAGCCCACCAGCAATGTTGTAAAGACACTTTGTAGATTCAGAACCCTTCTCACCCCCCTTTCACCTGCCAAGTTTCCTGAGGCCTGGGAAGCCCAGCTGAGATGAGTTAGAAATAGAATTACTCTTCTAATACTCTTAATGTCTGTCTTCCTATTTTATGATAGTTAAATGACCAAGCCACCTCCCTAAGCAGATTGGTTGCCCACCCCTTGTCCCACCTCTGTTAAAACTGGAAGCAGACGAGCTGGGTTCCTGTTGATTTTTTAAAATTTTAATCTTTGACCTAACTTATCTGTTTTTAGGAGTTAAAATTCAGTCCACAGTGTCGATTGTTAGAATTTTCCTGAGTTAAAGAATTGTGGCGGGTTCGAGTAAAAATTGTACTTGTAATCCAGAGATAAAATAAACCGGTGTGTCCCATACTAGCTTGCATGCTTGGGTCTTCCTCCAGGACATGGGAGGCTTGAACTTGCCTAAGAGGTGTCCCAAGTTAAAGATACCCAGATAATCCAGAAACATAACTATATAATTCAGTTCTGTCCTAAGTTAGGTGTTGTAAGTGCGCTGCAGTTTGTCTCGAGTATTTTATATAAATATAAACCAGTACTGAATGAGCACTACACCGTTGAGTGCCAACCCGCAGATGGGGTATTAAATCAGATAATGTGCCTGAGATAAACAGAATATAAATATGTTTTCTTTCTGAACTGCATACCTTAGCTTATATAGGTTCTATTAAGAAAAATACCACTTTAAAATGCTCTAGAACTGTATGCTGAAAAATGACTATAATTTGATTTACTGCATGAAGTATAAACAAATAAAAAGCCAGTCATGATAATATCACTGATTACTAAACGATGAATGCATCTGAGTGGGTTATCACCAACAAAATCCTGGTGCTAATTATTTACAGCTTGCGTTATCAGACCATTAATCATTACATAATTTAACCAGAATAACCTGCTGTAGATGGAGATTGTCAAACAACACTGGTAGGCATAAGCATACTTCACGCAAACCTGTTTTGGAGGTTGCAGTCTGTTATTAAAGTACCTGTGCCTCCCAGACTGACTGCTGAAGACATTTTATGAGTACAAAAATCCATTTTTGATTGCTGGTTTTGGCTGACCCATGTTGCCTCAGTAGCTAGCTTTCAATGCACTCTGAAGGAAATCTGTAACTGACAAGAAAGTAAATAGAAACCAGATGGTGGGTGTTGCTCATAATCCTTTTAAGGAACTGGCTCAAAACTACTGGTATTTGGGCTTGAGGGTGGTTGTGAGATTGCATTTGGTTGTCCTACGTTAGCCTGTTTGAACTTGGTTGTGTGAATTTCTTAATTACAAAACTGAGTTGACTTTTTCGTGGGGCATTAAATCGAACTATGTTGCAAATGAATTCACTGTTGAGCAAAACAGATATTTGCTTCAGATCTAGTTGTCCTGTACTTGAATCGATAATGCAAGGTCCTGAAAAGGCCTAGGAAAAATGTTCAGTGGTCATGAATTTGGATACCTGTTTAATCAGTTGTGTAAAGCTTTTTTGAAGATGCAAATTGAAGTAGACCTCTTGAACAAGCTGATTTGTTTCTTGGTGTGATCACTTAACAATCTGCATAGCTAACTGATTGGGGATTTATTTGTTTCTTGAATATAAAATGTTTGTTGGAGTGATGAGTGATTAGAAAAATTTCTGACTGAGCTACGGTAGCCAACTGGAAAAACTTAGAACTTACCATGCTAGTGAGATTCTTTTTTAGGACTAATCATACACAAATGTCGCTGAGTGACATTATTACTCAGCCAAATTGGATAATGGGTGTCAGGAACTTAGTTACAAGCTTATAATTCTGTAAAATGGCTTTGAACACATACTACATGAATTTATATTAAACGCTACTGAATACTTGGACTATGTTTCTGCTTTCTGCAGGTGTGTTGAGCTTTTTTGCATGGAAGAAGCAATGCACTTTAAAAGATGTTAACTAATTCATCTTAAACATAAAGTAACTATGACAAGCTCGTTACTTAATCGATCATTTGCCAGAAAAACGGTTTACCTCAAGTAGTATTTTACATTTAGAGTAGGTCTCGGTAATTGCTGTTCTTGGGGAAATTATTGTAAGTCATTTGTAGAAGGACAGGACAGTAATGCATATGCAAACCTGATGCATGTGCTGTATTGATTGTACTTTAATATGGAATCAAAAGTAATTTATAAATGACTAATTTCTATTTCTTTGTAGGATAAAGTGTGTCCAGAGGAAACAATCAAGTTTGGGATTGAGTGCCTTTACATAGATACTTGGGTCAGAAGAAGAGTCTATGATGCCTTCAAGGAGATTCTTGGATCTGGTATCAGACACCATTTGCAGGTAAAAAAGAAAGGTACATGCAGAACAAATTAAGTAAAGCTGACTTGTTTGAAACAACTCGCTATGACCAATAGCTATTGGGATATGCATTTTGACATGGATATATGTGCAGTGTCAAGTAAAGAATTATAAGCAGGAACACACTAACTTTTCTCTTCCATACTCCTGCCAACAGACCTAAAGGCTGCAGCATAGTTTAATGGACCTTTGAGAGTAGAAATTTTGCCCCCATCTGCTGCCCTAGCTGGTATCATCTGACTTGGCACAGGCCAAGCCAGACTCAGGACCTTTCTACTCTGTCTGGTTCAGGACTATATCATTCTGACATTATGGGGAGAACGCCACCAATTTTTTGCTAGCTGAGACTTGATAGTAGGTGTAAGAAATTTTCTCTCGGGCCTTTGACACTCTTGCCATTGAATTGGCTGCTGAGACTACTGTAAGCAGCAATAGTCAGGAAGCTTTTTTTTATCAGGAGCAGATGGGTTCTCCTGAATGGTGAGAAATCACACAATCTTTGTCTAGCCTCTTCTTCTTTTCCCACCTTCTTAAAAAAAACCCCAAAGCTTTTCCACCTCAAACTGTTTGAACACAGGTCAGCGGTTTGTTCCATAGTGGTGTTCTCAGAGATGATCCTGAAGCTTGAAAACTGCTGAACCAATATGCAAAAATACACTATGCATTATTCCAAAGGCACTCTGTACATGTCACATTATAATGTACCAGTTTTTAATTTTAGAATCTCTTTTTGACAAGTTTTTGATTTCAACTCCTCATTCAATTTTGGTTAATTTTTTTTGCTTCCAAAGCATAATGAATTACTGCGGGATATCTTTGAACTGGGTCCTCCTCTAATGCTAGATGCTGCTGCTATCAGGGCCAATAAAATTTCAAGATTTGAAAAGGTAAGCACTTTGGATTTCTCTCTTGATTTTTAAATATAACATATCCCACTTATTTAAGTAGTATGTATCCAATTTGAAATGCTTATAGTATTGGGTTTTTTTCTCATTCTCATTCTCCCTCTTATCCGATTTGCAAAGTAGGTAAGAGGTGAGCATGAATGAGTCATATTTCCCTTATCTTCGGGAGTGGATTCACTGTGATCTAGAACTGATCATACTGGGAATTTTGGACAGTAAATAGTTGACTAGTTGGTCTTGAGACTTGAAATGTGATTCAAATTTAGAAATATTCTCTCATGGATTAGAAATTGCATGCGAGAACCATAGTGATTTTCTGACTGCTCTTCCTCTCCTCTCCCTCTTTGTGTGGAGGTACATTCGTTGTTCAACAATTTAAGGGCTGCATCTTAAGTTACTACCCTCTGCATCTAATTTGCAAGGTTTATAATTGGGATATAGTTTGAATTATTAACTTATGGTTTCCGTTTGTCTTTTATATTTTAAAGTGTTTTAATTAATTAGGCCACTCCATTCCTTTATTGAAGCTAATTGTCTTTGTGAACCTGTTTATTGTAAATTCTTGTTCTTGCCCCAAAGGGGTTTGATGCTGGAGCACAGTAAGAATTACTTAATTATGCATCCATATCCACTTTTGCATTATTTTACGAAGTTTCCATACTGGTAGAGTCCTATTCCGTTGAGGTCTGCCGCATATAAATGTGTTGGCTAGGCGAATGTACAAACTTGCTGTTGGGTTTCTGCCATTCCTGCATGAACTTGATCTTGAAAGGTGTGCTGGTTTTGTGGCAAACTTGGGAAATGAAGTGCCTTACAGGGCATACTTTTACCACCTGTTGCCGCCATCTGATGAGTTTTGGAGGCTGCTAGCATGAACCTATCATTTAAGGTTTTCTTTTACTCATAATGCTATCGCAATTTTTATTATATTTATTTGTGTCTGTTGTTAGAGAGTAAGAGTAATTTGTTGATTTACATCTTTCCTGAAACAGCATCTGTACAACTCTGCAGCATTCAAAGCAAGGACTAAGGCAAGAAGCAAAGTCCGGGATAAAAGAGCTGATGTACTTTGAGAAACCAAAACAGGCATCGTGTCAGAACTCTTTCTGTAAATTTTAATGTCCCTTGTCACTGTGATATAAAGAACACTCAACAGGGTTTTCTGAATTGTGTAAACAATCATGGGGCCTTTTAATTTTGCATACATGCACAGTTCCCCTTGCTGTGTTTGCTTTTTATTTGATTGTTATTTCGCAAAATCAGCATTTTAAATTGTATAAAAATTATATAATTTGTAGGGTCGGTTCAGTAAAAATGTGTTACAATGGATTGATCCAGCCATCAGATTAAGGAAATTAACGTGATTGTCTCCACTTGACCTTTGCCTTGCAGAGTGAACTTGTAAATTTAGTCACTTCATTCAAAATATATTATGGTGAAATTGATTAAATATTTCAAATTAATTTAATTTTGCAAAAAAAAAGAAAAGCACAAAAACAAGTGGGTAGTCTTTTGTAATTTTCTACCTACATTTTGTACCACTATATTTCTCCTTTTTAAATAAGAATGAGTAGTCGCAGTGAGAGCTGGGACTGGAGTTGGGTTTGGAAAAGGCTGAGCGTATAGACTCACCTCTTTGGATGTGGTAACCAGACATTATATAATACCTAGGATTTGATTTTGAAATGGAAAATCATTCCCCTCTGGCTGCCTTCTATTACACACCGAGTCAGTACAACTGATGTCCTGCAAATTTAACCTCATCTCCAGATTTTCCACTTTCCGTGCCATTTAAAGTAGATGAAACCTTGCAAATGAACTTTGACATTGTAATTCCTAGGGCCTCTCTAGATAGTTGAAATCACATGGTACAGTAGAGACCATTTACAGCTGAATGTACGTCATTTTGAAAGTACATGGTTTTGTTATTTGTGGGACTTGTCATGACTCCATGCATCCCTTTTAGATTTGTGCTCTTTCTTACCAATACGTATTTGCAGTACAATATTTCCACACTAGGTCTGTGACACTTCAGTCTTAAAATTATTTATTCAGGGCATACATTTACAATAGACTTGAAGCTGAAATATTGTAAATTCAATTTATATAAAAGAATTATTGAAAAAAATGTTTTCTTAAACCCCAAACATTTCTGTTTAATTTAAACCAAAGGATGAAACAACAGTTGCTTTAATATGATTGCTCTCTTTTTAATTTTTATTTTTATGAATCACTGAAACTTCCTGTAGCCTCTGTCCCAGCCTCTGGCTGGGAGAATTCCACAGGTTTTTCCAATGTTGCTCCGTGGCCATAAGGATTGTCTGAGTGCTGACTGAGGTTGATTCTCTTCTTCCCCTTGGTTCGTCACATATTTAATCTCAGTTCGGTCCTGCACTCAAGCACCCAGCTGGCAGTGGGGTTCTTGCTTTGGGCAGTGTGGGTATGAGATGGAGAAAAACTGAGAAGAGTTATGTTACACCAATGCTGAGATTAACTGTATGCTATTATAACTATTGATCCTGGGACTCCAAATCTGTGATATAGTATACTCACATATGAAATCAGTCAGTCTCCTTGCTTATGCTTTTGTCTATTAACCCCATATTTTCTATAAACATAATATGGAATTACTATTACTGACATTTGGATGTTGATCTTGAGAGTTTGTTTTCACTCTGTCTGACAAACTAGCTGCAAATGTTTTGACCTTGGAAGCCATCTTACCCTGATGCAGATGGCATTGAGTTATTGCCTGACAATATAATTTTGTACTTTTGCTCAGGAAACAGAGTTGGCATACTAAGTTTGTACAATTTTTTTCTCTTTTTACTTGCATGTTTGGTGCTGCCCAGTTGTAGGCTAGAGCACATTCTATGTCCCATCACCCTCATTTCTTCCATTGCCAACTTGAAAATGCCCATTAAAAAAGTTTTGTGTTAACATAAATCAATATTTCAGAAAAGAAACAGGCTCATATTCACACATTGGCAACTAATCAGGAAGAGGGATGGAGATTATTGCTCTCAAATCAAACAACAGTGGACCCAGGAGACGTCATAGATGTTGCATTTTTAAGCCTTCTTAATTCCATTGTGTCTGTAAATGGCTATGTTTGACAGTGCTGCATGTAAGCTTCAAACTTATTCGTGATTTGGCAACACCCAAATGTCAGATGGAACAAATGTTAAAAATGAATCTCTCCTCTGCCCCAGTTGATTGTAATCTGGGTACTTGGCCTTTATCTCCCCATCCTGGAGGATTGGATTTGGAGTTCCTTGGTGCCATCCCCCTCAGCCATCCTGGGTAGATTAAATCTGAGCTACTTGGTTTCCACCAAATTTGATGAGTCTGCCTCTAGCTGCTTCAGACAAGTCATACTTTTATGCAAACAGTTTTTAACAACTAAATCCTTTTCCAAGTCTCTCTCAAGAATAAAGAAGGATTTTTGTGTATGTGCCTTTGCATCATGTATGCTGTATCTAGAAAAGCTTATTAAATATTGCAAAAGTAATGATGTTTCTTTATCTTATTGCTTGGGTGTTGGGTGGAGGCTTTGGAAGCATGGAAGGGTGGCAAGAGGCTGGCAATAAAAGGGATTTTTAAAGAAATTGTCTTTTAAATCAAAGTAGAGGGGAAGCCTTTCAATCATCAACATGGATAGCTGTCATTCCAAAATTCAAAACCTCATTTTCCAATTGGGTTTAAATCACTTGGAAAAAGCAAACTGAGATCAAGTTCAACTGAGAAAAAGGTGTTCATGATAATTTTTTTGCCAACAGATAAACTGCAGCTGCTGCTAATCACAAGTGTTCCTCAGTCAACCATTTATAACAACATGAGCAGTAATTAACATTTCAAATGCAAGATTTGCTTGAAAGTATGCTTTGAGAATTCAACCTGCTTCAAAATATTTTTGAAAGTCAAACTCAAATCCTCAGGATTTGAACATTTATATCAGCTCAGAGACCTACTGACCCAAACAAGGCAAAACTGCACATGCACAGATATGATAGGCAACTCTCATGAGACCTTGAAGCTTTAATGAAAGGCACTAGTACACTCAATTCACTGGGTGAATTAGACTAATTTAATTGTTTTCCCTTTTTTCGGTGGTTCTAACTATTCATTTAGGATTAATTGTTTTCATAAGGTCTTAGTTGCACACAAGGCAGGAGCTTGCTTTTGATTTATAAATTCTGTAACTCTTTAGGTCGGATTTGCTGTTGTTTTACTACGACCAGCAAAGTGTGATTGTGAAGTACTGGCATACAAAGCATGACACTATGCAATGCCAATATATATACACAGTGCGTTTGCTGTATGAGTATGACCCTGAAGGGTCTTGACAAGGTGGATGTGGAGAGGATGTTTCCCCTCGTGGGAGAATCTTGAACAAGGGGTCACTGTTTAAAAATAAGAGGTCGTCCATTTAAAACCGAAATGAGGCAAAATTCTTTTTTCTCAGAGGGTTAAGAGTCTTTGGAACTCTTCCTGAAAAGACGGTGGAAGCAAAGTCTTTGAATATTTTTAAGGCAGAGATGTATAGATTCTTGGTAAGCATGGGGATGATAGGTTATCGGAGGTAGGTGGGATGCAGATTTGAGGTTACTATCAAATCAACCATGATCATCTTAAATGGTGGAGCAGACTCAAGGGGCCAATTGGCCTACTACTGCTGCTTATTCATTTGCTCAAGCAATTTTCTCATGATGTTAAAAATGAATCAGAAGTGAACTTCATAACTTAGTGGATAGAAAACCATACCGAAACACTGATTTCATGTGCAGTTGAAACCAGTATTGCATCACATGGAATTTTCAGAAACCTTGAGTTGGTTTATTTTTGACTGAAAACTGTTCAAAAATAATTTTAAAATGTGTAATTGTTGTCAAACACCAGTTAGAAAAATGTAACTACAAATCAAAAGCATCGTGCAGTCGACCAATAACTGGTAACCTGACAATAGCAAAAGTGAAAGAATTCGGCCCATCATGGCTATGCCTGCTGTTCGAAAGGCCCCATTCAATGACCACTCCACCACACTTTACCTGTAGCCCTGCACGTTTTTTTTCCTTTTCAAGTATAAGTCGACTTCCTTTTTGATACTATGGCTTCAAATGCAGCTGTCGATCTTTGCTCTTGCTATTTATGATTTCCCCTCAGCTCTTGAGGTCGTTGTTGCTGATGGGTCGGCTGGTATTTACTACCTGTTCAGCTGCCCAGTGAAAATGTGCTGCTTGGCAGGATGGCGACAGCTGTCTTACTGTCTCAACCCTGCTCTATTCACAGCTGCACCATTATCTGAAGTGCCTTCAGTGTAAACTAACAGGCTATTTTTAACTCGTTATGTTCGGATCACTCCTATTTTAGAAGAGAATTTATTTAGTAAGTGAATGTGAGTGCTGAGAGCAGACCTTGGTCAGACACAAAAAAAAGCCCATTCAGCTCTGAAAGATCCCTGGTGAGTTTCATTCCATGGGCTGCTTCTTGGTCTGTTCCTTCCATTCTGTTAGAATTGCAGAACTACACAGTCGACGAGGGGAAGAAAATGTAAAAGAACACCGTCTCTGATCGCTGGTCGTGAGAATAGATTTATCCTGCCACTTTTAATCCAGGTAAGTGATTGAGTTTACAAATGGAGTTTGCAAGATGAATTGTTTCATAAAAGGAATTTGGACTTTACATATGGACATAGGAGCAGAAGTAGGTCAGGAATTGATAATGCAGCAGCCACATCAATTGCATGCGTTTGTTTACAGATATAATTTGGTAAATAATTTAGAACCAGATTCAGTGGCATGTCAGCACATGTTGATTCACAAATTCTCTTTTGTAACGTGGGAGATCTCTTAATTGTTGCTACGGAATGGCTAAATAAGTACACGTGTACTGAATAAGGCCATGCAGCGTGGTCCAGTTCAAAACTACACAAACCACTGAACCAGTGAGTGATTAAATTCTTTCGCAACAAAAACAGAAATACCTGGAAAAACTCAGCAGGTCTGGCAGCATCGGCGGAGAACAAATTTGATGTTTCGAGTCCTCATGACCCTTCAACAGAACTAAGTAGAAAAGTAGAAATTAAATTCTTTCTCCGTGCTGTGTTAGCTGATCTGAGCCAGCGACAGTGTCTGGGGGCCACAACTGGGGCCCTAAAGGTAGCAAATATATATTTAAAAAGGCTGGTATTTATAAATCATTTTTAAAATCCTCCCTAATTCCATACTGTTAGACAGAGACACTGGTGTTAGGTGAGGCTGGGATCTTACTCTTGTGCCGTGGTCAGAAACCAGGTTCGTGTGTGTAAATTAAAACAGAATTACCTGGAAAAACTCAGCAGGTCTGGCAGCATCGGTGGAGAAGAGTTGACGTTTCGAGTCCTCATGACCCTTCGACAGAACTTGAGTTCAAGTCCAAGAAAGAGTTGAAATATGAAAGAGTCCAAGAAAGAGTTGAAATATTTCAACTCTTTCTTGCACTCGAACTCAAGTTCTGTCGAAGGGTCATGAGGACTCGAAACGTCAACTCTTCTTCTCCACTGATGCTGCCAGACCTGCTGAGATTTTCCAGCATTTTCTGTTTTTGTTTCAGATTTCCAGCATCCGCAGTATTTTGTTTTTATCACCTGCAATGGTTTCTCTTCCCACTCCCCCACAGTTACTTCTGATGTCCTCCAAGAATCTATCATTGGTCCCCTTCTATTTCTCATCTATATGCTACCCCTCAGCAGCATCACCTGAAAACAGAGTCTGTTTCCACATGTACACTGATGACACTCGGCTCTATTTCACCACCACCTGTCTCTTATCAAAGGTACCATGTAAATACAAGTTATTATTGTGTGGATGGGATATTCCCATGTGCTGTAGCATTTGGGTATTATTGGCACTTAATGGAAAATAGTTTTTAGCTGTGAAATGTACTTTGGATTGGTGAATTCTTCAATGGCTTAGTTGGTAAGTTCTACACTGTACAGCACACTTATCTGTAGAGTGAGTTAACTGATCAGAACTGGATAGCAGCAATACAATTAACCTCAATGCCCCTGGACTAGGGGGAAAGAAAACGGCACTGAAGTTAGCTCACTGCAAACCAGCGAGCTAAACTGGAAGGAATAGTAGATGAGGAGACGTACAGGCTCGGCTATGTTACTTCCCATTCTCAGTCTGGGCTCGTTCATCAAGATTGGCAGTTTGTGTGAGTTATAGAAGGACGGCTAGCAGCTGTGAAATTGCACCCAATCATAGGTCAGAGAGATGGGGGAAAACAGGAATTCAAAACAGAGTATTTGTTACCACTAATTTAGCACTGATTTAATCATCACTTTTAGGCATTGCAGTCTATACCACATAGGTAGGCAATGCTTTGCAAAATAAAACTTTATCACATATTTGGAAAATGAGGAGAGTGTTGATTAGCAATAATATGAGAATTCTCCGCTGTGGATTACATCACATACACAGCATAGAAACAGGCCATTTGGCCCAATGTGCTGGTGCTTATATTCCACACAAGTGTCATCCCAGCCTTACAGCTTTTTTCAATTCTTTACCTCTCATGTACTCATCTAGCTTCCTTTCAAAAACACCTGAGCTATTTGTCTCAACCACTTCTGTTATAGTGCGTTCCACTTTCTAACCACACCAAGTAATGAAATTTCTCTTTATTTCCCTAATGAATTTACGAAGAACTGCCTTGTATTTATGGCCCCTAGTTTTTGGATTCCCCCACAAGTGGGAACAATTTCTCCACTTTTGCCCTGTTCAACACATTAATCATTTTGAAGCATTCTATCATGCTACCTCGAAACCAAGTTCTTCTAAAGAGAAAAGCCCAACCTGTTCAGTTACTATAATCTCTCGATACTTGCACCATCCTTGTAAATCCGTTTTTATATTTTTTTTTCCAATGCTTCTGTCTTTTTTGTGGTATTGAGAATTCCAATGCATAAACCAGGCAAGTGAGTGCAGCATATTAAAATCTGGTTTAGCCTAACTAAATAAAGTGCTGTACTTCACATAAGGATTAGAGAATGGATGGAGAAAATTTCACCAGCTACATCATGCTTGTGTAGTGATGACAAAAAGGGGACAATTTGAGTTTATTTGAAAAGAATGATCAACCCTCTACTTTGTTTCAAATGTGGTTTAGGTTAAAAAAAACGGTACCATGTTTCTTTCCCCTCCTTTAACTGCCATCCTTTCTCTCTTCCTCTTGAAGGTCACTGCTCCTTTGCAGCTGTATAGCTCGACAAATGCTTGTTAACTTCTGCTAATTTTTGAAAAAGATCATTTTCTGTGTATAAGCACAGATAGTTAAGGTTGTTTGAGCATCGGAGACATCATAGCCAAGTCTAGTCCTGTCTTCACCTTGTGGTGTCTACGCACATTCAGTTCTAGCCAGAGTCAGGAATTTGGAATTCTGTTGACTTACTTTCTGTTCTTTCAAGGGATGGGAACATTGCTAGCTAGGCCCGCGTTTGTTGCCCATTCCTAAATGCCCATGAGAAAGTGGTGGAAGTGCCTTCTTGAACAGCTGCAGCCCATGTGTTGTAGGTACACGCATAGTGTTGTTAGGGAGGGAGTTCTAGGATTTTGACCCAGGAAGAGTGAAGGAAACAGCAAAATAGTTCCAAGTTAAAATGGTGTATGGCACAGAGGGGAACTTGCTGGTTGTGGTGTTCCCATGTGTCTGCCGCCCTTGTTCTTTAGGTGGTAGAGGTTCCAGGGAGAGATGGTGGCATAGTGTTATTGTCACTGGGCTAGCATTCCAGGGACCCAGGGCAATGCTCTAAGGTCCAGATTCAAATCCCACCACAGCAAATAAAAATCTGGAATTAAAAGTCTACTGATGACCATGAGCCCATTGCCGTGTGTCACATAAATCCATCTGGTTCACTAATGCTCTTTTGAGAAGGAAATCTGCCATCTTGTGACTACATGTGAGTCCAGACTCAATTATGTGACTGGCTCTTAAATGCCCTCTGAAAAAGGGCAATTGGGTTGAGCAATAAATGCTGACCTAGCCAGCCAGTCCCACATCTCATGAAATGGAGAAAAGGTTTTGAAGGTGCTGTGATAGGAGCCTTGGCCAGTTGCTGCAGTGTATTTTAGATTGTGCATATGAGTATCACTGGTGGTGGAGCAAATGAATGTTTAAGGTGATGGCTGAACTGCTGATGAGGTAGGCTTCTTTGTCTTGAATGATGCCGAGCTTCTAGAGTGTCATTGGGGCTGCAATCATCCAGGAAAATGGAGAGTATTTGATCACACCTGACTTGTTCCTTTTAGATGGTGGACAGGCTTTGAGGAGTCAGGATGTGAGTTACTCGCCACATACTTCCCATTCTCTGACCGGCTCTTCTAGCCACTAGCTGGTCTATACAGTCATCTTGGCACAGAAGGAGACCATTCAGCTCATCGAGTATGTGCTCACTCTCTGTAGAGCAATCCAGTCAGACCCATTCCCCAGCTCTGTCACTATAGCCCTGCAAGTTTATTTAATTAGTGCCTATGCAATTTCCTCTTAATCATTGGCTGTCTCTGTTTTTACCACCATCACAGGCAACAAATTCCATGTCATTACTACTCGTTTCTCACATTCCCCTTTATTTCTTGCCCAACACATTAAATCTGCCTTTTAAGACTGCCTCCTCTCGTCCATGTGTCATCAACCAATGGGAACTGCTCTTCTTTGTCTACCTTTATCTAAACCTATCATAATCTTATACACCTATATCAGATCTCTCCCCAACCTCCTTTTCTCCAAGGAGAACAATCCTAGCTTCACCAACCTAACCTGGTAGTTAAAATCCCTTTTCTGTAGAACCACCCTGGCAAATCTCCTCTGCACCGTCTAAAGAACATTCACATCCTTCCTAAAGTGAGATGACCAGATCAGGACACAATACACGAGTTGTGGCCTAACCAGAGCTTGAAAAAGGTTCAGCTTTTGTACTCAATAGTGTTATTTATGAAGCCAAAGACCTCTTATGCTTTGCTAGCTACTCTTTCGATATGTCCTACCACATGAATCCCAAGTCCTCTGCCCCTGCATACTCTTTAGAACTATGCTATTAAGTCTTTATTCCCTCTCCCCTTTCCTTCTGACAAAATGCATCACCTCACAATGCCCTGTATTAAATTCCGTCTGGCACTTTTATGCCCATTCCGCTAGCCTATTGGTGTCCTGTTGCAGTCAACTGATATCATCCTGACTGTTTGCCACACTTCCAAATCAATCAAGACAGCGATCCTAACACTGACTCTTGTGGAACACCGTTACCCTCCTCTGGTCAGAAAAACAACCATGTACTCTGACCTTTCTGTCCTTAGGCCAATTTTTTGTCCAAGCTGACATTGATCCTCCTATACAAGAGCCTCAACTTTGTTAACTAGCCTTTTATGCTACTTTCTCAAATCCTTTCTGAAAATCCAGTTCAACATCCTTCATCGACCTTCTCTGTTATTTAATTTAAAAATTCAATTAGATTTTTCAAATATAATCTGACTTTTTACAAATCCACGCTGGCTCTCCTTAATTAACTCCAACCTCTCCAGGTGCCTGTGATTTTCTCCCTGATCTAAAACCTTACCCACCACTGACATTAAACTGGCCAGCATGTTGTTAGTAAGAATGTCCTTGCACAATTTCTTGAACTAGGATGTCACATTTGCCACACTCCAATCCTTTGGCACCTGCCCCATATCTAGGGAAGATTGGAAGATCATGGCAAGCCCTTATGCTATCTCTACCCTCACTCCCCTTAGCAACCTGGGGTGCAAGCCAACTGGACCATAAGCCTAGCCAGTCTAAGCATAGCCAGTCTTTCCAGCACATCCTCCCTATCAGTTTTCACTCCATCCATTACCTCTGCCATTTTTGCTTCTACTGATATTTTGTTAGCTCCTCTTCCTCAGTAAAAGCTGATTCAAAGCACTCAGTGAGCATTCTAACCTTGCCCTTTGCCCCTAAGCACACATCACCAGTTAAGCTTATTCTTTTCTCAAAGATTTACTTTATTCATAAGATTTGTAAAAGTATATTACAAAACATTGTGAATTGAAAGTGCAATAAAATTCAACTTTCCTGAATAGTCTTGACAAGGTCGACACGGAAAGGATGTTTTCTCTTGCGGGTGAGTCCAGAACTAGGGGCACTGTTTTAAAATGCCCTTTTAGGACAGAGATGAGAATTTTTTTCTGAGGGTTGTGCGACTTTGGCACTCTGTCTCAGAAGGTGGTGGAGGCAGGGTCATTGAATATTTTTAAGGCAGAGGTAGATAGATTCTTGTTAGGCAAGGGAATCAAAGGTTATCGGGGTTAGATGGGAATGTGGAAATCGAAACACAAGAAGATCAGCCATGATCTTATTGAATGGTGGAGCAGGCTCGAGGGGCCGAATGGTGTACTCCTGTTCCTATTTCTTATGTTCTTATGTACTCCACAAAGCATGTTCCATCTGAGGTGCCTGAACACAAGTTCCATATACTTGATATTCACAATGTACATTCCATGGTAGGCATACAGCCAGAGTGATTCTACGCAGTTTCTAGCCCCCAAGTACACTATGATTGAAAGACCTTAGACAGTGACCTTTCCCCATTGTGCTTCTGTGGCAGCTGCCCCAAGCTTTAGTGTGTGCCCCTCCACATAGTCCTGGACCTTGACCAAGGCTGGACCTTGGTCGAGGATGACTTTTTGCACAGGAGGACCAAGGAGTGTCATTCACTGAGTTGATGGTCCTCTAGTTGCAATTGATGTTTATCTCAGTCTGTGTCCCTGGGAACAGATTGTGGAGCATAGGGTCCTGCTTGGGATGAACCTCGACAAAAACCACTACATCTCTCTCCAGACCCTCTTTGTAAAGGTACGTTCCAGAAGGAGATAGACAATGGCCTCTTCACCTATGCAGCCACCACAAGGGCAACCTGCAGAGGGGGTGAGACTAAGTTTCTGGTCACCCCAGAATGTTGATGGTGGATTCAGTGATGATAAAGTTGTTGATCATCAAAGGGAAATGGTTAGATCCACTCTTGTTGGAGATGCTTACTACCTGACACTTGTGTGGCATGAATGTTACTTGCCACTTACCAGACCAAGCTTGAATGCTGTCCAGGTTTTGCTGCACATGGGCATGGACTGCTTCAGTATCTGAGGATTTGTGAATGGTACTGTATACTGTGCAATCATCAGTGACCATCCCCACCTCTGACCTCATGATGGAGGGAAGCAGCTGAAGATGCTTGAGCCTAAGACACTACCCTGAGGAACTCCTGCAGTGACTTACCCCTCCTAGATCCATTGTTAGAGAACTCTGCATTGACTGGGGTTCTAACCTGAACTGTTCATGGCAGCTTTTGTGTATTGAAACTATTCATTACTTTAGCTGAGTCACGAGGGCAGACTTATGGATCTTCTGTTCGTTGTTAGAAATAATATTGAGAAATATAACCACATTTTTGATTAAACATAGTATTAATATTAAAAAATATTGTTATAAATTATAGCATTCGGTGGTCTTCACCTCCTTAAATTCACACATACACCTAAATAACTTTAACAGCCAATAATCTTCATCTCCCTCCCAGCAACTGCCAGGAAATATACAAAACCATACAAACTAAGAAAGCAAATGAAAAGGTATTTTTTAGTCTAACTAGGAGAGACAGCAACTAACATTGACATACTAGCAATAAGGTAGAAAAAATATATCCCCAACTTCCTTCATTCCACCATTGTTGGCCTTGCCTTCAGATGACTTAAATTCCCTTTCTAAACCTCTCCACCACTCTCTCTTACTTTAAGACACTACTTAAAACTTTCCTCTTTGTCCAAATTTTGGATCACCTGTCCTGATGTCTCCTCCTTTGACTCAATTTTTATTTGATAACGCTCCAGTGACCATTGGAATATTTCACTACATCAAAGCCTCTATATAAATGTAAATTCTTGTTGGTATAAGTGGAAAGATGATTGCCAGGGCAGAGAAGGAGAGACTAGAAGGGGGTGACCAGTGCTTGGTCAACGAGACAGATCTTAAGGATAGTCTTAAGGGAGAAGTGGGAGGTTGAAGGGTTTAAACAGCAAATTTAAACAGCAACATGGCCAATGGTCAAGAATCCTCTTTGAATGCAGAAAACAATGGAATCAGAGATTACCTTTCCCACCGAAGATCTTTCCTACCTCCCTTACCGCCACTGCAACCAGTCCCCCTCCCCATCCCGCCCATACCATCCTGCCCACTACCTGCCAAAGTTGACTATTTGGATTTGTGCATACAAAACCATATGTGGCTGGTGATGATGGCCTTGGACTTGTTCCAAATAGTGTAATATGTGGGAGATGAGAGTGACTATGGCTAGATTGTGAAGTGGCAAGCTTGGTGTCATGTTGGAGAGCTGCTTCATCCACTCCTGTCTGCTGGTCCAACAGCAGCCCCTCAATCATCTGGATCAAGCACTGAGCTCCTTCGAGTAAGCTATTAGCCCGTAAAGACTCTCCGCTGTGCAAGCAGCTTTCACTGTGCTTTAATGCCTTTGTGAATGACAATGGTGTTTTTGCTCTTGTTTTAATGCAGATATTGAAAGTGGCACCTTCCAGTTCAGTTAGATCCTCAATGCAGAGCGACAGTGACCCGCACGAGATTGTACTCCATGTTGTGGAGTCTATTAATGACTTACATCGCACCAACTCCAGCCTCGAGGTCACTAAGTCTTATTCAGGTAACTGCTGTGTTGACAATCTGTGTTAAATATGTCATCAATTCAAATCAATGCATCTGTAATAAAGTGCTGGATAAAAGAATTTGCTTCAAAGATTAAGACATGCGTCAAAGGAATGGCTACAGACAGTAAGATTGACAAAATGTAGCTCTGAGACATAAAAAACTGAGGGGAATTGCAAGTGGACATTGACAGGTTAGGGGAGTGGGCAGATATATGATAAAGGCAGATAAACAGATACTACTTTTTGAGAGAAATGAAATATATCTAAAATGGTGCTCTCAAATGTTTCATATAAATTTCAATGGAGTGATTGAAAAAAAGAGCTCCAAGGATACAAAAACCTATATTTTAAAAAAGGGTAAATAGCACTGTAGACTTTACATAAAGTAGCACCGAGTATGAAAGCAAGGAAGTGATGTGCAAAAAATTGTGCAAACTGTTGATGAGATCGCAGTTGCAGCACCAGATTTTAGACTGGATATCAGATGCAAGGGCAAGGAACATTAATGATCTACTGGAGTGATAACAGGGATTAAAGAAATAGTCACCTGAAAGACCTGAAAAACAGTGATCATGTTTTCCAGAACACAGTGGGGTGGGTGATCTAATTAAAATATTCAAACGTTTGAAAAGGCTTAAGCGTTTGTGTTTTATATAGTGTGTTTCAGAAACTCAGGTGTGTTCCAAAGTGCTTTATGAAGCATCTTTGAAGTTTAGTCACTGCTGTAATGAAAATATGTAAGCAAATTTAAGCACTGCAAAGTCACACAAACAGCAAAAAGATAATAACCAGATAACTTGCTTTTGGTGGTGTTGTTTGAGGGATAAATATTGACCACGGTACTAGGGATAGCTTCCCCGCTTTCCTTCAATATAGTGCCATGGGGTCTTTTATGTACACCTGGGAAAGCAGATAGCCTTGTTTAATATCTCAACTGAAAGACAGCATTTCTGTCATTGTAGCCCTTCCTTGGTACTGCGCTGACATGTCAGCCTAGACTATGTGCTCTGGTGTAGAACTTGAACCTACGACCATTTGGTTTAGGTGCCCTTTGTTTTGGTGACTCTAGATAACTGTGCAGCCCATCTGCCTCCATTTTGCTTCTGTGTTGGAGCCTTCAGCTTACTTGGCCCTGTGAACTGGATTCCCTCTGTCTTTCTACCTTTCTCACTTTCAAAAGCCTGTCTCTCTGACCATTCCTTTGGTTACTTCCCTTGATGCTACTCAAGGGGAGACAGTGGCATAATGGTGATGTCACTAGACTAGTAATCCAGGGGCCCAGGCTAATGCTCCTGGGAGACGGGTTCAAGTCCCGCCATGACAGCTGGTGGAATTTAAACACAATTTGAATGCAAATCCAATCTTAGTGATGGCGACCGTGAAACTACCATCAATTGTTGTAAAAATCCATCTGATTCACTAATGCCCCTTAGCAAAGGAAATCTGCAATCCTTACCTGGTCTGGTCTACATTTGACTTCGGACCCACAGCAATGCAGTTGACAGTTAACTGCTCTCTGAGAGCCACTCAGTTCAAGGCATCGGCAACAAATACTGGCCTTGCCAGTGACACCCACATCCTATGAAAAAACTCATAAAAATCAGCATTCCCTTTCTCTCCTTTGTTTAGCACCTTGACACATTTACAATGTTGAAGGAGCTGTACAGGGCAAGGTGGCGCTTTGTTATTTCCGAAGAAATCTCCCGAAATGTCTGTTGGAAACCATTCCATTCGACAGGTAGATTTCGCACAGAAGCATCGCTCCGCTGTTCAGAGAAAATGATCGCTATTCTTAAATATTGTTGCATTGTTCACTTTTATTGCATTATCATTATTGCAGGTCAAACCCGTTCGAGGCCTTCAACCATCTTGATTGCTCAGGAGACCTCCGCAAATGGGCTGGTGACTGCTCCTTTGCTGGCAGAGAGAGAGCGTGAGCCAGCCTTCAGTCATTTGGCCAATTCAGTCCAAGAGTCCCGAGATCAATGCGAGTGCAGCTGCGTTTGCTGCCAGTCTACCAGCTGTGATAAAGTTTTCTATGCAGTATTAATCACGCTGCTGCTGGTCAGCATTGCTGTTGGAATGTTCACTGTTTACTATACAGGTAGGGTTGAATTGTCTGATCATTTCTCTTCAAACTTGACGCATGTCTTGGCCACTATTGGAAGCTGTGTGTCACCTTGCTTTGCCAACTTCATGCACCTCTGAAGGATTGTGCTTGTTTTTGATTCCGCCTTCAAGAAATCACTACTCTTCTCCTTCTTAGGCAGCCCTTCAGTCCCAGGGGTGACTTTCTTTCACTCTGGTTTGGTGGGTTCTGAGCTGGCTGATTAGTCCAATGTGTGATCTGCAGACTCTGCCACATGTGGGGCAGGGTGGTGCTTGAAGGTTTGGATAGTCGTTTGAAGGTTCGCACACCCTCTCCCATGCCTTGACTTCACTGCTGTTCCCGATTAAGTTCCCCAGCGTGTTCGCTGCCTTCCCGAATGAACCTTCTACGTTTTGGTCGGTCACAAGTCAGGGCCCCGCCACGAGTCGACAGGGATGCTTGAACTCTTCAGAGAGGCTTTGAGGACATCCCAAAAGCATTTCCACTGCCTTCCTGAGAGTCTTTGAATATTTTTAAGGCAGAGTTGGATAGATTCTTGGCAAGCAAGCAGGTGATAAGGTTTTCGGGTGTAGGTGGGATGCAGATTTCAGGTTATTATCAGATCAGCCATGATCTCACTAAATGGCGGAGCAGGTCAAGAGGCTGAATGGCCTACTCCTGCTCCTTGATTGTATGACCGAGTTTCAAGCAGAGCAGTTGCTTTGGGAGTCTAGTGTCAGGCATCCGAATGACCTGACCACCGAGCAGAGCAGGTTTTGAGTGATTAGCACTCGAGCACCTACCATTACAGTAATCAGACTGAAGTTCTTGCTTTTTCTCCCCCCATGACTAGGTCCCCAGCTATCCTCCATCTCAATGAAGTCAAACACATAATTTCAAGTCAGATGGTGTGTTTTGATGCAAGAGTCAGTGACATAGAGTTTCTGAAACAAATAGTGTGCTTCTGGGTGGCTTTAGACCTACCACCTGTGAAATAGAGAGGTTATTTTTTTACTGGACACAAGTTGCTTTGCTTTAAAAAGCTGCAAATTCCATTTTAAAAAAAGCTTTCCCAAATTTGTATTTGAAGTGAAAACTATGTAAACTGGGTGCGGAGCATAGACAGTGGTGTGTGCATGATGGTCACAAACTAATGACGTGAAGAAAGTGTTAGGTTTCTGACACCCCCACATGCTCTACCGGGAGCTGTTAGCACTCATATTGAACTCCAAGCCTTGGGCTTAAAATATGCTTCTCTAGTGGGAGTTGCACATTTGACACTGGAGCCTAATTAGTACTGTGGATTGCTAGCGATACTCGCTTCAGTATCGCATCCTAATTAGAAATAGTGTCAGCACTTGGTGTCAATATTTACGTCGGAATGGAAAGTGTTGCACCCTCTGTGGGTAGATGCAGACAAAATTTTCTTAATGAGGGTCAGCATGTTGGTTTTTAAGTTTCAATGGCCCAGTGTGATAGGATGTTGGGTTTGTGCTAGCAATTCCCTATGAGGCTCAGTTCCTAAACTCAGCTCTTGGCAACGAGGAAGAATCTAACAAGTGATTAGCTACTTTCTTCCAAGAAGGAAGGAAAAGTTCAGGAGAGGAGTGACTCCAGCCCACTCCCACAGATCATTTACCCAACAGTATCAAGTAACATTAGCAAAGTCTGGGGAGCTGTTTGGCCAGTTTATCCTTTATGCCAAGTGCAGGAGTGCACGTAGTCCAGGAGAACTCCACAAAAGAACGGAAGAACTTTTCTAATTTCCAAGAAAATATTCTGAATATGCATCACAGTTGAGATTGAAGCTAATTCTTTTTTATTAACCTAAACAGAAAAAATGAACAAAGAGCTCGCAGAGATTTCCCATCGGTTGGATTCCTTGGACCAGAGTGTGAGACAGGTGAAATTTACAAACTACCTACTACGAAATCCAATGAATGTGACAGAGAGCATGGACACAGCAAGAATACATGGGTTACATTTCGAAGAGAGCACAACTCTCTTGAAAACATAATTATGATGTGAATTGATTGCAACAAGGGGTTCCTCTAATAAATGCTTTGGCTATAGATTGTGTGGTGAAGCTGCACATTAACTAAACACAAACATTAGACTGATATCTCTCCATCTCCGCGTCCATCACACGCTCTGTCTGAGAGGTTGGTGAATATAAGTGGAACATAGAAACGTCATAGGCTTCAATAATAAAAACAGAAAAGGCTGGAAGTACACACCAGGCCTGGCAGCATCTGTGGAGTGAGAAACAGTTAACATTTCAGCTCTGTGACCTTTCATCAGAACTTCACTTTATTTCCAAATTAACATGGAAAACAGGACCATTGACTGCTTCTCCACCCACATTACACATGGTTCCCACATGCATAGATATTAAAAATAAAAACAGTAATTGCTGGAAATAATCAGCAGATCAGGCAGCCTCTGTGGAGACAAACAGGAGTTAACACTTCAGGTCAATGACCTTTCTTCAGAAGTGGAGATGTCAAAAGATTAACAATTTTTAAGCAAGTACAGTTAGGGGTGGGAGGAGGTAGGGTTGGGGTGGGGCTGAGGGTGTTGGAGAACAAAGGGGAAGGTCCATGAAAAGGTAGAGTTTGGAAGTGCCTAAATGACAAAGAGATGAAACCATAAGATGGTGATATGGCACTTGCAAAGAAATAAATGATAGGTGCAAAGGTGGTGTAGATGATTATAACAAAGTGGCTGAGGAGGAGGGAAGCAAGGAAAATCTAGCACAGATTGTTCTCCCCCCGCTCCACCCCATCCACCTTTTTACTGTCTTGTTACTTGCTTATAAACAGTTCTACCATTAACGTTTTCCAGTTCTAATGAAAGTTTACAGATCTGAAACCTTAACCTGGTTCCTCTCTTCACAGATTCTGCTGAGCATTTGTAGCATTTTATGTTTTTATTTCAGATTTCCAGCAAATCAGTATTTTGTTTTCGGTTCTAAATTATTAAACACGCGTATGACATCTGTTTAGAATTTATTAACATTTTTGTCAAAATTAACCTTTTGTTAATGGTTAACAGTGTTTTGCAAATAAAGTGCAGAAATTGCACATTGTAGTGTCCAGTGTTGAATCTTGCAAGAGCAGAGGAAGTTCTTCAATGTGACCCTATGACAAGACAACTCTTTTTGTAATTCAAAATTTCTTTTAAATAAATTGAACATTCCCACTGATCACTGCTCTGTTGCCATGAGTACTATGGCATGTTTCATAGTAATGCAGCATATAAAAATGCATGGTACATTTTAATAATAAAACAGGGGGTCCAAGTTGGAAGTCAGTTACACCCACATGCAACTTTCACGCTGAATGTTATAGCACTTCGTGATGCGAATGATGTAAGGCAGTGAATGGACCGGTCATTTAAGAGATGCTATTGTAGGAACATTGGAAACTTTTTATCTTTGTGGACCATCTATTGGAACAGCACTGAGTCTCATGGGTCATGTTTCCATTGATTTGCATATATATCAAACACCATATCCACTACCAGGTCCGAGTTTTCTGATTCAGGGCATGTTGAGGTCCTAATGTTGTGAACAGTCATTTCGGACCTGTAAAATTAAACACAAGCCAGATAATAATAAATATCTATAAAAATAGAACTGAATTGCCAGGGATTCATGTACCAGGTTACCAAGGAATGCAGGCTGCAGATGCCTATGCTCTGTAGTTTGGACATCCCTGATTCATTTTTATGTAAAATGGAGATGTTAATGGATCAGTGTTAGGAAATTTGTCACCGTAGTTCATACATGTATGGAATATTGTGCCCTGTGAATTTTTGCATTTAGAATGGTTGGTTTATCAACAGTTCTAAATCAAGGTGGTCAGTTATGAAATCACAATGTCCTGTATCAGCCAAATATTTTTCAATCAGTACAAATCCTTGATATGACATTATATTGAAGTACCCGTTCTATAATCTTCTATTTGACACAATATACATCAACAGCCAGAAACTGTACATTACCTCTATTACAGACTGGAAGGTGGGCACATGTCTGAAGATATAAAGATGAATTTGGTCAGTATGTAATCACTGGCTACTTCTGTGCTGTATAGCACCGGTGTTTGTGTCATGGAGCCTAGTCTGATTTTGGTTATCAAAAATCTGTTCTGAGTCTAACATTAAGATAGGAAATAGCTCAGTGTGTTTGGTATCAGTGTGCTGCATCACGCATGACGAGTTTCTAATCTCAGATTTGTCATTGGGGGAAGGTTGAACCAGGACTGTTTATACGTCATAGTTGGTAAAGTTGGAATGTTGACACACGAGGTCAGAGCATGAATAAAGTGATTAGACTGTAAGGGTGTGACTTTATGCTCATAATCCTCCACGTTTAATATCCTGATCTTAATCATGCCAATGAAAGGAAACGGCAAGTCAATCCATGGTTTTACTACACACTGGGGGATGGGAGTAATTGTAAAATCATCCCCTCAAGTATGCGTTGGTTTATTAGGCTACTTCTGTCATCAGGGGATGAAGTTAACCAGCTATATTCTTTTGGAGTTGGTGTATTGCTCACAAGACTGTTTGGGGACAAAAATAAAAGGAGGTTTATCCTTATATGCTTTATTTTTTGAAGTGGTATTGTAAAGGTCTTTTCAGTGGGTAGCTTATTCTCTGAGCCAGAGAATGGTTCATGGGCCAGAGAGAAAAGAATCATCAAATTCATTGAGGATAAAGCATTCTTACTCTAATATCACTGTGCTCATGTGACATCATCTCGCCTGCACTGCCCAACTAGTTGTGAAACAGCAACCCTGGAAGATATTAATCCAATATATGATCTAATTTAAAAAAAGTTAGCAGTTCTCCCATCAATTCTGAAATTCACAATAACGCACACATACATTGAGGTACAATAATACAAATGCAGCTAAGATCTGAGTTCATTATATTTTAGCCATCAAGGGGTTCTGTACTGTACGTAAACATTCTTTGTAACGTGCACTTTGAAAAAATTCATTCATGGGATGTAGGCGTCGCTGGCTAGGCCAACGTTTATTGCCCATGCCATTTAAGAATCAACCATATTGCTGTGGGTCTGGAGTCACATATAGGCCAGGTAAGAATGGCAGATTTCCTTCCCTAAAGGATATTAATGATGGGTTTTTACAACAATCAACCATGGTTTAATCAATATACTTTGAATTCTAGATTTTTATTGAATTCAAATTCCACCACCTGCCATGGCAGGATTCGAACCAGGGTCCCCAGAGCAGTATCCTGGGTCTCTGGATTTTTTCCCTGCCCCTCCCCCCACCCCATCTGCTACAGGGTCATCTGTTATCTGTTCCCTGATGTTCTCTCTCACAATGCTACCCTCGTTCTGCTATTATCACATTCTGCTTTCTTACTTTTATGCCACTATCAGCACCTTTTTTAGCACTAACCACTACCATTAACATTCACTTTGTCCTTTAGTTCATAACACCTTTGTCCCCACCTATCACTGGCTTCTTTCCAGCTCAACTTGCCCCACCCCCCTTAAACAGTATAAATTTCATCTCACTTCCACTTCTTTTCAGCTCTGAAGAATACGGACGCAAAACATTAACTCGGTTTCTCTCTCCACAGATGCCGCTAGACCTGCTGAGTTTTTCCAGCATTTTTTGTTTTTATCTCTGGATTACTAGTCCAGCAACAATACCACCTCCTCCATAGTCAGCATTGCTCCTTCTATGCTGCATGAATTATTGAGTGCTTTTTCTTGCCAAATTTATTTGCCATTTTCCTGTTAATCTGAGGCCATTGCATATGCAATTACATCCATCAATGAGTGACTGAAATGCCATGCACATTACCTTGGCTTACTGTTGCTGATGCTGTTCGCCTGCATTTAATGTCAGCAAGGCCTATTGTTAGTTTAGAATTTAGAATGGAACAGGTGAGCAAAGAATTCTGTGCAGCAGTCAGCATGGCACAGCATTGAAAGCACAAAAGACTTTCTACAATTATCCTAAATACTCATTGAAGGTCAAGAAAGAAATGTATTCCTTGAGTTTTGTTGTATAGTATGCGAGGGGATAATTTTTTTGTTGTGGTGCATAGTGTTACATTATTTTTTTGAATCTAGTCATGATACCGCCGATCAGAGCAAGTCATGCTCCAAGACTGGGAATGAATTGCAGACGTGCACTGAACTTGCCCTTTCATAAGTCATCTGTTTCAAGTGAGGAAGGAATAAGAAAATAGGGGCAATAAAGAAAAGCTACGCTAGTTACATTACAACCATGTGTGGATTGCTGTGGGTATGGCAACCACCTGTCTTCTGCTCAACAATGACAACCATGGCAGACAGTGGGGATTCATGTAGCTCCAATGCACCATTTCAGCTCAGAATCCACAGTAATGTGTTTGGAAATTGTAAATGTTCTGCTGAATTTTCTATTTTTTATCAGGCCTTCAAGGAAAGGAGAGCAATGAGCTGAAGCTCTTCACATCTGGCTTCATCGTATATCCTGATGTTTTCACTAATGAGTTACGCTGAGATTATTTGTGGAGGTAAAAGGATGGAGCACTGTTCAATAGTCAAAGTAGAATTTAGTGGTTTGTGTTTGTGTGTTGGACAGAAGGTGCCTTTAGTAACTCAATAAGTGCACTTGGTTACTACCAAGCCACATAGCTTGGGAAAATAAAAATACCTGGAAAAACTCAGCAGGTCTGGCATCATCTGCGGAGAGGAATACAGTTAACATTTCGAGTCCTTATGACTCTTCAACAGAACGAAGGAAAAATAGAAATGAGGTGAAATATAAGCTGGTTTGGGGGTGGGTGGGATGTAGAGCTGGATAGAGGGCCTGTGATAGGTGGAGATAGCCAAAAGATGTCATAAACAGAAGGGCAAAGAGGTGTTAAAGGTGGTGATATTATCTAAGGAATGTGCTAATTAAGGGTAGAAAGCAGGACAAACAAGGTACAGATAGCCCTAGTGGGGGTGGGGTGAAGGGATCGAAATAGTCTAAAAGGTAGAGATAAAACAATGGATGGAAATACATTTAAAAATAATGTTCCAGTGAAGCTCAATGCAAACTGGAGGAACAGCACCTCATCTTCCGACTAGTCACTTTACAGCCTTCCGGACTGAATATTGAGTTCAACAATTTTAGATCATGAACTCTCTCCTCCATCTCTTTGCCGATACCCCCCCTTTTTTCCCCAATAATCTATATAGATTTTTCTTTTCCCACCTATTTCCATGCTGTTCTCGTCGCATTCTGAGATCCACACTCAGTGCCATGCGCCGCCATTTGAACACACTCGACCTCTCCCTCCAGCAGCACCACCATTCATTTTATTCTTCGTCTCATTCGATGCCTCAACAAGAAACTTTGTCTCTTTCTTTCAGGTGCAAAGGAACGCAAGCTCTAACAACTCATCGACACCAACACCGATCCAGGACCCTCCACCCCTGCCTGTCCCTCTGTGCCCATCCCGTCTTCCAATCCCAGCCCCGGCTGTGTATTCACCATACCCCCTGACCTTCCCCTCTCTGATGCTGAACTTCAGTGCTCAGCAAAGGACTTAGTTTCATAGCCTTGCGCCCTCATCTCAATGAATTTCGGGCTCGGCACAATGCTGAACTCTTCTTCCGCCATCTTCGTCTCCGTGCTCACTTCTTTGGGCAGGAGTCCTCTCCCTGTTCAATGGATCCTTTTACCCGCCTCCAATATTCTCCCTCCACCTGGACCCCTCCCTCTGGATTCCTACCTTCTCTTGATTTTTTTCATTGTTAACTGTCGGTGTGACATTAGTCGTCTCAATTTCTCTGCTCCTCTCACCCACTCTAACCTGTCTCTCTCTGAACTTGCTGTTCTCTCAGGTCCAACCCTGACATTGTCATCAAACCTGCTGACAAGGGTGATGCTGTTGTTGTCTGGTGCACTGACCTCTACCTCGCAGAGCCTGAGCGTCAACTCACAGACACTTCCTCCTACCTCCCCCTGGACCATGACCCCACCACTGAACATCAAGCCATTGTTTCCAGGATTGTCACTGACCTCATCTCCTCTGGAGATCTTCCTTCCACAGCTTCCAACCTGATAGTCTCCCAGCCTCGGACGGCCCGCTTCTACCTCCTACCCAAAATCCACAAACAGGACTGTCCCGGCAGATCAATCATGTCAGCCCGTTCCTGCCCCACGGAACTCATTTCTTGCTATCTTGAATCCATTCCCTCTCCCCTTGTCCAGTCCCTTCCCACCTACATCCGTGATTCCTCTGACACCCTACATCATATCAACAATTTCCAGCTCCCTGGCCCCGACCACCACCTCTTCACCATGGACGTCCAATCCCTCTACACTTCCATGCCCCACCGGGATTGTCTGATGGCTCTCTGCTTCTTCCTTGAACAGAGTCCCGAACAATCCCCATCCACCACCGTCTGGCTGAACTTGTTCTCACACTGAACAATTTCTCCTTAAACTCCTCTCACTTCCTCCAAATAAAAGGTGTGGCTATGGGTACCCGCATGGGCCCCAGTTATGCCTGTCTCTTTACGGGATATGTGGAATATTCCTTGTTCCAGTCCTACTCCGGCCCCCTCCCACAACTCTTTCTCCGGTACATCGATGATTGCTTCAGTGCTGCTTCATGCTCTCGTCTGAACCTGGAAAAACTTATTAATTTTGCTTCCAATTTCCACCCCTCCATCATTTTCACATGGTCCATCTCTGACACTTCCCTTCCCTTCCTTGACTCTCACAGTTACCTCAACTACAGCTCCTCACACCCCACTTCCTGTAAGGACTCCATCCCATTCTCTCAGTTCCTTTGCCTCCGTCGCATCTGTTCTGATGATGTCACTTTCCAAAACAGTTCCTCTGACATGTCTTCCTTCTTCCTTAACCAAGGTTTTCCACCCACAGTGGTTGACAGGGCCCTCAGCCGTGTCCGGCCCATCTCCCGCACATCCGCCCTCACACCTTCCTCTCCCTCCCAGAACAATGATAGGGTCCCCCCTGTCCTCACTTATCACCGCACCAGCCTCCACATTCAAAGGATCATCCTCCACCATTTCCACCAACTCCAGCATGATGCCACCACCAAACACATCTTCCCTTCAGCCCCCCGGTAGCATTCCGCAGGGATTGTTCCCTCCGGGACACCCTGGTCCACTCCTCCATCACCCCCTACACCTCAACCCCCTTCCACTGCACCTTCCCATGCAACCACAGAAGATGCAACACCTGCCCCTTTACTTCCCCTCTCCTCACCGTCCAAGGGCCCAAATACTCCTTTCAAGTGAAGCAGCACTTCCTTCAACTTAGTCTACTGCATTCGTTGCTCCCAATGCGGTTTCCTCTACATTGGAGAGACCAAACGCACTTTGGGTGACCGCTTTGCAGAACACCTTCGGTCTGTCCGCAAGCAAAACCCAGACCTCCCTGTCACTTGCCATTTCAACACTCCACCCTGCTCTTACACCTACATGTCCATCCTTGGCCTGCTGCATTGTACCAGTGAAGCTCAACGCAAACTGGAGGAACAGTGCCTCATCTTCCGATAGGCACTTTACAGCCTTCTGGACTGAATATTGAGTTCAACAATTTTAGATCATGAACTCCCTCCTCCATCTCCAACCCCTTTCGGATCACCCCCCTCCCCCCCACTTTCTTCCCAATAATTTATATAGATTTTTCTTTTCCCACCTATTTCCATTATTTTTAAATGTATTTTTAAATGTATCCATTGTTTTATCTCTACCTTTTAGACTATTTCGATCCTTTCCCTTCACCCCACCCCACCCCCTCTAGGGCTATCTGTACCTTGTTTGTCCTGCTTTCTACCCTTAATTAGCACATTCCTTATATGATATCACCACCTTTAACACCTCTTTGTCCTTTTGTCTATGACATCTTTTGGCTATCTCCACCTATCACTGGCTCTCTAGCCAACTCTACCTGTCCCACCCCCCCCTTAAACCCGCTTATATTTCACCTCTTTTTTATTTTTCCTTAGTTCTGTTGAAGAGTCATACGGACTTGAAACGTTAACTGTGTTCCTCTCCGCAGATGCTGCCAGACCTGCTGAGTTTTTCCAGGTGTTTTTATTTTTTGTTTTGGATTTCCAGCATCTGCAGTTTTTTGCTTTTATATTAGATTGGGAAAATCTCAGGTTCAGTTTCTGATCTATGCTGATCTTTGTTACTTCAATGATGGGCATGATATAATTTGTTTCAGTATCCCCATGATGGAGGGGGTGATCAGCCAGGATCCACTCATCAAATTACCCTTTCCACAGTGAGGTGCATGTCAAAGATAAATCTAAAAAAAACAAGAATTGCCAAGGCTTGTTAGGAGGAGATGGAAAAGGCAGATAAAAAGTATCAGCTACCACAAGACAAACAAGTGACTGATGAATGACTTAAAGCAAGATTTTACCGTGATTGATGGGCTAATAGTTACAGTAGGCTTTCCTAAAATAATAATTTTAAGAATGTGGGGTCTGTCTTTGTTGATCCAGCTAGGGTTGGACATATTCCTAGGGCTGTTTTTATACTTTATATCTTCATGGGACGTGGATGTCACAGGCTAGGCCAGCACTTACTGCCCATCCATAATTGCTCTGGAGAAGGTAAGC
The DNA here is from genome assembly GCF_017639515.1 of Carcharodon carcharias. Classification (NCBI taxonomy): domain Eukaryota; kingdom Metazoa; phylum Chordata; class Chondrichthyes; order Lamniformes; family Lamnidae; genus Carcharodon; species Carcharodon carcharias. The sequence continues at coordinate 19,971,929 of NC_054473.1, read as the reverse complement.
TGCCTTCCTGAGCCACCGCAGTCCATATGTTGCAGTTACACTCTCAGTGCTGTTTGAAAAGGAGTTCCAGGATTTTGGCCCAGTGATGATGAAGGAATGATGATGTATTCTTAGGTCAGAATGGGAATGACTTGGAAGGGAACTTGCAAGTGGTAGTATTTCCATGAGGCTGTTGTTGTTCTACTTGACCGGTAGAAGTCATGGTTGTGGAAGGTGCTGTTACAAAACCCTGCTGCGCTGGAGGGGGTGCCAATCAAACCGGCTGCTTTGTTCTGGCTGGTTTTAATTTTCTTGAGTGTTGTTGGAGCTGCACTCATCCAGCCAAGTGGAGAGTATTCCATCATATTCCTGATTTGTGCCATGTGAACAGGCTTTAGGGAGTCAGGAGGTGCAGAATTCCAGGCCTCTGAACTGCTTTTGTAGTCACAGTAATTATGTGGCTGATTCGGTTCAGTTTCTGGTCAATGGTGACCCTCAGGATGTTGATGGTGGGGGTTTCAGTGATGATAATCCCCTTGAATGTCAGAGAGAGATGGTTAGTCTCTCTTTGATGTCATTATATGGCAAATGTGGCCTTATGTGTTTAAGCAAAATATACACATCATAGACTAGAAAGCATAGTGTCATAGGATCATCATGGAACAGAAGGTTACCATTCCACGCAACGAGTTCAAACCTGAATGCTGTCCAGGTCTTGCTGCACGTGGTCATGGATTACTTCATCACATTGTCCTTCAGCCACTAACTAGCCTGCCACAACACTCCTGTTATTCTTTGTAGCCAACTGAAAAGTGAAAAGACGCTATTGCTCGATTGGAAGGTTCTTGACTGTTAACTAAAGAATCTTTTCTTCCCAAATCTAATATTTTTATAACTAATGAACAAAAATGTTAAAAGAACATTTTAAAACCAAAATGATTTTAATAACCCCATGATTTTTCTCTTAGGTTTGCTCCTAGCAGTGTACTGGAAATTAATCCTTTAATTCCTGAAGGATTGGCAATCTTATACCCCAAAGAAAGCTCTGACAGTTTCAGGAAACCGAATGATCTCCAAGTTGGTTCAAGGCGGGTTTGTCAACCTCAGCCGCTAGGGGTGGGCTGTGCCTGTATAACAAGGCAAAGGCTGAGAAGGCACGCTAGAAACAGTCCGGAGAGGGATAGAGGTGGGGATGTAACAGAGAGAGAGAGGAAATCGGCAGCACAGAGAAACAACTGAAATAAAACAGAAACCAACACAATGTCCGGTCCAAGCAGAACCCAACGTGGGAGAGTGCAGGAACCCCCTGAAGGAGGCTGGGGATGGGTCATTGTCTTCGATCTCTTTGTGGTGAGTGAGAAGTTTTACAGCAAGAGGATGAATTGTAACAACTACCTGTTGCAATCTCAGGAGTTGAGTTGCAAGGCAGCGGATTACGCTGAGCCTGCTCTCAATGGAGTGAAGTTTCTGCGCTAAAAACAAAATGCGGAGGACGGTTCTCACTCCAGCAGAGAATTGTTTCTGTGGAGAATTTATTTAACGTCAACTGTGCCTGGAATAAGAGCCTGGTGGAGATCGCGGGATATTTGTTTTCCATCTGAAACAACAGTGAAACTCTGGAATAAGGAGGCTTCCCTGTTTTCGGGTCAGATTCGATAATTAGCAGCAGAAGATGAATTCTAAAATTAGAGTTGGGATGAAACGAGTTCCCCGGTGTAAAGCTTTCTCAAGTTTGTTGCGCAGAGCGTATCTCTGATATTGCTGTAGTTCAGGGTTGAATGAAGTCACATGAAGAGGAGTTAAGTATATACATTCATGTAAATAATTGAGGTGCTAATGGTGTACATCAGTTCTCTTAGTAATGTACTTTGTGAAGAATGTTGTAAGCGATTTTTTTTTTCATTTGTTTTCTGATGGGTAGCTAAAATTGACATGACTACACTTAATGTCAAGTTGCCTTGAAGTTGGTCGGCCTATTCCTGGCGATTGTTTTACAGCTGGGTGGCTGGCATTACAGGACATTGACAGTCTCTAGTCCCCAAATTTGGCTTCCCAGCGCCCATAGTTTCCGTGCTACAGGTACCGTTCCGCTTATACCACCTGTAGCTGGTTCACCGGGAGACGATGTGGGATGGAGGGAAAATAGGATGTGGGGCGGCGGGATGTGGTTCAGGTGGGGACATACCCAACATCTTCAGTGGTTTCAGCCACAGCCTCAATCGTGGCCATTTCAATGATAGCAGGTGCCCTCTGCTCTCTGGGGGTGAAGACTGTACCCAACCCTGAGGCCCTGCGGCCGCTGGTAGTGTGTCCCATTGTCCTGCAAGAGAGGGAAGTGTGCCGACGAGTGTGATAGAGTATGCCTGATTGATGTGCCTGCCATAGTTCTATAGCTGGCAGTGCATTCACATTGAGAGATTTGGGTGTGAGTCTTGTTGCAGTGCTAAGCACTGAGATGAGGCTATGAGTGTTGGGTATGAGTTGTGTTTTCCAGACTATGCTGGTAGATGAGTGATGGCGTTATGGTGCATTGAGCTGTGTGGGAGGATGCTGGTGCAGTTGTTGGCATATGGCATTGGAGGTTATGTTCACCAACCTTGATCTCTCATGCGCCATCACAAAATTTCTTCCTGCAATGCATTCATGTCTTCCAAAGCTACATTGTTGGCATTGACAGCAATTCACTATCTGCGCCCACTGTTTTCTCAGTGCCTGTCTGGAGGGCCACCTGGCCCTTGTGGGAAGACAGCTTCTATCCTCCTGTCCAGTTCCTGCCCCAAGACCTCCAGTGCTGCTTCAGAGAATCTTGGAGCACACACCCTGCCTTTTTGGGATTTGTTCAGAGACTATTCTTCAGCTTTTTCCAGCACTTGCTGCAACCAGAATGCACCTTCCCTATGAGAGGTGCAGCCTGGCTTTAAGTAGTGCAGGCTATCTTTAAGTACTGCTAGCAGGAGGTATTGTGGTGCAGTGGTTGGTGTTCTTCCCTCTGAGCCAGAAGATCTGGGGTCGAGACCCACTCCAGGCTTTGATGGCGATGGATAGTATGTTCACATCAGGCCAAGCAGTTTGGTTATCAGCCTGCAATTCCTTCCAGTATACCTATGGAAAGCAGGAAGAGCAGGAGATCCTGGTCAGCCAGAACCGTGTGGTAGCTGCAGTCTCCCCAGATTAAAAGGCTTCATGTGCAAGCTCTTACCACGTGCTACTCTCTGTTTCAGGTGTCCCCCTCACTTTGAGGGACTGCTAATGATGGTGATGAAATGCTGCCAGCCTTACATGAACTTGGGCCCCCTGCTGAGGTGTATAGCCTGGGCTGCACACCAACATCATATAAAATATCAGGCAGCATGAATGATTGGATATGAGTTAATTACCCATGTCCTGTGCTCATTTTTGAACCTTATCCAAACTTTCCCCCAGATCGCAGTGCATCAGCAGCCCTGATGATCCACGCAATCTGCATATGTACAGCTGGCTCCAGGACTGGTGTCAGTAGTCACTCAATTTTATAAGATATGAGAAGCCACCATATAAATTCAAATTTCTTTTGTTCCTGCTTTTCTCTATGGTTTCATTGCTGTACATTGTTGCTGAAGATTGATTGTGCATCTAATCTATGGCATATCTGGTCAAAGCGTACTTGATGCTGACAAAGGGTATAAAGTAGAGAAGCAATCCATTCGCAAGCATTGCTGTTTCTCAATAGGATGTGCACATTTTGCTCTTAAGCAACTTTAGCTTTGTGTAAACAGAACTGCAGAACACAAGGTGTAAGGATATTAATGAATTACATCCACTTTAATTGCTAAGATAGCTCCACTGATAACCAATGCAGACAGAATGAGTTGATAGGCTTCCTTCTTTACTTAAATTCCAATTATTTTATTCCCGGTGTGTTTATAAGTTTCACCTTAGCTATGAAATATTTGGTGTTTCACTCTAGTTACATCACATGAGTTCAGTGACACGACTCACATATTGATCCCTTGCTCATGAGTTGCTTAGTCATTCTCACCCATTGGAATAGAAACCATCCCCGGTGTGGTTTGCAGCATCCTCTTAATAATCCCTTTATAACCATAAAATTATAAACATTTTACATGATTTCAGTGATACAATAAAAAATAATATTGCAAATAGTATGATTTGTATAGCTTTGGTATTAGAAAATAAGCAGCAAATTATATGAGTCTTGTCAGAGTGGAATGTTAGACTGTGTTTCATATAATTACCCTAGTGAAGAAGGATCCATGAGCAGTCCATTTATATTGAACAGTGTCATAATGAGGGGTGTGTTGTTTTATTTCATTAATTTATGGAATGCAGGCATTGCTGTCTTGGCCAGCATTTATTGCCCATCCCTAATTGCCCTTGAGAATGTGTTATAGTTTCTCTTAAAGGGAACTTAACAACATATGAACCTAGGGTAAAAGCTGTTGACGTATGCATACAAAAGAAGACAATGAACATTTTCATTTGTTGCGATTTACCATATTGCCTCCATATCAAGTTGATGAACTCCAAATAATATGGAGGTTTACATAAGGTGAAGGAGATGATATAATAAAATTCATCTGAAGCAGAGGAGACAATCTGTGCAGTCATCACCTCTCAAACAAGCATAGAATTATTCTATTCTTTGTTGAGTAGCAATATTTTATCTGAGTGCCAAATTTCCTGCCTTATTGTTTCTGAATTTGTTAGGGATGAACTTTAATTATATTATGTTTTGGAGGCTATTCAGTTGCTTTTTATGTTGCTCAGGAATACATTTATTGTTCAGATTCTCTTAGCCTAGCTCCAAGGGAATCCAAGAATGGATTTTCTTTTAATAAATTATTGGGCCAATTATTATGAATCTGGCCAATCAATTCTGCAGCTTTGTTTGGAATAAGTCATAGTTGTAAAGTGAGTTCTCTCATGACTCATCATTTCACTGATCGTGGAAAATTCCCATATATCATTTAAGTTTAGAGAGTGGTGTAATAGAATAAGTTATTTAAAAACCCACTCAAGATGATCTCAACCAGCTTGAGCAACTAACTGAGATGGTCAGTCACTTGCCTGTTTTGCACGTGAGACTGATTGAAAATGTTAAGAGTATAAAAAGTTCAATTTTTCTAAATGGGTTGAGTCTCTTGGAAGAGGCATCTCGGATGGAACATAAGGTGTGATAACTAACCTTCAGCTTAGCATTTCCCTAGTGGCTGGGGTAAAAGGTAAAAACAAAAGCAACTATAAATAGTTTGGCATCGTGTTTGGCACCACTCTGCATCTCACAATCCTCTCTAAATGGCCACAGTGACATTTTCAAAGACATTATGGCCAGGATTTTGCAGTAGTAATGATATCGATGTTGACAATGTTCACCGCCATCACTCCATTGAAACTGACAGCAACCTCTGGAGTCCACAGTGGTGCAGAATAATCCAGAGACTCAGAAGTTGCAATCAGTGATCCTACACTTCTCCTGTGGTACCCCTTCAGAATGCAATTCTGGAAATCAAAGGAATTGGCAAGAATTTTGACTCATATGGTGGCTTACCACCACCTTCTCCAGGGCAATTAGGGGTGGGCAATAAAATTCTGGCCTAGCCAGTGATGCCCACATTCTGTGAAAGAATTTTTAAAAATGCTGTTTATCTCACTGCAAAAAGCCTTGAAAAGTCACACCTTGTTGAATGAAGTGAAACTGGGTTTTTAACAGTGTACTGACTTCATAATTACTGCTAAACACATTCACTGGCCCTGAAAAACTACTTTTATATTTGTGGAACATCCAGTTTCTCCATGATGATAAAAAAAATTCACAAACTGTTAAAAAAGTTCTTAAAATCTGTTTTTTTAAAGTTTTTTTATTTTAGCTTTAACTTAATAAAATCATTATTTATTTTTCTATCTCAAAATTTAAGTTAAAAGTGAAGGATTTTAAGAAATTTTAACTTGTTAGTTTGCAGCATAAGAAGGGTAACAATCACAGGCAGTGGTCAAAACCACCTGTATATGGATGCAGTCAGCACCTTCAGCTCGAACCCACTGTCAGAACGCAGGCTGATGAGCATCTGTGACCCATTTGAACTAGCCTTGGAAGTCAGAGTAAGCTGCTGCAAGAGCCAGGCCATCTTCTTTATTCTAATAAAAGGTCGTCGACTTGAAACATTAACTCTGTTTCTCTCCACAGATACTGCCTGATTTGCTGAGTATTTCCACTTTTATGTTCTTTGGACTGCGTGATCTTTTGTCCTCTTCACTGTATGGTCCAATTACCTGAAGGTGCTGGGAATATGGTTCAAATGGCCACAGCGTGCACCAAAAACTGGGAGGAGTGGATGGTCAAAGTAAAGCAGAACCTGGTCACGTTGGAGTGACTCTTTTTCTCCGTTGTGGGTAAGAACCTGGTCATCAGGTGCAAGTTACTCTCGGCGTTGCTGGATGTTCTGCAGGTCTGGCCCATGCCCGGCCCTGCATCACTGCAGTCGCCAGAGCCACCTTCTATTTTATCTGGAGATCAAGCACGCATCTTGTACAAATCTCCAGATAAAGAATTGAGAAATGTACCCAATGTTGCCCGCATTATGAGTGACTACATCAAGCTGTGTGTAGACCCTCGATATACAAACAACAAATGCTGAGCCTCTGTCTGTTGTGAAGGATGGTTCTGGCCACATTGCTGTGGAATGCTTCATTCAGTATCACCTGCCCCTCTTGGAAAAGTTTGTGCCGATAAACACTTTTGACCACAAGTCCATCAGGTAATGGTCCGCACATAATGTCCCCGAGGCCCTGTGGGAAAAGGAGCTGGTGAATCCTGTCAGATGGGGCTGAATTTTGCCCCCGTTGGGGGTTTTGTGCAGGGGCGGGTGGGAGCGAGCGTGAACCCTATTGGCATCCCTGATCGGGTGCGCGCTGCCATTTTACATAGATGGGCCAATTAAGGCCGGCTCAGCGCGACGCTCACCTGGAAACTCTGAGCGCTCCCTGTGTGGGCGGAGGGAGGAATTCCCTGAGTTAGGTTTGGAAAGAGCACAGAAATCTCCCTGAGGCACGGGTCTGCCTCAGGGAGATTTGTTAAAGTTTTAAACATCAAAATAAAGAAATTAAAAACTTTTAAAACATGTTCCCTCATGTGACAGTGTCACATGAGCTGGGACATGTCAATGAATTTTTTTGAAAATTTTTATGGAGTTTTTAAACACTTCTTGAAACATCAGAGGTTTCATGAAAAATTCAAAGGCCGCCTGGGCCCTTCGCCTGCCCCCCAACCTTAAGGTCGGACGGGCAGCTCATTTAACTATTTTAATTCATTTTTAATAGGCCTTAATAGGCCTTTGACAGTTCGGCAGGTGCGCCGCCCCCGCTCGCTGACCAGAAAATTCTCCCCATGGTTTTTTAAGCAGACTGTCAAAGTCATCTGGTAAAATACCTCAGCACCAGTACTTTCAGACAAGCACCAATCCATAGCCTGGTTGGTGGTGAGAAGGGCCTTCCTCATCAGATCCTTCCTGCTCGGAGTCTCACCCTCTCCACACGTTGCCCTCAAAACAGCTGCAGAGGGGAAGAGACTGTTGCCCATCTCCTTTCGGAATGTACCTTTGCAAAGAATGTCTAGAAAGAGATGCAGTGGTTTTTGTTGGGAGTTCATCCCTGGCAGCTCTGTAACGCCAGACTGTGTGCTCCACAGTCTGTCCCCGGGGACACACACTGAGACAAACATCACCTACTGCTGGAGGAGCATCAACTCAGTGAAGGACGCCCTTTGGTCGGCCCATAACCTGTTGGTCTTCCAGTGTAAAGAGCTGTACATGGCCAAGTATTGCAAACAAGCATGTTCCAAGGTCCTGACTACGTGCTGCAGTGAAGCTTGATGCAGCCACCAAAACAGTCCATCGGGGAAGGGGCCCTCTTTCCATAGCATATTGATAGACTAGAGTCCATGCAAAACCCATTAGGCTGTATGTACCTGTTCGCAATCTGCATTGTAAGTGGTGTAAGGCACTCTAGATGGCCATGCACTGTATTTAACCAAAATGATCTGTATTGCACTTTACAATCTGCCACACCTGAATTGCAATGTACCTTGATAAATTTTATGAATAAATTTTATTTTTGTGATAGAACACACATACTTGCAGCAGAGGAATAGAAATAATCTGAAATGAGAGAGAAATTTCAAGAAGTAGGACATGGAAATAATAACATCAGTCTGATTAGCTGCTCACAGGCAGCCTGTCTGGAATGACGATACCCTGGATACCTCCCCTTTCCTCTTCCTCTCCCTCCTCTTGAGGTGCTCAGCAAAGGCCTGGTGATGAGGCCTATGCCCTCGGCAAAGGCCTGCGCCCTCATGAGAGTCGGTGTGCGGCAGATCACCATGAAATCAGAGACACACACTGGCGAGTGTTGTTAGAGCCCCATCTCCCCTTCCCCCACCCCAACCCCAACCCACCCCCCTTGCAGCCCAGGCAGCAGAACGGCAAATGCATGATGCCCCAGTGGCAGCATGGCTCTCATTGTTGCGCACTGTTCCGTGTGGTCAAGTAAAGGAGGGAAGTCATAAGCCGCGGGTAAAGTGCAAAACCCTTGTCATCAAGTAGCCACCCTCCAGTTCATCATCAGATATGGCAGGAATAGCTGGGTGGTGCTGGATGAAAGCATCCTGGCTGCTGCAAGGATCGCGGGCATTCACTGAAATAATGTAGTGTGCACTGTCACAAACCAGCCAAAGCTTAAGTGAGTGGAACCCAGTTCTGGGTCCCTGTAGAGACATGACAGAATCGCAGAATCTCTTTGAGCATTCAATAGCTCCTGCACCATTTGGAGCCTGGCCACTCTTGCTACATACTGTGAGATGTTGGTGATGTCCCCAGTCCGCAGGGACCTGGGGTGTAGAAATTTAGGGCGACAGTGATCTTGATAACCACTGGCAGTGCCATCCTCTCCCTGCCTGGTGGCTGCAAGTCTGTTTTGAGGAGGTGGCACAATTCAGTGAGCATGTCCTTGGTGAAGCGTAGCCACTGCAGACATTGCTGCTGGCTGAGTTGCAGGTGGGAGTGCTGCTCTCTCAATGCCTTAGTTACATAGGGCCTTCTGTTGAGAACCCTCTTCCTCCGCCCTTTGTGCACAGCTTATCCTCTGTGTTGCCTGTCTTACATCTCCTTGATCTGCTGTAGCACAAGACTGGCTGAAACTATAGCCCTCATGAATGATAGCAGGCTTTATGCTCAGTAGCCATCAAACTCCACTGAACTCCTTGAAATAGTTCAGCACCACTCCCTCCTTACTCCAACAACTTCCTTCTTACTCCAACAGCTTTCAAAAGCTCCTCCAACAACACAGTAAAGAGTACTTCCACTAAGTGCAGCTGCAAAGAAAATCAAAAGCACTTCATCTGAAAGTCCATTGCTGATGCCTTTACAAAGTGCTAGTGGGATGGGTCCTCATGCAGCTGGATGCATATTCAGTTGAGAGTGTTTAAGAAAGGCCGTTAACAGGACCTCTGAAGTCTAAAATGGCAGATCTGGTGCCAAATCACCGGTAGATGCTGAATGACATCACGATCTGCCCACTCTACATGCTTTCACTGTGTGAATGGCATGACCACACTAACGCCCTTTCAGTCATGGCTGACTGTGCCATAAGTGGTCAGAAATTGGTCGGCCACTGCTTTCAGCACCTCCGGGCTCCAGTAGCGTCAACAACTGCAGTGCTAGTGAGCTCAATTTTAGACCCTCATACCCCTCAAAGCATTACTACTTTCTCACCAAGTGCGAGCAGTGGTAAGCATCACTGCTTAATAACTAGTGATAAAACAGATTTATTAATTAGCAACTCCAGCACCACATTTGCAATGTTTTCTTTTTTTTAAGGCAGTGTTTACTTTTTGACAGTGCACTGCAGATTGTTTAAAGCTACATCAGAATAATTTAGTCATAGACCTGGAGCTGGTGCCCTGCAGGAGACACAACAATCACACAGGTCGGTTCTTGGACACAAAATTGACTACACAGATTTTCCCCTCTCCCTTGTATCTGATAAAGGTTGTTAGAGTTAATTGCTTTCTCTCCAGAGAGATATTGCTTATTTTCAAAGCCTAAGTAAATACTTAATTATAAATTGCTTTAATAAAGTATAGCCAGACAGCAGGCAGGGATTAACTTAACATTTAGAAGGTGCTTTGTTAATTTTTACTTACATAGGATATATGGCACAGCAACCGGTCCACCTCGATTTTATTTTCCACTCAAGCCTCCTCACATATTTTCTCAGTTAAATCTACCATTGTAACCCTCTATTCCCTTCTCCCTCATATGCTTGTATAGCTTCCCCTTAAATGCTTCCATGCTATATGCTTCAGCAACTCCCTAAGGTAGTGAGTTCCACACCCCCATCACTCTCTGGGTAAAGAAATTTTACTGGATTCCCTAATGGCTATCTTCATGGCTATCTTATATTGTTGACCTCTAGCAATGCTCTTCCCCACAACAGGCAACATTTTCTCTGTATCCACTTGATCCAGGCCTTTCATCATTTTAAAGGTCTCAAATAGTCACCCCTCAGCCTTCTTTTTTCAAAAGAGACCCAGCCTGTTCATCCTTTCCTGATATTTATGCACACACATTTCTGGCATCATCCCTGTAAACCCTCTCTGCACCCTCTTCAGTGCCTCTATGTCCTTTTTATAATATGGTGACCAACATTGTATGCAGCTCTCAAAGTGTGGTCTTAGCAAGTTTTGATACAGGTTTAGCATTACTTCCCGAACTTTTCAATTCCATCCCTCTAGAAATAAAGCCTAGTTCTGGGTTTGTTCCTTTTATGAACTTGCTAACGTTTGGCGCAACTTGTAGCGATTGTTGTATTTGTACTGCAAGATCTCTTTGTTCCTCTTCCCCACCTGTACTTGCACCTTCCAAATATTAAGTGACTTCCCTATTCTTCTTACCAAAATGTACAATCTCCCTTTTATCTGTGTTGAACTTGGTTTGCCAACTATTTGTCCATTCTGTAAGTTTATTAATGTCTTCCTGTAATTTGTTGCAGTTCTCCTCAGTACTGACCATTCCCCCTGCAATTTGGTGTCAGCTACAAATTTACAAAATGTAGATTTGATTCCAAAGTTCGTGTCATTAATTAAATTGTGAACAGCTCTGGCCCCAGCACTGATCTTTGAGGAACACTTTGTCCGAAGTTCTTCCACTGTGAATAACTACCCTTTTACTCCCATTCTTTGCTTTCTATCTTGAAGCCAGTTCAATCAATTCTGCCCTGACTCTGCATTCTTTGACTTATTTATTAATCTAATACTTATTGAAGGCTTTTTGAAAATGCAGGAAAGCACATCTACTGCATTATCACTATCTACTCTCTCCGTTAAAAAATTCAGTAAGATTGGTCAAGCAAGATTTACCCATTTGAAATCCATGGTGACTATTCATTATTTTATTTTTCCTTTCTAGGTGCTCTTCGGTTCTCTCCATTAGTAAGGATTCCATTATTTTTCCTACCACCGATGTTAACCTGACTGGTCTATATTTTCATGGACCTTTTTTGTCACCCTTCTTAACTATAGGAATTACGTTACCAGTCCGTTAATCCTCTGGCACTACACCTTTTTCTAATGAGTTATTAAATATATGTAGTAATGCCTCTCCTACCTCTTCCCTTTTAAAATACATGGATTCAATCCAGCCAACCAAGGTCTTTATTTTCTTTGAGTTTCATTAGTTTACTCAATATATCCCCATTTTTATTTTAAATGCATTTATCTCATTACCCATCTCATCATTCAATGTCATCTCTCTGGTGAATACTGAAGCAAAATGATTAACTATCTCTACCATCTCTCTATTGTTACTATCCTTGCACTTCCTTAGTGGCCCTATTCCCACCCTAACCTCCCTTTTTATTGATGTGCCTGTAAAATATTTTACTATTTTATAAACATAGAAACACAGAAACTAGGAGCAGGAGTAGGCCATTCGGCCCTTTGAGCCTACTGCACCCTTCATTATGATCATGACTGATCATCCAACACAATAGCCTGCTCCTGCTTTCTCCCCATATCCTTTGATCCTTTTCACCCGAAGAGCTATACCTAGCTCCTTCTTGAAAACATACAATGTTTTGGCCTCAACTAATTTCTGTGGTAGCGAATTCCACAGGCTCACCACTCTCTGGGTGAAGAAATTTCTCCCCATCTCAGTCCTAAATGGTCCACCCTGTATCCTCAGATTGTGGCCCCTGGCTCTGGATTCCCCCACCATCGGGAACATCCTTCCTGCATCCAGCCTGTCTAGTCCTGTTAGAATTTTATAGGTTTCTATGAGATCCCCCCTCATTCTTCAGAACTCCAGCGAATATAATCCTAACTGACTCAATCTCTCCTCATATATCAGCCCTGCCATCCCAGGAATCAGTCTGATAAACCTTTGCTGCACTCCCTCTATAGCAAAAATACCCTTCCTCAGGTAAGGAGACCAAAACTGCACACAATATTCCAGGTGTAGTCTCACCAAGGCCCTGTATAATTGCAGCAAGACATCCCTGCTCCTGTACTCGAATCCTCTCACTTTGAAGGCCAACATACCATTTGCCCTCTTTACCGCCTGCTGCACCTGCATTTGTTTTATGTTCCTTGATAATCTAATCTCATAGTTCATCTTTGCCTTCCTAATTTTCTTTTCTGATTTCTCTCCTAATTTCTTTTTATTCTGTACCCTCCTGTAATCCTGTGCTATCTGTGTACTTACTCTACACCTCTTTCCTAACTCTCAAATGCTCCCTTACATCTTTGTCTATCTTGGAGTCTCACTAATGTTTAGTTTGTTCTTGAATGTTGCTGAAATAGGAGACATGTTGCCAAAGCTTTTCACCTTATCAGGACAAACACAAGAATACAAAATTTCAAACATTTTATATTACAGGAGAAGAGGGCTGTGATTGGTTGGCAAGACGACTCTGACTGACCAAGGCATTGCCAAGGAGAAATCAGTGGGGAACCATAGATTCCCCAAAAGCTTGTGATTGTTTGAAATTTTGTATTCTTGTGTTTGTCCTGATGAGTGCAAGATGAAAAACTTTGGTAGCATGTCTCTCTTTTCAGCAATATTCAAGCTCTGTACTACCAAGCAACTGTTTGTTCTTTCCTTTTAACAGAATATATTTTCCTGCACTCTGTCAAAAGCTGTTTTAAATGTTTCCCATTGTTGTTTTTCATTATTGTTTGCCAATATTGTTGCCAATTTTGTTTTCCCAAGCTCTAATCCTGTTGGGGCTTATTTGACTTGAGAAAAGTATATTGAGGGGTGCAGGATCGAGAATTGTACGTGAAAGTAAGAGAAATTTTCTACTTCAGAATCAAAGGTATGTGAGGCATCCTTCCTTGTGGTCAGTACTGAGCCTGTAATCATTAACCGCTGCAGAATGTATGTTCATAGTAACAATCATTCAAATCATTTGTTAATAAGTTCCACAGAGGCAGTAGTCATGATCACTGACAACTGCATAACAAGGTGAATACCCAGGATTGCATCTGTACTCATTTAGCTAAAACCTCTGGCTGTTGATGCAGAATTATGTGACAAGGAGGAATGGAGGGGTTCTGAAGGGACTTGAGCTCCTGGCCTCCTTAGCAATTATAGAATGGAGGAAGATTTCAGTCATTCTGCCATGGGGAAGAACAGTAAAGGCAGGAGGTTGGTCACACAGGATCACTCCTTTGGATAACGTTGATCCTGCTTTAAGAACGGGCAGAGACGCAAGAGGAGGTTGCTTGGTTTATAGAGAAGCATGTAGAGAATGTTTAGGTAAAGCACACAAAGGAAGTGGAAAGTTGGCTCACCTGAATTAGTAACCAGGTGATCATAATCTCAGTGTGGACAAAAACAATGACATTATCTTTCTTATTTAGTTGTTGGTAGCCATTTGAAGGCATAGCTGTTACTGCAGCCGGACATGGAGTTTAATAATAGTGGCGAAAAATAATCTTAGACTTTGAAATTAAGAAGAGTGGGAACCCTGAGTAGGAGCTGTTTGAAAATAGAACAGAAGCACCGAGCAGCTGAATCTATGAGCAGCTGAAGAGAAAAGGAAATGCAAAGTGATGGCACGGTGAGTTACCAGTAAATATTTAATCCAGCTATAACTTAAACTAGACCGAGCAATTAATTAAAACATTTTAATATATGTTAAGTTGATTTATTACTTTAATTAATTAAACCAATAATAATTTTAAAGTTATATAGGAATGGCATTGCATGAGGTGTGCCGTAACTATGGCATGTGGAAGTTTGTGGAGGGCATTATGATGCTGGATAACCACATTTGCAGTAAGTGTTAACATCGCGAGGAGCTTCAGCTCAGAGATGTTGAGCTGGAATCTGAGGCGCAGACATTGTGGGGCGTTGGGGAGGGGGAGAGTTATCTGGACGCTTTTGTTTCCAGGAGGCAGTCAGTCACACCTCTTAGATTCGGTAGTTGTGCAGATCTGGTTAGTGGCACTCCTCAACCTTCAAACATCTGGGCATTTTATCCTGCCCTGAATCGCGAAGGATGCAAAAATGCGAAGGCCGCCTGGCCAATTGGCCTTTGCGCCAAGTGTGAAAGTGCGCAGGCACTAAAAGTCCCTGTCGATTGGGGCTATAATTGAATTAATTGGAACTTTGATTGTCAGTGGGCATGCTTTCGACACCCATGCACGCCCACCAACTGTGATTTGGCATGATGTTGGGACGCCCACCCAACATTTGCCCGCACGATTTCACACTAGTTTGGGTCGGCTGAGTGTCCGATCGCGGCAAGGAACATTCCGACCCAGGATTCTGAAGGAACTAGGTGAAAACTTCACAGGTGTCCGAATTATATCCCTCAAATGTTTTTTTTTTCAATTTGGGAACCATTACTTTAGATTGAGGAATTGTGCATGTCACTGCTTTATTTAAGACTGGTGACAGAAGAAAACCGGGGAATTATAACCCTCTGTTTAACATCTGTTGTCGGAAAATTGCTAGAATCCATAATTAAGGATAGGACGACTGAACATGTGGAACGTTTTCGGTTGATCATTGGATTTATGAAAGGTAGGTCACGCCTGACAAACCTAATTGAATTTTTTTTGTAGAAGCGACTAAAGTAGGGGAGAGTGGAATGCCTATGGATGTTATTTATATGGACTTCCAGAAGGCGTTTGATAAAGTCCCTCATAACAGACTGTTTGCTAAAAGTTGAAGCCCATGGAATTGACAGCAAATTGTTGACCCGCTTCAGAAATTGGCCGAGTGGCAGGAGACAGAGTCCCAGGTTTTCGTCATGACGAAAAGCCTCTCCCGTCGTGCCAAACAGCCCAGAAGCGGCCAGAAATTCTAAGCCCTGCCCCTGAAAATGGCATGTTGCATTTTCATGGGAGTGGAGTAGGGGCAGGGTTTGTGCATGCGTGGTTTATGGATGCAGCTAGCCATTTAAATTACCAGCTGCCTCCCGTGAGGTGGATTTTGATAGGCCAGGAGTGTGAAACTCAGAATATGCAGATTAGATCGGGTAAGAGGAGGCCTGAACTTGTTGGTTCGTTTAGATAGCCAGGGTATCCCTTTAGAGAGGTAAGGTGTCCCTTTGGATATGGTCCCAGGATACCTTTGGGAGAGCTGAGACACCCATTGGTAGAGGTAATCCCTTTGGGATTATTAAAAGTAAACATGATTGTGTGCAAAAAGTGTATAAACTTATTGGAAATGCCATGGAACTGTCCAGCTGCCAAAAAACAATCAAGGAATGGTCCAGTTGCCAAAGAACTGCCATGGAACAGTCAAAGCTGTCAGGGAACTGTCAAAGTGGTCAATGAACTGTCAAAGTATACTAGGTGAGTTAGCTTGGAGGATGCAAGAGCAAAGGGTGATGGCTGGGGGAATGGGTTGGCAGAGATGGCACTAAGTTGGCATGGGGCTATAAAGGGTCATGGGGATGTGGGGGGCACAGGGGTATGAGAGGCCATGGGGGTGGGTAGAGGGACATGGGTTGGCATAGTGGGTATGGAGGGGCTATGAATGTTGAGTGGAGGGCTTGGATTGGCATTGGGGTATGAGGGACCTTGGGGTTGGGTGGGGGGCATGAGGCAGCATAAGTTGGCATGGATAGGGCATGGGGAGGGTATAGGGGGTGAGGGGTGGTGAGGGCTGGAGGACTTGGTTGTCTTATTCTTTTTAAAAAATTTAATAGTGGCAGAGGAAAGAGGCAGACCTTCTGCCCAGCCTTCCTCCACACCTTGTAGCCTTCTCACCTGTTCCAGGAATGGCGGGCCAGACTTCTATTCCAGCCCACCACTCCCCTGCCCCCACCCCCCAGAATGAAACTCTGACCTGCAGGTGACTATTTTTAAAGGTCATGTTTGCAGAGCCAGGAATTGTCCCATCTCTGCATATCCAACCTGGAAGCGCAAACCTGGGCCAGAGCGTAGGGATAATGGGCAGGGACTCTAAATGTTAGGATGTGACTAGTGGTGTCCTGCAAGGATCTGTATTGGGGCCTCAAATATTCACCGTGTTTATTAATGACTTAGATGGTGGGATAGAAATTAAAATATCCAGGTTTGCTGAAGGCACAAAGATAGGCAGTATTGTTAGCAGTGTAGCTGGAGGCATCAAGTTACAAAGCGATATTAATGGAGTAAATAAATGGGCAAATCTGTGGCAAATGGATTTCATGGGAGGAAACGTGAAGTCATCCACTTTGGATCTAAAATGGATCGATCAAAGTCCTTTCTAGATAGTGAAAAGGTGGCTGGGGTTTGAGGTACATAGATCATTAAAATATCACGAATAGGTACAGAAACTAATCAATTGGGCGTATACTGACCTTTATACCTAAAGGTCTAGAAGTACAATGGGGTAAAAATCATGTCTCAACTCTCCAAAGCCCTAGTTAAACACATCTTGAGTAATGTGAGCAGTTCTGGGCACCACACCTTAAGAAAGTTATATTGGCGTTGGAGGGACTTCAGCATAGCTTTGTCAAAATAATACCTGGACTCCCAGGGTTACTTTATGAGGAGAGGTTACACAAACTAGGGAAGTATTCCCTGGAATTTAGAAGGCAATGGGGTGAATCGGTCAAAGTTTTCAAGATATTAAAAGGAATAGATAGGGTGGATAGAAATTTCCTATTTCTGCGGATTGCAGAGTCTAGGACTGTGGGTGGGGTGGGCATAGTCTAAATATTCGAGTCAAACCTTCAGCAGTGAAATTAGGAAACGCTTCTACATCCATTCCAAGTTTGGAACCCCTTCTGTAAATAACAACTGAAGCTTGATCAGTGGTAAATTTTAAAACTGTGGCTAATAGATTTTGATTATCCAAGGGATATGGGGCAAAGGCAGTGAGGGAATGAGGTCACAGATCAGCAATGATCTCTGAATGACAGAACAAGCCTGAGGGGATAAATGGCCTACTCCTGTTTCTATGTTCTTATGCTATGTGAAGGTTAGCGTATGGGCATTTTATGTTACTTTATTTTTTTCTGCTTTTTTTTTAATGGAGTCATTAGCCTACATAAAATAAAATCCAACACAGAAACTTAGTATTAGTTCACTAATTATTTGCATCACAGCATAATTTATGTTAAAACGGGTTAGCTGCTGCATCAAGATAGAAGATGAATGAATTTTATACAAACGTGTTGAGGGTTGATAAGATAATGTTACACAATATAATACCAAGGCCATAGAACATACATTGAAAGAAAGATTAAAAGTAGAACATTATGTGAGGAATTTCTTATTCATTACCCGGAGTTCC
The DNA here is from genome assembly GCF_017639515.1 of Carcharodon carcharias. Lineage (NCBI taxonomy): Eukaryota > Metazoa > Chordata > Chondrichthyes > Lamniformes > Lamnidae > Carcharodon > Carcharodon carcharias. The sequence goes on along the minus strand of NC_054473.1, from coordinate 19,954,164 downwards.
GGCATTCGTTTTGATATCAAGGAGCACAGAACAATTCAATGAAGTTTGTAGAGGAACAAGGTCAACTCATGTAGATATAGCAAATCAATGTTTACTGTGCCTTGTATCACTGTATACCTTGACCAGTTTCTTCCTCCAAAGCAAAGCTATCTAAACTGCAGTCAGAAAACCACATGCAGCTCCCGAGCCCTGTCACACCAAGTTTATTTGGCCTTGGCATGCTATAATCTTCCTGCAGCGCCACTTTATTATTTGCTGCCTCATCACCTTGCAATTTGAAGGGCTCAGAGGTCTTGAAAGCTGTTTTACCGCAATGGTGAATTTCTCTTAAACCAGAAATGCCACTGTCGATCAGCATAAACAACTTGTGATACTTACACAACACAATGAGTGCACTGAATTAAACTTTACTCCATACATAGCCTGAGGTAGATATATGAGCAGCTGCAAAACTCAGCGCTTCGACACTCTTGCTCTAGAATTCTTGATTGGTAACACATTTGTGTTACAGTGAATGTCAAACAAAAAAAAAACTTCCGTATGGAAAAGGAAGGCAGGTTCATGTGTAGGAGCAAGCGTTATGTGTAAGGATAAAGCACAGCCTCCAGCAGTTGCCTTCTCCAGAAACGACTTGGGGTTCTTAATGCACTTACATGCTGTGGCTCAGTTTAAAAAAAAATATTCATTGCAGGCAAGGCTGGCATTTATTGCCATTCATATATGACCAGAGAAGGTGGTGATGGACCTTTTACTGGAACTGTTGGTAATGATTTGCTACATTTTTGCGTGGCTTGCCTGCACCACTTCAGAGAGCAGTTAAGAGTCAACCACGTCGGTGTGGGACTGGGGTCACATGTAGGCCAGACTGCGTGAGAACAGCGGGTTTCCTTCCCTCGAAGACTTTACTGAGTCAGCTCTGTTTTTACAACAGTCTGACAGCTTCATGGTCACTTTTACTGATACCAACTTTTATTTACAGATTTTCCGTCAACTGAATTTGAATTCTCAAACTGCCATTAGTACAAAACTTAGGATTACAGGTAGAGTACCTCAGATCTGGCTATCCGAAAACTGGATATTTTATTTTTGTTCTCCAGTGAACCTTGATCCTACTCGACCCAGCCCGGGAAAGTTCGGGGAGTTGCTGATTACTGACCAGTTTCACTGGCCTGACGTTTCCCATGCTCCAGTGAACGTTGACCCTGGTGCATGTGTGGCAGAGACAATTGAACTCACCCAGGAAAAACAAGGCTCTTGCAGAATCCAATATTTAACTATGTATTGTACTTGAGATCAGGAAATATGCCTGTTCTTGCTACAGTAAAAGACACCTGTATTGAAGCTTGATGTCAAATAGAAGCCCAATGGCTTAAATTTCAAACATTGCATGTGTTTCCCAAACTCCTTTAAGTTCCATGGACACTGGTTGCCTTCTTACAGCTGGTCGAAGTCAGTTCAAAGAGAGTTATTAAAGAGTACTATACAATCTTGCATGAGTAAGAAACAGTTTTCAGTTACAGCTACAGGGTATTTTTAACATCATTTCAATTAGATTAATCTTTTCTCATTTTAATCAGGGTGCGCTGGTGTAGGGGAGTGGGGGAGACATGAAAAAGTTATTGAATCCAGTGCATGAGAAGTGAATTAATACCAGCAGTGACATGACCATTAACCTAAAGGCTTTGCAATTGGTTTTCCTGCACCCGCTATTCACTGAAATAAGGTTTTTGGATTAAGGTGATCCGAATTTTTTCCCGAAAACCAGCAAGTCCCGAAATCCGGGACGGACTTGGTCCCAAAGTTGCCGGATTTGAGGTATTCCTAGGGCAGAATTTTACATCTCGCGGGCAGGCACGCACCTGACCCGATTGGGCGTGAAATCACGCAAAATGACGTCGAACGATGTCATCCCGCATGCAAACAATTTTCAGGTCGGTGGGCACACGCAGGTGTCAGAGCTGCCCAATATCGATTAAAAGGCCACATAAGGCCATTAAAAAGGCAATTGATCCTGATTTTATATTGTCCGTGCACTTGCGCGCTCGTTGCACGGGTAAAACGGGCAAGCGAGAAGCTCACGTTTTGCAAAACCTCATCCAAGGGCAGGATAAAAAGGGTCAGCAACATTGCCAGTGTGAGTAGTGAGGAGTTTAGGGGATAGTTTGCTGCTGGCTGAACTTGACAGCTTCAGCTCCGTTTATAGCTTCATTCTTAGCATTTCTAGTCTTCATTTCAGGACTCATTGGTGTCTCCAAGGCCCACAGAGAATTTAGACCATGTGGATCCTTCCAAGTGTCAGACAGCCTCCAGTTACTCTGGTAATGGGGGTTGTGGTCTCTGCTAGAAGCACCTCCTCTGAGGAGGAAGAGAGGGGCAGAACGGAGAGGAGGCCACATGTCCCAGTGCAGCGTCCAGGGGTGCGGCCTATGGGAGGAGAGGTACAGGCACAAGGGGCGCAGGATCCAGCAGGTTGTCCAAGGCGTGAGGGGCCGCAGAAGACACCACTATCCTGCAGCCAAGGTTTACAGGCAGCGATGCAGCTACCTCAATATGTCAGAGGTGCAATTCCGAAGGAGGGTCTGCCTCTCTAAGGAGACTGTGACCTCCGTTTGTCATTTGATTGGGCCCGAGATCACCTCCAGCTGTGTGGGTGGACACCCAATGCCAGTGGCTCTGAAGGTCACAGTGGCCCTCAACCTCTATGCCTCCGGCTCTTTCCAGGGATCAGTGGGAGATCTGCGTGGAGTGTCCCAATCAGCTGTCCACAGTTGTGTCTAGCAGGTGACGGAAGGTCTGTTCAAGTGGGTAATTACATTTATTCATTTCCATACGGACGATGTCAGCCAGGCTGAGCGAGCCAGAAGCTTTGAAGCGATTGCTGGGTTCCCTCACATCCAGGGTGCCATCGACTGCACACATGCGGCTATCAAGGCGCCAGCGGGTCAGCCGAGTGCCTTCGTCAACAGGAAGGGATTCCCAATGAACATCCAGATAGTGTGTGACCACAAGGCACCGATTCTGCAAGTCTGTGCAAGGTATCCTGGAAGCTCCCTTGATCCTTACATCCTGAGACACTCCCAGGTGCCGAGGCTCTTCACTGCTCCAGCCCGAATGGATGGATGGCTGCTGGGTGACACGGGCTGTCCATTGAAAAGGTGGCTCATGCCGCCTCTCCGCCATCCAAGAACAGAGGCAGAGCAGCGTTACAATACAAGTCATGCCTCCACGAGAGCTGTGATAGAAGAGAGGATCATAAGTCTCTTGAAGTTGCTCTTCCGATGCCTGGATCGTTCAGGGGAAGCACTGCAATACCCCCCAGAGTGGGTGTCACCAATAGTGGTTACATGCTGAGCTCTCCACAATCTGGCACAGGCAAGAGGAGACCTAGTGGAGGAAGAGGATCTTGAGGCAGCTCTTCTTGAGGATGAATTCAATCGTGAGTCGGAAGAGGAGCACAGTGAGGATAATGCTGAGGGCATGGAGGCAGACCTCGGTAATCTCCAGGGAGGCAGGGACATCAGGGACGCCTTGATCCAACGCTCCTTCAGCTGGGCTGCCAAAGATCTGCTTCCACCTCATGTCAGGGCTGCCACCTCCATCCCAGGTGTCTGAAATGACCCTTTCATTTGAACCCAGAGTCCACTCAGTGCCTGTGCAATAAAGTTTAGAGGCATTCACATCCAGCATTACAGACTGACATACCCTGCACCAAAAAAAATGTTGAATCATACTCAGTCCATTAAGACAGAAGCAAAATTTGTATAGTTTTGACACTCAAAGCAAATGAACATTACCGTATCTGGTGTTAACGCCCACACCAGCAAACATATAAACAAAACACCCATGAACAGTCCCTCTTGTGCTCATGGTGCCTTTAACTTATGTTTACGAGTGCTGCATCTTGCTGCCCACTCCCCCCTGCCCACCCCCCACTCCCCCTTGCTGGCAGTGGCATTGGAGACAGCCTGCTGGCTCTGCTGTCTTTTTGACGATGACCTTATGGTTGCCCTCTGGTCAGTGGAGCCTGTGCTGGCCCCAGATTGGAGGGAGTGACCAGTGCCATGGCTGGCATCTCCCCAGTCATCACAGCCTCATCAGATGCCATCGTCACTGGCAGAGGGGCGGAGGAGCTGCTGCCATCATCCAGAGCACCCTGAGAGGAGCCTGCAGAGATGACAAGCAGCTCAAGTGCCAACATGAGATCACTCTGGACCTCCCTGCTCACCATTGATGGATGGGCACCTAGCTGGGATACTGGGTGTCTCATCCATCTCCCACATTGACACTGACCACCTGAGGTTATTGCCTGTGTGAGGGCTTGCAGGTTGCGGGTCCGAGCGCAACCCCAGGAACCCCTGATTCTGTCCCTGGAGCTGCATCTCCATGAGGGTTGCCAATTTCTCAATGGAGGAGGCAGTGCGCTCAGCCTTGAGGGTCAACATAGCGCTCATGTTCTGCATGGACTCCTCCACAACAAAGACCATGGCACGCATACCCTCATGGATCTCCACCAGATCCTCCTGCACATCCTGCTGGACATCCAGCACCTACCGCCTAAAAGTCCTCCGACTGCCAGTGCCCTGGGCACTCTCATCCTCCGCCTGCTCTTCAAGCGAGTGTGAAGTGCCCTCACCACTGTGCACCGACATTCTAGCAGCCAATCTAATGCTCACCTAGGCACTGGTATCTGGTTCAGAAAGTGGATGTGACGCAGGTGCATCTGAAGCCTGGTGGTCCTCTGGAATCAGGGGTAGCTCTTCGGGGTCCTGCATTCGAGTGCGTGTTAGTGAATCTAAGGGAGAACATTGACATGCAATTAATTTAGGTCATCACACTGTCACTGTGCATGCCAGGCGCTATGGTGAGACGATGGAGATCTGCATCATGGTGTCATCGTCCTTCAGTGATCAATGGGGACTCCAGGTTTGAGGCTCCCATTAATGCTGAGACTACACAAGAATGTTTGTACAATCTGACACTCTCACCTCTGTGCATTGCACTCTTACCTTTGTCAGAGACACCGCCTTGCCACGACCGGCTGACAGAGGTGGGTGGCGACTCCCCAGCTCTAAAGCGTCCATTTCAAACCTGGTCATGATGAGGAGGTTGAGCAGGCCTCTGCCTGTCCATGACCTCTCTGCTTGGTTATGGCTCATCTTCTCCTGAAAGGACAGAGGAGCATGGATTAGTCCACTCTCTACCTGCAGCACTATAGCAGCCTGGCCAACACCAGCTGAGGAACACCTTACATGGCACATCCGAGTTGTGGCCCTCGAGTCTCAAGGCACTCAGTCCAAGCAGCCAGGGCTTCACCCCCTTGGCCAGCTCCGGCATCATTGACAGTTGGTACTCAGACTCAAGCACCCCTGAGCTCCACGGGGGTACGGCCAGCCCTTAACACTGTACCACACTGATCCATGCCAACACAGTACTCACCCTTCCTGAGCGCAGCAGGTCGCTGAACCTTTTATTGCACGGCACCCATGTGTGCCACATGGCATTGTGACTGCTGGCCTGCACTGCCACCTCCTCCCAAGCTTTTTTTGGTCTGATGTGGTGGCTTCCTCCTGTCATCCCTGGGAACGAGGGTGTCCCTCCTGGCACCCACCTCCTCCATGAAGACCATGAGGCACTTGTCTGAAAAATAGGGCCTTCCCACCTGATGTCTCCAGCTGCTGTTGAGCCCATTGCTGCAGTCTCTAGGACGCAGAATGATTCCCCTCCCCCCCGGTGCCAATTTTAAACCACCTGCCGGGTCGCCATTAGACCCAGCACTCCACAGGCCCCCGACACAGCCCAGCCCAGCCCTTCCCAAGATGCGTTTCACGCTGAGCGGGCCTTAATTGGCTAGCCAGCGTGAAATTGCGATCATTGGCCGATCGCGGTTGGGGACCTGTTTCCCGTTGCTCCCAGGCCGGCCGATCGCGCCCGCCAGCCAAGGGTAAAATTCAGGTCCTAGTATGATCATCATTGCACTAACATACCTGACCTCCATCTGACTGTGAACATGGGATTTATGGGATAAAAATATTCACTCTGCCCCCAGTTGGAATAAACCGGAAACTCATATCCGAATTGCAGATTTTGAGCCTGTGAGTTTGCATTTTTAAAGATAACTGAAGGAAAGCCATGGGATGGGAATTTGCAAGTTCCCAGCATATGGTCATAGCATATTCCAGGATGGAATGTGGTGGAATAGTCATCCCCATGTGTGATGGATGCAGGGCCTTCTCATGCTTCAATCAAGAACATTTCTGTGTGTACTCTTGAATTTTTTTTATCTCAGTAAACTTGGAAAATGCACCATTTTATATTGAGACATGGATTCCAGAGTGAGACCAGAGCCAGGTTGTCTATGGTAACAATAATTTATCTGATAATTGAGAAAATAAAGGAGATGATGACTGTACCTAATAAATTAATTAGTGACGCAAGTTCTCTTTATCTTGGGCATGGCACTTTAGGGAGTCATTTAAAGAGATTCGGTTTTATTGCTCACGCTTAACATCTTCAGTAAACTGAATTACATACTGATGTGAGGACCCAGCAAGGGATTCTGCTTTAGCATCATAGGACATAGAAGCAGGAGTAGGCTATTATTTAGCTCATTGAGCCTAATCCACTATTCAGTGAGAATATGGCTGATCTGTGACCTAACTCTGCCATTTAGAAAGTCCTGTGATCAATCTGATCTATCTGTTTTAGGACCGAACTGTATGACCTCCCACTTGCCCACATTGAAATCCATGTGTCACAATTAGCTCCATGCACTTAATCTGTTAGTATTAGTTTGTAATTTTATTTTTCCATCTACACTGCACACAATGTTTTGGTGTCATCGGCAAACTTGAATATGTTGCTGTCTATCCCATTATCTAAGTCATTAATAAATGAGATGAAAAGTTGAGAGTCTAACAAGGAGCCTTCTGGTGCACCACGAGCCACATCCTGCCACTTAGAGTACCTGTGCTTTATCCCTACTCTGTCTGCTACTGCTCACTCAGTTTCCCAAACAAGTCAATAATTTTCCATTAATTCCATAAGATTCAGCTTTGGCCAATAGTCTCTTATGAGGGTCTTCATCAAATACCTTCTGGAAGTCCATGTAAATAACATCAACAGACCATTCCTCTGTCCACAACTTTTCTCACCTCTTCAGAAAATTCTTTAGGCATAACCAACTCTTTATAAATCCGTGCTGGTTCTCTGATCAGCTGAAAGTTTCCAAGGTATTCATTCACCCCATCCATAATTACAGCCTCCAGGGATAGTTTTTTTTTGTATGGAAGGGTTTAGCACCCTGCCACCTGAAGAGTCAGCGGGGAATGCATCCATGCCGATCACAGCAGCCCCGCAGCCATTTAATACGCTGAGATCATTAATTGATTGGAGGCTGGAAGTAGTCCCGCCTCAAAGAGCGGCTGACCAATCTAAATGGCCACAGCTCGATAGTCCCAGCAGCGCCACCTTGAGCGGTGTCTGCTTCTGGGACTACAAGCTGTCTAGAAGCTGGAGCCCCCAGGACCAGGGAGTTGCAGGGTCTCACAGCAGGGATGGGAGACGAGGCCGCTGGTTGGTGGAAAGAGGTGGGTGGGGGATGACTCCCTAGGTGCTCCCTCCCTACCAGGCCAGGTAGGGAGGGAGCACCCAGGGAGGGGAGACATTGCAAGTCACCCAATTTGGAAAGGGGACCAGTGATGGAGGTGCACCCCTCCACTTTCCTGACTTGAGACCTAAGCCAGATGATCAGCTGAGCTCACCCCTCAGTCCTTGACCTCCTTGCGCTGAGTGAAAAATTGCAGCCAAGTGGGAAGCACCCCTTAAGTGGCCACTAATTGGCCAATTGAAGGCTGCAATGGGGTTAAAGGTGGACGGGCTGTCCTAGACCTTGCACCCCCCCCCCCCCCCCCCCCCCCCCCCCCCCCCCGCCAATAAAATTGTGGACAGCTTGGGGGCAGGCAGGAAGCTGGTAGGAAGACCACCTGGGGAAATTTATCTGCCCTCTGCCTGGAAACCCTGCCAGCCGGGGACTTTAAAATTCTGCCCTAGTAATTTCTCGGCAACAGATGTTAGGCCAACTGGTCTATAATCAAAGTGAAGAGAGACAAATAACTAAGGGACACAGTGGTCTGCAGTGTCCTGCTTCTTTATACCTATTAGGGAAGATCTTTAGGAATCATTGTCCACAGAACTTACAGTCAGAGCCTGTGACCAAAATGTTATTGGAAAAAATGCTTCTTCTGAGAATGTAGAGGAAGTATTGTACTGCTGCACTCTGTATGTTTTCTGACTGTGTAATTATCTAGAGTGAATGAGTGATGTGTGCTCTGTCGGAAGGCAGCTCCTTGGGCTCCTTCTCAGCTGTTTCACCCTGAGCTGTTTTCTTGGCAGTTTTTATCAGTGGTGGTTTCTCATTGTCTTCCACTGTCAGAAGCAGGGCGAGGAGACAGGTCTCAAGTCTACCTCACCCGCAACAGGAATTGGACCTGTGCTGCTGGCTTTACTCTGAACCACACACTAGCCATCTAAGCCATCCAGCCCTTGTCCCCACAAATATCTTAAATATTAATCAATTTGACAATTGTCTTCGCCCGGACATTATGTTCCCTCTGCCGTGGGTGGGGATGGGTGGGATGTGGTGTAAAATTCGCTGGTTAGCCTTCCCAACTGTTTCTGACCTGTCCACAATTTTACGAGGAGGGGGGTCAGGTGAGGCCATTCAGTGGCTAATTATTGGCCACCTGAGGACAGCTTCTCACCTGGTCACAAGTCTCTGGTCAGTGGGAGGAGCTCAGGATTGGTGGGAGGGGATGCCTGGCAGATCATCCAGCTCGGACTTTGGACAGGAAAGTGGCAGGGGTGGAGGGTGGGGGGCCTCCATCACTAGCCCCCTTTCCAGATCAGATACCTCCATCCCCCCAGGGTCTGTCCCCTGCTGCCACCCCCCTCCCCCATACCCCAGGTGCTCCCTTTCCGCCTGGTCTTGCCATCACAGCCCCATACCCCCACCATTCCCCAGGCTTCTCCTCCTACCCCTGCCACGAGACCTCCACACTTACCTCTTTCCTGGCTCTGAGGCTTAGAATCTGGGGACTGTTTGTAGTCAGAACAGTGGCCACCGCCCTCGATGATACTGCTGGGACTATAGCGCTGCCGGCCAGTCAGATTGGCCAGCAGCTCTCTGAGGTGGAACTTCCAACTGAGTGAGGGGCTGCAATCTCATCTCTAGCCAATTAACGCTCCATAGAGCATGAAATGGCTGCGGGGCAGCCGATATCAGAGAGGATACATTCCCTGCCAACTCTTCAGGTGGCAGGTTGGGAGACCCCGCCACTCACAAAATTCTGCCCCATGAGGATGTAATTTACCTTCTCCCTAAATGAAAGGAGGACACGGTGAGCCATCTAACCCCATATAGAAGGATAATTGCTACCTCTGTTATACAGGCTTTCACATCAGAAGATATCTAAGGATATGCATTCTAGTCCACATGAGATGAAAATCTACGTATGTTAGCTGTTGACATGGGATTGGTTAAAAGTTTGAGAGAAAGTCTAAAGTTGTAACATAATGGATATATGATCTTGAACTTTGTAACATCCATGATATTTTTTGACTGCGTGATACATATGACTTTAAGCAAGAAGGTAAAAGCAAAATACTGCGAATGCTGGAAATCTGAAACAAAACCAGAAAATGCTGGAAAAACTCAACAGGTCTAACATCATCTGTGGAGTGTAAAACAGAGTTAACGAAACGTTAACTCTGTTTCTCTCTTCACAGATGCTGTTAGACCTGCTGAGTTTTTCCAGCATTTTCTGTTGTTGTTTACTGCAAACAATAACCTTGTTTTAAAAGCTTTTTTGGGAATATATCATGTTAGAAAAAGAATTTATCATAATTTAAGGCAGTGGATTTGGTCTCCCTTTCTTAATGAGACAATTTATGCATGACATTCAATTCTTGTCAAGCTCTCAGTTTTGCCACACTCTGTTACAATCCCTTCATATTATTAGGTTCTTGGTTACAGCATTATCTCTAGGGCTGTGCCTCTAGCCATGTTGTTCCAGTACAGCTACAACACTGGCATCTATCTGGCAATGTGGAAAATTGCCCAGGTATGTCCTGTAATCAAAAAGCAGGATAAATCCAAACCGGCCAATTACGGCCCCATCAGTCTGCTTTCCATCATCAGTAAAATGTCATCAACAGTGCTATCAAGTGGCACTTGCTTAGCAATAACCTGCTCACTGACGTCAGTTTGGGTTCCGCCAGGGCCACTCAGCTCCTGACCTCATTACTGCCTTGGGTCAAACATGAACAAAAAAACTGAACTCCCAGGGTGAGGTGTGAGTGACTGTCCTTGATATCAAGGCAGCATTTGACCGAGTGTGGCATCAAGGAGCCCGAGCAAAACTGGAGTCAATGGGAATCAGGGGGAAGACTTTCCGCTGGTTGGGGTCATACCTAGCACAAAGGAAGATGGTTGTGGTTGTTGGAGGTCAGTCACCTCAGTTTCAGGGCTTCACTGCTGGAGTTCCTCAGGGTAGTGTCCTTGACTCAAATATCTTCAGCTGCTTCATCATGACTTTCCTTCCATCATAAGGTGGTGATGTTCGCTGATGATTGCACAACGTTCAGCACCGTTCACGACTCCTCAGATACTGAAGCAGTATCCATGTCCAAATGCAACAAGACCTGGACAATATGCAGGCTTGGGCTGGCAAGTGGCAAGTAACATTCGCGCCACACAAGTGCCAGGCAATGACCATCTCGAACATAAGACAATTTAACCATTGCCCCTTGATACGCAATGACATTACCATCGCTGAAAACTTACTATCAACATCCATTGACCAGAAACTGAACTGGACTAGCCATATAGATACTGTGGCTACAAGAGCATTTCAGAGGCTAGGAATCCTGCAGTGAGTAACTCACCACCTGACTCCCCAAGGCATGTCCACCACCTAGAAGGCACAAGCTAGGAGTGTGATGGAATACCCTCTACTTCCCTGAATGAGTGCTGCTCTACTGACATTTGAGAAACTTGATACCATCCAGGACAAAGCAGCCACTTGATTGGCATCCCATCCACAAACATTGACTTCCTCCACCACCGATGCACAGTAGCAGCAGTGTGTACTATCTACAAGATGCTCTGCAGGAACTCACCAAGCCTCCTTAGACAGCACCTTCCAAACCCATGCTATCATCTAGAAGGACAAGGGCAGCAGGTAGATGGGAACACCACCACCTGGAAGTTCCCCTCCAAGCCACTCACCATCCTGATTTGAAAATATATCACCATTCCTTCACCGTCATCTGGGTCAAAATCCTGGAAATCCCTCCCTAACAACACTGCGGGTGCACCTAAAGCACATAGACTGCAGCGGTTCAAGAAGGCAGCTCACCACCATGTTCTCAAAGAAAATTAGGGATGGGCATTAAATACTGGCCTAGCTAGTGATGCCCACATCCTATGATCGAATCAAAAAAAGTACATTCCATTCACATTATGGACCTCTCAGTTATAAGTGTATTAGTTTTAACTCAGCTTTCCCACCATAATACACTGTGGGAAGTTCCTGTTTATGCAACCTTCATTATACTACAGATACTCATGGCTTCTAAGGAGCATGTTGCAATATCAACAGAGTGCGCAGTGTGTGACAGATGCAGCAGAGGAGGTGCCAACCCAGTATTTATGCTAGAGTGACAGCTTTACATATCCATTATTGCAAAATCACTTCACAGTTGACATAGCACTGGACTTGTTCACTCACTATAAAAACATAAACGCTAAATCATAAATCTCTTGCTTCATAATACGATAGCGGGGCGGGGGGGTGGGGGGTGCGGGGGAGCACATGTTGACTCTTTTTAATAAAAGCAAAATGCTGTGGATGCTGGAAACCCGAAATAAAAACAGGAAGTGCTGGAAAAACTCAACAGAACTGGCAGCATCTGTGGAGAGATATACGGAGTTACTAGGCGGAATCACTCGTGCCCGCCATCGGACATCGGGAACCTCATTGTAATACATCTCCATATCATTATAAGGCTAGCCCGCCGGAATCACCCTCCCGCATTGGATCGTCTGCCCAGGTCAGCATGATTGAATGCTGATATGTGACATGCACCTGGTGAGCTGCACATCACCTGGGACTTCGAGGTGTGTTTGCCTATCTTTCTTTGGACAGCAGTTGCAGTCAACAGTGCCAGGCTTTGCAGACCGCACCACATCACTTTTAGAGGGACTCACGGGCAGATCTCTACCTACCAGACCAGCCATAAGGTGGGTTTGTATGGCTGCAGGAAAAGGGCTTGCTTGGGGAAGGGGGAGAAGTGGCCTCAGGTAAAGAAAGAGGCTGCAGGGTGAGGGCTGCACTGGGGAAGGGGTAATCCCAGGGTTTGTGTGAGAGCACGTGTTGATTTGTACAAGTGATCTCAAGATGGTGAGGGCTGAGGAGGCAGTCTCCAGAGGAGATGAGGCCAGATGGAGATTTGAGAGTGTGTGTGAAAGACTGAGTGGTGATGTCCCTTGAACTGGCAGTGAGTGAGACATCAGTGAATGCGTGATGGCCTTGTGAGTGTGTGAGTTCAGAGTGATGAGACGGTTGCCTTAGCCTAGCAACACGGATGAGATCATTCATACTTTTTCTGCATTGGATAGCCAACCCCTTCTGTGCAGCATTGACGCTGATCACCACTGCCACTGCCTCCCAAACCAGAGTGGTAATGTTGTTGCCCCTCCTGTGGCCAGAAGGGGGGGGCAGAGGAAATCGTGGCGGGCCTCCACAGCATCCAAAAGGCGCTCGAGGGATGTGTCACTAAACCCGGGGCTGCGGTCTTTTTGCCTTTTGGGGCCATGTCTTACTTACGGCAGTCCTGGGCTGGAAGCACTGGAAGGTGTGCACGTGGCTGTACTTTAAATATGGCGCCTGGCGTGATGAAGCGGCGAGGTGATGGCGTGTCTGGTGATTCGGAGCCCATCTGCCATGGAAATGGTGTGTTTTCTGGGAATGCATTATTATTGAGGTGGGTTTGGGACAATACGGCGTGAGAAGCCACCATTGTGGCTGGCGGGTAAAATGATTTACCAACCTGCGACTGTACTTCTTGCAAATCTGGGATGATTCCACCCAATGTTTCGAGTCCAATATAACTCGTCTTCGGAACTGAAGAGAGGTGGGGATGTGATGGGTTTTAGGCTGTTGAACAGGGGAAGGGGCGGGTGGAGCAAAAGAGAAGGTCAGTGACAGGTTAGAGAGAGGGGGAGATTAAATGACAAAGATCTCATGGAACACAAGGCAAAGGGAATGGTAATGATAGTATTAAAAACACAAAGCATTGGTCCAGAGTAGGAGTTAATAGCAGAATAAAGGTAAGCGCTATGAGAAAGCAAAAACATGAGAACACGATACATTCTGGCACTTAGAGAAAAAAAAATCAAAATGCAGGACAGAGTTCATGGTCTGAAATTGTTGAACTCAATGTTGAGTCCAGAAGGCTGTAAAGATGAGGTGTTTTGTGCTCTCATCTGGAACTGGAAATACTCACCAATTTTGCTTCCAATTTCCACCTCTCTCTCATCTTCACATGGTCCACCTCTGACAATTTTCTTCCCTTCCTTGATTTCTCTGTCTCCACTTCTGGGGGTAGGCCATCTCCCACTATTCATTACAAGCTCACCAACTCCCACAGTTCAACCTCCTCACTGTAAGGACTTTATTTCATTCTCCCAGTTCTAATGATGATGAAACCTTCCACAATGGTGCTTCCAACATGTCTTCCTTTTTCCTCTGCTGAGGATTCCTCCCCCACTATGGTTGACAGGGCCCTCAACTGTGTCTAACCCATCTCCTGTACCTCTGCCCTCAATCTTTCCCCCTTCCTAATGTTAGAAGGATTTGCAGATTGAATCTTAACCTATTTAGCCACATTATGAACATACCTTCTTTGCCGATCAAATCTTGGTGTGGGACTTGAACCAAGATCTTCATGGTTTAGAGGCAGGGATTCTACCTAGTGCGCCATAAGACCTCCAGCAATTAAGCATATAGAATAATTGTTAGCAACAACCCTTGTCCCAAGCACTAAAGATTGAGTGGGATAGCAGCAAAAGAAATTACATTACAGTTTGTGTCATCACACTGGTGCAGTGTCCTTTCCAGAAACTGAACAGTTGGAAATATTACACATTTTTCTTTCACAAACATTGTGCAAAGTTTTGATGTTTAAAAAAATAATTTCTCCCACTCTCTTCTGGCTTTGTGGTCTGACGCAGTATTGAACTATGCAAATCAAAATGTCACAGACCATCACTGAGAAATAAAGATTTGCATTTATATAGCACATGTCATAACCTCATAATATCCCAAAGCACTTTATACCCAATGAGGAACTTTTGAAGTGAGTCACTGTTGTAATGCAGGAAATACGGCAGCCAATTTGCACACAGCAAGCTCTCACAAAACAGCAGTGTGATAACAACCAGGTAATCTATTTTAGTGATATTGATGGAGCCATGAAAATTGGCCAGGGCACCAGGAGTAATTCCCTGCATTTCTGTGAAATATTGGTATGGGATATTTTGACATCCACCTGAGACAGCAGCTGACACCCTAGTATAATGTCTCATCCAAAGGACAGCATGTCTGTTAGTGCAGCACCCACTCAGCGCAGCACTGGAGTCTCAGGCTAGATTTCTTGTGCTCAAGTTTCAGGAGTGGGACTTGAACCCACAAATCTTTGGATTACAGAGACAAGAGTGCTGCCCACTGAGCCACCCCTGACTGATTTCAACTAAATTGGCAAGAGGATCACTGCATTTATTTTTGTGCGCAGGACCTGGGCTAGGGAGGGGAATAAGCTGCAATTCTTGTTCCTGATTGCTGTTGGAAAAATGCATTTGCATGGGCATTGCGTAAAGACTGCAGAATGTCATTAAATAATATTCTCCACTAAAGGATTTCCACTTTCCATCTTCTCTATGTAATCCTCCTTCAACTGGGAGGTTTTCTAGAGGCAGAGTTTCTGATATGTGAAGTCAATGCTTCTCTGTATTGACTGAATGGAGACATTCTCCACTGGATGGCAAGGACATTCTGCTAAATATTTTCTGTTGTTTTCTTCCTTGTTTTGTTCAACTGAATGGTCCTTTATCATGAGATGCTTCACAAAATAAGACAGCTAAGAATTGCAGTATTCACTTACAGAGAAGTGGCCACACTCGAATGATACAGATGAAATTGGAATCAGGTTCCGAATGAAAGTCCCACCTGTGTAGCACTAGAGCTAACAGTCCTGTGAATAGTCCTGGAGGTTTCTATCATTGACAACTGATTGGGGCAGGGGAATGGCATTCCTGATATGTGTCATATGTATGGGATTCCTTCCTCAATCAGGGCATCCAGATACCTACAAGGAACATAAGTAACAGGCAGCCGATTCAATATTGCCCATTTTACAATACCACCAACTGTCAAAGAGTTAAAATTACTGTCATAGAGTGTTATTGTACCTTTCATCAGAAAGTTTATATCATAACTTAAATAGAGTAACCAGACTTTGTGTCGAGCCTTCAGGCAATGCCGCATTACCAGAGCTGGAATATAAAGTCATACTCTGGTTTCCAGGGCTCACTTACAGAGGTGGGCCTTGAGTTTCTGCCTTGGGTAAAATCAGTG
This sequence comes from Carcharodon carcharias, assembly GCF_017639515.1. Taxonomy (NCBI): domain Eukaryota; kingdom Metazoa; phylum Chordata; class Chondrichthyes; order Lamniformes; family Lamnidae; genus Carcharodon; species Carcharodon carcharias. Next base: position 19,938,472 of record NC_054473.1, on the reverse strand, counting down.
ATTCAGGTGCAAATAGTGCTTGAGTGTACGCTAGTTTTTTTAAGATACATGATTTTTTTTCGCTCTGGTTCCCGTTCAAACCCGTTTGGATATCCCCGGATATAAGATTTTCCCTGAGTCAGTGCCAGTGGGCAGTGTTCTAGAATGTATTTTTTATCTAATTGCTTTTGCATTAAAATCTGTTCCTTGGTTATGTTTGAGACTGGTAACTTGGAGCAGTTTGACTAAAATAGCTGAAAACAGGTTTATCATTGAACAAAATGAGGTTTTTTAATAAGAATGTCTGGTCCACTTCCTGTGAGATACTGAACAACTGAAAATGAGTTTTAAACTCTATATAAAATCTATAGAACCATTTGCTAATTACATTGTAGAATGGTCAGTTTCCTATTAACTTTACATATAATACCGAAAAGTTTCTAAAATGTCTCTACTGGTGTTGTAATGCTTAAACAATGATTAATTTTAAAAGTTTCCTTCAAGGCCTGTAACCAGGCACAGTAAGTGGAAACTCACAATGGTGGTTAATTCAGTCTTGGGCTATGGCCAATTTTATGGGTGGGGCTGGTTTCCAGCACAATGGGCCAAAACCTTTGAGGAAAGGTAATCACAGTCAGATTGCTGCTCCGCTCCTTTGTGCTTACCTTAGTCAGGAGCTGCACATTTCTCGCCCGACTTTCCAATTCAGGTCCGCTAAGAAATGTGCAGTGTACCAGCTCCTGGGACTCTTCTGTGGAGTGTAGCAGTGTCAGGGGAAGTGAAGTCACACACCCTTTTTTATGGCACTAGCTGGCAGAAAGCAGGTAACTTTAAAGCTCCCAGCCACTTTGAGAAGCCAAGTTGGGGCTCAGACCCCGTGAAAGCCCCCATGCAAGGACAACATGCCTATTGCCTGGGAAGTTCAAACTTCCAATGGGCAATTAGCCTGCACTGGAAACTATCCGATACTCCGATTTAAATTGGAGACATGGGATGGTTCTGACTCTCTTAGCAGAATAGTTATCCAGGAAACATTAGAAAGATTAAAAGCACTTTTTACTCTTGAGTAACTATAATTCTGACCTCCAACCCCATGGCCCCCTACATCCACCCCACTGGACTCCACCCCCGATTAAACCCCCAAACCCCGATTACCCTCCAACCCCTCCAAATAGCCCCCCAACCCCTGAATGCCCCCCTACTACCTTTCCCACCCCCCCAGATAACCCCACCCCCACAACTACCCCCCACACTCCTGAGAAGCCAAAGAGAAGATAAGTGAGTAAGGTATGTGGATAGGATGGTGGTCGTGGAGGGGGGTGGGATTGGATGGTTCAGGGGGCTTAGGATGGGTCGTGGGGGGATAGAATGGGTTCAGGGGACAGGATGGGTCATGGGGGCCAGGAGTGGGGGATTGGTGGTTAGTCAGGGGTTTGGAGGGTATTCGGGGGAGTGAGGGGGGGTGGTCGGGGTGACATGAGGGTAGTCGGGGATTGGGAAGGGTAGTCGGGGTGGGGGGGTGGTGGGGTAGTCAGGAGTGTGGTGGGGTAGTTGTGGGGGGTGGAGTTAGCTGGGGGGTGGGATTGGAAGTTTGAACTTCCCAGGCAATTGGCATGTTGTCCATGCGTGGGGGCTTTCTGGGGGTCTAAACCACCATCCCAACAACCCCCCGACTGCATCCCAGGGAACAGAAGTTCTGGGCCAAAGTTTTTTAAACCATTGCAAAAGATCATGGAAAGCTGATTTGTACTCTGTGCAGTTTACACGTAAAATTCCTTGATTTTTTTTTCACCTCTCTGACTGATATGGGGGATTTGCACCAAATAAAACCCAGCGCAACCTCACGGGAACTCCTTTCCATGGTTTTTTATTGTACAACACAAGAAATCAGTAAACTCTAAAAGCATAACACCCTTGTATTACATTTCTGGGGTCCCTCTTTGCATTTCTACATCATGACTCTCAAGATTTCTCTTTCCAACTTGTATCCTTCTCTCCTTCAACTCCCCCTTTTGTTTTCTCCCCTACCTGCCCGTTGTTTCATGTCTTTTGAGATTGCCTATCCTGGCCCCACCATGTCCCGACCTCAGGTCAGTGACTCCCTGTCTCTCTCTCTCTCTCAAACAGGTAAATTGAAGTGACCACTCTTAGGGACCGAGGCAACCTCATCCTCACCCTAATGTGAGTGAAAATATTCTTTGACCTTAAATGAAGTTTGATTGACTTGCAAATAGCATCCTAATAATGCTAAAGTGTTAAGGCTGTAGTGGTGGTCAGTCTGACCAAAAGGTTGTTGGTGAGTGGGAATGAACTGGGGGGACAAGAATGTGGCAACAGGCTGAGTAACACAGGTTTGCAATCGATTTGCTGTAACTGTACCTTGACATGATGACGTTAAATGATTATTACTAATAGGTTGCAACTTGGTACCAATAGATGACATTTGGTACTGTGCCATGTAAATATTGTAAAATGTTAAGACGCCGTAGGGTATTTACCTTTCCTGTAACGATATCTATTCACAAAGTGTAGAATACTTTGGATATTCCTGCCTGGTCTCTATTTTAATTGTAATTTTCATTTGGGTTCCTATGCCACATGACATTTCATGATCTGCAAGCTAACAGCTGGAGAAAACTGTTTGGTCTGTTGTAATTTTGTATTTCAATTGGAATTATATTCGAATCAAGATGAATAACAAACTTTTTACACCTTAGGCTGGAACTTATTTTTTAAATAAGGAATTATATTTCTCTCAGTAACTCATAATGTTTCCTCATTTGCATTTAATTTAGAGATTTAAATAGGCAAGTAAGTCTAACCATGGTATTCTGAGAGTCATTCTGGGAATTATGTAGATAGTGGGTATGGTAGCATATTGGTTATGTTACTGGACTAATAATCCAAAGGCCTAGATTTAATGATATGGCAGCGGGGTAATTTAAATTCAGTTAATTTTTAAAATATTAAATAAAAATCAATAGCATCAGTGATGGTGACTATGTAGCTAACAGATTGTTGTAAAAGAACCATTTGACTCACTAATGCTTTTCAGGGAAGCAATTTTTTTTTATTATTCTTTTGCGAACTTTGGACTTGGCTGACGAGGCCAGCATTTGTTGCCCATCCCTAATTGTCCTTGAGAAGGGAAATCTGCCATCCTCTGGCCTAAATGTGACACCAGACCCACAGCAACAAGGTGAACACTTAAGATAAAAGCTGAATAATGTGGATGCTGCAAATCTAAAATACAAACAGAAAATGCTGGAAAAACTCAGCTGGTCTGGCAGCGTCTATGGAGAGAGGAACAGAGGGTGGAATCCTGTCAGGTTTGCACTAAGTGTGGTAGCGGGCGGGAAAAAGGATGTTTTACCTGCTGGTTGCAATGGCGGCTTTTCACATCATATCATCCTAATTCTGCCTCATTAATCATGCAGCCACAGGAAACATGCCGTCTCACTGGCGGGTGGCCTCTGAATCACCTGCCATTCCGTTACCTCACTGTTTCCTCACTCCGGGGCCATATCTAAACTGCAACTGCGCACTAAGTTCTCAATGCTTGCAGCCCAGGACTGCTCCAGTAAAGGCATGGCCCTGAAAGCTGTGTAGAGTTCAGCGATCCATCACTGGAATGCCTTTCGGAGGCGATGTGATGTCCTCCATCTCTGCTCTGGGGACAGGAGTCCCAGCAATCTTACCACTCCGGCTCGGGAGGCGGTGGCAGTGGTGATCAGTGCCAACACTGCACAGAAGGGGTTGGCCATCCAATGCAGATAGAGGATGAATGATCTCATCCGTGCAGCCAGGGTAAGACAATTACCTCATCACCACTCTAAACTCACACACTCGCAAATCCATCACACATTCACTGGCATCTCACTCACTGCCAACTCAAGGGACGTCACCACTCACTCTCTCACACACACCCTCACATCTCCATCTGGCCCCATCCCCTCTGCCTCCTCAGCCCTCACCCTCTTGACGCCACTTGCACAGATCAACATGTGCCCCTACACACACCCTGGGATACCCCCCTTTCCCAGTACAGCTTTAGCCCTGCAGCCTCTTCCCTTGCCTATGGCCACTTCTCCCCCTTCCCCAAGTAAGCCCAAGCCCTGCAGCTGTTGAAAAGCCTTATGGCTGGTCCGGTGGATAGGGACCTGTCTGTGAGCCCCCCCTAAAAGTGATGTGGTGCTGCCTGTGAAGTCTGGCACTGATGACTCTGAGTGACCAAAGTAAGGTAGGCAAGCAAACCTCAAAGTCCCGAGTGAAATGCAGGTGCACGTCGCTTATATACAGTTGTGCCCAGATGATCCAGCATGGGGGGATGATTCCAGCGAGCAGGGCTTATAATGATATGCAGATGTATTAAAATGAAGTTCCCAACATCTGGCAGTGGGAAAGGCGGCCTGCCATTGACTGGTGGAGCGGATGATCACAAACTGGTTTCATGACTTCATGAAACCAATTTTGAACTTCCCGCCACGTGGTCTGCTCATGCCGGACATGATGCCCGATGCTATTGGGCACGGAAAATTCCGTCCAGAGTTAACATTTCGTGTCCATATGACTCTCCTTCAGACTGTTCACTGCACTTGGAAATGGCCCAGCTAATCAATTCAAGAGCAGTTAGGGATGGGCAATAAATGCTGGCCTTGCCAACGACACCCACAACTGTGAATGAATTACAAAAAGAATGACTTGCCTTATTAGCCAATGAGTGTGAAGTCGAGGCTAGATTTCTGTTTCAAAGAGTAAATGATAAACTGGAATCGGCAATTCATGTAGCGACTTCTATCCTGTGATTCATCAGAAACTTAACAAACCTTTAGAACTTAACCCATCCCCATCTTCTCACCTTCTTATGTGACTTGCATGAATCCTAGAGGAACGTGGTGTGATGTGGCTCCATAAATGTCAAATCAGTGGACAGGTCACCACTGGAAGCTACTGAGAGCCTAGATGGTATGCACCCCATTGGAAGGGGAGACCAAATTAGAGGTAGTCACAGCAAATGTCTCTCACATTTCTCCAGATAATAGTAAACAGCAAAAAGAGATGACAAAAGAAGTGATTCATTTTGGTAGGAAGAGTGGCAAGAGGCCAGATGAAATAAAAAATACAATTCCAAAGGGGCTGAAGGAGCAGAGTGACCTGGGGGCATATGTGCACCCATCATTGATGGTGGCAGGGTAGGTTGAGAAAGCATTTAAAAAAGCATACAGAATCCTGGGCTTTATAAATAGGGGTATAGAGTACAAAAGCAATTCAATTATGATAAAACTGGTTCAGCTCAGCTGGCATATTGTGCCCAGTTCTGGCCACCACACTTTAAGAAGGCTGTGAAGGCATTCGAGTGGTGCAGGAAAGATTCACAAAAATGGTTCCAGGGAAGCAACTTCAGTTACGTAGATAGATTGAGAAGCTGGGGCTATTCTCCTTAGAGAAAAGAAAATTAAAAGAATATTTGATAGAGGTATCCAAAATCATGAGAGGTTTGGACTGAGTAGTTAGGGAGAAGGAAGTTAATGGAAGGATCAAGAACCAGAGGGCACTGATTTAAGGTGATTAGCAATGGCAACATGAGGGGGATCTTTTTTATGCAGCGAGTGTTTAAGATCTGGGATGCACTGTCTGAGAGTGCGGTGGAGGTAGGTTCAATTGAAGCCTTCAAAACAGATTTGGTTAATTATCTAAAGAAATCAAATAAGAGGAGACAGCCCTTAAGCCTCTCTATCCAAGAATTCTACAAAGCACAGAGTATGGAGATCCTAGGAGAAAAGAAATGAAACTCCCAACACTTACATCTTATTTTCACAGCAAACAAAGCAGTTTCTTAAAATCCCCTGAAGGTCTTGTCATTCCCATCTCTGTAATCTCCTCCATTCTGACTACCTCCTCCGGAACCCACCCCACCAAAATCTCTGGCCCCTAGTGCACTACTATCCCCTTTAAGAGCCTGCTTAAAGCCTAAATCTTTGATGAAACTTTTAATAACCCCTTCACTTCCTTTGGCTCGGCATCCATTTGGCCTGATTATATCTCTGTGAAACTAGCGGCAGTTTTCACATGTACACTGACAACCTCCAGCTCTACTTCACCACCACCTCCCTCGACCCACACCACTGTCTCGAAATTGTCAGACAGCTTTTGTGCCATCCAGTAACGAATGAGCAGAAACTTCCTCCAACTAAACATTGGGAAACTGAAATCAGAATCTTCAATCTCTGCCACAGACTCCATCCATCTCCCTGGCGCTTCAGACTGTTTGCAACCTTAGTGCCATATTCGATCACGAGATAAGCTTCCAATCATATAGCCATGCTATCACTAACATTGCCTACTTCCATAATGTGTGCCGACTTTGCCCCTTTCTCCCCTTCATCTGATGCTGAAACTGCGTGTACCCCTTTGTTATCTCTAGACTTGAATATTCCAGCCTCTCCTGGTTGGTCTTCTACATTCTCCCCTCCGTAAACTTGAGATCATCCAATGCTCTTCTGCCCATGTCCTAACTCACACCCAAGTGTTGTTCACCCATGCACGCTCACCTACAATGGCTCCCAGTTAAGCAATACCTTACAATTCCAACCCTTGGTTTCAAATCTCTCCGTGGCCTTACGCCTCCCTTTCTTTGTAATCTCCTCCAGCCCTCAACCCTCCAACATATTTGTGCTTCTCTAACTCTGGCCTCCTGAGCTTCACTGGTTCTAACTGGTGTCTATACCTTCAGCTGCCAATGCCCCAAGCTTTGAAATTCGCTCCGTCAACCTCTCGTTCGCTCTACCTCTCTTTTCTCCTTTTGTCCTTTGACCACGCTTTTGTTCACCTGCCCTAATATCTGTTTATGTGGCTTGGTGTCAAATGTAGATTCACAATGCTCCTGGGAAACACCAAAGATTATTTCCTTTGTTAAAGGCTCTATATATGTACAAATTTCTTGCTGTCATTGTAAAGCAACTTAAAGGTGTGATATAAACAATGTTTGTTGATGGTGGCAGTGGTTTTGTCATTCCAGGTGAATGAACCAGTTAATTTTATGCAAGTGTAGCACAACATTAATGCCGAATGAAGCAACAATAACGCCAGTGACAACTAAAAGCAATGTTGCCCACAGCTGTGAAATAGTAGCACAGTTTGTTGGTTTAACAACAGTCCGTGCTATGTGGGATCTTGATTTACAATCCTCCAATTGATAACCACACGTGCTATGTTGCTCAGCAGTGGGTTGCCATGGGGAAAGTACCAGATTCAAGCTCTGAATGTGATTTTTGTTCTATCCCTTTGATTCTTGTAGATAAATGTGTTGGGAATGGGAATACTGAAATCGTTTGGGATCTTATCTGCAGCACTTCAAGACACATTCCAGGCATCTATGGAACAGATCAGCTGGATTGGGTCGATTTTGTCATGTGTACGTTTGACAGCAGGTATTGTTAATATGTAAGGCTTTTCTCTGTCGTGTAGAAATACAATTTCTAACTTTATAATGTATGAAAAATATTACATTTGCATACACACTGTCTACAAATATGTTGAGATGTTTTTGTCACACTTGCTTGTCAACCTTTTTTCCATTATAAGTTGCTGTATCCACATTTATAATGGAAATTGCTTATTCAATCTTAAAAGTTTACCTTCCTGCCAGTATTTGCACCTCAGTTCTATGCCTGCTAGCTCCTCTGGCTGGGCTCCGAAGATACTTGAATGTTCCTTTATGAGGATGAGGATGAAAGGAGTGGCTCAGTGTCTGTGCTAAGGGTGCTCTATATGGTGAGCAAGGACAGGTAAATTGAGTGGTCAGGAATTGCTAATCTATCTGAATAGGAGCCCAGAGCCACCTAGTCAGTTTAGGAAATCCACCTCAGCTATGCCGGTTTAGCCTACCTAACAAGATTAGCAATCAATCCCTCAATCAACATCACAAAAGCAGATTCTCCGACCATTTTCACATTGCTGATTGTGGGAGCAAATTGGCCGCAGTGTTTCCTACATTATAAAAGCAACTACATTTCAGAAGCACTTCATTGTCTGTAAAGCGCTTTGAGAAGTCTGGTGCTCATGGAAAGCACGATATATAGGCAAACCTTTTTATCAGATTCGTCATCCCGGCCTATCTGCTTTGACAAGCACCCGCAACCCCAAAAGCTAATCCTGGCCCCGTCTGTATATCTTATTCATCACGTTCTAATCAATAGAATTATTGTTAGGAAAATAAAGGTATCTTTAAGTGTGATTTTAAAGAAATATCTAAATAAAATGAAAATGAAGAACAAACCATCAGCCTAGAAAATTCTTGGGCTTGCTCCTGCAGCGGTAATCTCTGCTGCTCAGCGTGTTGGGGTCAGGGGTCAAGGGGGGCACCTAATTTAAGGTGGTCACCAGGAAGAGAAACTGCCCTGTTGGCTCCATTGACTGCTAGCCTATCAGATGTCTGATCGTCTCTCCTGAACAGAATATTGCTGTCAAGGCGTTTAGGAGGGTCCAGGACAGAGACATTCGGACATCTCTGAAGTGGAGGTGACCGTGTTAGCACGCTCAGGCTGGGGATGTGGTGTGTCCTAGTCAAGGACAGTTTTCTAATTTTGCTCTCACGGTCAGTCTACGCCAGGGCCAGGATTTTATGGCTCCGCTGTAGCGTGTCTCTCCCTGGCAGACACAGTGAGCCATTTAAATCCCCATTCAGTTTGGCGGGACCGTAATATTCCACCCAGGCAGGAGGGGCCGTAAAATCTTGGCCCAGGAGTAGGCCACTGAGCCACTGAGAGTCCATGTAGATTTAACACTGGAAAGCTGCTGATGGAAATAAATCTGAATACCAAGTGATCATATCCCTGCTGCTTTCTCCCCCTAAGTAATATTGTTTTGGGCTTTTGCCATTTTCTGTTCCAGGTCCAATTGCTGGTATATTCTGTGCAAAGATAGGCGAGAAGCAAACTGGAATTCTGGGAGCAGTTATGGTATCTACTGGACTGTTCTTAAGTTCGTACGTTGACAGAATTGCCTTCCTGTATGTCACCCTTGGCTTACTGACAGGTAAGAGCAATATTTACTACACTGTACAGGAGAAACATCCTATGTAGTAAGAGTTTACTAGCAGGAAGAAGTGGTTATGAACTCTATCCCTTTATTTTCCAGTGTGAGAGATGCCGCCACAATGGGCCGAAGTGTCTCCTTCCACACTGAATGAGTCGACGATATTGAGGGAGCTATTTAAATATTTCATTTAAGGGGGAACAGGGACTCAGACTGGACGACAAGGCTCTGAGTGAAGCAGAGCAACAAGGCATGGCCAAATCTAACCATTGAAGGTACCCCAAGCAGCCAGTTCCCTATCTGCTATAGGAAGCCCCTCCAACACGCACAGACGCTGGAGCAGAGGGTGTTGTGTAATTGCAGTTCCATGGGCACAACCCGTACTCTAAGGGAAACTCAATGATGCTGCATTTCTGGCGTAGTTTAGTTAGAAACATATCTGTGGCTTTCGTCAAACGATGGTCTTCACGGGAAGCACAGAATCACCGTTTAGCTACGATCCTTTTTTTTTACATATGGGAAGTTATTTCCCTGTTATGTGGGGAATTGTGTGCTCGATCCACACTCCTCCCCTGCTGTGGGTTACAGCAGTAAATCTCCAATTTACAGAGCCTTAGCACTGCCTCTTAATGATAAAATCTTTGCTGTTAAGGGAATCCCAAAGGTAACAAATTGTCTTTCCCTCTGCATTCTCTTGTTCTGCAGACCAAAGGTAAATGTGTTTCTTGGTATGTTTTATAGGGTGTGGATTTGCCTTCCTATCTCAGGCTGCAGCTCTGAACACAACCAAGTACTTCCACAGAAAACTTACCATCGCTTGTGCCATTTCCCGCTCAGGAACAGGGCTAACTTTCGCCCTGGCTCCATTCCTTCAATACCTTCTCGGTGAATATGGCTGGCGAGGTAGGTAACTAACTAAATTCTCATTACAATTGCATTGCTCTATTAAGTGTGTTGCATAATCAGATGCACCTACTGTCATTGTCAAGTGGGTTTTTGCCCTATAGACTGAGCTATCCTTGTTTTTCCACTAAGACTTTATTAGCTAGGCCCACTGGAACAACTTTTGGACATCCTTTATCCTCGCTCTGGCTGCAGGATGGGCTGCGGCGTGACCAAAAAGGCGTGGGAGGCAGTCGCAGCTGTGGTCAGTGCCAATGCCCTTCAAAAAAGTACCTAGTGCTGCAAGAGAATGAATGATCTCCTCCGTTCCACCAGGCTAAGTCTCCTTTCTCATACTCTCAACTCAACCCATCACACATCCACAGGGCCTTCCCTCACTGCCAGTTCACAGGATATCACCATTCACTCTCTCTCACACTCACTGTCATTGTCCTCATCCCATCCATGGGACCACTTAACACCCACACAGGCCAGTCATACTTATCATCTGGCCCAACAGGCATCCTGCTTACACGCTCTATTCATGCAGATCAAGCTGGTACACAACAAGAGGGAGAGGTTGCAGACCAATGGAGTTGGTCTCACCGGGTTGTGATCCCGAGGCTATTCTAAAGCTAGGTCCCACCAAGGTTTGTGTCCCTGCGCTGGTGGAGGGTGTGGGTGAGTGCGCTGTGATGGGTCTTCAGGGAGGGTGCCTTCAGATTTCTCTTCAGAGGTGTCTTCGGGCTTGATTGGAGGCCCTGGATCATGGATCCATCGGCTGTTTCCCAGATGTGCCTGCAGAAGCAAGGGGAGATAGTGCATGGCAGGGGGCTGTGGAACAGGACACATCACTCACAGCATGGTTGACTGATGGATGTTGCACTGCTGGGTCCTCACTTGGTAGAGCTACCCCTTTTCCACAAGGAGTCAGCCTGGGGCCCCCAAGCATCCATAGGGAGGAGGATCAGCAGGTGCACACACCTGGGCCATCCATCCAGGTGACTCTGGGAGCATCCGGCCCATCCAAATCCCATCTTCCTGTGGCCTCAGCAGCTCCATCTCCACAGACTGAGGAGGGTGCCACTGCCACACAGCAGGACCCTGAAAGCAGGCTGGGGCCCTCCAGGTCTTGGCCCTCCTGGGGATGCCCGCCAAGCTTATCACAGACAGGACGCCACAGTCAGCAGGCTGTCTCCACCTCCGCTGTGGATGTCTGAGGAGCACCAAGATGTAGCGACAGAGTTGGGAAAGTTAAGAAGGTGTAGTTGCACAGCCTGGGTATGGGTGCTAATCACTTGTACATACTGTTCACTATTGTCAATAAACTCCCAGGGATGTCTCCCTGCCTGTGGCTCCTTGTTCTGATGAGCAGTGTTCTTATCACTCAGATGTGAAACCTTTCTGCACAAGATAAAAGGCAGGTGTCTCAGTCCAGGGCCACTTCCCTGTGCTCTGTGCAGCCATCAGACCACAGTGATGGTCTGGCCTCACACTCCCTAAACACATTACTGATGCCTGCACCTCGACGGTGCTGGTCGTTGCTACCAGAATATAGTGGGCAGGCGTCACAGAGTTCCATCATTCTCTCTGTGTGCACTCAGCACCTTTAAGGTGGGGCTGGCCCCTATCTCTTCAGCATCTGTGACCAGTGACACTGTGCTCCTGAAGGGCTCAGGTGCTGAAGGCGGACAAAGGATCAGATGCTTCTAAAGTTTCATGGCTGCATCACAGAACGCATGCTCTGGGAGGGGGGGTGGTGTCGGTGGCATAGTGGTATTGTCACTGGACTTGTAATCTAGAGACGCAGGGTAATGCTCTGGGGACCTGGGTTCAAATCCTACCATGGCAGATGGTCAAATTTGAATTCAATAAAAATCTGGAATTAAGCCTAGTGATGACCATGAAACCATTGTCAATTGTCATAAAAACACATCTGGTTCACTAATGTCCAGAAATCAGTTGTCCTTACCTGGTCAGGCCTACATGTGACTCCAGATCCACAGTAATGCATTGACTCTTAAACGTCCTCTAAACAAAGGCAGTTAGAGATGGGCATTAAATGTTGGGCTAGCCAGCAACACCCACATCCCAACAAATAAATAAAAACATTCTCAGAGGCTATGTGAAGATCTATGGAGTGTCCTCACCACATATCATTGTCATCATCCTCCTGCAATCAAGTGACTATTAGGGCCTCCACCATGTCCCATGTCCCCATGACAGGAGCATTATCACAGAGGGTATGCACACTGCCATAAGCCAGACCAGAGTCAAACATTCAGAGATGCAATGTGAGGATTTATGGTATCTCCTCACTGCATGTCATCATCATCTTGCACAAATCTAGCAGCTATGAGGGCCTCCCTTAGCGCACCAGCCTTGTCTCTGGCAGTGCAAGGGCCTCATCGCTGCCTTCGAGGACCTCATCCCCGTCAGCGTCCTCCTCATCCGAGGAGACCTCCATCTCCTCCTCAGCCAGCTCCTCTCCCCATTGGAGTACCAGGTTGTAAAGGGCGCAGCAGACGACGATGATGCGTGGCACCCTCTGCGGACTGTATTGCAGGGCTCCACCAGACTGGTCCAGGCACCGGAATTTCACCTTCAGCATCCCGATGGTCTGCACCAACAAGTTGCGAGTTGTAGCATGAGCCTCATTATACCATTGCTCTGCTGCAGTCTGAGGCCACTGCACAGGTGTCATCAGCCACGGCCTTGTCCCCGAGGAGCCATCCCTGCAGCTGCTAAGGACCCTGGAAGACTTCAGGGACCTGTGACCGACTGAGAATGCAGTGATCATGAGCTCTCCCTGGAAACCATGCGCAGACCTGCAGGATGCGTTTCTGATGGGCGCACACCAGTTGCACATACATCCTTTGCGGCTGATGTAGTTGATCGCATGTTGTGTTGGAGATATGAGCGCCACATGAGTGCAGTCGATGGTGCCCTGTGCCTGTGGGAAACTCCAGATCTGGGCAAATCCAATTGCTCTTGTGTCCTGGTCCTGAGTGAACTGCACAAAGTTGTGGAGAAGATGGCATCTGTGACCTCATGGATGCATTTGTGGGTGGCGGATTGTGAAGTCCCACAGAGGTCACCTGTGGAGCCCTAAAAGGAGCCACTGGTGTAGAAATTGAGTGCCATAGTCACTGGCAGTGGATGCCCTCCCTGTCCTTGTGGCGCCAAATCCTGCTGTAGCTGGCTGGCATGACCGACCAGTTCCCTAGACATGCACAGTCTTCGGCGACACTGGTTCTCGATCATCTGCAGAAATGAAAGGCGACGTCTGTAGACCTTGGGTGTCACTAAGTGCTCACCAGCAACAGCTCTGGCTCTTTGGCAGCGTGTGTGGGAGCCCCAGCCACCCCTTCTTCCTGAGGGTGCTGCTCCTGCCTCTGTGCAGCCAGGAGTCTCAGCTGCTCTCTCCTCTGTCGTCTTTGCTCCCTGGAAGCCACAAGGGATACAGCTAGTTCACCAGGCTCCATGATCCTGATGTATTCTTCCTGCAGGATGAAAGAGAGAGACACGTGTTTAGCATGGGTGTACTAAGAACCTGGTTAAGTGTGGAGGCCCCTTTAAGGCTTCCCAGAGAGTGCTGGCCACCACTTGGATGGCCAGAGATTAGTGTGCTGCATAGCTGCCTGAAACACCACCCACCTCCGCCCCACTCCATCCGACTGATTGGTGGCAGCTTTGCCCACTGGACTGCAGGCTGTGCTCTCAGCTCAGGCACAGGCATTCTCCTCACCCGCACTGCAAGGCTGCGCTGTTAACTTGGACCATGGGGGAGACTGGTCCAAACTGGGATGCTGACATTGCAAGAGGCTGTGAGCATCTCCACCAGTGACTGCTCCATAGCAAGCTTTAGCAAGGAGATTGTACAACGTGCCCAGTCATCCAGCTGTTCTGCAGTCCACTAAAACACTCATTATTTTGCAGTCTGTGCTGGGTGGGGGTGAAAAGCTCTGGAGCACTTGGCGGCACTTTGATGCCTCTGTGTTGCTTGAATGGGCAGATAAACTAGAGGCCTGACTCTAATCATATCAATGGCTGCACCAGAACTGTCTCAGTTGCAGAGGGATGGTCACTTTATATAAGGTGTCCCTAATGGACAGCAGCTTCCCTTGCCCCCCTAGCCCCTGCCCCCTGAATGCTTGTGCACTACATTCAACCACAGGGCACCCCTAGCACCCCCAAGTTGCCTCAGCAGGGCTGCCTTTGCCCAACGCCCCCCCCCAACCCCCCCCCCCCCCAACAATGCTTGAAGTCCAACAGGCGATGCTGGTGAGCACTGCGCAATGTCACTGCGCACTCACTCCCCATTCCCCTCAAAGCACAGCCCGCCAAGTGCATGCCTTATATATGCTGCTGTGAAACACGTCGGTGGGAAGTTGGGGGAATGATCCAGCAGGCGGAGGGAACGATTCCGGCAGGCAGGGCTAATAATAATATGCAGATGTATTACAGCGAGGTCCCCGAAACGCGTCCCGCCATCGGTGGGCTAAGCAAATGATCACGGACTTGCTTTCCCGCCGTTGTGGAACTGATTGCGCCATATTGTCCACTCACGCCATCGAACATGCCCGACAGCCGCGGGCACGGAGAACCCTGGTCATTACCTTTTTATCCCAAGGGTTTGATTTGTATCAGTTGCTGGAGAGAAAGCTCACTCTTCCCGATGGCTGTAATGGTTTGAAGTAAAATACGGGAGGCAGTTTGAGTCCAGTTCCTGGGTACATACGGTCAAAGGTCCATTATTCTGCCAGGACAATTTGCAAAGTGAAGGTCCCACCAGACAGGAATGCAGGATTAAGAGGGGGCCGCTGTACTATTGGCCAATTGTGCAATTTAGGAGTGGATTTTTAGTCCTCCTTCCAGGTGAGCATGGAGGCCGGTAGGCACGGAATTTCGTGCCGCTGATCGATGTGCAAGTTTGCAGGCACCTTCCCGCCCTGGGCCGTTTCCCCAGGGATGGGATTAGGGTGGCTGGGCTACCCTGCCTGCAAGCCGTGGGTTGCCCATTAAAGCTCTTTAAAAGGCTATTGAGGTCTATTGTCAGAGGCTGATTGCAGTTTTCCAGGGTGTGGGGGACTAGGCCAGCTGCCTGGAGACAGCCTCCCAGCTGTAGACTGTTGTGCCAGCTTTGAGTGGCTAGCGGCCTGTCTGGTTTCAGCTGTGGCTGCAGGCCGCCCTGTGGCGGGGTTCCCCCTTCACTGTGGTAGCCCAGTTCAAAGTTTAAAATGTTTGAAAGGGGGTACCACCATCTTGAGGCACCGTCTCTTTAACTCATCTGAAAAGTCAGCCTGCTTGGTGGTTCTTCAGCGATGGAAGGCCTTCTGCTGGTGATCTAGCTTCAAAAGCTAGTCCGCCATCCTTAATTGGATAGCGAGCCTATCCATTGGCCACTCACAGGCCAATTCGAGGAAAATCGCAGCCAATCCCCCCACAATGCAGTCTCCTGACCTCCGTTTAACCCTGAGGCTGGGGTTGCAAAGGCCTCGGGGAAAAATCCTGCCCTTAGTCTCCTCCGTAGCAAGGCCGCACACTGTGATTGGTGCCTCAGAAAGTTATTCCTTATATAGGACATCAAATCTAAACCCCTCAATTAGATTATAACATGTACCTCACCCCCACATATCCAGAATTCAACATATATTAGTCTTTAATTGCCTCACTGTTAAGTATCTGTTATTCTCTGTACAATTGTTCGCTCCATGTTACAAAGTGTGAATATATGTTGACATAATTAATTTTGCACATTTCCAAAACGGTGTTTTTTCTCTCTATTTATGAGAAAGGACATTCAACATTGTACCTTTTAAAGGTACAGGGCTCATCAAGTTAATGATTTCTGCTGCTTGTATTGTACAGGTGCCGTCCTCATCCTGTGTGGATTAACACTGCACCTGATTCCACTGGGAATGCTGAACCGTCCAATTTATTTAAAGCAAGACGTGGCCAGGGCTAGTGATCAGAGCAAATGCCAACAGAGAAATGACAAAAGGGACGTGATCACTACGGGAGTGTCAGGGGCACAGCTACCAATCAGTCGCCCTCCAAAACTTGTCCGAGAATTTCACTCGAGTCAGAATGAACTGGAGGAATCTAACTCCTTACGATGTGATGCGAAAGAGGCTATCGAGCAAAATCACCGTGCTCCCGCTGACTTGTCAATTTTACAACCTGGGGACCTCTCCTTATTTCATGAACCAACTTTATTAAGACAGTTGCATTCCACTGACCTGCAAGGCTGCAAAGTCCAAAATAGGAATTCAAGCCAAGTGCTGGACACAGTTACCGTGCCAACTGACACAAGACACGAAGGCTTCTGTAGGGAGCTTGGTGCCCATCTGAATTCAATTTCAGCTGGTTTGAGAAACCTCATTGACTTTTCTCTGCTGACTGACCCACTCTTTATTATTTTCACTATTTGCACCTTCTTCAGCCAACTGGCCTATTTCATACCATATTTTCACCTGGTAGCCAAGGCCAAAGCTTTGGGCATTGAACCATTCCAAGCCACCTTACTCATTTCTATTCCTGGTAAGTGCTTTATCATATCATTCAATTATATATAGTATAATTATTCACACACTCAGGTAATTAATGCTATCTTCCTATTGTTACTCTATTGGACTTTATCACTGCGGTAAAAAGGTGACAATGTTTGGATGGAATTTAATTGGCAGTAGAAAAATGCCAATACTATAGGAAGTTGCATTCTACTACATTTAGTTATTTGTTTCATAGAATCACAGAATGGTTACAGCACAGGAGGACACCATTCAATCTGTTGTGTCCGTGCTGGCTCTCTACAAGAGCACCTCAGCTAGTCCTCTGCAAATGTTTTCTCTACAGTTGCTTATCCAACTCCCTGGCCTGAATTTTTTGCTCGTTGTTATGACCCAGCAGTTGGTAAAGCTGAATTATTTAAAAATCACAGAGGGAAACTTTGAGCAACTGTCATAACCTAATACTTTTAAGTGGTGTGTTTGAGAGCCAATTCTAAATTCAGGAATCAGACCACCAGTTTTTGACAAGTTTTATATTAAACTAAATGAAACATTTTATTAAGTTACAACACATTGAACACATACACATGGCTACAAATTACTACTATCATAACTTTTAATCAATTCCCAGACTAATCTCCACTAAGGCAACAGCAACCCATTGGGTTTTAAGTAGACACCAGGCAAAGCATTTTCACCTTACAAATTTAAAATGAGGTTCCTCTCACTTTGGTTCCTGTGGAGACAATTGTAGGCTTACAGCCAATTTGATCTTACATTGCCTCTGCCCTGCACATACAAAACTGCCATCAGTTATATCCAGCATATCTCATTGAATGTATATTCTCATTGTATCACCAGCCTCTTTGAACTCTAGTTCTCCTAACAATAAAACCCCTTTCATAGTACCAATTTTATTAGTAATATAAACATATTGCTTGGTATCTACTAGCTAGGTGCTAGATTTCACCCCACTTCTTGAATGCTGTTTGCAAAAATGCAAATGCACTCCACCTCTCAGACATCTCAAAATTAGTACACATCAAAGCACCCAGGTTAGCTGGCTTTAATCCAATTAAGACACACCCACAGTCTAAACCTCTATTTTAAAAGAAAAATATTATACAGATTAATAGCTTCATGACATCGTAAGGTGCGCACGATCAGCGGGGCTGGGAGCAGACAGGAAACGTGCCCCTGACCGCGTTTTCACACTGGTTGGTCAATTATCATCCAGCCAGCGTGAGATACGCACTGGAGAAGGCTAAGCACTGCCGGTGGGGGTGGGAAGAAAGTGGATGCTGGTGAGCACTTCCACTGAGCCCCCTGAAGGCAGACCACTGCCTAAGGGAGCTGCAGACCTCCACAGAATAAACTAATCAACAAAAATACTGCAAAATATGTCCATGCAGCACATTCAAACACCCGAAAGCATACCTTATAAAAAACCAGTCCCCAGATACCTCTTTTAATTTTATTTCCCCCGCAGAGATTTCATCCCTCCCTGGATCGAGGTTTGAGCAAAGATGTGAAGGCCGCCTGGCCGATTGGCCTGTCCGCCAACCATAAAAACTGGACGGGCCGTGAAAAATTGCTTTCTATTGCCTCCTTAATGGGCTTAATTTTGGCGGGCACACTTCCGACTGCCACGTGCACCACCAAGCGAGATATCACATGAGTGTGCAATGACGTCAGGATGCTCGCCTGATGTCATCTCGTGCTATTTTGCCGCCAGACAGGTCAGGCGCACCCCTGCCCACGGGTCCTAAAATTCTGGCCCTTTTTAAAAGCCCCTATTGCATCTGCCTCCACTACACTCTCAACTATTGCATTCCAGATCCTAACCATTCACTGCATTAAAAAAAGACTTTCCTTAAGCCACCATTAGTTCATTTGCCATATATCAGCGTCCTCTGGTTCCCAACCCTTCCGCCAAAGGGAACAGTTTCTCCCAGTCCACTTCCCTGTGGAATGATTTTGAGCATCTCTTTCAAATCTGTTCTCAATCTTCTCTTCTGTAAGAAGAATAGCCCCTGCTTCCCCAATCTATCCACATAAATGAAGTCCCCAATCTCTGGAACCATTCTCATCAATCCTTTCTGCACCCTCTCTAAAGCCTTTGCATCCTTCCTAAATTGTGATGCCCAGAATTGGACACCATACTCCATTTGAGGCCCAACCAATGTTTTATAACGGTCTATCATAACTTTCTTGCTTTTGTACTCAGTGGCTCAACTTATAAAGACCTGGATCTATTGAGCAAAGGGTTAACATCAGAAGCACATGATACTGGTGTAATGAGGATGTAACATCACCATGATTGAGAGATCTGGAGGGAGCAGAAGTTCCAACCTTGTGCAGAGGTCCCAATATATACATGGTAGCTGTAAATAAAAAGTAATGGTTTTAACAAAGCTACAGTCTTGAGCAGCTTGTTATGGTAGAATAGACAAGCCCCGAAGAGTCCCGTCCAGATCCCAAACATGCGATGAAACAGCGTGCCTTATTAACCTCTTTCTCAATCTGCCCTGCCACCTTCAACGATTTGTGCACATATACTCCCAGGTCTCCCTCTCCTGCACCCACTTTGGAATTGTGCCTTTTATTTTGTATGTCTTTCCTTGTTCTTCCTACCAAAATGTAGCACCTCACACCTCTTTGCATTTCATTTCTCCCTGTTCCACCAGAAGCCACACAGGAACAGACTGGCCTGATTTTCCCTTGCTTTCTCTAGAGAAAAGCTTCCATTCCTTGAGCCATCCCTTTCATTGAATCAGGATGGCCCCACTGGACTGGGCGCTCACTACATGAGGAGTTGGAGGCTGTGAGCCGTGCCGTACATTGTATCACACCACTCTCCCTCTTCTAGAATTAAAATCCTTATAAGGTGACTGATTATCATTGACAGATTTCAGCTATACAGTGCTATTGTGTGATGCTCAAAATAAGTTGATCTCTGTGCTTGCCTATTCTAGTGTATCTGTGCTATAAGTGAAAACAATAGTGCGAGTCTGAGAGTGGGCAACTGTCCGTTTCATCTTGAGCTCTGAAGAAGGGTCATATGGACTCGAAACATTAACTCTCTCAGGGATGCTGGATCCAAGCCAATTCCTGACCTGATTAATTCAAATTAGACAGAACCCATCAATTCTTTTTTGCTTTAACAATGTGTTATAACCTAATGAATAGTGAGACAGCTTCACAACAGAACAATTTTTTCTGTTTGGGGAAAAGAAAACATAATTTCAATTGTTGCAAAATACGTGCTGTTCTAAAGGTGCAAGTTAAATTAATTATCAATTGCCCGGGAGGCATTTAATGGTGTAAGGCTGTGGAGCGGGATCTTGGTAACTATTTTGATCCCAGCCATTACAACTTTTGGCAAGAAATCTAGATTGTGTTACAGAAATAATTAATCAGTTCTGCTTCTCTAGCCTGTTTTTAGAATTTTTTTCAAAGTCAACCCTTGGGGTATTCACTCCCTACCCTAGAAGGTGGGTGAGATTGCTGCTCCCAGCATTGCTTTATAATTGGCCATTAGGGGATCTTCAAACAATAGGTACATAGCACCACACAATGGTTGGAAATAGATTTGCAGCTGCTAAGAAAGGAGTGAGGCCATGCATTGATAGCCAGCGCTTTCACATCTCAGAATACCCCAAAGCACTAAGAAGAAAAACAAGGAGAGAGCAAGAGAAGTGGCTGGGATGTAATATATAAGGGAACCCCAAGGTTTTCTATAAGTATGTAAATAATAAAAAGGTGGTAAAAGAAAGAGTAGAACCGATTAGAGACAAAAAAGGGACTTGCATGTGAAGGCTGGAGAAATAGCGGAGGTATTGAACGAGTACTTTGCACCTGTCTTTACAAAAGGAAGAAGATACTACTCAGGCCGAAGTGAGAGAGAGAGAGTAACTGGTACACTAGAAAAATTTACAGTTGAGAAGGAAGAGGTGTTAGAAAGGCTATCTTTACTTAAAATAGATAAGGTACCAGGACAGGATGAAATGCATCCAAGGGTACTAAGGGAAGTGATAGTGGAAATTGCAGAGGCACTAGTGATAATCTTCCAGTCTTCCTTAGGTACAGGGGAGGTGCCAGAGGAGTGGAGAATTGTGAATGTTACACTCTTGTTCAGAGAGGGTGCAAGGTTAAAGCTGGCAACTACAGACCAGTCAGTTTGACCTCAGTGGCAGGGAAACTTCTGGAAACTATAGTTTAGGATAAAATCAGTAGTCACTTAGACAAGTGCAGGATAATTAAGGAAAGTCAAAATGGATTATTTAAGGGAAAATCATGTTTAACTAACTTGCAGGATTTTTTTTGAAGAGATAATATAGAAGGTTGATAAGGGAAATATTCTTGGTGTGGTGTCTATGGGTTTTCAAAAGGCATTTGATACAGTGCCACACAACAAACTTGTGAGCAAAATTCTAGGCCATGGAATAAAAGGGAAAGTAGGCACTTAGATAAGAAATTGGCTGAGTGACAGGTAACAGGGTAGTGATAAATGGTTATTTTTCAGGTTGGAGGAAGATTTGTAGCAGAGCTCCCCAGGGTTCAGTGTTGGGACCCTTGCTCTTCCTGATGTATTTTAATGATTTAGACTGTGGTTGTGCAGGGCATGATTTCAAAATTTGCAGATGATATGAAGATTGGAAATTTTGTCAACTGTGGTGAGGATAGTCTTGAACTTCAAAAGGGCATAGACATGTTGGTGGATTGGGCAGACAACTAGCAGATGAAGTTCATTGCAGAGAAGAATGAGGTGATTCATTTTGGCAGGAAATTTTTGGTGAGATAGTATAAAGTAAAGGGAGAGCCTCTAAAGGAGGTGCAGAAACAGAGGAACCTAGGTGTATGTGTACATAAGTCATTGAAGATGGCAGGGCATGTTAAGAGAGCAGTTAATAAAGCATGTAGTATCTTAGCCTTCATTAATAGAGGCATTGAGTACAAGAGTAAGGACGTCATGTTGAACTAGTATAAGACACCAGTTAGGCCTCATCTGGAGTACTGCGTCCAGATCTGGGTGTCATACTTGAGGAAGGATGTGAAGGCATTGGAGAGAGTACAGAAGAGATTCACAAGAATGATTCCCGGGATGAAGAACTGTAGATATGAAGGTAGATTGTAGAAGTCGGGACTCTTTTCATTGGAGAAAAGAAGGCTTGCATTCAAGTTATTCAAAGTATTCAAGATCCTGAGGGATATGAACAGGGTAAGTAATGAGAAACTGTTCCCACTCAAGGGAGCATCCAGAACTAGAGGGCACAGATTCAAAATAATTAGCAAAAGTAGTAAATGTGATATGAGGAAAGGTTTTTTCACCCAGAGGCTGGTTGGAGTCTGGAACAAACTTCCTGAAAGGGCAGTGGAGGCAGGTTTGATTGAAGTATTCAAAAAGGAATTGGATTGCTACCTGAAAAGAGAGAATGTGCAAGGTTATGGGGATAAGGCAGGGGAGTAGGACTAGGTGGAATGCACTTTCAGAGAGCCAGTGCAGACTCGATGGGCTGAATGGCCTCCTTCTGCACTGTAACAATTCTGTGATTCAGTTTTCAAAATACCTTTGAAGCGGGATTACTGATGTGATAAAGGGGAACATGACACAAAGCAAGTTTGCACAAAAGATAGTGAAATAAATGACCAGATAATGTCCTCGTGATGTTGGATGAGGGATTTTTTAAAAAACATTTTCATGGGATGTGATCATCGCTGACAAAGCCGGCGTTTGTTGCTATCCCTAATTGTCCTTGAGAAGGTGGTGGTGAGCCAGAAAGTTCCCCAACAACCAGTGCCATACGATCTTTTGCATTCACCTAAGTAGGCAGTTCAGCCATCAGTTGAATACCTCAACTATTATGTCTGATGGTACAGTGCTCCCTCAGCTATGCACTGAAGTGTCAGCCTGGAATATGTACTCAGGCTCTTGGAGCAGTAATTGAAGCCACAACCTTCCGACTCCTGGTCTACAGTGTGACCAATGAGCCAAGGCTGACAGTGTGCTACCCCCTATGCTGTGGTTCAGCTGACCTCGTTGGTGCAGGTTTAGACACCAAATAGAAGTTAACCACATCCTTAAAGAAAAATCAGATGGAATGCCATCACTGAGGCCTTCAAATGATAGTTATCAGAGTAGCATGGATGGACAGAGTGGCATGGATGGACAGAGTGGCATGGATGGAGAGTGGCATGGATGGAGAGTGGCATGGGTGGAGATCTGGGATCAACTGTTGCTCTCTTATCTACAATTATTACATAGCCTGAGAGGCATGAAAATTGGGGGAGGAAGTGAGAAGAATTGGGGAGTTTTCCTGGCTAATAGTTATCCCTCAACCAAGGTAATTAAAACAGATTATCTGATCATTTATCTTTTTTAAAATTAATTCTTGGGATCGAAGTGTCATTGGCAGGACCAGCATTTATTGCCCTTTACCAGGTGGTGGTGAGCTGCCTACATCTGAGTGGTTTGCTCATTTCAGAGGGCAGTTAAGAGTCAGTCTTGTAAGTCTGGAGTCACACATTGGCCAGACTGAGTAAGGACAGCAGATTTCCTCCTCAAGTGAACCAGATGGATTTTTATGGCAATCTTTTAGTTTCATTATCATTATGGATGAGACTAGAGTTTTATTCTAGATTTATTAATTAACTGAGTTTAAATTCCTCCAGTTTCTATGGCGGGTATTTGAATTCACACCTCCAGAGCATTAGTCCACACCTCTGGGTGGCTAGTCCAGTAAGATAACCCCAATGCTACCATCCCGTACTATTGCTGTTTGTGGGATTCTGCTGTGATTCCCTACATTTCAGCAGTGACTACACTTCAGAAATACTGTTTCAGCTGTGAATTTCTTTGGGAAATCCTGAGGTCATGAAGGGTGACAAAAATTAAAGCTATTTTTTTCACCTTAGAGAGTATTTATTCAGTACATTGTAAATTTGAGTGCCTTATTTTCTTCAGGCCTGTACTTTAACAATGGGCGTGGTTTATATTTTAACCTCTGGCTATTGTTGCATTATAAATGTAATTAACTGCAAAATGGAAGTTAACATGATTGTTTCAAATGCAAGGTTAGTGACAATATAATCAATTTTGACTACTTACATACTTAAAGGGGACAAAAGTGCATTGTTACGAGGAAAGAGAAGGCGAGCGCAGACTAGGCCTATATTTCCTGGAGTTTATAGGTGATCTAATTGGTGCATATAAAATTCTTCAGAGGCTAGACAGGGTAGATGCTGAAAAAATATTTCCCCTGTCCTGTGAATCTAAAACATGGTGGTCACAGTCTCAGAATAAGGGGTTGGCTATTGAAGACCAAGATGCTGAGGAGAAATGTCTTCACGTGTTGTGAATCTTTGGAACCCTCTCCTCAGAGAGCTGTGAATGCTCAGACATTGAGCATATTCAAGGCAGGGATCAATAGATTTTTGGGAACTATGGGAATTAAGGTATATGGGGAGGCAGTGGCATAGTGGTATTGTCACTGGACTGGTATTCCAGAGACCTAGCGTAATCCTCTGGGCACCTGGGTTTGAATCCTACCACAGCAGACAGATGTTTGAATTCAATAAAAATTGGGAATTGACAGTCTGATGACAAAGCCATTGCTGATTGTTGTAAACACCCATCTGGTTCATTAATGTCCTTTAGGGAAGGAAATCTGCCACCCTTATTTGGTGACTCCAGCCTCACAGAAATATGGTTGACTCTTAAATGTTCCCTGAACAAGGGCAATTAGGGATGGGGCAATAAATGCTGTCCTAGTTAGCAACACCTACATCCCAGAAATGGATATTAAAAAAAAAGTGCAGAAAGGCAAGAGATCAACCATGATCTTATTAAATGGCACAGCAGGCTTGAAGGGCCACATGGCCCAATCCACATCCTATTTCTTATATTGACGTGTTCTGATTGGATAGCTCTTTCAAAGAGCTGGCTTGGACTTGCTGTGTATAATTCTATAATTCTACAAGAGGAGTTATCTTATTACCACATACAGTATGATTCTAACTTAATTATTTTCTTTGTCAACGTTCAGTGTGTTACAGTTACAGACAGTTCTTAAAATTCAAGTTTTTATTGCAGGAATTGTTGAGATTGTGACTCAGCTTATCTCTGGCTATGTCGCTGACCGTAACTGGATGGCAAAGTATCATTACCACAAAATCTACCTACTCTTCTGTGGAGCTGTCAATCTTCTGGCACCCCTTGCAAATACGTTCTCAATGCTAATGATGTACATAGTGGTTTTCGCCGTGTTCTGTGGGGGTTATCTGACTTTGTTGCTTCCAGTCCTGGTGAGAGGAAGTTTATTCATTACATTACTTTTATTATTCTTATCCTGTTTAGGCCCGACGCTCACTACATGTCATTCACCCTCCGTCTTCCCGTCCTCTATGTCAGCTTCTCAGTAAAAAGTCACTGGAAAGGATGTTTGAATCACCTGGGATGATTTTTCCACCCTTTAATTGAGTAGGTTTTCTTGCCTCCAACTGGCCACTAAAAATAGCAACACAAGTGGATGAGGTCATAATGAGTGTAAAGAACATACAGTGGTTCATTTCCAGAGAACAGAATTCAAAAACCAATATCACTTTATAGAGAACTTTGGTTAGACCATACCTTGGACTTAAGGGTATTGTAAACAATTCCAGTCTCCAGAAAGCACATGGAAGCATTGGGAAAGTGCAGAAACAGTTTACAAGGATGTAAACCAGAACTAAGAGGATGTACCAATGAGGAGAGATTAAACAGGCTGGAGCTTTAGAATTGAGAAGGGGTTCAATAAGTGTGAATGTGGAGTGTAGGGTTGCCAACTATGACTCCTGGAAGTTTTATCACATCACCTACCCCACCCTCCGGCCATTAGTTGGTCAACACGTCCATCCTTGTGAAGTCTTGCCGTCTTGCACCAACTGGAAAACAAAAAGGCTCATTACCCAATTGGATGGAGCTTGACTGTCAGCCAAGCAGCCTTTCCCCCTCCCCTCACCTCCATTTTTAACATTTTTTATATCTGGTAAAGAAAAATGCTCAAAAAAAAATAGATTTAAAAAACATATGTTTTTAACGTCCCTATGATTTTTCTCGAGGGTTGCACACGGCAGTGTACTGGAGATTGATCGTCAATTCCTGGAGACTCCAGGCCAATCCTGGAGGGTTGGCAACCCTCATGGAGCGAGTGTTACCACTTTCGGCCCAGTCCAGGTCAAATGGGGCACAAATATAAGGCAGCCACCAACTAAGATAGACAGATTTTAGGAGGATTTTCTTCACACAGAGAGCACTGAGAATGTGGAACTAACTGCCACGTTGAGGTCTGAATCTTGTGTTCTGAAGTCGGACATATCCCTGATCCGAACGGGTGTAAAATTGTGCGAGAAACGGACGTGCAATATTGAGGTGGGCAGCCACACGTGGGAGTCGGAGCAGCGCCTGCTGACAATTAAAGAGCCAATTAAGATAATTAAAAAGCCCATTGACCGCGATTTTACATTGCCCGTGTGATTTTTAGCTCGTCGCACAGGCAAAACGGGTGGACAGAATTTACGTTTTTATCATGTCCTCATCCACGGGTGGGATAAAAAGCCCCCTGAGCAGCAGCACTTTCTCTGTCTTAGCCAGTTTGTTGTTGTGTGAGTACAGAGTTGTCCCAGGGTTTCTTGGCGTCTCGTCTCCTTGTCAAGCTTGCCTTTCAGCATCTCAGGTCCTCATCTTCCCTGGAAGGTTCCTCTCAGTACTGCAGCACAGTGCACCTTCATTTTCAGTGCTCCCCTGCATCCCATCTAATGGAGATAGTGTATTGTGCTGAAGGAACCTCCTCTGAAGAGGAAATGAGGGGCAAGAGGGAGAGGAGGCCAGGTGGGCGTGGGCAGCATCCCAAGGACAGACCTTTAAGAGGAGAGGCATGGGCTCAGTTGGTGCAGGGCCAGCGGGGAGGCCAAGATGAGAGGTCACGCTGAAGATGCCACTATCCAGCATCTAGAGTGTTCAGGCAGTGCTCCAACTGCCTCCAGGTGTCTGAGGTCCAGTGCCACAGGAGGCTCCGCCTCTCCAGGGACTCAGTGATAGCAATATGTCACATGATAGATCCGGAAATCGCCTCCAGCTTTGTTGGCGGACACCCCATGCTGGTGGCTTTGAAGGTCACAGTGACCCTCAACTTCAATGCCTTCTGTTCCTTTCAGGGCTCAGTAGGGGATCTGTGCGGTGTTTCTCAATCAGCTGCACACAGTTGCATCAAGCTCGTGACTGATGCTATCTTTAGACATGTCAGCATGTTCATTCACTTCCGGACAGACGAGGTGAGCCAGGCGGAGAGGGCACGAGGCTTTGCTGTGATGGTTGGGTTCCCCTGTGTCCAGGGTCTAATAGATTGCACTCACCTGGCCATCAAGGAGCCAGCAGATGGGCCTGGAGCTTTTGTAAACAGAAAGAGGTTCCACTCAATGAATCTTTAGATCGCCTGTGACACAGGGCACAGATTCTCCAAGTTTGTGCCATTACCCTGTGATCTCACACAATGCTTATGTCTTGTGACACTCACAGGAACCAAGGCTGTTCGTGGCTTCTGTACAAGTGGATAGATGGCTTCTGGGTGACAAGAGCTATTGCTTGAAGAGGTGGCTGATGACCTTGCTCTGCCACCCAAGAACTGAGGCCAAGGAGAGATACGACGGGAGACATGCCTCCACAAGGGCGGTGGTGGAGAGG
This sequence comes from Carcharodon carcharias, assembly GCF_017639515.1. Taxonomy (NCBI): domain Eukaryota; kingdom Metazoa; phylum Chordata; class Chondrichthyes; order Lamniformes; family Lamnidae; genus Carcharodon; species Carcharodon carcharias. The sequence continues at coordinate 19,911,343 of NC_054473.1, read as the reverse complement.
GTTGTCAGGCTGCTGGAGATGCACGTCAGATGCCTGGACCTGGTCAGGGGGAGCATTGCAGTATCCTCCAGAGCATGTCTCCTTCATAGTCGTCGCATGCTGTACTCTGCTCAACCTGGTTCTGGCAAGGAAGGCCCACTGGAGGCTGAGGAAAATGAAGCAGCTTCATAGGCCAGGAAAGATGACACAAGTGATGACTCAGAGGAAGAGCCTCGGGAGGCGCAGTGTGAGGACCTTGATGTAGAAAACAGGAATGTTCATGGAGGCAGGGACGCCAAGGATGCTTAGATGCAGCGAACCTTCTGCTGGGCATCCAAGGCATCGATGCCTCGTCAAGCCAATGGCACTGTCTCCTTTGCTAACAATCATTAAATGAGAGCCCAGCCCAGTACACCAACACCACACAATGCCATACTTTTACAAGCCTGTGCTGTATCTGGCACCTATTCATACCATCCAGCCAACTCAGCCCTTTTAAGTCAAACAAATGTTTATGTTACTTCACTTGAACAAACAAAGTGTCCATCCATAACACGAGTCAAAATAATTAATGCAAAAAATGTATGCCTGCAGGTGCTGCATCTTGGTGCCCCACCCCACCCCTCGCTGACAGTGGCATTGGGGGCAGCTGCTGACTGTACTGTCCTGGTGGCCCTGATGACCTTGGCAGTCATCCCCTGGCTGCCAGAGCCTGCCTGGGAGAGTGCCATTGCCGGGCACTCTTTAGACATCGCAGTGTCATCAGATGCAGCGGCTACTGGCAGAGTGGCAGAGGAGCTTGTGCCCTCATCTAGAGCGCCCTGAGAGAAGCTCATAGAGATGACGTCTGCCAGCATGAGGTGCATTTGCACCTCCCTGCTCACCACTGATGGATGGGGACCAGCAGGGAGACTAGGTGCCTCTTCCATCCCACACTGCCAGTGACCTCCTGAGGCCAGTGCCTGTGAGAGGGTTCGCAGGTCCGAGTGCAATCCCAGGAACCCCTGAGCCTGCTCCTGAACTGCCTCTCAGTCACCATTCTCTCAATGGAGGCATTAAGGGTCAACGCAGAATCCATGCTCTGCAAAGACTCCTCCATGATGGAGACCATGGCATGCAGACCCTCATGGATCTCCACCAGTTCTCCCCGCGCAGGACATCCAGCACCTGCTGCCTGATGGATGACTCCAGAGGCTCATCATCTGCCTCAGGTGCAGCATGGTCCTGGTCTCCAACAGTGCTCCCACCGTCAGCTCCCTTGGACCTCTCTGCCTCTGCCAGCACCTCATGAGAGTGTGATGTGCCCTCACCGCTGTGCATTACCCATGGAGCCGAATAACTAAAGTCCAGCGATGTGTGAGTATCTGCACCGGTCCATAGTTCAGAGAGACAGTGTGATGCTGGTGCAGGTGTGATGCCTTCCCCGGAGCTCAATGGGGGGTCCTCAAGGTCGCCGGAAGCTCCTGCAGATGGTGCATCTGAGGGAAGAAGGCATAAGATCAATACATTCAATAATCACAATGCATGTTAGACAGGCTGAGGAAACAGTGGAGACTGGCTGCATGGTGCCATCTGCATTGGAACTTCAGTGGGCTCTCTGGCTACGACAGTTCAGTTTCTAATGAGAGGAGCCTGTTATGTTTCCAATACCCACCTCAAAGGCATCTGTTACCTGCACTCTTACCTTCATCTGAGACCCTCGCCTCACCACGACCGGAGGAGTGGGCTGGCCACTGGCATTCAAGCTCCAGTGCATCGCTTTTGTGCTTCATGAGGATGCACAGATTTGGCACTTCTCCACCCGTTCTGTGGCGCTCTGCCATGTTGTGACTGCCCTTCTCCTGACAGAAAAAAATAGCCTCATTATTGCTCCGTCTCCCTGAAGGTCCGTTCCTGGTTCCCACCCACCCTCCCACCTGGGCATTAGGCGGGCCGTGTCACAATGGCACATCTCACCCTGCAGCGCATTGAAACCAGTTGTGCTGACATCCCAGCCTTGGCAGGGCAGGTTTCAGTGCCAGTTGGTATACACACTCTTAGACCCCTGAACTAGTTCCTAGCAACGGGCACCCAACTAAAGTTCTCCACACAGGTCCATGCCATCTCTGCACTTACCCTTGCTGACCTCAGCAGATCATTGAACTTTTTGCGGCACTGAAGCCACGTGTAGTGTACCATGTCGTGCCCACTGACCTGGTCAGTGACTTCTGTCCAGGCCTTGTTCAGGTGAGGCGGCCTTCTCTTGCCATCCCTGGGAATTAGGATATGCTGCCTGGCACTAACCTCCTCAACCAGCACTCCTAGGCACTCATCTGAGAAATGGAGCGGGTTGGGGGGGTGGGGGGGGGTGGTGGGGTGCAGAGTGCCCACCTGACCTGTCCTCCTGCCTTCCATGACCACCAGGTGCTGAGGCCATGCCTGCACACTGGGACGTTTGTTGGATTGCTTCCAAACAGCTCCCTCAGCCTCCCCCACAACTCCTGGCAGCCTTCAGGAGCTGCCTCTTCCATTTTTTGAACCATTGGACCCAGTGCCCAATGCGTCCCCACTTCCACGCACAGAAGACACATGCAGCAATCGCGTCTCACCCAGTGCAAGATCGTGTTCACAACGCGAACTCAGCCGGGAGCAGGTTATACATCTGCCTCCGACTGCGCCAACTTCGGACGCAAACCGAAGGTAGAATTCAAGCCTGAGTGTTTGAGGCAGGAGGCATTGATATATTTATTGAAGAGGAGCCTTGAGGCAAACATGAGAGAGAAAGAATAAGAAATACTGATGGGGAAGGGGAGATTGCAGGCAGGTTGGGTTCGCGTGGGAGAAGGTGCATGTGGAGTATGTAGACCAGCATAAAGCAGTTGAGCTTTACCGTAGATTCTATGTAATATTGCAGAATCCTACCCCACATCAAGAAACTTGTCAGAAGATTGTCGCATGAATATTTATGGCTCCAAATTCACATCTTACTATTCAGTAAATTACAACAAAATTAAATTTAGGATCTCTTACAATAAAGCACATTGTTTTATTCATGACAAGGGCATCATTTCATTCAGAGGGTATCTTAGCTAAAACTCTGCTGCGCCAATTCATGCAGTGACGTGCAGCAAGTTTAAATATCAGATTTGAACGTAAAAGTGAAGTCCTCAGTTGGGTTAATGTTCCTATGCTGGAGCTAGTGGTCCTCACCACCCCCACCGCCCCCCCGGAATTCATTATCCTGGCTTCAGATTGATGTAAATTCTGAGCACATTTTATGCCTGAAATATGTTTTAATTAGGACTTTTTTTTTTTAGGTTGACTTTATTGGAATCCATAGATTACAGCAAGGAATGGGCCTCTTCCAGTTCTTTGTTGGTCTTGGCTGTTTGGTCGGGCCACCAGCAGCAGGTAAGCAGAACCTTGTTGTGAACTCTTGCCTGCACCCAAAGGATTATCAGGTGAAGTTCAGCACAAAGCCAGTAGCTTAGGGCTGTAGAAAAGTTTGAGAAATGGGCGTTCCAGTGATTGCTGAAATGATACTTTCAACTCGCTGTTCGAGGCAAAAGTGTCTCGCCAGTCCCAGGTGGATTGTAATATGAAGCAGTTCTGTGCATGGTTCAGCTGCTTAACGCAGTAACTATAGCTCACACATGGAGGATAAGATGGTCCCCGATTTGATCCCGTATGTGTGTTATGACCTGGTAGATGATGTGTGCCAGGTGGATCAAATCCATGAGGGAAACTTGATTACGCAGCCACGATGGTTTTACAATTCATATTTATTTTGAGAAGCGTGCTTTGAATTCAGAAGTAATAAGACTACCAAGATTTCAGAGATTTTTAGAAAACTAAATTAAACATTTATTGACAAAAGAAAAGATTTCAAGCACATACATAAGTCTACAAATCACTAATTTAATAACTCCTAAAACCCCTAATTAATCTGATTCCCAGTTACACCTCTGTTAAGGCAACAGTAAAAACAAATAGATTTAAACAGATTCAGGCAAAGCGACACAATACCCTGGACAGTTGTATTCAAATGAGTTTTCTCAGCTTCAATTCCTGTAGACAGCGACTTGGTGCACAGAGGCTGGAGGCTTTTCACACTGGTGTTAGATCTTAGAATGCCTTCTCCTGTTACAGATATCCTCATCTCCTTTATACATGTTTCTCCCTTTTTAATGCAAATTCCACTGTTCTGATATGTCTTTTGAATTTTACCTTTCTCATAATATAAATCTTTTCATGGTACTAATTTTATCAATAATCTTTGGGAAAAATAAACACACTGTTTGACTTAGCTTCTTCTGGCTAGGTGTAACATATTACCATCTCTTTGAAATTCAAACTACTCAGGATTATAAAAAAATGCAAATTTTCCTTGCACCTCACATTCTAAAACTTCAGCCATGTTTACATATTTAGCATCTCAAACCTAGTTTCCTTTTTGATTACTCAAAACCTCCAGACCAGCTGTCTCCAATTCAATTAAATCCCACTATTAACCTACCTTTACAATAATTCATAATAATATTATGAGAGTTATTATATTTTCACGACAATGTGTTAGTTATTCAGTCTTAGTTGGCCTGGTGATGGCAGCACTAAAATTGGCCTCAGTCCTTTGGTTAAAGAAAGAAAAACCAAGCCAGTGGCCCAACTCCTGATGATGATCCAATTACCTCCCCCCTGGAAGTGCACATGAGTGGATGTCGAATGAGATTGGAATCAGACTCTGTTGAGACACTCCTTGCAACTGTCACACACGAAGAATGGTTGCTTAGGCGAGATGCAAGATGACACTTGACAACCATGGAACTGTAACCCAGCAGGTTGGAACAGGACCTTAGGAGACGAGGAGCAGAGGATGGAAAAGAAGAAATCATTTACATTTTAACCACAATGAGGCAATAGTGAAAGTGTCTGACCAGCTGCTTTGCTATAACATATGGGCGGAAGTTAGAATGGCTTAAGAACCATTCTATTAAAATCATCAGCATCTGTGGAGAGAAAAACAGAGTTAACATTTTGAGTCTGCATGGCTTTTCTTCAGAGCTCTGAATATAGGGACTCGAAACATTAACTCTGTTTTTCTCTCCACAGATGCTGTTAGATCTGCTGAGTTTTTCCACCACTTTCTGTTCTCAGTTCAGATTTCCAGCATCTGTAGTATTTTGCTTTTATCTATTAAAATCATTGTTGGAGCAAATTTCACCACATGACGCAAAAGTGCCTGTCATGTAAGCTATAAACAGGGGAGTGGCCTAGAGGGTGAAGCAATTGAGCATTTGACTCCTAGCTAGATGCTGGGTTACAAGGCTCACATGTCAATGGGATGAATTTCCTGAGTCTCAAGTTTGCCTCTCACTCCAATCTGCCCACATCAATTATCTTTTCTCCACTTTCAGTCCGATCGGCATTCAGGCTGATTCTCCCAAATGGGTGAGTTTCCTCATTGCATAGCTAAAGGCTCCTTGTCACTCAGCCATTCTGCTTTAACTTCCTGGGTTTCCATAGTTCCAAACACAGGACCCCTTGCAACATTGCTCTCAACCTTGCTGATTTGGGTCAGCGAATCTTTCCTGTCTTCTGCAAGGTTTATAGAAGCAATGGGCTGGATTTTATGCTCTGCCACTGGCAGGTTTGAAGGCAGGGAGCACATAAAATCCAGCCCGTCCCCTATTCTCTTGCCCCACCCCCACCGCATTGGACACCACTTCCAGTGACACCGCTGGTGCTGGAGAGCTGCCGGCCCCTGATTGGCTGGCAACCCTCTGAGGCGTTACTTCCTGTCCCTGAGGGGCCGCAGTCCTGCCTCTCATCTATTAACAGCCAGTTGGCTCTTAAATGGCTGCCTGGGCAGCCTCCCCTCAATTTTTACAGCTGGTGGGGTGGGGGAGGTGCAACGGGGGGGGCGAAGGTCGGTGGGGGGTGGGGGGGGGGTGGTGCTCAGGGACCACAGTGCTCTGTAAAATTTTGCCCAACAGTGCACTAGTTGTGCTAAAACATAGAGCTAACTTACAGATATCGTGGTTTCAAAGGTTACATTATGAGGATCGGTTGGACAGTTTGCCCCTGGCTTGTGTTTCTTTGAGTACAGAAGATTGAGGAGCAATCTGTTCTAGGTATTAAAAATGATAAGATGATTTCTTAGGTTTAGACTAAGAGAAAGCATTTCTTCTGGTGGACGAATTTTTTTGTTTTTATTCATGTGGGCATCACTGGCTAGGCCAGAATTTATTTCCCATCCCTAACTGTCCATGTTCAGAGGGCATTTTCAGAGTCATTGCTGTGGGTTTGGAGTAACACGTGGGCCAGACCAGGTAAGGACAGCAGATTACCTTCCCTAAAGGACATAAAGATGGGTTTTTACAACAATGGTTTCATGGTCACCATCAGACTTTTAATGAATTCAAATTCCACCATCTGCAGTGGTGGGATTCAAACCCAGGTCCCCAGAGCATTACCCTGGGTCACTGGAATACCAGTTCAGTGACAATGTCACTATGCCACTGGCTCCCCGTAAATGAGGAGACTTAATTTTAAAATTAGAGCTAGGTTGTTCAACAGCGAAATCTCAAAGCACTTTTCACACAAAGGATATTGGACAGCTGGAACTCTCTACCCCAAAAGATTGTGGATGCCGGGAGAATTGGAACTTCCAAGACTGAGATGGCTAGATGTTCGTTCGGTAATGTTATCTAGGGATGTGGAGCAATGCCATCTAAATGGAGTTGAGGTGCAGATCAATCCTGATTTAATTGAATTGCAGAGCAGAAGCTGAATGGCCTGTTCCTGTTTCCATGTTCTTACCCAAAGTGACAATCCTCTGGTTATAATCTTCCGCAATCATATCTTGAAAGCTACAGCATTGCACTCCAAATAGATGTAGGTGTACAGTCAAATACATTACAAGACAAGTAATCCAGAGGCCTGGATTAACGATTTATGGCAGTGAGTTCAAATCCCACCACAGCAGATGAGGAATTTCAATCTATTAATGGAATAAAATGCTTGTATCAGTAGTGGTGACCATGAAACCATTAGATTCACCAATGTCCTTAAGGGAAGGAATTATTGTCTAATTATTATACTATGAATACTGGGAGAGTCTTGAGAGTATATCACTTTAGTTCCTGGCTGCAAACAGCACATGAAGTAGCAAAGATGATATAAATTGGGGGCAAATGCATATTAAGTGAAGAACCAATCTAACATTTCAAAAGACCTAAGTGAAACAGAGGGTTAGTATATCAATGCCATGGAATGGATGATCATTGATTCGGAGTTCAAATCTAGTTCTGTTAGGGATGAAACACTGACTGTATACATGCAGTGCTGCTCATTATTTAATATGCCATCCCTAGCTGGTCTGGCCTACATGTTACTGCAGACCCACTGCAATGTGGTTGACTCTTAACTGCTCACTGAAATGGCCTAATAAGCCACTCGGTTATGAACAAGAAGGTAGCTCACCAGCACCTCCTCAAGGGCAGTGGGAATTCATAACACAAAAGGTTCTGATTTGTGTAGAAGCTTTTAATTCCTGTCAGTCGGCTAAAGTCCATTTTGCTTGTTTCTAGGTGCTCTTTACGATTTCACCAAAGATTACAATGCTTCATTCCAGCTGGCTGGCTCTTGTTACTTTGTCGCATTCCTAGTTTTATTTTTTGTTCCACTGGCTGAGAGAAAACAGTCCAAAGAGGCCAAGAAGAGAATAATGGAAGACCCCAACAACTTGGCTCCAGCGAGCATTATCCCTCCATCTCTTGAGGGCTCACCGATGAAAGAGCACTTGGAGCTGGAAAGCATGGTCTGAGGGTGGCCCTTCCCAGCAGTGCTTTAATGAGCTTGGGTGTTGAAAGTACCAGGCCCTGGACTTTGCTAGAACTGGTGTCCTCAGTTTAGATGGTAATGGAATAATAAATGAATGAAACCACTTCTGTCCAACAGAAATGAAAAGGAAAAGGTGGTCAGAAAATCACATGGAGGAGAAACTGGAAGTTTGGCAGATCTTTATGGCTTAACTTTTTATATCGATTTCAAGCCAAAGTTAGAAAGGAAAGCAGCACTTTATTTGAAAATTCATATTGAATACTGAAGAATATAATAATTTCAACAGAGCAATATTTATGAAATTTTCATTTTATAAGTTTTCAGTCTGGGGGTATTGAACAATACGCAACCTAGGAGCTGATGCAATTGAGACCATCAGTGTTTCCCAAGACATGTAAAGGAAGTTTTAAAGGATTGGAGATGACTAGAATATTTTCATTAAAGGAATTTCAAAATGAATTACAATGTTGCTGGTAGTCACATTGTCGAATTATTGTACTATGAACACTGGGAGAGTCTTGAGAGTATATCACTTTAGTTCCTGGCTGCAAACGGCACATGAAGTAGCAAAGATGATATAAATTGGGGGCAAATGCATATTAAGTGAAGAACAAATCTAATATTTCAAAAGACCTAAGTGAAACAGGGGCTTAGTATATCAATGCCATGGAATGGATGATCATTGATTTAGAGTTCAAATCTAGTTCTGTTAGGGATGAAACACTGACTGTATACATGCAGTGCGGCTCATTATTTAATATGCCATCTGTTCCTTTTGATCCTTCCTTCTGTATAGTGCCTTGGGACAGGTTTTCTATATTAAAGTTGCTGTATAAAGGCAAGTTGTTATTGATTCAATTCTTGCCTTTACCCTCTCCTGCCTCAGTGTTTTATGACTGAAAATAGAATCCTTCTTCTCTCGCACTTTACTCATTCTGGTTCAATGCCTTTCTTGGCTACGGGTTCATTACCTGCTCCTATCTCTCTTTCTCTCTCTCAATTTGATATTCTTTTACTTTATGATTTCTACCACTCCTCTCCCAAAGCTGTATTATGACTTGATTTGTTGTACACTTATACTGGTCCTGGCTTGGTTGCGCTCCCACTCTGCTTTCCATTTTATCTCTCTCGTCTAAAAGTTTGGCAAAAAAAGATTTGAAATTCAGCTGAGGCTGTATGTGCCTCTATGTTTAATTATGGGCTGTAACTTCCTCGGAGTGACAATCAGCGTAAGATTACCACTCCTTGCCGAATTACTTACTCTAAGTTTCTTCTGTGTCCGTCTCACCCAACCTTCCAACTCAGGCCGGGCCAGACACAGGCAGCACAGCTGTCCACAAGTCCAGCATTGCAGTCCAGCAGTGTCGGATTGAAGGAGGATATGTCCCCTTTTTTACAGCACTAGCTGCCGTAAACCAGTTAAGTTTAAAGGTTCATTTGAAATTGACAGGCCAGGGAGATGGTAAGTGTCTAAAGCAAGTGTTTAGGATTTGGGGTGTCAGGGGAATCGGAGGTGGGGATGGGGGGTGGTTCGGAGGTTGGGTGGGTGCATTGGGGGGAGTGGGACCTCGGGGAGGGGGATGGTTGGGGGGGGGGGTGTTCGGACTTCAGGGGTTGGGGGGGTGAGGGGTTGGACCTCAGAGGGGATGTGGGGGTGGAGGGGGGTTTTGGGGATAGAAAATATATAGCTGTTAAGGGAAAAATCTAGGGAAAAATAATCTTTTTTGCTGAAGTATAAATGAGTAATATGTGATTGGAGAAAAAAATTGAAACTAGATTTTGTGTAATATGACTGATATGATAACAAAAATGGAAAATATCCAATTAAAATGGTTAATAAACTGACAGAGATTTCTAATTATGGTGTAAAAAATTAGACACACCATGCACAACCGAGAATTTTATCATATTTCATAAAATGTTAATTGTACTGCCACAGATTGTAACCTGCAATGTCCAGTTGCAAAAAATATAAGTAACCATTTTTCTGAATGTTCTATTTGGCTTACACAGTTTGTTTAATTACTTCTACCCTAGTACATTCTTAGTAAACTCCCAGACAATTATCAGGCTCAAATCATTATTTGATAATAAGCAGATGGCGGTTGATGGGAAAGATACATCAGAATTTTATTTTTCAGTATGTTTACTTTTTCTCCTGCAAACTCTCAGCATCACTGCCTCAACAAAAATACTCGGTTGGCTGGTGCAGTGAGCTTGATCGGATTTGAATATAGAGTTTGTAAGAATCTGTCCTCCACAGGGTGCTGTTGTTGATCTTGTCAGGCCTAGTGCTGATTTTCTGTCAGAAATAGCAATATGGACTCAGCATCAATATGGTAGATTTTAGCATTGATGTGGTAGATCCCGAGCATTTGGTATGGTAGCTCTCCAGCCAGACTCTTTGACAATCGGTCAAGGCTAGTAAAAGTTTCTTTAGGGAAAATCCCTCCAGGTTTCCTCAGCCTCTCTGGCTGTGTGCCAGTTGTGGCAGAAAGGGTGGCCAGGTGACCTACTTTCAGGCTCATCTGCCCTCCAAGCTAGGACATTAAAATTTGGCTAAAAGACCATAAGATGTAGGGAGCAGAAGTAGGCCATTCGGTCCATTGAGCCTGCTCTGCCATTCAATGAGATCATGGCTGATCTGATAATCCTCCGCTCCACTTTCCTGCTTTTTTCCCATAACCCTTGATTCCCTTCCTGATTAAAAACCTGTCTATCTCAGCCTTGAATATACTAAATGACCCAGCCTCTACAGCCCTCTGCGGTAAAGAATTTCACAGATTCACCACCCTCTGAGAGAAGAAATTCTTCCTCACCTCTGTTTTAAATGGGCGACCCCTTACTCTGAGATTATGCCCTCTGGTTCTGCACTCTCCCACAAGGGGAACAATCTTTCAGCATCTATCCTGTCAAGCCCCCTGAGAATCTTATATAAGGTTATCTCTAATTCTTCTAAATCCCAATGAGTACAGGCCCAACCTACTCAACTCATAAGAAAATCCCTCCACACCCAGGATCAACCTAGTGAACCTTCTCTGGACTGCCTCCAATGCCACTATATCTTTCCTTAGATAAGGGGACCAAAACTGTTCACAATATTCTAGGTGTGGTCTAATTAGTTTTAGTAAAAAAATCCCTATTTTTATAATCCATTCCCTTTGAAATAAAGGCCAACATTCCATCTGCCTATCCTATTACCTGCTGAACTTGTATGTTAGCTTTTTGTGATTCATGCACAAGGACCCCCAAATCCCTCTGGGCTGCAGTTTTCAGCAGTCCTTCCTATTTAAATAATATTCAGGTCCTCTATTTTTGATGTTAAAGTGCATAACCTTACATTTTCCCACCTTATATTCCATCTACCAAGTTTTTGCCCACTCACTTAATCTGTCCATATCCCTCTGTAGACTCTGTGTCATCCTCACCTCTTGCCTTCCCACCTATTTTTGTGTCATCCATGAACTCGGCGATAGTACATTCACTTCCCTCATCCAAATCTTTATTATATATTGTAAATAACTGTGGTCCCAGCACTAATCCCTGTAGCACTCTACTAGTTAAGGTTGCCATCCTGAAAATGCCACACTTATCCCAACTCTCTGTCTTATATTAATGAGCCAATCCTCTATCCATGCTAATATATTACCCCCAACACCATGGGCTCTTATCTTATTAAGTAGCCTTATGTGCGGTACCTTATCAAATGCCTTTTGGAAATTCAAATATATTACATCTACTGATTCCCTTTTATCTAACCTGCTTGCTACCACCTCAAAGAATTCTAATAAATTTGCAACTTGTCACCAATATATACTAAATATGTTGCTATATAATAGTAGTGAAACTGGTGTCATTGTTTATAGCTCTTAAAGCACACATCTCAGGCATTCCCATTTGTCCTGAATAGTCCTTATTGAGATTAATTAAAGTGCCTGTTCACTAGAGCAGTCAAGTAATCTAACAACACTAATATGCATGACAAGGAGACGTAATGTTAGATAGTTCATCTTTCATGATATGCATGGCTTCCTGCACAATGAGCTCCATATCTCAGGTGGACCATTGGCATTTAGATAGCGCCTTTCAGCACCTGAGGATATCCCAAAGCGTTTTACAGCTAATGGAGTACTTTTAAAGTGTAGTCACTGTTGTAATGTAGGAAACAGGGCAGCCAATTTACACACAGCAAGCTCCTACAAACACCAATGTGATAACGACCAGATTATTTATGTTGGTGGTGTTGGCCAGGACCTTGGGGAAAACTCCCCTGCTCTTCTTACAAATAGTGCCATGGGATCTTTTACATCCACCTGAGAAAGCAGACTGCTAACACCTCATTGAAAAGAAGGCATCTTGGACAGTGCAGCACTCCCTCAGGACTTCACTGGAGTGTCTGCCTAGATTTTGCACTCAAGTCTCTGGAGTTGGACTTGAACCCACAGCCTTCTGACTCAAGTGAGAATGCTACCAACTGAGCCATGGCTGATACTAGACAGATGTTGGAAGAAGGATAGGTGAAAATGACAAGCAAACACTGATTTAACAAAACAAAATGTGCTTATCTTAGTTAGTTCCCATTCAGTCTTGCTCCATTGTTATGAAGCAATCTAAGTGGATAATGGATCAAAAGATTAGATTGTTGCTAAATTTATCTGTGCCAAGCAATGTCTGCACGATTCGGAGCCATTATCTCCCAGTTCTGAGTTCTCATGGAAATAGGCCAATGTGCATTGGTACTGATCATGAAAGCTTTCCCATCATACTAATTTTTAGTGGAAATTTATTCATAAAATAACTTGCATTGTTTTAACATTGCATATTTATAACAAAATTTATTTCGCTAAAAATTCCTGCAAAGAGCCTGTGTTCAAAGGTGCTGGGGCATAGATTGAGCTGTATCATTATTACTGAGGCCCCCTGTCAATCATCTGCAAAGCCAATGCTGCTTCCCTAGCCCCTGGGGTATGGTAATGTAGTGGTTATGCTGCTGGATTTATAATCCACGCCGAATAACAATGCTGACACATGAGTTCACAATCCCATGGTAGCTGGGAGATTTGGATTCAATTAATTAAGTGCAAATCTTGAGTGAAAAGCTACCATCAATGATGGTGAGCTTAAAACTGCTGGATTGTCTTAAAAACTGATCTGGTTCCCTGATATCCTTTAAGGAAAGAAACCTGCTGACCTTATGCTGTCTGAGCTATATGTGACCCAGACTCACAGTAATGTGGTTGACTCTTAACTGCCCTTTGAAATGGACGGGCAAGCCACTCAGTTGCATTCAAGAAGGTGGCCCATCACTGCCTTTTAAGGGGAATGAGTGCCTTTGCATCCTATGAATTAACATTAAAAAAAAGGGGGAAAATGCTGTTATGAGGGAAAAGAGCTTTGCAGCCTCATTACCCATCACATGGTGATGTGCTTAACCCAGAGATTGTGCAGAAGGAAAAGGAGGCAGCGGAGGGGAAATGGCTTCAAGCCACCCCAACCTTTAAGATCCAGCCAAGTTATGTCAGAAAACAAAATCCCTTGAACTTCCATTGTTCCATAGGAAAGTTTCTTTTTTACAGACGGTGCATTACGTTGAAAGACAGTTTGAAGGAACATCCCACTGAGCCTTTGAAACCCTTTGTCTTCAATGCACTGAAGAAGGCATGTATTAGACATTTTAAATATTGCAATATTTTTGCACATATTGTATTTTAAGGATTTTTGTATTTGTTCCATTTGTGGATTATATCCCAGAGAAATTTGGGGTCAGATATTAAAGCATGTATTTATTGAAAGTAAGTACTTTGTTTTAAAATATTGAGGAAATATCTTTGTCAATTGCAACAATATGTAAATTTTACGTAAAGCAATTGAGACCCATATTTCTGTCATTTCTGTAGCTAATAACGACTTATTCAGGAAAAGTTAATATAATATCATGCTCCTTCTCCTTAGGAGGCTGAATGCACCACACCACACAGAACATAAGAACGGTTAGGGACAAGGAAAGGGTACTTGGCTTACATGGCTTGTCTCTCCAGTCTCTCCTGAACTGCCTTAGCTTAGTCATTTTGAATGTACCCAATGTCTCTGGGCAGCAGTAGTGACTTTGTGGATCCATGTGGAAAAATTGAATATGATTGCACTTTTTGTGATGGCCACTTTGAGATGTTTTGTAATGTTCTTTCAGATATTTTATGAATAAAGTAAATTTTTCCAAAGAAAAATATAGTGACTTTGTGGAATAAAATGGATGATCATGAATCAGCTGCCCAGTCATATCTTTCCTGATTTTAATTTCCATTGCCTTATGATTGTATTATTGCACTTATGATGTTAGCAATAATGACTAATAAATGAATAATGGTCTGAGGAAGGAACAATCTTCTCTTTCTTACTTTAAGATACTCTATCTACAATCTTTGGTTAGGCAAATGTTACCAGCAGATGGTGCTCATAACCTACTGGAACAGGCACACAGAGTCAAAGGCAAAGCTTAAAGTCCAAACGATTAACGAAGGTAAGTCGATGGGCTACTCTATTTGAGCTGCTTATCTTTACTGTACTCCTCTATGGGCTTCTGTACATGTGGGTTTTTTTTGTAAACTGAATGTGGTGATGCCAGGCCTAGGGTGGCATGATATCTGCCTAATATCTCAGCCTTCCAGTAGATGACCTGAGAGTGACAGAAACCTGAATGAAGAAGGATTAAAATGAACAGAAAATAAATATTTTTTAAAATGTAAACGCTAAACATGTAAAACAAACTTAATTGCCCACTTAAGGCCTCAACTGGTGCCTGGGCAGGAAGGCGCAGGGGGAGATGGTGGGGTCCCCATCCTGCCCCCTCTTGCCTGATCAAATGTCACTGTCCCTCTGACCTTGCCTCTGGGGTTATTAAATTCTGCCCAGTGGTTCAGAACGGAACAGCAGGCGGATACATGCTCAAATTAATAAAATGCATTTTTTTGAACTTTTTCAAAATACGCTCTTGCTTTCTCTTTATGCCTTCCTTTACCACAGAATGATTTCTCATTAAATTAAGTTAGCGACCAGGGTATGGCATTCAATCTGGGTTCAGGGACCCCGACGCCCGGAACAATTCCGGATCCCAAACCCGTGTTGCATCAGTCTCACTGAGGTGACGCCATTTGGAAATGCAAAGGGCCTAACTGATGTGGGGGCAAGTATGGCAGCGAATTAGTGACATTGGGAGCAGCCTGGAAACAAGACACATTTACCTTTGAAAAGGTGAACAGCAGTCAGGACTGAAGCAAATAAGCAGCAGGGACTTCAAAGGGGAAGCACTGGCATGAACAGGCATCCATGGGCAGCACCAAGATTCTCTGATGCTTTCCTTGAGGCTTTAACTGATACAGTGGCAAACTGGAGGAAAATTTTGTTCACAGCGTCCGGGAGAAGAATGCGCCAAAAGGCACAAACAGGGCTTGAATGGAGGTGATGATGGGGTTCGGCAGCAGAGATGTCATTGGACGAATGTAGGTCCAGTGCAGAAAGTGATTCAATGACATATTTAGGTCTGGAAAGATGACTGTCAGGTGACCACTGGGCAATAGGTCTCTAACTCTGTCTACCCCGGCATCCACATGAGCTGACCAGACTGGTGCTTATAGTTCTCCTCAACTTTGTCAGGTCAAGTGGCCAGTTGCATCATTTGAGGCGACAGTGACTCTGACAGCTGGAATAGGTGAGGGAGCGCATCCTACTCATCAAACAGTCTCTCTTCACCCTAGAGGAAAAGAGAATGTATAACTCTCGGGAAATATCTCGGATGGGTGCTGGCATGCCGGACCTCCACACTCTGAGCCCGATGGAAGCGGTGACACTGGAAATTGCGAGGCTGCCATTGCATCAGGCCTTGGCGATGGCGAGATGGGAGTCCAGAATCATTTGATAGCTCAGTCTTCAAGTGAAGAGCATGGAGGATACTCCTGCCCAAGGAGCACTGTGGCTGCAGAACCTATGGGGTTCATTCTGCTGAGGCTCCTGCTGAGTAACCCAACTTCTCATCACCACCTTCTTGTGTTTCCCTCGGGGTCAGTAGGTGGGGAGGAGAATGTCCCAGGCCAGTCATCACCAGCCTCCTCAGTGGGAAGTGTTGTTCCAGAGCCAGCACCATCGCGTCATTCCTCCACATCTTCCACCAACGCAGACACACCCACCTCAACTGGGCCTCAATTAAGATTAGAACAGGGAGCACTAGGTGAGCAGCACATCTTGAGTGAACAGGAGGAGGAGATTGAGGCAGAATCACCTGTAGGAAGTCACCTTCGGAGGACAGAGGACAGACCCAGCCATGCTGGATCCATCCCGGCCTCCTCCTGAGGACTCCATCACCACAGGTGCCTGTCTTCAGCCAATTCGTTCCACCACACATGATATTAAGAAGTGGCAGAAGGTACTGGATACTGCAAAGGCTATGGGCCCTGACCACATCCTGGCAATAGTGCTGAAGACTTGTGCTCCACAACTAGCCACACCCCTATCCAAGCTGCTCCAGTACAGCTACGGTATTGGCATCTACCTGCCAATATGGAAAATTGCTCAGGTATCTTCAATCCACAAAATGCACGACAAATCTCATCCCGCCAACCAATGTCCCATCAGTCTACTCTTGATCATCAGCAAAGTGAAAGAAGGTGTAGTTGACAGTGCTATCAAGCGGCACTAATGCAGCAATAACCTGATGCTTAGTTTGGGTCCTGCCAGGGCCACTCAGCTCCTGACTTCATTACAGGCTTGGTCCAAATATGGACAAAAGAGCGAACACCAGAGGTGAGGTGAGAGTGACTGCCCTTGACATCAAGGCAGCATGTGACTGAGTGTGGCATCAAGGAGCCCTAGCAAAACTGGAGTCAATGGGAGTCAGGGAGGAAAAACTCTTCGCTGCTAGGAATCATAACTAGCACAAAGGAAGATGGTTGTAATTGTTGGGAGTAATCATCTCAGCCTCAGGACATCACTGGAGGAGCTCCTCAGGGGAGTATCCTAGGCCCAGCCATCTTCAGCTGCTTCATCAATCCCCTTCTCTCCAGCATAAGGTCAGAAACAGGGATGTTTGCTGATGATTGCACAGTATTCAGAACCTTTTGTGGCTCCTCACAAAATGGAGCTGCCTATGTCTGTATGCAGCAAGATCTGAACAATATTCAGGCTTGGGATTATAAGTGGCAAGTAATTTTCGCTCTACACAAACACCAGGCAATGACTGTCTTCAACAAGATAGAATCTAACCATCTCCCATTGACGTTCAAAGGCATTATTGTCGCTGAATTCCCCACCACTGGCATCCTGGCGGTTACCATTGACCAGAAACTGAACTGGACCAGCCATATAACTACGGTGGCCAGCAGAACAGGGCATAGGTTGGGAATTCTGAGGCAAGGAACTCACCTCCTGCCTCCCTAAAAGCGGTCCACTATCTCCAAGGCACAAGTCAGGAGTGTGATGGAATATTCTGCACTTGCCTCGATGAGTGCAGCTCCAACAATACTCAGGAAGCTCAACAACATCCAGGACAAAGCAGCATGCTTGACTGTCATCCCATTCACCACTAAATATTCAGTCCCTCCACCACCAACATACAATGGCAACAGTATGTAACATGTACAAGATGCACTGAGGCAACTTGCCAAGCCTCCTTCCTGCTGCAGTACCTTCCAAATCTGCGACCTCTATAACTTAGAAGGAAGAGGGCCGCAAATCCATGGGAACACCAGCTGCAAGTTCCCCTCCAAGTCACTCACCATCCTGACTTGGAACTGTATCATTTGTTCTTTCACTGTCACTGGCTCAAAATCCTGGAACTCCCTTCCTAACAGCATTGTGGGCATCCCTACACCACAGGAACTGCTCAAGAAGGCTGCTCCCTGCCACCTTCTCAAAAGCAATTAGGTGGGCTACAAATGTTGATCTAGCCAGCGACGCTCACATGCCATGAAAGAATAAAAAAATGCCCCTCTGGCAAAGACGCCAGGCCTCACGTGTCACAAACGGGGGGCGGGGTGGGGGGGGGGGGGTGTGGTGGGGGGGTGGCGTTTCTGGAGCATCAGGTGCAAATGAATGTCAAAGATCTCAGAGGCATTGCGGAGCTTTGGGCGGATAATAGAGGAGTCCATCCATGTCCACCCATTATGACTCAGGATTTTTAGTGCATGAGCTCATCCATTGAGATGGTGGCCAATTTCTTGAAGAGTCATATGCAGCACCACTCAGAGCGGATGTGGGGGCAGCAAGAAGCCGCTCATGCCACAAGATCCTGTGACAGAGGCTGCCCCTGCAATGACACAGGCACCGCAGCCCCATGGGCTCCTCCACCAATGAGCTCAGGAGACGAGCATCTCAGCCGCGAGCAGAGACAATGGAGCAGGCTGCCCAGACCTCAACCTCAGCCACAGGTGGGACACCCTGTAGGGGTGGAAAGGAACACAAGGTGCAGTGCCATTAGTTGCAATTTATTGGACCCCTGAGCGATGTTTTCTCAATTTGTTTGTTCACTAACTTTTCCTGTAGTAATAATTGTTTACGCTTTTGATCAGACTTGAGTGCTATTATTGCTTGATGTCAAAAGGGAGATGGATTTAAAGGAAGTGCACTGCTGCAGAGTGGAATTACTGTGAATTTGGTGAGAAGGGAATATTTTAAATTTTAAGGGTTAATCTTTTATAAAATCTAGTACTGCTTGCTTGCAATTTAGAATTCTACTTAAATTTACTGTTTTTAAGTTTTAAGTTTCATATAGGCTTGGGCTGGACTCATCAAGCCCTCTGCTGGAGTGCAGGTGAGATCAACAAATTAAGTAATTGGCCTAAAACAAAAACAAAAATACCTGGAAAAACTCAGCAGGTCTGGCAGCATCTGGGGAGAGGAACACAGTTAATGTTTCGAGTCCGAAAGACCCTTCAAGAGAACTGTCATTTGGGTCATTCGGACTCAAAACGTTAACTGTGCTCCTCTCTGCAGATGCTGCCAGACATGCTGAGTTTTTCCAGGTATTTTTGTTTTTGTTTTGGATTTCCAGCATCCACAGTTTTTTGCTTTTAAGTAATTGGCCTAATCTGGTTCTGTAACTGCCAGATTCACCTGAATCTCAGTAGTATAAATAAGGGAGGTTTAGTGCCCTGTCATGGAATGCACTCGTTCAGAGTGGAATTTCTGTGAATTTGGTGAAAAAGAAAGGAAAGATGCTCTTTTCTTTATCTTTCTCCATCTTTCTCAGCCTGCAGGAGACCAGGAGCTGAAAAGCTGCACAAGAGGGCTGAGTTTTGAAAACATTCAATAGTGACATCACAGGATAAAGGTATTGGTTGATGAGAAACTGCTGTTGGGGAGGGTGCTTTAGAGTGCTGAAGAAGAGTCATACGGACTTGAAACACTAACTCTGTTTCTCTCGCCACATATGCCGCCAGACCTGCTGAGTTTTTCCCAGCATTTTCTGTTTTTATTTATAATAAAGTTAACATAAGGGAAGTAAATTGAAGACATGGCAGGATAACTCTGTGTGGAATGCATGTCCTGTAATATGTGGGAAGTCCTGGATGCTAGAAGTGTCATCAGCTGCAGAGCCTCAAGCTCCAGGTTTCACAGATTGAGCGGCAGCTGAAGTCACTGTGGCAAGGCTGAGAGCTACGTGGATAGCACATTTAGAGAGGTGGTCACACCGCTGCTTAGGAGCATGGAGGCAGAAAGGGAATGGGTGACCGCCAGGCAGCCTAAAAGACGTAGACAGGTAATGCAGGAGTTCCCTGGGGACCTGCTGACTAATCGGTTTTCTGTTTTGGTTACTGGTGAGGGTGTTGGTTCCTTGGAGAAGTGCAGTCAGAGCCAACTTTGTGGCACCACAGATGGCTCTGCTGTACAGGAGAGGAGAAAGAAGAGGGGAAGAGCAGTAGTATTAGGGGATCTGATAGTTAGGGGAACAAGTACTTCTCTGACCGTAGACATGACTCCAGAATGGTATGTTGCCTCCCTGGTGCCATTGACAAGGATATCATGGAATGGCTGCAGGACATTTTTCTGGGGGAGGGTGATTAACCAGAGGTCATGGTCCATGTTGGTACCAATGACTTGGGAAGGAAATAGGATGAGGTCCTGAAAGTAGATCTTAGGGAGCTAGGAAGGAGATTGAAAAGCAGAACCTCTAAAGCAGTAATCTCAGGATTACTCCCAGTCCCAGTGAGTATAGATATAGTAGAATTGAGCGAATAAACACGTGGCTGGAAAGCTGGTGTAAGAAGAAGGGCATCAGACTTGAGATGTTGGGAACAGTTCTGGGGAAGGTGGGACCTGTACAAGCAGGATGGGTTACACCTGAACAGGACTGGGATGACTATCCTTGCAGGGAGATTTGTTAATGCTGGGTGGGGGTTAAACTAGATTGCCAGGGGACTGGGAACCTTAGGGCAAATTCAGAGTAGGGAATGGGAGATGGAGAATTAGCGAGTGCTTCTGAAACACAGAAGAAGTATAGGTTAAAAAGTGCACAGCACAGAAATTTGGCAGTGTTAAAAGGTGTATATGTAAACGCAAGGAGTGTAGCAAATAAAACCGATGAGTTGGGGACACAGATAATGGCAGCACGATGATTTTTTTATTACTCATTCATGGGATGTTGGCATCACTGGCTAGATCAGTATTTATTGCCCATCCCTAATTGCCCTTGAGAAGTTGGTGTCAGCTGCCTTCTTGAACTGCTGCAGTCCCTGTGATGTAAGTACATCCACAGTGCTGATAGGGAGGGAGTTCCAGGATTTTTGACCGAGTGACAGTGAAGGAATGGCATTATATTTCCAAGTCAGGATGGTAAGTGGCTTGGTGGGGGGGGGAACGTCCAGGCGGTAGTGTTTCCATCTACCTACTGCCCTTGTCCTTCTAGATGGTAGCGGTTGTGGGTTTGGGAGGTGCTATCTAAGGAGCCTTGGTGAGTTCCTGCTGTGCATCTTGTAGATGATACACACTGCTGCTACTGTGCATCAATGGTGGAGGGAGTCAATGTTTGTGAATGGGGTGCCAATCAAGCAGGCTGCTTTGCCCTGGATGGTGTTGAGCTTCTTGGGTGTTGTTGGAGCTGCCCTCATCCAGGCAAGTGGTGAGTATTCCATCACACTCCTAACCTGTGCCTTTTAAATATTGGACAGGATTTGGGGAGTCAGGAGGTGAGTTACATGCTGCAGAATTCCTAGCCTCCAACCTGCTCTTGTAGCCACAGTATTTATATGGCTAGTCCAGTTCAATTTCTGGTCACTGGTAATCCCCAGGATGTTGATAGTAGGGGAATCAGCTATGGTAATGCCATTGAATATCAAGGTGTCATGAAAATATAATAATTTGCATAATATTATTACGATTTATTGTGAAAGTGGGTTAATAGTGGGGTTTGGATTAGTTTCTGTGTATGTGTGTGAGATTTAATTGAATTGGAGACAACTTAAAGCCTTCAGTCCAGCTATCAACAAGAAGCTAGGTTTATACATAAACCTAAACCTAAACCATTCCCAAGGGTTACTGATCAAATTAGTACAATGAAAGATTTATATTATGAGAGAAGTAAAGTTCCAAAGACGTATTGGAATAATGGAATTTGCAAAAAAAAGGGGAGAAATACGTATAAAGGAGATGAGGCTATGTGTAAGAGGAGAAGGCATACTAAAATCTAAACCAAGTGTGAAAAGTCTCCAGCCTCTGTGCACCAAGTTGCTGTCTACAGGAACAGAAGCTGAAAAAACTCATTTTGAATGTGGCTGCCCAGGTTATTGTGTTGCTTTGCCTGGGTCTATTTAAATCAATTTGATTTTACTGTTGCCTTAAAGGAGGTGTAACTGGGGGCCAGATTAATTAGAAGTTTTAGGAATTATTATAATAATAATTTGTAGACTTTTTTGCTAAATGTTTAAATTAGTTTTCTAAAAACCTCTACAGTTGCAGTAGTCTTATTACTTCTGAATTTAAGGCATGCATCTCAAAATAAAATAGAAATTGCAAAACGGTTGTGACTGCCTGATCAAGTTTCCCTCGTGGATTTGATCTGCCTGGCACACATCATCTGCCACATCATAAATGCCAATGGTTAGATTCTCTCTTGTTCGAGATGGTCATTGCCTGGCACGAATGTTACTTGCCACCTGTCATCTCAAACCTAGATGTTGTCCAGGTCTTGCTGCATCTGGACAGTATCTGAGGAGTCACAAATGGTGCTGAGCATTGTGCAATCATTAGCGAACATCCCCACTTCTGACCTTATGATGGAAGGAAGGTTATTGATGAAGCAGCTGAAGATAGTTGGGCCGAGGACGCTACCCTGAGGAAATTCTGGGGCAGAATCTTGCCCTTGTCAGGTGGGCTTGGTGGGGCCGGTGGGGAAGCCGGAAGGCGATTTCACGCTGGCAGGCCAATTAAGGCCCACCCAGTGTGAAATGCGAGCAGCAGCGCTCAGCACTGCCTGTAGAGCGAGCAGGGTGAGTGTGAACTTGGCGCATGCACACAAGTGCACGTTTCAGAATCACCCTAAGGCACAGAGCTGCCTCAGGGAGATGAAGAGCTTTAAAAAAAATTGAAAAATGTAATAAAACATGTCCCTTCATGTCCCTGTCACATGAGCAGGGACATGTTATTAATTAAATTTAAAACTTTTATTTTTATTTGCTTTTGGAAACCTCATCCTGCCCGTGGATGAGGTTTCCAAAAAATTGCAAAGGCCACTTGGCCTTTTTGCCTGCCCACCAACCATAAGGTTGGATGGGCAGTGAAAAATTTAACTATCCTTAATGTCACCATTAGCACATTTCTTAGCTAATATCATCACCATCAACACCTCTTTGTCCTTATGTCTATGACATCTTTTGGCTATCTCCACCAATCACTGGCCCTCTATCCAGCTCTACCTGTCGCACCCCCCCCCTTAAACCAGCTTATATTTCACCTCTTTTCTATTTTTCCTTAGTTCTGTTGAAGAGTCACACGGACTCGAAACGTTAACTGTGCTCCTCTCTGCAGATGCTGTCAGACCTGCTGAGTTTTTCCAGGTATTTTTGTTGTTGTTGTGAAAAATTTAACTTAATTGATTCTTTAATGGCCTTAACAGGCCTTTTAATTATCGGCGGGCGCGCTGCCAATTCCTGCGCTCGAGCCTGCCGACTGAACTATCACGCGGCTGTGCATTGACGTCGGGACACTCACCCGATGTCAACGCCTGTGATTTCATGCTCGAGAGGGTCGGGCACGCGCCCGTCCACCGAGGTAAATTCTGCCCCTGCAGTGATGGCCTGAAACTGAGATGACTGACCTCCAACAACCACAGCCATCTTCCTTTGTGCTAGGTATCACTCCAATCAGCAGAGAGATTTTCTCTTGATTCTCATTGACTCCAGCTTTGCTAGGGCACCTTGATGCCACACTTGGTCAAATGCTGCCTTGATGGTTGGGATTTTCCATGCCTGCTGGCATCGGGCGTGTTTGGTGGTGTGTGTGGACAATATGGCAAAGGCCCAAAATCAGCTTCATAATGTCATGAAAACAGTTTGAGATCGTCTGCCCTGCCTGTTGATGGCAGGCTGCATTTCCCTCCATCAGGTGTCGGGAAGCTCATTGTAAGGCATCAGCATATCATTATAAGGCCAGACCGCCGGACTCATCCTCTTCGCTGGATTGCCTGCCCACGTCGGTGAGAAAACACGCCACTGTGTTTCACAACAGCTTATATAAGGCGGGTACTTGGCAGGCTGCACTTTGCTCGGGGCTTCAAGGTTTGTTTGCCTACCTTGCTTCAGTCAGCACTCACAGTCATCAGCGCCAGGCTTCACAGACAGCACCACATCACTTTTAGGGGGGTTCACGGGTAGGTCTCTACCTACCAGATCAGCCATATGTGGGTGGCTTTTCAATGGCTGCAGGGCTAGGGCTTGCTTGGGGAAGGGGGAGAAGTGGCCTCAGGCAAGGGAAGAGGCTGCAGGGTGAGGGCTGTACTGGGGAATGAGGGTATCCCAGGGTGTGTGTGGGGGAACATGCTGATCTGTGCAAGTGGACTCAAGGTGGTGAGGGCTGAGGAGGTGGTCTCCAGAGGAGATGAGGCCAGATGGGCATGCGGGGGTGTATGTGTGAGAATGGATGGTGATGCCCCTTGAGCTGGCAGTGAGTGAGATGCCAGTGAATGTGTGATGGACTTGAGTATGTGAGTTCAGAGAGATGAGATGGTTTCCGTACCCTGGCGGCATGGATGAGATCACTCATCCTCTATCTGCATTGGATGGCCAACCTCTTCTGTGCAACATTGGCACTGATAACCACTGCCATTGCCTACCAAGCCAGAGTGGTAATGTTGCTGCCCTTCTTGCTGCCAGAGTGGGAGTAGAGGACATCACAATGGACCTCCGTGGTGTCCAAAAGCCTTTCGGGGCCATGCCTTCTTTGCTGCAGTCCTGGGCTGGAAACACTGAGCGCAGCTGTACCTTAAATGTGGTGATGGTATGATGAAGTGGTGAGGTGACAGCGTGGCAGGTGAATTGGAGCCTGCCTGCCATCGAAATGGCATGTATCCTGGGAATGCATAATTAACGTGACGTGTTTGGGGTGATGCAGTGTGAAAAGCCGCCATTGCAGCTGGCAGGTAAAACGTCACTTTTCTGCCTGCCGCACTTAGTGCAAATTTGGGATGATTCTGCCCGGTGTCAAGGGCAGTCACTCTCACCTGACCTCTGGAGTTCAGCTCTTTTGTCCAGGTTTGAACCAAGGCTGTAATGAGGTCAGGAGCTGAGTGACCCTGGCAAAACCCAAACTGAGCATCAGTGAGCAGGTTATTGCTAAGCAAGTGTGGCTTAATGGCACTTTGACCCCCCTTTCCATCACTTTACTGATGATGGAGAGCAGGCTGATGGGACGGTTGGATTTGTCTAACTTTTTGGGGACAGGACATACCTGGGCAATTTTCCACAATGTCGGGTAGATGCCAGTGTTGTAGCTGTACTGGAACAGCTTGGCTAGGGGTGCGGAAGTTGTGGAGCACAAGTCTTCAGCTCTATTGCCAGAATATTGTCAGGGCCCATAGCCTTTGCAATATCCAGTGCCTTCAGCCGTTTCTTGATATCGCGTGGAGTGAACCGAATTAGCTGACAATTGGCATCCGTGATGCTGGAGGACCTCCGGAGGAGGCCGAGATGGATTATCCACTCAGCTTATCTAGCTGAAGATGGTTGCAAATGCTTCAGCCTTATCTTTTGCACTGATATGCTGGGTACCTCCATTATTGAGGATGGGGATATTTGTGGAGCCTCCTCCTACAGTAAGTTGTTTAATTGTCCACCACCGTTCACGACTAGATGTGGCAGGACTGCAGAGCTTGGATCTGATCCATTGGAATTGCTTAGTCCTGTCTTGCTGCTTATGCTGTTTGGCACACAAGTAGTCTTGTGTTGTAGCTTCACCAGGTTGACACCTCATTTTTAAGTATGCCTGGTACTGCTCCTGGCAGGCCCTCCTGCACACTTCATTGAACTAGGGTTGATCCCCTGGCTTGGTGGTAACGGTAGAGTGGGGGATATGCCGGGCCATGAGATTACAGATCATGTTTGAGTGCCATTCTGCTGCTGCTGATGGCCCACAGCGCCTCATGGATGCCCAGTTGCTAGGTCTGTTTGAAATCCATCCCATTTAGCATGGTGGTAATGCCAGACAACATGATGGAAGGTATCCTCAATGTGAAGACAGGACTTTGTCTCTACAAGGACTGTGCAATGGTCACTCTTACCAATTCTGTCATGGACAGATGCATCTGTGGCAGGCAGTTTGGTGAGGATGAGGTCAAGTACATTTTTCCCTCTTGTTGGCTCCCTCACCACCTGCCGCAGACCCAGTCTAGCAGCTGTGTCCTTTAGGACTTGGGCAGCTCAGTCCATAGTGCTGCTACCGAACCACTCTTGGTGATGGACATTGTTCTCTGGGTGGGGGACCTCATTCTGTGCTCTTGCCGCCTTCCATGTTTCCTCCAAGTGGTGTTCAACATGGAGGACCACTGATTCATCAGCTGAGGGGGGGCAGTATGTGGCAGTCAGCAGGAGGTTTACTTGCTGAGATTTGACCTGATGCCATGAAACTTCATGGGGTCTGTTGAGGACTTCCAGGGCAACGCCCTCCCAATGATATTATTGCTATAGCAGAAACTTGGCTTAAAGAGGGGCAAAAATGACAGCTCGACATCCCTAGATATAAAGTTTTCAGACTGCATAGAGAGGGGAATAAAAAGGTGGAGGTGTTGCATTATTGGTTAAAGAAACAATAATAGCTGTAAGGAGGGGTTTATACCTAATGAATCATCAATGAGGCTATATGGGTTGAGCTCAGAAATAAAAAAGGGGCAGCTACACTGCTAGGAGTGTACTATAGACCCCCAAATAGTGGAAGGGAGTTAGAAGAGCAAATATGTAGGCAAATTTCTGAGTGCAAAAACAATAAGGCAGTAATTGTTTGACTATCCAAATATCAAATAGGATACAAACAGTGTCAAGGGCACAGAGGGCATAAAATTCTTCAACTGCATTCGAGAGAACTTTTTCAGCCAGCACGTAACAAGCTCAACGAGAGGGGGCGCAATTGTACATTTAGTCTTAGGAAATGAAGCTGGGCCAGTGGATGAAGTAGCAGTGGGGGAATCATTTTGGAGATAGTCACCACAATACAATTATGGAAAAGGACAAAGAGCAGGATTAAAAGTTCTAAATTGGGGCAAGACAAATTTTACAAAGCTGAGAGGTGAACTGGTGAAAGTGGACTGGGTACAGCTACTAGAAGGGAAATCCGTATCAAATCGGTGGGATGTATTCAAAAGTGAGAGTCTATGGGCACAGTGTAGACATATCCCCACAAAGAAAAAGGGTGGTACTGCTAAATCTAGAGCCCCCTGGTTATCCAGAAGCATATAGGGTAAGATAAAGCAGAAAAAGAAAGCTTATGACAGTCACAAAAAGCTTAATACTGTAGAAAGCCTAGACAACTATAGAAAGTACAGGATTGAAGTAAAAATGGAAATTAGGAAAGCAAAGAGGATACAAAAAAAATGATAACAGTTATATCAAGGAAAACCCAAAGATGTTTTGCCAGTACATTAAGAACAAGAGAATAACTAAGAAAAGGGTAGGGCCTATCAGAGCTGTACATGGTAACTTGTGCATTAATGCTGAAGATATGGGCAGGGTTCTCAATAAGTATTTGTCTCTGTCTTCACTAAAGAAGGGAATGATGCTGACATTCTAGTGGAGGAGGAATGTGAAATATTAGATACATTAAGCATAATGAGAGATTGCTGGAGGTACTGGCATACTTGAGGGTAGATAAATTACCAGGGCCAGATGGATTGTATCCCAGGCTGCTAAAGGAAGCCAGGGAGGAAATAATGAGATCATTTTCCAATCCTTACTAGATACAGGTGAGGTACCATAGGATTGGAGGTCGGGAACATTATACCAATATTTAAAAAGGGTGCAAGGGATAGGCCAGAAATTTATAGGCCAGTCAGTCTGACTTCAGTGGTGGACAAATTATTGGAATCAATTCTGAGAGACAGGATAAACTGTCACTTAGAAAGGCACATATTGATCAGGATTAGTCAATATGGTTTTGTTAGGGGAACATCATGTCTTACTAACTTAACAGAATTTTTTGAGGAAGTAACAAGGAAGATTGAGAGCAGTGCATTGGATGTTGTCTAAATGGATTTTAGTAAGGCATTTGACAAGGTCCCACATGGCAGACTGGTCAGAAATGTGAGATCCCATGGGATAAAGAAAATGGCAATTTGGATCCAAAATTGGCTCAATGACTGGAGACAAAGAGTAATGGCCGATGGATATTTTTACAAATGGAAAGTGGTTTCCAGTAGCGTTCCACAGGGCTCAGTGTTGGGGCTCTTGCTGTTTGTTGTATATATTAATGATTTAGATTTAAATGTGGGAGACATGAGTGGGAAATTTGCAGATGATGCAAAATTTGGCCATGTAGTTGATAATGAAGAGGATAGCTGTTGTCTCCAGAAAGATTTCAGTGGTCTGTTTGAGTGGGTGGAAAAGTACAAATGGAATTCAATCCAGAATAATGTGAGGTAATGCATTTGGGGAGGGCAAACAATGCAAGGGACTACTCAATAAAATGGACGACATTGAGGGGTTGAGAAAGTGTGACACGTTGGAGTGCATGTCCACAGGTACCTGAAGGAGGCAGGACAAGTGGATAAAGTGGAAAAAGCATATGAAATGCTTCCCTTTATTGGGTAAGGTATTGAACAAAAAAAGCAGGGATGTCATGTTGGTTAGGCCACAGCTGGAATTTTGTCTACGGTTCTGGTCACCACATTACAGGAAGGACATAATTGCTCTGGCGAGAGCACTGAGGAGATTTACAAGAATGTTGCCAGGGCTTGAAAATTGCAGCTATGAGGAGAGATTGAATAGGCTAGGGTTATTTACCTTAGAACTGAGGAAGCTGAGGGGTGACATAATAGAGGTGTACAAAATTGAGGGGCCTAGATAGGGTAGGCAGGAAAGACCTGGTCTGCCTAGCTGAGGGGTAAATTACCAGGGGGCATAGATTTATGGTGATTAGTAGAAAGAATAGAGGCAATTATGAGGAAAAACTTTTCCATGCGTAAATTGGTGGTTGAAGCTGAAATGTTCAACTCATTTAAAAGGTACTTGGATCTGCATCTGAAGTGCTGTAACCTGCAAGGCTATAGACCAAGTGCTGGAAAATGGGATTAAAAATGAGCGTCTAGTTTTTTTTTTTCTCTTTTTTTGGCTGGTGCAGACATAATGGGCTGAATAGCCTCTTTCTGCATGGTAACTTTTCCATGGTTCTAAGGAAGGGGGTTGATGGGGATGGGGTAATATTCAGACTCTTATTCTGCAGGGAGGAGGTAGCTTTTTTATTCTTCCTAGAAAAATGCATCACTTCACATTGATAGTCATCTGCCTTTTACATGTTCACTCTTCAAATTTGTCATTGTCTCCTTGTATTTTGTTGCAGTTCCTCAGTATTAACTATTTGGTGTCATGCACACATATCGATATTGTATTTCTGGTACCTGAGTCTAAAATATGGATGTTTTGGGCTTCCACAGTGGGCATAGGACCCTGATTTTAAGTATCTGAGTAAGGTTCCCCGCTATTTCTGGCAGATGTGCTGTCTGTGCATTTCAAGGTCTGCATGAATATTGATATGACCACATCACAGGTGCAATTTCTACAGGAGTTTTATTCCAAAATTGTCATCCCGTTACTTCCCAATTTATGCTAAACATTTGTTCAGCAGCAAGGCAAAAATCATCTCTGCTATATAGTTCACCAGACTGATTTCCTGGGAATGCAGGATTGTTGTATGAAGAGAGATTGGGTCAACTAGGCCAGTATTCAATGGAGTTTAGAAGAATGAGAGGGGATCTCATTGAAACGTATAAAATGCTGACAGAGATGGACAGGCCGGATGCAGGGGTGATGTTTCCTCTGGCTGTGGGGGTCTAGAACAAGGGGCATAGTCTTAGGATACAGGGTAGGCCATTTAGAACAGAGATGAGGAAAAACTTCTTCGCTCAGAGGGTGGTGAACCCGTGGAATTCTCTACCACAGCAGGCCGTGGAGGCTAAATTACTGAACATATTTAAGAAGGAAATAGATAGATTTCCGGACTCTAAAGGTGTCAAGGGGCATGGGGAGAGAGTGGATCAGCCATGATCATATTGAATGGCAGAACAGGCTCGAAGGGCCGAATTACCTACTCCTGCTCCTATCTTCTATGTTTTGATAAAGGATAACCTGTTGTCAGTATTGACAAAATGGTAATTGAAATGGTTGAAAACAATGAACATTAATCTGTAATTGTGGGGACAGGTAGGCAGGTAGGCTCGATGTCCATATCATTGGTTTTGCTGATTCCTGGCCTGCTGCTGTGTACTGGACAAAAGCCTCCTGCTTGTACAGATAGAAAGGGAAAAGAGAGGTGGGTTAAACTCTTGGTTTACTGTCATGCATTGCTTAGCCAGCTCAAAGAGCAAGTCACTAATGTACTTGTTGCCTAATCCCAAAGAGGGTTGGCAGGAACCAGGAAACAAATTACCTTGCCTGACTCGTTTAGACAGACTGTGGTTTCTGATGCCATAAAAACCTTGGGCAGAACTTATCATCGCGCGGTCAGGTGTGCGCCCGACCTGATCAGGAGTGAAATAGCGCGCGATGATGTCGGAAGGGCGAATAGGCCAGGCGGCCTTTGTGTTTTTTTTTTACAAAACCTTATCCACGGGCGGGATGAGGTTTCCAACGGTTACTAGAAAAACAATAAATTTTTTAACAACATTTTTTACATGTCCCTCCATGTGACTGAGTCACATGTGGGGACATGTTTACATCATTTGTAAAAAAATGTTATTTTTATTTTTAAAATTCTTCAGCTTCCTGAGGCAGCCCTGTGCCTTCAGGGATCTTTCAGTGCGCGCATGCCTGGACCCCCACCCTGGCAGTGCTGGGCGTTTCAGCACACCTTTCACGCTGTCTAGTCATTTTGTGGCCACTCCTGGGCCAGCACCCCCACCCCCGCCCTTTGAGGGGTGAAGGATCCAGAACAATCTGCAGTGCAATCCATCATGTCCTGTGGAACTCAGTTATGTTTTCAGGAGACGGGGGAGACTTGATCTTCCTGCTCTTCTCTCTTCGGAGGGTTTAATCTTTTCCAAATGTTGTTAAAGCAACCAAATGAATCAAAAAAAAACCCCCCGAAAGGGTTACAAATTCAGGCCAGTTCTAATGAAGCGTCACACCCAAAACACTTAACCTTTCTTTTTCTCTAAATGCATTTCTAAAAGTTTTTTGATTTGAAATTTTCAGCTTTGAGGTTTTCCTCTTTCCAGTGTCCCAGCAGTAATGGGTGCAGGTAGAGTACAAACCTCTCATGGGTTCAGGCATTAAGGTCTCATTCACTCTGCGTATGATTTTTTTCCCCAGCTAGTAATTAACAGGGTCACACAATGTTAGTAAATTGTTCCTTATAGCAGACTTAATGCATGATGTTCCTTGGGGATTGTCCAGGTTGTAACTTCAGCAGGAGATCAGAGTATATCCCAGACACGGCGCTAAAAGTTGGGTTCTGGTCAGGTCGGCTTGTTTCTGTCAATTAATACAACTCCCTATGAGAGGTATCAGATTTAAAATTGTTTAATATTTATACTTTTTTATTTCTACACGATACAGGTCCACTCGACACCTACAGTTACAGAATGCCCGGGTCTCGAAAAACAGACTGAACTCGAAACTTAAGGAGGCAATAAGATACATTTCAGAAGGCTTTTCCTTCTCCACCTTATCCAACAAAACTGTCACCTTATTATGAAACACAAATCAACATTACCCCACCAGTGTGACAAAAAGATGAAGGAGATATGTTTTTAAGTAGACTAATGTTCGTTTTAGCTCATGGTCACAAATCAACACAAGCTGCTTTTACCTAGTGCCAACCCTCTTTCTCCTTCCCCCATTCTGAACAAAAACTACAAATAATTAAGCTCTCATATTAATGTGTAGTTACCATAACCAGCAACTGGGGATCTGGTGTATCAGTCATAATTCCCAAAGACCGGGGCTCTGATGTTACATAGGTGGACTAATATTAACTCCATGATCCGCTAACAAGAGCTGCTTCTCCTCAATGCTTCTGACTTCTCCAGATGGAGCACCAGTTGTAGCCCCTGCTCCCTCGGAGTTGCAATGAATAGCTGTGCATTGCCATGCTGAAATCCCATAAGGAAGGATTTCATTTTAAGATTCAAATAAAATTATAGACTATTACAGCCCCAAGACGAGTAACAAGGTGGTTACAGACTGATTGAAAGTCTTTGGCTCCATGACAGAACAGTAAAATAGGATCTCTATCTCAAAAGGGAAACCAATTGGTGGGAAAAAGCCAGAGGACCAGGACAGTGTCCACTCTCTAAGTCTGAGAGGACCCCTTGGCTTGAGGCAAATCACAAGGAAAAAACTGAGTGGAAATAAAATCAAAGATAGGACGAGAAGCTGGTTGGGAGGATAGGTGCAAATTTAGTTTTGGACACTAAATTAACAATGAACAGCACAAGGTGGAAAGAGTGATGCACTGAAGGATTACAGACTGATGGCATGGAGGAAGAATTAAGCTTTAAGGGTTTCAACTAATTGAGACTCAACAGCAGAAGGAGGTATAAAAGGGATGTTATATTTGTATAATTTCTTGCACAAGCTCAGGACCTTATTTAACCTTGAGAGCTTTACAGCCAATTAGCTCCTTTTGATTTGTAATTACTGATTTGTAATCTGGGAAATGGCTGCCAATTTGCACATGACAAGGTTCAGCCACAAACAGCAATGTGATAATGACCGGATAATTGTTTTTATTAGTGATGCTGGTTGAGGAATAAATATTGGCCAAGCAAACTCTTCTTAAAACTAGTGCCCTGGGATTTTCCTACATCCACTCGAAAGGGCAGTTGGCGTAATGCCTCATCCAAAAGACGACGCCTCCAACAGTGCAGCACTCCCTCAACAATGCACTGAGGTGTTAGCTTCATGCAACAGTGAGACTTGATCTCAGAACCTTCTGACTCGGGTGAGAGTGCTAACTACTGAGTCAAAGCTGAATGCATTGACAGGCTGCAGCCTGACTAACACACTGAATGACAAGACAAAAAGAAATTTGTTTAAGGACCAAAACTAACCAATACAGCGAACAGCATAAGTGGCAGAATTGGAGACTGACTGACTGAGCAACAGGATGAGGGATAGAGGGTCTGGCACACTGAAAAAAAGAAGGCAAGTGTCCTGACACATTGCAGGGTTAAAGAATGACACACTGGCAGATCAGAAACAAAAGGCCTAAGGCATATTTACAAGGAAATGAGTTGGATCTCTTATGTGCTTTATAAAAGTTGAGCAAAGTTGTATTGCTGAGGTGGGTATGTGGAAAATGCCAATCTTGACCATATCATGTATGTTAGTTCCCCCCCAACACACATCATGTGACACACATCTCATGTGGAATACTGTACATTCAAAAAGATTCAGCGTTACAATTTACAGAGTACTTGCACAGGATTAATACAAGACACAAGTATGTTGTGTAATTTAGCAAACAGTCAACTACAAAAACATACATAGTTTTTTTCACACAGCCAGATACAGCTCTATAAGGCTTTTCCACAGCTATGCAGAACATAAAATATTAAAAATCTTTAAACCTTTATATTTTCTATTAAATTAAAATTTAATTAAACATTTAATAAAATATAAATATTGTGTATAGGAATCTGACAGATGAGCTTCATTTCTAAACATGACTAATGCAATCTAACAAAAATAAATCCATAAAGCTTTAGAGCAAAGGTTACTGTAGGTTTCCACCAACACTATTAATATTGCATAGACTACACGCGTCAAAAATAAAACCCAGCTCTCATTTAATCAATGTCGTTGACATTATTGTCACAAAATAAAATAATTTTTATCCTTTGCCCTCAGAATTATTACTTTATAAAAGTGCTGAGATGTTTCTGAACCATAAGAAGATAAGTAATGTACTAACTGTCCAGTAGCCATTTTGCTGCACACCCATTATATTAACAGTTCACGGTTACATTCCCAGTGAAGAATGAATCATTTAATTTACTTATTAAAATTCAGACATTAGATGAAATCATTAAATGCATTAGAGAATTACCTCCTTTCCCCTACATTTAAACGAAAACATTTTTAGATTAATAAAAAAAAATCATTCATAGAAATGTTTTTTTTTCTTTCAAATGGCAGCTGTTAAATCCACCTTCTCCCATCTCTCCATCCTACAAACAGATATTACTCTACCACTGGGAAGGTGTGATAGCAGGTCCATCTTCCTAATGGGCTGACCAATCTTTATAATGGGCTGGCCCATCTTCCTGTGGGGTTGGACTATCTTCTTGATGGACTGACCACCGTTGAGTACTATCAGTGCCATACAGGGGAAGGAACATATTTGCCCTGTTCACTGTTTCTAGCAGATGACTTCACAATAGCAGGAATACTGCAGGGATCAGCCTCTCCCTTTATTCATTCAAGGGATGTGGACTTCACTGCATAGGCCAGCACTTATTGCCCATCCCTAATTGCCCTTGGGAAGGTGGTGGTGAGCTGCCTTCTTGAACTGCTGCAGTCCATGTGGTGTAGGTACACCCAGTGCTTTTAGGGAGGAAGTTCCAGGATTTTGACCCAGTGACAGTGAAGGAACGGCGATATATTTCCAAGTCAGGATGGTAACTGGTTGGAGGGGAACTTCCAGGTGGTGGTGTTCCCATGTGTCTGCTGCCCTTGTCTTTCTAGATGGTAGTGGTCGTGGGTTTGGAAGGTGCTGTCTAAGGAGCCTTGTTGAGTTCCTGCAGTGCATATTGTAGATGGTACACACTGCTGCTACTGTGCATCAATGGTGGAGGGAGTGAATGTTTGTGGATGGGGTGCCAATCAAGCATGTTGCTTTGTCTTGGATGGTGTCAAGCTTCTTGAGTGTTGTGGAAGCTGTACTCATCCAGGCAAGGGGAGGGTATTTGATCAAACTCTTGACTTGTGCCTTGTAGATGGTGGACAGGCTTTGGGGAGTCAGGAGATGAGTTACTTGTCACAGGATTCCTAGCCTCTGACCTGCTGTTGCAGCCACAAAATTTATATGGCTAGTCCAGTTCAGTTTCTGGTCAATGATAATCCCCAGGATGATGATAGTGGGGGATTCAGTGATGGTAATGCCATTGAATGTCAAGGGGCAATGTTTAGATTCTCTCTTGTTGGAGATGGTCATTGCCTGGCAGTTGTGTGGAGCGAATGTTACTTGCCACTTGTCAGCACAAGCCTGAATGTTGTCCAGGTCTTGCTGCATTTGGACATGGATTGATCCAGTATCTGAGGAGTCATGAATGATGCTGAGTATTGAGCAATCATCGGTGAACACCCCCACTTCTGACCTTATGATGGAGGGAAGGTCATTGATGAAGCAGCTGAAGATGGTTGGGCCGAGGACACTACCCTGAGGAACTCCTGCAGTGATGTCCTGGAGCTGAGATGACTGACCTCCAACAACCACAACCATCTTCCTTTGTGCTAGGTATGACTCCAGCCAGTGGAGAGTTCTCGCCCAATTCCCATTGACTCCAGTTTTGCTGGGGCTCCTTGATGCCAGACCTGCTCAAATGCTGCTTTGATGTCAAGGGCAGTGACTCTCATCTCACCTTACCTTTCTTTTCTATCCCAGTGCCTTTTCTCTGCTGGGCACTGCATCTGATAGGCGGTAGTAATTCATTCTTCGGTGGATGGGTTGGTGGAAACAAAGACATGGGCGAGAAATATCTTTATTTGATCCTGAGTATTTTAGCTTGAGAAATGATGCAATCAATTCCTTGTACATCGCTCAACTATTTTTTTATTCATTCATGGGATGAGGGCTTCCCTGGCTGGGCCAGCATATTTTGCCCATACCTAATTGCCCTTGAGAAGGTGGTGGTGGGCTGCCTTCTTGAACCACTGCAGTCCATGTGATGTAGGTACACCCACAGTGCAGTTAGGAAGGGAGTTCCAGGATTTTGACCCAGTGACAGTGAAGGGATGGTGATATATTTCCAAGTCAGGAAGGTGAGTGACTTGGAGGGGAACTTCCACATGGTGGTGTTCCCATCTATCTGCTGCCCTTGTCCTTCTAGATGATAGTGATAGTAAGTTTGGGAAGGGGCTGGTCAAGGAGCCTTGGAGAATTCCTGCAGTGCATCTTGTAGATGGTACACACTGCTACTACTGTGCTTCAGTGGTGGAGGGAGTGAATGTTTGAGGATGGGGTGCCAATCAAGTGGGCTGCTTTGTCCTGAGTGTTGTGGGAACTGCACTCATCCAGGCCAGTGGGGAGTATTCCATCATACTCTTAACTTGTGCCTTGAAGATGGTGGACAGGCTTTGGGGAGTCAGGAGTAGAGTTACATGTTGTAGGATTCCTAGACTCTGACCTGGTCTTGTAGCTACAGTATTTATGTGGCTAGTCCAGTTCAGTTTCTGGTCAATGGTAACCCCCAAGATGTTGCTAGTGGGGGATTCAGGGATGGTAATGCCATTGAACATCAAGGGGAGATGGTTGGATTCTCTCTTGTTGAAGATGGTCATTGCCTGGCACTTGTATTGCACAAATATTATTTGCCACTTGTCAGCCCAAACCCAGATATTGTCCAGGTCTTTCTGCATGCGGACATGGACTGCTTCAGTATCTGGGGAGTTGTGAATGTTGCTGAACCTTGTGTAATCATCAGCAAACATCCCCACTTCTGACCTTATGATGGAAGGAAGGTCATTGATGAAGCAGCTGAAGATGGTTGGGCAGAGGACACCACCCTGAGGAACTCCTGCAGTGATGTCCTGGAGCTGAGATGATTGACCTCCAACAACACAACCATCTTAAACTAAAACAAAAATACCTGGAAAAACTCAGCAGGTCTGGTAGCATCTGCAGAGAGGAGCACAGTTAACGTTTCGAGTCCGAATGACCTTTCAACACAACCATCTTCCTTTGTGCTGGATATGACTCCAACCAGCGGAGAATTTTCCCTCTGATTCCTCTTGACTTCAGTTTTGTGAGGGCTCCTTGATGTCACACTTAGTCAAATGTGGCCGTGATGTCAAGGGCGGTCACTCTCACCTTACCTCGGGAGTTCAGCTCCTTTGTCCATGTTTGAACAAAGGCTGTAATGAGGTCAGGAGCTGAGTGGCCCTGGCGGAACCTAAACTGGGCATCAATGAGCAGGTTATTGCTAAGCAAGTGCCGCTTGATAGCACTGTTGATGTTGAATTGGCTCACCTTTCAGGAGTAGTCTCCTGGATTGCAACCCAGGTTTTCCAGTCCCGTGCACAGTGCAGCAAGAAGCTTCACCAGGGTGGCTTGCAGGCAAGTCTTACAAATTGTGTAAAGCAGCCTCACAGACTGGGAAGCCGCATATCTGTTAATGAGTAAGTGTTTCCCGCTGTCAAAACGGCCCACCATAAATAGCCGTCTGTTTTCCAAACTTTATTGTGAACTTACTGTTTTCACGAATGAATATTCAGGCCAGCAAGCTTTCCACTAGCACTGCTGAGCTTGTAATCTATGTGAGATGAAGGCCAAAAAGGACCATTTTCATTTCAAAGAGCAATCTTCCCACTACTGTGTATTTAGAGAGCAAAATCTAAGCGCTCCATTAATCTGCTAAATATCTACCTCTGAATCATTTAAAATATATATCTACATTGCTCAACATGTGACATGTTAAATTATAATTTGATAGATGAGGTCAGTCTTCTCGTACCTCACCCAAGTGGCCAGATTCCACATGAGTGGTCAGTGAGTCTACAGGCTATGTCACCATGGAGACATAACAGTTGAGCTTCAGCATGATTTGATTCAGGATCTACAACATTCTGCAGGGTTGTGGATAGTGGAGCCCCCGACTGATTTTGTTCCCCTCACTAGCCTAGGGAACCCCTTTACCACGACCTGACCGAGACCAGCTCATTCGGCACAGAGAAAGTTTTGCACCAGGAGAACGGCCAGGCATAGATGGTTCACCACCAAACCATGCAATGCATTTACCTACCTATACATCAAAGGCTTTTTTTGTTAAAATTAAGTAATCAGGCATCAGAACTGCTGTTATCTATAACAAAAGGTGCGCACAGCATTTAGCAGGGCCGTTGGAAATGGGAACCGTGAATGGCAGTTCAAAATCTCTTTTTTGTTTTGCAATATTCCGAACCATCTTTAAACATGCTTCTGTATAGTGTTCAGTTGTGTCAAAAGAGCACAATGTAAAATATATATTATAAAAACAAGACTTAGCCGCCAGTATACCCAAGGTGCTAAATTCAGGCCCCAGGCAACGATACCTGTGGCCCTACACTATACTAAGCCAGTTATTTCACAGACTATAACTCTGAAAATGCCGCCTGTGTCCTAGATCTATACAAAATAACTTAGAAATGTTGCAGTTTTATAAAATCTCATGCACACATTTTCATCAATTCATTACTATACAGTTATATGGTATAAAAATTGCTGGTGTGCAAAACTATATATATGTACAGTACTACCAGTGTGTGTCTCATTACAGAGGACGCAGGGTGGGCATTGGGGTTTGTTGGCAGTTTTCTACAGCGATTATCTTGCTCCTTGAGGTTGAGGGGGTGTGGAGGGGGCACTTAGCTCTCAGTGGATGAGGCACTCTGTTGTCTAGTGGCCTCCGTTCACATTACCACCTCCTGTGGACCAGTCGATGAAAATGAAGCTGAGGCTCATGGTCATGAAGAGAACTCCCAGACCCGCAAAACAAGCAGCCTGGAAAATACGGCAAACAGGAGGAAGAAATGGTTAACATGTAGACAGGGCCAAGTTCCCAAACTAACATGGGGCCTGCCAGTGTAAAGGGTGGGGGAGCTCCACCTGTGACCTAACTAGTGTTATATACCAGTCCAGCATGACCCCTAAGCTCTTATATTCTATGTTTCAGCTGAAAAGGACAAGTGTCCCATCAGCCTTCTTGACTGCCTTATCTGCCTGCCCAGCCATCTTCAGGGAGCCTCTGTTCCTCTACACTTCTCAGTATCCTACCATTTATTGGCTATTCCCTTGCCTTGTTAGTCTTCCCCAAATACATTACTCACACTTCTCTGGATTGAACTCCATTTGCCACTGTTCTGCTCACCTGGCTAATCCACTGATGTCTTCCCATTGTCCCCAGTTTTCTTCGGTTTTCTTTGGCCAATTTTTCTATCGTCTGCAAACTTCTTAATCCTACCTCCTGCATTCAAATCCAAACCATTGATACATACCGCAAAAAGCAAGGGACCTAGTACTGAGCCCTGCAGAACCCCACCGGAAGCATCTTTCCAGCCACCAAATTACCCATCAATCATTACCTTTTGCTTCCTGCTTCTGAGTCAGTTTTGGATCCAACTTGTCACTTTGCCTTGGATCCCACTGGCTTTTACTTTCGTGACCAGTCTGCCATGTGGGACCTTATCAAAAACCTCGCTAAAATCCACATAGACCTTTTGACCCTCCAGACATGACGTTCCCTTAACAAATCCATGCTGGCTGTCTTTCTAAATGAAGATTTAGCCTAAACCTCAGAATTTTTCTAATATTTTTCCCATCACTGAGGTTTGGTTGTCTGGTCTGTAATTACTCGGTCCATCCCTTTCTCCCTTTTTAAAATAACTGTACAATGTTAGCAGTCCTCACATCCTCTGGCACCATGGCTGTAGCCAGAGTGGGTTGGAAAATGATGGCTAGAGTCTCTATTTCTTCTCTTGCTTCCTTTAACAGCCTGGGATGTCTTTCATCTGGGTCTGGGGATTTATCCGCTTTCAAAGATGTTAAATGCCTTTATACTTCCTCTCTCACTATATTAATATCACCTAATGTTTCACACTCCTCCCTGATTGCGATGTCAGTATTATCCCTCTCATTTATTTTATTACCAAATCAAGGTCCTGCGCCTCAACATACAGGTTACTTTTATGGTCCCTAATAGGCTGGACTCTTACTATAGTTACCCTCTTCCTCTTTATACATTTATAAGAAATTTTTGGCATTTCCTTGATTTTACTTGTCAATATTTTTTCATGCCCTCTCTTTGCTTTTCTAATTTACTTTTTAATTTCACCCCTACACTTTTTATATTCCTCTTGGTTTACTGCAGTATTGAGTCCCCGGTGTCAATAATAAGTTTCCTTTTCTTTCTTTATCCTCTCCCTTAAGCCACTTGTTATCAAGGGGGCTCTGGATTTGTTCATCCCACCCTTTTTCTTTACTATCTCTGAACCCTCACTTTCTCTTCCTTGAATACCTTCCACTGATCTGGCACTGATTTATCTTCATGTTTCCATTTCACTTTAGCTAAATCGCATTTCAGCTTAATAAAGTAAACTTTTCCCGACAGAGAACTTTTATTCCTGGATTATCTTTACCTTTTTCCATAACTACCCTAAATCTAAACGAATTATGATCGTTTCCACCAAAGTGCTTCCCAGCTGATACCTTTTCCACTTACCCAGCTTCATTCCCTGAAACCAAGTCCAAAACAGTCCTCTCTCTTATTGGGCTTGTTATGGATTGGTAAAAAATTTCTCCTGAATGCATTTTAAGAACTCTGCCCCTCTGTCCTTTTCACTCTAATTTTATCCCTGCTTAACAGTGAGCTATTTTAGTCCTCTGATGAAGAAAGGAGAAACAAACATCACATGGCAAAAAAACCTTCAAAACAGTGAAATAAACATGAGCAGAATGGCACAATAAGTTCATTATCAGGACGTTCCTAGTAACCAAACTCCACCCACATCTGCCATGCAAATATCTTTTTGTGTCAATCCCAAAAGTTAATAGCGTTCACTTGTACATTTTAAAACCTGCTTTTCCAATGACAACTATATTCTGGGTCAGTGCAATCTGTGCTTACATTTCTGTTCCTTAGACAGTGAGCCAGTGAGATGAAGGAGAGAAGAACCAAAAAGGTTTTCTCCTCGAACGCATATGCCTATGTTGGATTTAGAAAGTTGCTCCATTAAGTAAGCTGCATTCAGCTCATACCACCTCTTTCTTTTTGCCTTGAACAGAATACGACAAATATTTACTCTGTCCTAGGTGTGGCATCTAATAATGGCCAATGATTCTGCCACTGTGTCTAGGCTTTTGAGTCCATTTGTAAACATGTTTTCCCTCCAACTGCCTCTGACCAAAATCCAATAAATTTGTCCTTAAACTGTCCCTATCATGCCAGGGTCATGAATGTGACACTAATTGGTGTAGTTTCTGCTCCATATTCTTGGGTTGGCTGTAGCCTATACTGCAGATACAAACTGCCTAAAAAGCATGACATCAGTGGGCAGACTGCACCGGAAATGTCGGACTCACAAACATGACATATTCCAGTTAAAGGTGGGTCGATTACCCCGCTTCTGGCATTGGTGTCTTAGTGTTAGATCCTGTATATATGCAGCAGTTCACTCATGTCTGATACCAAAAAGCTGGTCTATATGCCAGTTCCTGTTGGGCAGTTTGGATGTTGCCTGTCTACATAATAGAGACTG
Source organism: Carcharodon carcharias (assembly GCF_017639515.1). NCBI lineage: Eukaryota > Metazoa > Chordata > Chondrichthyes > Lamniformes > Lamnidae > Carcharodon > Carcharodon carcharias. The sequence continues at coordinate 19,870,412 of NC_054473.1, read as the reverse complement.
AAATTCAATACCATTCTTGGTTGCAAAGTGCTGCAGGTCATCGTGCGGACAGGGTTTTCCCTTTGGGCTTCTGGACCCCACTGTCAAGGTTAAATGGGGGTCAAAATCCTGCATCCTGTGTGGGAAACTGTCTCTCGGCTGTGAGTTTCCTTGAATTGGCCAATCAGTGCTCAATTGGAGGGTGAGCCTATCCTCTAAGTATGGTGGGTGGGCTCTTGAGACTGGAGGGCCAATGGGAGGTCCTCCAGCTTGAAAGCAGAAGCTCAATGCCAGAGCAGGTTAAGTGAGAGAGGAGGTGCTTCAAAATGGAGTTGCCCTCTCTCCAAACTTCTAAAATTAAAATAAAAAAAATTAATCCAGCAGCTAGGCCACTATTGCTGGGGGGAGTGGGAGGTTAGTGGTAGGGAAAGTGCGGGGGTGTGGCTGGGGGGGTGGAGGTTTTGGGGGGGGTCAGAAGGAACCCTTCCAAATAGCAGTCTGTGGCTGCCATTCGATTCGGGCAGGCTGGGGGGGGGGAGGGGGGGGGGGTGGCAGGGTGGGGGGGGCCTCTTTGCCTGCCTGGAAGACAAGCTTCCTGGTCTGTCTCCAGGAGGCCATCTCCAGTGTTGTTCCCCAGCTGCTGCCTGTGGGGCTCAGGTAGCACCCTGCTACAATTGATCTTAAATGGCTATGAGCAGGGTTAATTGGCTACTGCTGCTTGTGGGTGGGTATCCCTTCCGCCAGCATAATCTGGTAGTGTGTGTAGGTTTCTGCGTATCTCCATGCTGGGTGGGGCCAATTGATTAAAAACCCCAAAAGACCTGCAAGACACATCCAAGGCAAGCCCCTTTAACAACAGCTGCTCCTGTTATTGGCGTTCCAGTAGGTGGACCATTGCGTCCGAGCAGTGTCAGGCACCCTCTGTGTGCTGGTCAGCCTGCATTGTTAGTGAGCCCCATTCCAGCAAAATGGATCAGCTTCGCGACAGCAGGTGCAAGTCCTGCCTCAACTGACCAACAGCAGTGAATCCACCATGGAGGAAAGTTCAGCTCCAAGACCACAATGTTCACTGTGCTGCCTGTGCTATTCATGTCAACAATGCCCTTGAAAACAGAAACCCCAGAAAACTGATTTAACATAGTCCATGGTGAGGTGTCGTTTAGCAAGAAATGCTCTGAAACTGATTAATCTAGACAGTATAGCTTCCGCATTTTTGGGCTTTGCTCATTGGAGACGTACCAGGATTTTTGGATGCGACCTTATTGGCTCTTCTTCTTTTGGCACTATCCGCATGTAGAACACAGCTGGGAAGATGAAAATTAAACATGGGGCAGAGGTAGCACCTGAAGAAAGAGAAGAGGAACCAATGGTCATTAGCATCAGGCTGGCCTTTCAACACACAAGCATTTTTAGAGTTTATATAAATTACACATTTTCCTTAGGCACCAAGTCTTCGTCAAAACTTTATAGTTTTGTTTTAACAAGCATTTCACAAAAAAACGTGTCAACTCTGGGGAATGGGATGTTTGGTTGCTTCCTACACCTTTGTGTCAGCACTGAGTACCGGCTCAGACACAGCTTACATTCAGTGCTAAGTGCATCGCTCCCTCTCTCTGTCAAATAGTCAATCTCCATCCAAACTATTCTAAAGTGGGGAGGAGAAGTACAGCTGAGCCCAGTCCTGTTCTCGCCTAACATTCACGCAAAAGCTTGGCTCACCAGATAGCAGCCAGAGTAGGAAATCTGGCTTATTTCTCCCTTATGTTGACTAGTTGTTACAACTTTCCTGCTTCCTTAGCTGAGAGTAACATACACCATGAATCTGGGATCATATGGTTCTGCGTTGCTGAGCATCACATTGCCCACATCTTTTGGTGGCTTTTTAAATATGGACCAATAGATCTCCCACCATACCGCTTCTGAATATGAGACCTAGAATGCTCGTTTCCTATTTACCAATATCCCAATGGAGTCTGATGCAGTCTAACCTTTGCTGTAAAGTGGCAAATTTACTGAAGCATTGCATCATACAATTGACTGAATCATAGGATTTGCAGCATTTGCTTGCAGCACAAGTACTTGTTTTTTCCCATTATTTACATGGCTATGTAGAAGATACTTTTTGTTGCTTTACTTCCTGTGTGTGATTTGCTGTTGCTGCTGAGATAGCCAGGTGTGGAAATGCCAGGGAGATTTGCCCCATGTCAAGTCCCCATTGCTGTCCCTCCCTCCACAAAGACAGCCTGGCAGTTGCAAGATTTCAAAAATTCTGAAAGGGCACTGCCATCTTGAGGCATCCTCTATCTCCCTTACCTGCATTGAACTCTTTCAGTGCCAGAGGGCCTCCTATTGGTCCTCCAGCTTCCAGAGCCTAGCCGCCATCCTTAATCGGATGGTGAGCGTGCTCTTTGTCCATTAATCAGCCTTTCAATAAAAAACTGTTGTGTAGGTGTCATGCCCATCTCTTGTGGTGTCAGGACCCGGAAATTATCCCGGCGTAGACGTCCCAATCTCAAAATAAAACTTCATCCCTATAACTCCCGTGTCTTATCTTTCTCACACACACGGTATTTCTCCACAGGAGCTAGAACAACCCAGTTATTTCCTACCTTTGGTCACCTAACATGGGCTTCTGTGGATATTATAAAAGCAGGTTTCCTGGGTCAACTGGGAAAGGAGTCACCATAATTAAGAGTCTCCAAACCAAGATGTGCACAGTTTCCATTTGCCCAATGCCATGCGTAAACTTTCTCCTTGCAGGGACACTCCCACTTTCCCAAGTGCAGAGAGCCTTAGTGCAGATTGGCAGAGGCCACATTTTGAGACCCATAGATGAACACAGGGATAATCCATCATTCATCTCTCTGTTGTATGAGAAGGAAGTCGCAAATCCGCAGCACCTCAGCCCAGTGACATTTCTGACTCAAGTTGCAAGTTTCAGACAGAAGGGCCTGCACACCAAGCAACCAAATTCATGGGTAATTTGAGTTTTTTTTTAATGTTATGTTATAAATATTTTTTCTAGCTCTATACAATGATTTGAGTGAAGGATAAAAATGGCGACTGAAAATAGTGTGAAGAAATGATTTGATCAATTTATTAGTTTGTTTTGTGGTATTAGCAGGTACGCAAATAGTAATCTTGAATAGACTTGAGATTTAATTACTCAGTTTTCTGTAGACAATCCTGCAATCATTTGTACTTTTTCATTCCTATATATTTGCATACTTGATAGTTCAAATCATGGTTCATCTGTTGTTACCAATCATAATTTCTTTGCTTTGTTGAGATGTGACATCTTAGTGTGTGACACCCTGAGACATATCTGAGACATGTATTTTCAGATGCAACATCTTTGAAAGCTGTGACAGGATAAGCATACACCATGCGCAAGAATTCAACTATGTAGAAAGATAGGATTATGGGTTTTGCACACAGACAACCTCCACTGACATAAGCGACCACAAAAGGCAAGATTTAAAGAAATTTAACTTCACAAAGCACTATTAGACTGGAATGCTTCAAAGAAAAAACTGGAATGGCTGAGAGGGGATTAACAGAATAGAACATGTTGTGAGAAGATTTTACTTTGTAGTTACTAATATCATGCTTGGAGGTAGAACTGGCAATTTTCAATACCTTGAGTTGTATTCTAAATGTGAAAGGTTACAGCTGTCATTGTTAAAGCATTGTTGCTTTGTGACCTGTAGGGAACACAAGTGACTGGGAAACCATTCTGTTTCACTGGAATTCCATGCTGGATAAGAAATGGATTTCACTGAAGTGCTCTCCATTCCATTGCCTTTATCTCAGAGCCATCTGAATTATAGCCAAGCCACAGGAAGCACTCAAAGATGAAGTGAGGAGGGGTGCCAAAGTCACATTTGTTCTCTTTCTCTCAATTTATACATTACAAGGGCAACCCCGTCAAAAATAAACACTAAACACTTCACGTATTAGTCAACATAAAATATGCTATCCAAGGCAATAAGTACCATATCTCATAAAAGCAAGCTGACTTAAAAATGTACACCTACAAGATTATCACAAGGGCCAGCATTTTCCCCTGGTCATACGGGCTCGGTGGGGGTGGACGGGAGGGATTGGGAAGCCAACCATTGCCCGCGGTCGGACTGTGATTTCACGCTGGCCCAGTGTAAGGCGTGCTTCAGCACTGCCTGTGTGGAGGGTGAGAGCGCAAGTTCGTGCATGCATTTGGGTGAGCACTGGAAAAGCCTCTTGAGGCACAGAGCTGCCTCAGGGAGATGAAGAGTTTTGCAAATTAAAAATAAAGATTTTTAAAATGTTGAAAAACATGTCCCCTCGTGCGACTCTGTCACGTTAGAAATTAGAAATGAAATTAGGATGAAATTTAAAGAAATTTTTTTTAATGACGGATCGAAACCTCATCCTGCCCATGGATGAGATTTTGCAAAAAATGCAAAGGCCACTTGACCTTTTCGCCTGCCCGCCAACTGTAAGGTTGGAAAGGCAGTGAAAAATTGAATTCAATTACATTGTTAGTGGCCTTAATAGGCCTGTTAATTGTCAGCGGGCGTGCTGCCGACTCCTGCGTGTGCCTGCCGACCGAAATATCGCGCGAGTGTGCAATGATGTCGGGACGCTCACCCGACATCATCATGCGTCATTTTATGCTCGAGTGGGTTGGGTACGCGCCTGCCTGCTCAGTGAAAAACCCTGCCCAAGTTGTTTGAACCAATAAAAACACAATGTAAAACAGCTTAATAGATAACATTTAAGATAACAACATCCATCAAAACATTGTCACACAAGATCATTAATCAGCACATAACGCCATCCACCACCACAAAAGATCTTTTATCTCCACACAAGACCGTCAATCACCACACAAGACCATTTATAGAGCATCCATCCCCGTACAAGACCATTTTTCATCAATCACCACCCATTGTCAAACAATGCTACCCATTGCTACACAACATATATAAGCCAAAATCAACCCACACACAAGTTGAAACCATCTCATAAAAAGTGGCCTACAATAAGGTAGCATAAATACAAACTAATGCAACAAAAATACACAACACATTAAGTTGCAACATACATTAGCAGAAACCAAACATTAACAACACATTTATTAGAAAATGCAATTGAAAAAACACAGGTTGCCAGTAACTATTGACCTTGCTAAGTAATATATTGCACAGCATCTAGTACTGTTACTATTTTGAGCAGCTACAAGCACAACTGTGTAATGCCAGCTGTATTATAAGATCCATAACTGTTACAAGGATGTACTTTTAAAGATATAATTTCTATTTTTTTCTTTTTTTGGCTGCATTTTAAAAAACTGGAACCCTCTGAGAGACAATGATGGAACTGCCCAGACTGCAGCAATAACACAGTCGCATTCCACCAAGTGGGGTGAAAGAAAGCAGAGCGTGAGAGACCCAGCCCCTGTTGGCTTCACACCATCCTGAGACTTTTCAAATGTTTCTGAGATGAGACATCAAAATACAATTACCTGTTCCAAAAGAATAACTGCAGGAGACATGGACTAATAGAACTTCTCTGGAATATACAGCCAGCAGAGTACTTTAAGGGACTGCTCCCCAAGCAGGAGGGAGAACAAAATGCCAAACTGAACACAGGCTGTCAAAGCTCTGTGCTCTCTCTGTCTCTCTCTCTCTCTCTCTTGTAAGTGCTGCCCAGTTTGCAAAGTAACCATCCTGAGAAGAGAAATCTACTATGAACTGAGACCTTTTTGGGAATAAAATGTAGAAATCTGTTCCTTACAACTATACCCAGGAAGACAATTGAACAAAACAGCTGCAATGTGGAATTGGGACCAGCCAAGGAACAGCTAACTATATACTCTTCTGTTTTATGTTTCATAAACTGTAAAAATCCTATAAGCCTATCTTCTTACTCTGCGGTCTTTATTGGCGTGTGTGTGAGCCCAGACGAATGCATGTGATGTATGAATGGTAGTTGTGATTTATCTAGTTCTTTTAGTTCAGGCAATAGTTTCAATAAACTGACCTTGTTCTTTGTTTAACCTAAGAAAACCTGTCTAAATCTTTACAGCCTAAAAGTATACATAATGGGACTCTTACAGAATTGGCAAAGCACATCCTCTCTAAATTCACTAAAAAAACACCCTGTTATGGTCAGACCCGGAGCGGGTGAATAGGGGAGTCATTTCAACCCTCCTCACATGGTAACAATAACATTTATTAAAAAAACGTCTGTGCACATTTCTTGTCAACTTTTCCTGCACAAATTCCTACGGTTCCAGTTATAATGGAAACAACCATCCCTGAGCTGCAGTCAATACCCCCAGCACTTTCATTACAAATTTCAGTGATGAAGTGCTTTTCAGGGTTGGGGGCAAGCACCAACTGATGAGTTCATATCCTCTTCATTCAATTCAATATATCTAGTGGACTGTAGGAAAAATTAACCAGATTATAGATGGGAGTGGATTGCTTCAAAATCTATTTATTCTAGTGCTACACAAAATCAGTGATGCTGAATACCTTCTAAAGTGGCCTAGCAAGCTACTCTGCTGTAAAAGCAAATACTTCAAGAAGGTTTTTTTATAAGTTGATCCTAATTCTTTATAATGGTGTTGAGATAGAGAATCAGCAGGATCATAATGAATGGCGGAGCAGACTCGAAGGGCAGAATGGCCTACTCCTGCTCCTAGTGTCTATGTTTCTAGAATGGTTAAAGCAACTCTTCCTTAAAGAAGAGTTGAAATGTTGAGAGCTCCATTAATATATGTGTGCTTTAACTACATTCACACTGATAAATTTACATTAAGGTTTATCCTTATGCATTTAGGCCAAGAGTCTCCAGTGCCTGTAGGGGGCTCTGCAATCCCGGAGGTCTGAGCGGAAGCAGCTTTGAGGAAATTTCCAGCATTACATTTTTAAAAAAATGGCTCCCATCCTTGAAAGTACTTTGGCTTTGCAACTTGTAATAAAGGCAACCTTTACTGCTGATGTTGTTGTACATATTTCGCAAGGATCCCTGTGGTGAGCTCTAGTAATCTTATCCGAACCAGGTCACGGCACTTTAAATAGTAAACACTGTTGGCAAACAAGGAAAAGGGGGAGGAATGGTCACTTTTCCTTCCTTGGTTCATGTGACTGAGAGATAAGGACTCGCCTCCTCTGCCGACTTGCATATTTTAATTCAAAGGCACATTGAAAAGTGACATAAGGGGAGATTTTCCGCTTTAAGTCTATCTGGTCGGATGCTGGGTGTACACACTGAATAATGTGCACCATCAGCCCATGATTTTCTGCTCATTGCAAGTGGAAAAGCCTGCCTGATTCATTCTCCATTGAGGGACTCTGAGAACAGGTTACTTTCCTTTCTCTCAAACTCCTCCATAATATTATAATCCTATAGTTAGCAAGCCAGTATCTGTAGGTGATTGGTCACTTTGGATGGTGGGATGATGAGATAAATGAGATGGCAGGGATACTAACAATTAATTGAAACACAAAAGGCTCTTTGTTACTTTCCACTGAAACAATTACTTACACAGAGTTCATTTTGAACAACTGAGTTTGTTTTTATTTGGGAATGAATAACTGAACACAAGCCCTCGCTCACTGTGCCCTCTAAAAAGGAGCCATGTTCTACCTCTGACACAGTGTGCAGTCTGGTGACTGAAGAAAGAACTTGCATTCATATCATGTCTTTCACAACATCAAAACATCGAGAATGCTTTACAGCTGATTAAGTATTTTTTGTAATGTAGGGACTTTGTTCTACATCTCTCCCCATTTTTATTTGCATTGATTTTAATAAGCAACATAAAATGAGCTGTTAGGTTGCTATTACCAGTTTTTTTACTTCTCTCACGGTCAAAATTGATCCTATTGTCACTGTTGTAATGTTGAAAATGCAGCAGCCAAATTGCACAAAGCAAGATCCCACCAGCTGTACTGAATGAAGTGTCGAGCTCACCTGTTTTTGGAGTTGGTTCAGGGATCACTGTTGGCCAGGGCATCAGGAATACGCCCTGATCTTATTCAAATTGTGCCATTGGGTTTTTATTTACTCCAAAGTGGGCAGATGAGTCCTTGATTTAACAACAGATTCGAAGGATGGTACCTTTGACAGTGCAGTGTTCTCTCAGTACTGCCCTGAAGCGTCAACTTCCATTGTGTGCTCAAGTTCCTGGCATTGGGTTTGAATGCACAACCTCTGAGCTACCCAGATGCCATGGCCTGAATTTTTGCTCCTGTGTCGGGAGCGCAGAGTCTGAACAATTCCCAGGTCCTCAACCTGACCCAGGAGAAAATGCCCCCCAAAGGTCGGATTTTCAGTCCAAGGAAAGGACCAGATGAAAATGGAAGTTGTGGTGGGTGATCCTGGAATAAGTGTGGGGGCTGCTGGGTGCAGAGGTCGACTGGGTGGAAGGCCTACCTTGGTGCACTGGCACTGGGTTACATTTAAAAAAAATACAATGAAACATAAAAATGCCCTCCATTCCTCATCCCTTACAGTCCTTCACCCCACCATACATTCCCCATGCCCTATCCATACCACCTCATGCTCCCACCCATCTTCCATAGTCTCTCAAACCCTCCATGCCAACCTATGCCCCTCTACCCACTCCCTGCAGCCCTTTATAGCCCCTATGCCAACTTAGTACCAACTAATGCCAACCCATGCTCCCAACCACCACCCTTTGCCTTTACACCTACCATGCCAACTCACCCAGTATCCACCAGGGGTAGACCTCAGGGCCCAAGCTCAGATGAGATAAAGTACAGTTCTTAAGGGTCTATTGAAGAATTCACAATTTCAAAAAGAACCATTCTCATTGATAAAAAAAACCCATTCACTACATTTAACTTGCTTTAATCCCTTATTAAAAACAAATATTGGAATTCATAGCCCCACTTCAAACAGTCTATAACCACTTGGAGCTGTCAATCAAACTGTGAATTGAGAGACACTCCAGGTTGTGAAATCATTCATGCGGCACTAATCCAATAATGTTAACTCTCAGGCTTATGCCAAAGACTGAGTGAAATAGCAATTACTGATGTTTTGTAAACACTGAGGAGTTCTTTTCTCAAAAAATTTAAAGGGCAGGAGTTGTAAATGCTTTGACAGCTTGACAGTTCCTTTCGACAGTTCCAATGAGCCTGAGAGTTCCAATGAGTTTATGCACTTTTTATGCACATTCATGTCTACTTTTAACAATCTCAAAGGGCATCTTACCTCTCCCAAAGGTGTCGTGGGACCATATCCAAAAGGGTACCTTACCTTTGCAAACCCCTATCTAAGTAACTCCATAAAGTTTAGACCTGCTCCTACCAGGTGTACTCTGCACATATTGTTTCCCACTCCTAGCTGGTGAAAATCCAACGTGGCTGGAGGCAGCTGCTTTTATATGGGGAGCTGCATCTTTGAACCAAGGATGCAAATGAAAAGCCCTGCCCCCAACCTCCCACCCAACGCCTACACCAATCCTGTGAAAATGGTACATGCTGTGTTCCGGGGACAGGACTTCCAGATCTATGCCTCAGCAGGCATTTTTGTAACGACAGATAGGATCTCCATCTTCACGAGAATTCAGGTCCGTGCAATAGTGTATAAATCAAGTGTCAACCGACTTCAAACTGAATTGGAGAGAGACTACTTTCCTTAAGAAATCTCATGCTCTGTTGCTGCTTTATGAGTTGGGTACTGATTTCCGATTCAGACTGTAATTACATTGTAAAGGCACATTGCAATGAATCCAAACAACTTTGCTATGTTATATTATAGCTCCCTAAGTGTCTTAGACACTGAACTGTGAAAGATAAGAGGTGATAACTACAAGATAACCACGTTTTAGCTGCAAGATGTCAAGTTTTAATTTTGAGAGACTAAACAATTAAAAACAACTCCTGTTCATAAAGCTCCATGAACACAATAAAACATCCCAAGGCACTTCATGGAAACAATATAAAACAAAATATGATACAAAGCTATATGAGGAGATATTGGGTCAGATGACCAATTACTTGGTCAAAGAGGTAGGTTTTAAGGACTGTCTTAATGGAGGAAAGCAAGGCAGAGTGACGTAGGGAGGGAATTCCAGAGCTTAGGGCCTCAGCAACTGCAGGCACGGCCACCAATGGTGGAGTGATTAAAATCAGGAATGTTCAAGAGACCAAGATTATTGAATGATCTTGGATCTTGGAGAGTTGTGAAGCTAGCAGAAATTACAGATATAGGGAAGGGGGAGGCCATGTGGGGATTTGAAAAATAGGATGAGAATTTTAAAAATCAAGATTTTGCCAATGTAGTTCAGCAAGCACAGGGGTAATAGATGAATAGGACTCAGTGCAAGTTGAGACAACAGAGTTTCAGATAACCTCAAGTTTACAGAGGGTAGAATGTGGGAGACCAGCTGTAGGTGAATTGGAGTAGTTAAGCCTAGAGGTAACAAAGGTATGAAAGAGGGTTGCTGAAACAGATGAGTGAAGGCAGGGTTGATGTTACGGAGGTAGAAATAGGCAGTCTTAATGATGACACGATTATGTGGTGGAACCCCATCTTGGGTTACATATGACACTAAGGTGCGAACATATGAATTAGAAGTAGGGATGGGCTATTTGGCCTCTTGAGCCTGCAAGTCGGTGACTAGGGAATGGAATTAAAATCACTGGTGGATTAATACACTTAAAGTTTTATATTATCTCTGCTTTATAAAATGATAAAGCCAGGAACAGAAAAGCACCCTGGAAAGTGTTAGAAATGTGCAGTTTGAGCAGCCTCTGAGAGATAGTAATGGGATAATGTTTCAGATCTACCTCTGATCTGCTGGAGGGTCCCACCAAGAACTTTAAGCCATCTGTTTCTTTCAGACGTCATCACTTCTGACATTTTCTGTGTTTTTGTATTTTGGAATGTACAGCATCTGTAATTTTACACAGTTTCCCCTTTGAGGTTTTTGTTTAACACAAAAGAGCTGCTAAATGTTAGGCTTGTTTAACCAGTGATCAGGCAGACTGGCTCAGAACACTGTGATAGCTGTCCTATGAAAGCCTCACAGTAACACCAGAGCATACAGCTCCTGGGTTGATGACTGTACTACTAACCAACATTAATTGAGCTCCACAAGACTCTTTTACCAAGCCTGGTAACCTCCGGTCCTTTAATGACATCTTCGCAACTCAGTTGAATCAAAATATCATTTTCAAAGAGCAGACCATGGAAGAGATGAGGTAATGTCTTTGGAGGGTCAGGTTGGGGTGCAGGGGGGTGGGGTGCAGTGTGGGATCTGCGTCTTACAAAGAACTTATGTCATCCAAGCTTTTCCCAAGATTCTCTGGAACAGAAGTCCTCTAAGACGTCAGGCTGCCCAGCCAATACATTACCCAACTGGATTTTTCTCCCTAGATTTAGATAATTGGACGCTAATACAATCCAGATGTGGCTCCCGATTGATGTACTCTCTCAGTGAAATGCTTCTTAACTCTGTTACAAATGTAGCATTCCTTAAAAGCGGAGATGGTATTTAACCGTATATACCCAATACCACACATACAGCACCATACACCATCAGCCCCTCTGTGGAATTGCTCACAGTGAGTTAGGGATATGTTTAAAAACAATGGGCAGGATTTTTCGCTCAGCATGTGGATGCGCACTCGATATGCCTGAGCGTAAAATAGCGAGCGACGAGGTCGGGCGAGTGTCTCGATGTTATTTTGGTTGGCGGGCGTGTGTGAGAGTTGGCAGTGCGCCCCCTGCCAATTAAGAGGCCCACAAAGACAAGTAATGCATTAATTAACCTGGACTTTTCGTTGCCCGTCCAACGTTATGGTTGGTGGGTGGGCGAATCGAGGAAACCTCGCCCAAGGGCGGGATGAGGTTTACGATATTAATTGCAACGAAAAATAAAAATGTTTGGGCAGAAATTTTATAATCTACATGTTTAGGTGAGCGAGTCCAATCTGTGGACGTTTTCTTCCCCCTGCATTTTAAAATCTTTATTTGATGGTTTTAAATTCTTCAGCTCCCCTGAGGCAGCTCCCTGCCTTCAGGCAGCTGGCAATGCGCGCTCCCCCAATGCCCGCGCTGGCTTCAGTACTCACCCTCACTCCGGCAGCGCTGAACCTTTCAGCGGGTCTTTCACACTGGCTGCTCATTAATTGGCCGGGGGTGGGGGGGGGAGATCGCGAGTGGTGGGCCACTTCCCGGCCGCTCCCAGGCCCCTTCGCCACGCCCGCTCGACAACCTCAAAATTCTGCCCAATAATGTTACTGTCAACTAAGTGTGATGCCGAAAACGTTACAGCAAATAAGTGCATCGTCCACAGGAATGTGCACTGTCTGCAAGATTTTTAACTATATACACAGTTTTCTCAATCCACCAGGAGGTGGCAACCTTTCAAATGAAGTGGCCACCTTCTCCATTTTAGGGGCCCAGAATCATAGTACAACACAGAAAGAGGCCATTCGATCCACTAAGTCTGTGCTGGCTCTTTTGTGGAGCAATCCAGTTAGTCGCACTCCCCCATGAAAAGAGAACATCTCTGTGCCAAACTGTCTTCTGTCACTCTCGTCACTGCTAATGGTTGTCCAACAAAGGGGAAGGAGGTTTTCGATCTGAAATGTGGCTCTGCACTGGCCGGGGAGGGCCGAGTTGGGGTGGGGGCCTGTTGGCCGCCGGGTCCAATGACGACCTGGCGGCCAGTTTAAAAGTGGCCCAGGCAGCGAGGACGGTCCCTGAACCAACACGATGGACCCGAGTGCGGCTGGCCACAGCTTCTCCCCTGCTTCTCTGATGAGTGCCTCGCTGTCCCCCTGGAGGAGGTGGCTGCCAGGAGGGGCTGCACCTCATCAAGAGGGCATGGGAGGAGGTGGCAGCACTGGTCAGCAGCTGTGACGTGATGCGGCGCTCCTGGGTGCAGTGCCGGAAGTGCTCCAATGACCTGCTGCCTTCAGGAAGGGTGAGTATCCCGTTGGCAATGGTCAGTGTGCAGAAGTGTTATCCCCCCATGGACCTAAGGGGTGTTAGAGTCTGAGTGCCAACTGTCAATCGTGCTGGAGCTGGCCAACAGTGTTAGCCCATTGCTTGGACTGAGTGCCCTGCAGCTTGAGGGCCACGACACAGAAGTGCCCAGCCAGGTGCTCCTTAGCTGGGGTTGGCCAGGCTGTAGTGGCGCTGCATGTCCAGGGTGGACTAATCAATGCTCCTCTGTTGTTTCAGAAGATGGCCCACAACAAAGGTCGTGGACTGGTGGAGTCCCTGCTAGCCTCCTAATGCACTAGAGGAATGAGGTTCACCAGCAGGCGTTCGATCTCCGGACCCTGAAGAGCCACCCCTGACACTGGAGGACCACCGGGTGCCATTTGCACCTGCGCCACACCTGCTCTCTGAAGCAGGCACCAGCGCAGATACCAGCACCTCGTTGGGCATTAGAGTGGCAGCTGGCATCTCAGTGCACATTGGTGAAGGCACCTCACAATCACAATCACAATCACTTGAGGTGCAGGCAGAGGCAGAGAGTGCCCAAGGCACCGGCAGTCGGAGGACTGCTGGGGACCAGGACGATGCTCAGTCGAAGGCTGATGATGAGCCTCTGGAGTCGACCATTAGGAGGCACAAGCTGGATGTCCAGAGGGATGTGCGGGAGGATCAGACGAAGATCCATGCGGGTGTGCATGCCATGGTCTCCATGATGGAGGAGTCCATGTGGAGCGTGAGCACTGCATTGACCAGCAGGGCTGAGCGCACTGCCTCCTCCATTGAAGCAGTGGCAACTCTCATGGAGAGGCAGCTCCAAGGACAGAATGAGGGGTTCCTGAGGTTGCGCTTGGAGCTGCAAGCCCTCACAAAGGCACTGACCTCAGGTGGTCAGTGTCAGTATGGGAGCTAGATGTCCCACCTAGGTGCCCCTCCATCAATGGTATGCAGGAAGGTCCAGAGTGACCTGGCTTTGGTGCACGAGTTGCCTGTGGTCTCTGTGGGCTCCTCTCAGGGCACCCTGGAAGATGGCAGCAGCTCCTCCGCCTTTCCACCAGTGACCGTGCCATCTGATGAGGCTGCAGCGACTGGGGAGATGCCAACCATGGCACTGGCCACGACCTCCCAGGCAGGGCCAACGCAACTGCCCAGAGGACAACCACCAAGGTCATCAAGGCCAACAAGACAGCAAAGTCAGCAGGCTGTCTCCAATGCTACTGTTTACTTTCTGTATACTGGTCTGATGTTGAAACCAGAAACATTTCTGTCAAGATTATTGAACTGCCAGAATGACATAAATTGTGTTTTTGTGGTCATGGTCTGTGAATGCTTCACCTTTTTATCTCATTGTTGCGGGGAACGCCAGTATGTAAAGCTGGATGTAGGTGACTCTGAACTTTATTGCACAGGCACCGAGATTCTTTGGGTTCAAATGAAAGGATACTTTCAGACATCCGGGATGGAAGCGGCAGCCTTGGCATGTGTTTGAAGCTGATCGTGGTAGCCTAGCTGAAGGAGCATTGGATCCTGCAGGTTACTGAGGTCTGGCTCCATGCCCTCAATGTTCTCCTCACCTCGCTCCTCTTCGGACCCACTACTGGACTCATCATCTGTGGTCTGTGGAGCTGCTTCAAGATCCTCTTCCTCCAGTGGGTCCCCCCCTTGTCAGTGCCAGATTGTGGAGAGCATGATATGCAACCACAATCAGTGACACCCACTCTGGGGGTATTACAGTGCACCCCCTGAATGGTCCAGGCATTGGAAGTGCATCTTGAGAAGACCTATGGTCTTCTCTATCACCGCCCTTGTAGAACCATGACTCATATTGTAACGCTTCTCTGCCTCTGCTCTTGGGTGGCGGAGAGGCGGCATGAGCCACCTTTTCAAGGGATAGCCCCTATCACCCAGCAGCCATCCATCCATTCGGGCTGGAGCAGTGAAGAGCCTCGGCACCTGGGAGTGTCTCAGGATGTAAGGGTCATGGGAGCTCAGGGTACCTTGCACAGACTTGCAGGATCTGCATCCTGTGGTCACACACTATCTGGATGTTCATTGGGAATCCCTTCCTGTTGACGAAGGCACCCGGCTGACCCGCTGGCGCCCTGATAGCCACATGTGTGCAGTCGATTGCACCCTGGATGTGGGGGATCCCAGCAATCACTGCAAAGCCTCTGGCTCGCTCAGATCTGGCTGGCCTAGTCCTTATTGTAAAGAATAAAAGTCAGTACCTGCCTGAACAGGGTTTCTGTCACCAACTTGACACAACTGTGGACAGCTAATTGGGAGACTCCACACAGATCCCCCACTGACTCCTGGAAAGAGCCGGAGACATGGAAGTTGAGGGCCACTGTGACCTTCAGAGCCACTGGCATGGGGTGTCCACCCACACAGTCGGAGCTGATCTCAGGCCCAATCATCTGGCAAATGGAAGTCCCTTGAGAGGTGGAACCTCCTTCGGCATTGCACCTCGGGCATATTGAGGTAACTGCATCGTTGCCTGTAAATCCTGAAAGCAGGATAGTGGCATTTCCTGCAGCCCCTTCTGTCTTGGACTTCCTGCTAGCCCTGCGCCCTATGTACTTGCGTGTCTCCTCCCACAGGTCCCTCCCTTGGAAACTGCACAGACACACGTGGCCTCCTCTTCCTTCTGCCCCTCTCTTCCCCCTTAGAGGAGGGGCCTCCAGTGGAGACCACGATCCCCATTACCAGGGTAAGAGGAGGCTGCCTGATACCTGGAAGGCCCCACACGGTCTGAATCCTCGGGGGGCCCGGCAGACAGCAATGAGTCCTGAAATGAGGGGGAAATGCTAAGAATGAAGCCCCGAACAGAGATGAAGCTGCCAAATACCAATAAGCAACCAGCTGCAAACTATCTCCAAAACTCCTCAGTACTCACACCGGCAATGCTGCCGAACCCCTTTTTATCCCGCCCTTTGTGAAAATGTCGGCTGCCCACCTGCCCATTTCGTCCGTGCGGCGAACAGAAAATCACACGGGCAAGGAAAAAAAAAATCACTGTCAATTGAACTGTCAAGGGCCTTAAGTGGCCACTTAATTAATGACGGGCACCGCTCTGGCACCCGCGTGTGCCCACCGAGTGGAATATCGCACGATGGCGTCGGGACACTCGCCCGACATCATCGCGCAGTATTTTACTCCTGTTCGGGTTGGGCCCGCGGGATGAAACATTCTGCCCCTGGAAAATCTCCCTCTCTTCAGGGTTCTCCTGGCACGTTCCTCCGATGACACAAAGCTAGGGAGAAATTTGGAGAAGGAATTGACAACCCACTGGAAGGCTGGAGAATACGCTGGCGCTGTTTTTAATCTTTGTTAGCCTCTGCTTCTCCACACCCCCACCCCCGCCCCCCACCCCACCAACAAGCCCCTTACCCACTGTGTCCAGTTCTATTTCCAGAAGGCTGAAGTCAGACTGCACAAAGATCCCATAAAGTTCATAGTAAGGAAGCAACGGCTTTGTTCCAGTGCATCGTGCACGATCTTTTAAAAACCAAAGAATATTTGAAACAGGGTCACAGACCCGAAACCTTGGGCAATCTTTTCATCCTCAGGTGGAAGCAGCTTTGGGAATGGGCGAGTCGGCAATTCCTCACCACCAGCTGGTGAGCCGATTTGCTGGGATGTTCCCAGCTCTGGCCTATTTTCAGGGAGGTGACTTGTGGTGGTGGTGTGTGGGTGTGCGAGGTGGGGGGGCTTGGGGGGGGGTGGGGGGAGAGGTGACGGTTACCTGCCCACCAGCAGCAGGTAGCCAATTTGGCCAACTAGAGAACTGAAAAGTGCCAATCGGCGGCACTCTTGACTTACTGTCTGGATTTTCCAGATGGAAGGCGTGGCTGGAGCCCGAAGTGTTAAGGGGGCTGCCAGAGGAGCATCCATTGGGCATTTCCATCCTCTGGCGGCCTCTCCCTCTTCAACGATAGCCTGGCAGCTGTGGCCACAACATATTCTGTAGTATTTACCAGTCTTCCTGCGGAGCTGCCAGTTGCCCAGAGTCGCATTTGCTCCCATTGCCCTCTACCATTCCACCCCACACCCCAAACCCCAGATGACTGTGGAATCCACCGACTGTCCTTAACAGGACAGTGTTCCCGGAGGCGGCCTATTCATTGGCCGCCCCCTTGAAAATCTACTTCAGGGTCCCACCATGGGCACTTCCGTGGCATCAGGATCCATACCTTGGAACCAAAATTCAGCTCCTTGGCTCTGTTTCTCGCTCTGCTGATGCCGTCTGACCTGCTGATATGGTCGGGATTTCCTGTCTACATCCAAGATTTCCAGGAATTCCAAAGCATTTTGTAATTTTGTATTTATGCAGATTGGGCTAAAAACATGATTTTGTAAATCGGAAAGAAATATCTAAAAATAAATGTCTTTAGCATCCCAATAAAGTCAAATCTTCACTATGGGCCACAATGGCATGAGGTTTCGTGGGGTCCGGAGCTAAGGCCTTTTTTAAAATTGGCAATAGGGCTTGGATGTTAAGGGAGTGCTTGGTGTTTTAAACAGTTGTCCCTGGCTTGGAGAAATAAATTGCAGTGAACATGGGGATAAGGCATATATGCTAAATAAATATAACGAGTCACAGTGCAACGGTACGAAAATTAATCTTCACTCTGATTGTGCCCCCCACCCCGCCCCCCCTCCAAGACCCTGGTTTCAAATAGGCTTGATCTGCTTTCACTAATAATAAACATGCTGACACTTGGATCTTTCGCAGCCTGTGAATTCAATCGCATGTTACCCTGGTCAAGGTCACACAGAACATGAGCAGAAGTTCCGAGAATGTCAGGGAGGATGGGCAGATTTTGGATGTGTTTGGAAAAGCACAGTTTAACTCAGTTAATGTGGAATAAAATGGCCCCACTGTCTACCCACCCAGAAAAATCCTCAACTTCTTCAGACCAAAATGTGAGGATGTGCAAAGAAGTTAAATTGCTTACCAGCTGCATGTGTACTTAATTATATTCTCCAACTTGTGGTACTGAAAGTTGCTTCAAGGACTGGCTTACAATCAAGTCATGACAAAAATCTTTTCATTCAGCTCTTAGGTAGGGAAGAGATGTGCCACTGTGAGCAAGCATTGTTATAAAGAGGTGCTAAACAATAAGATAGGGGTAGGAAGACACAGCTCATGACAGACATATAGGTGGGCTCAGATTCATCAAGCTGCTGAAATAAATTTAAATAAAGCTACTGGTTAAAGTGGAAGTCTCACACCACTCACACCCTGCACCGCCCACCCCCTCCACTCCCTCACAACTCGTCCCATTTCCTCACCCCTACAATTCAGTCTGCCTTGAAGGAAGGTGGGGCCTCCTGTGATGCAACATGAACTGGCCAGGAGCTGCTGGTACCAGAACAGAGGAAGGTAGGAAAGTATTTGGTCAGAAGGGGCCTGGAGATCCCTGCCGGTGAGACAGTTAACTGCAATACTTTGCATATTTGTATGAACCTACTGGCCCACATACCTAGCAAAGAAAGCACCTGTATACCATCGTTCACAACCTCAGGACATTCCAAAAACGGGTTTACAACCAATGAAGTACTTTTGAAGAATAATCACTGTTGCAATGTAGGAAACATGTGAACAGCAAGATCCCACAATCAACAACAAGATAATGACCGGATCATGAGTTTTAGTGATGGAGCTTGATAGGGATACATTGGACAGAACACTGCGGTGAACTCCCCTGCTTATCACTGAAATACTGCCACATGGGATCTTCTGTCCAGCTGACAGGCAGATCAGGCCTTGGCTTAATGTCCCGTCTCAAATGATGGCACTTCCTCAGTACCGCAATAAAGTGTCAGCGTGGGAGTCTCCGGCGTAGTAACAAAATTGCTGACTCCGGCAAGAGCGCTACCAGTGAGCTAATCAGATACCCGACCCAAATTTTTAACCCTGAGGTTAAGGGGGTAAGGAAACAATTCTCCCCCGAGCAGACAGAGCACCTCAATATCAAAGAAGCTTCCACTGCTTGCCCGTAAAAAATACCAGACATCAGGCCAAATGAGTGTACTCAGTAGCTGATCTCCTCTCAGGCCTAGGCCAATGCCAATCTGAAACATGAGTATCCAGGGTGATTCCCCTTTGATTTTCATTCCCTACTCAGCACTGTACTTGCGATAGAGGACACAGCACACAGGACATTACAGGCACAAAACTGTGGGCTCCTTCCTGTTCTGTAGCAACGGGGCATTTGAGGCTCTACACCTACAGCCCTACCCTCTCATTGTTCCATCCACAACCAGGAGAGGACTTTCCCCCCATTGTGGGGGGGGGGAGGGGGTTGTGCGGGGGGCAGGCGCAGGTGGGTGCGGATCCGATCGGCGCCCCTGATTGGGTCCACTCTGCCACTTTACATGGGCGGGCCTATTAAGGCCTGTGCCCAGCGTGGCGCGTGCCCAGAAGCGCTGTGCGCTCCTTGTGCGGGTGTTGGGGGGAGGGGGTGGAGATTGGGTTCCCTGAGTCAGGAGTGCACTCTTTTGCGCGCAGAGGTGCCTCAGGGAGATAAGTTTTAAGTTTTAAAAATTTTAATAAAGAAAAAAACATTTAAGACATGTCCCCTCATGTGACTGTGTCACATGAGCTGGGACATGTCAATGAACAGTAATGAAACAATGTATTTAATTTATAAACCCTTCATGAAACCTCATCCTGCCTGTGGATGAGGTTCCATGAAAAATGTGAAGGCCGCCTGGGCTCTTCATGTGCCTCCCCCACCCCCCCACCCCCCCCCACCACCCCCCCAGCCCCACCCCCACCTCGCCAACCTGAAGGGTCGACAGGCAGCTTTCTCAAGAGCCTTAACTAGTTAATTAATGGCCTTAATAGGCCTTTGACAGTTCAACAGGTGGGCAGCCCCGCCAAACTGAAAATCTAAACGACACACGGTGAGGTCGAAACGGTGAGGCCCTGCCCCCCATTCACCGAGCTGAAAATTCTCCCCCAGATTTCTCTGATTCAACAAAGGGTGTTTTTTATTCGGTGGGAAGCACCTTTGCTGTTTTTTAAAGGGCTCAGACAAATAGCCCTACTGATGGGGTGTCAATATAGACATTATCGCGTCTGCACATCATACAGTTTCACTGTTAGCAATAAAGCAGTAAAAGCATACATTATATAGCACAGTATCTACATTATCATTGCGTACATGGTTTATAAGGGAGCTATGACCAAGCATCAGTCAGCCTTGTTCAGGTGTTGTAGGATATCTTAGATTAGGTCACTCTCCAAGCTGTTTAACTTTATTACAGCATAACTCTCCATCACCTATTCTAAGTGGCTGCTTCCCACTTACCAATAATTCCAAAGATATCAAGTATGTTTGGTGCAAAGATAACCAGTAAGTTGATCAAAGTAAGCAGGCTGATGGCAATGATGAAATGTCTCAACCAACTAAAGGGTTTATTCTGGAACAGCATTTGCTGGATAGCTCGGCGCACCTGCAAACAAGCAAAATTAAAGAAAAAGATTTAAAAAGGAACATTCCAGAAATATTCCTCCAGATTCTCATTTCTGCCTTTGGCAGTCATGCCCTCCAGCAGTTGTGATGGTGGAACATTGAAGACTGTTGCACTCTTCATGACTGTTAGGAAGTCCAATCCCAACTTGGTGGGACTGTATCTGTCCCCGTGTTAAAAATGCCAGTCTGGCCTTGGCCTGGCCTTAAGGTAGCTGCAATGTAGGAAATACATGAAGAGTTGTTCTGTGTTTTGTTGCATGTACTTACCCCATTGCACAAATTCAACAATAGTAATTAGGAGTGGTATTATGCTACAGTCCCCACTGGAGTTCCAACATCTCCTAGGATATTAGCTTGCTGGACTGAGTTGTGAAGTTCTTAAAAACTATGCCGGCCACAACTGCCATGTCCTTAAGCTTTAACAGTAAATATTTCAATGGTTTGACCAAAGCCAAATTGTCTGGCCATTGTACTGAATTGCGTGCCAATGGATTGTGGAGAATGATAGCTTGAAACACAAGCGCAGTGCCATTTTAATCTTTTGCCGCTTAGCTTCATTGTGGAATGGGTTTCCTAACAAAACCGATTCCCAATAAGCCTTGAGTTACCTGGCATCTCCCACAATAGCCTAAAAGAGCAGCAGATAGATATGCATTTCCGGTGTCATCCTTGTAAATCTTTGCACCCTCTCTCCAGTGCCTCTGCAACTTTTTTATTACGTGTTGACCAGAACTAAGTGTGGTCTAACCAAGGTGTGATACAGATTTAGCAGAACTTCCCTACTTTTCGGTTCCCGCCCTCCAGAAATAAAGCCTCGTGCTTGGTTTACTTTTTTTTATGAACTAGCTAACCTGTGGCTTAAGCATTTACCTATGACAAACTACAGTAGAAGTTACTGTTGACAAAACATTTCAAATAAAACAGGTTAGTTTTTAAAAAAAATTGTTCTTGGGGATTTAGGTGATTCTGGCAATGTCACATTTCCTGCTCATCTCCAGTTGCCTGTGGTTTGTGGTTCCTACCATTTGGCTTCTATTCTGTACGTAGACAGAGAAAGAGAATTGATGGTGGCCCTTCTTCTTAAACTGTTCATAGCGATTGTTTATACAACTTGCTAGGCCTCATCAGAAGTTACCAAAAGGCAACCAGGGAGTGTGGAACTGCAGTCATGTGTAGGCCATTCTGGACAGAGATGGTAACAGTTCCCTTCCCTGAAGGACACAAGAGAGTTTTTACTCATGAGCTGGCAGCTTTCGTGGTCATTTTTCTAATCTATTAGAAAAATGCAGAATGAAGAATTTGGTCCAAGTGCACTTAATAATTTTCTGATAATATCAACGGCAATAATTTCTACCCTTATATGGTATTGCCTAGCTTTGCTATTCACTAATGTTAATTGGTCCTCAATGGGATATGTTCCCAGAGTAAATTACAATATCTTTGCAATAAGCTACACACCAACAACAATAATTTGTACTTATATAGCAACTTTAGCATAATAAAACTTCCCAAGGCACTTGACAGGAGCAACACTTGACAGCAAGTTACATAAGGTGATTTTAGGACCAATGGCCAAATCCTTGATCAAAGAAGATAGGGTTTAAGAGGAGTCTTGAAGGAGGAATAATGCCAGGGATTATCATTACCCTTAGTGAAGAGTTGTCAATAGTGATTTTTTTTTTGGTATAAAACTATTTTAATATTTTTATACATCAAAAGTTGAAAATTCCAGTAATCCATCAATTAGGATTATTTTCTTCTGTCAGCATTTTATTTCCTTTTGATGTTCAGAGATCTAAAACGAATGTTATTACTTTGCTGTGGTACATGAGCCCTGCCATTTGGACTCTGTGCAGTAAAAAAGGGAAACTGTTAACCTTAAAGAGAGAAGAAAAAGGATCGAAAGAGAAACTTTCAAGTGGGAAATAAAGTGGAGAGCATGAAAAATCACAGAATTGTAATGGCGCAGAAGGTGGCCATTCGGCCCATCGTGTCTGCACCAGCTCTCCGAATGAGCAATTCACTTAGTGCCATTCTCCCACCTTCTGCCTGTAACCCTGCACATTCTTCCTTTTCAAAGAACAGCCTGATTTCCTTTACAATGATTCGATTGAACGTGCCTTGACCACACCCTCAGGCAGTGCATTACAGGTCTTAGCCACTCGCCGTGTGAAAAAGATTTTTCTCATATCACTTTTGCTACTTTTGCCGATTACTTTAAATCTGTGCCCTTTCGCTCTTGGTCCTTTCGTGAGTGGGAATAGTTTCTCCCTATCTACTGTGTCCAGACCCCTCATGATTTTGAATACCTCTATCAAATCTCCTCTCAGCTTTATTTTTCCAAGAAAAACAATCCCAACTTCTCCAATCTATCTTCGTAACTGAAGTTCCTCATCCCAGGAACACCACTCTTGTGAATCGTTTCTGCACTCTCTCCAATGCCTTCACATCCTTCATAAAGTGTGTTGCCCAGAACTGGACACAATACTCCAACTGAGGCCAAAGTCATTTCTTATATAAGTTCAAAATAACCTCCTTGCTCTTGTACTCCATGCCCCTTTTAAGAAAGCCCAGAGGCAGGATCGTCCCCCTGTTGGAGGGGGGGGGTGTGGTTGTGCGGGACCGGGCGGGTTCTTGATCGGTGCCCCCAGTTGGGGACGTGCCGCCATTTTACGTGGACGGGCCAATTAAGGTCTGCTCAGTGTGACTTGCACCCGGAAGCACTATGCGCTCCCAGTGTAGGCGGGGGGTGGGGGGGGTGTGATTCCCTGAGCCGGGAGTGTGCACTTTTGCGCATGCGCGCGTAAGAGTGCACAGGTCTCCCTGAGGCTAAGTGCTGCCTCAGGGCGATCGGCTCAAATGTGAAAAACAGATTAAAGAATGGAAAATATTTCACTGACATGTCCCCTCATATGACACTGTCACATGAGCTGGGATTTGTCCTTAACTTTTATTTCAAGAGTATGTTAAGATTTTAAAACCCTCGTGAAACCTCATCCCACCTGTGGATGAGGTTTCATGTTTTTTCTGAAGGCCGCCTGGGCTCTTCGCCTGCCCGCCAACCTTAAGGTCCATTAAGTGTTTTAAGTACCTCACTAATGGCTTTAAGCGGCCGTTGACAGGTTGGCAGGCAGGCAGCTGTGTCGGATGTGCGGCCACCGAACTGGAAATCTAAATGATGCACGGTTATGTCGGGACGCCCGCCCTGCTCCCACTCGCCGAAGGGAGAATTCTGCCCCAGGATACTGTATGCTTTATTAACTGCTATCTCAACCTGTCCTGCCACGTTCAATGACTTATGTACACATACACCCAAGTCCTTCTGCTCCTCCACCCCCCTTCAGAGTTGTACCCTTTATTTTATATTGTTTCTCCATGTTCTTCCCACCAAAATGAATCACCTCACAAGAAAAAGAAACATTATAAAAGGAAATAACAAAGAGAGAGAGAGAGAGAGAGAGAGAGAGGGCGAAAGTAGTAGCATTCAGTACCGAGACCAGAGATTTTATAGTGCGGACCATCAGCTAATAGAAGCTCCTGTTCAATAAATCTGCAAGTTTTCTGATCCCCTGTTCTAGTAACGTAAAATAAATCTGTTCTGAACCAGATTCAGATCCTTGCACTTACCGGGAAGAGCACAATAGGCACTGTGAGGGTTACAGCAATCAGCACAGCTACACGGACACACAGAATCAGTGTATCGAAAGGGTCAATCTTACTGTATGTATGCAGCAGCTCTGGCTCAACTCTGCCTGTAATGAAGAAACAGAGCATCAGATCTGGTGTTCTGTGACAGGAATAGAAAAATGGGTCCATGATTGCAATGAACAGCATGTCAATGGAAATAGGCATCATTGCTGAATAGGCTCAATGTGCTTAATAAAGCATATATATTTTTTCTTTATTCTTTCATGAGATGTGGGCATCGCTGGCAGAGCCAGCATTTGTTGCCCATCCCTAGTTGTCCTTGAACTGAACATTTCAGGGGACATATTGCTGTGGGTCTGGAGTCACATGTAGTCCATATAATCAATATTTGCATACAATTACAGGGAAAAGAAAACTTACATTTATATAGTGCCTTTCACAATCTCAGGACGTCCCAAAGTGCTTTATAGCCAATGAAATGCTTTTGAAATGTAAGAAGCGCAGAAGCCAATTTGTTCACAACAAGGCTCCACAAACAGATAAACTATCTAAACAAAAGCAAAATACCGCAAATGCTGAAAATCTGAAATAAAAACAGAAAATTCTGGAAATACTCAGCAGGCCTGGCAGCATCAGTGGCGAGAGAAACAGAGTTAACGTTTTGAGTCGAGTATGACTCTTGTTCAGAACTATTTGAGTGATATTGGTTGAGGGTTAAATGTTGTGTTGGCCAGGGTGCCATGGAGAGCAACACTGTTCTTCTTTGAAATAACCCATGGGTTTCTTTCTCGTCCACCTCTGAGGGGGGTCAAGGCCTCGGGTGTAACATCTCATCTGAAGAACAGCACCTAAAAAAAAGAGTAGCACTCCTCAATAATGCACTGGGAGTGTCAGCCTGGTTTAGGTGCCAAATCCCTGAAGTGGGACCCTTTTCCAGAGGTGAGAGCGCTCCCAACTGAGCCACAGCTGGCACTGTGTCAACTACCTGTACAAATCAAGTATTTAAAAAATGACAGATGTTTGTAAAATCAACTTTGGCACCAACTTAAAATAATAGGAACACAGGAGCAGGAGTAGGCCATTTGGACTTTTGAGCCTGCTCCGCCATTCTGGTTGTGGTCTCAGCTCCACTTTCCTGTCTGACCCCCCATAACCTTTGACTTCCTTGCCTAACAACAATCTGTCTAACTCTGCCTTAAATAAATTCAAAGGCCCACCCTCCACTGCTTTCTGAGGAAGAGAATTCCACATCAACGACCCTTTGAGAGAGAAAAGTTTCTCCTCATCTCCATTTTAAAAGGGAGTCCTCTTATTTTTAAACTATGTCTCCTAGTTTTAGTCTCTCCCACATGAGGAAACATCTGCCAGGTATCCACCCTACTAAGTTTCCTCAGGATCGTAATATGTTTCAATAAGATCATCTCTCATTCTTCTAAACTCCAAAGGATATAGGCTTAATCTGTTTAGCCTTTCTTTGTAAAACAACCCCTTCATCACAGGAATATGTCCAGTGAATCTTCTCTGAACTGCTTCTAAAACAATTGTATTTTTTTTAAATAAGGAGTCCAAAACGGCATATAGTATTCCAGATGTGGTCTCACCAAGATCCTGTACAACTGTGGTAAAACTTCCCTACATTCCTCTTGCAATAAACACCAACATTCCATTTGCCATCCTAATCATTTGCCAAATCTGCATACTAACTTCATGTCATTCGTGTACCAGGACACCTAGATCCCTTTCTATCACCAAGTTCTGCAATCTCTCTCCATTTAAATAGTATGCTGCTTTTCTATTCTTCCTGCCAAAGTGAAGAAATTCACTTAATAAGTGATGCAATTTCAACACCAACTCAAAACAAGCCCCAAGCTTTCTCCTTTTCCCCTGAATTCTCCAGCAGCTGAGGGCAGGATGGTCTGGATAGTGAAAATCTTCACAGCTACAGTCAATATGACTCTTAAACTGACCCCGCAGGGAAGACCAATCATCTGATTTTGTGTACCACCTTTTTTTTTGAGACAAAATGCCTTGTTTCCATTTGCTGGTTTGTTTGGTGGTCAAAGGAAGCGCTATCAAAAATCAGCAAATGGGAGCTGTTGGCCAATCTGATTGGTGGGCATCTCCATGCATCAGTAAGTTAGTGGGTGATATAATGGAATGAGTTAGTGTATTTAACAGACAGCCATGTAGTTAAACCCAGTGGAAGCGAGTGAGTGCATGACACTACTGTCCTAGGATTGGAACCCAACTGAGGCAAGAATGGACAAGGGACTGGGAGAATACCTTAGGTATTCAAAAGTGATGAGTTGAAAAGATAATCAGCCATCCTGGGGCTCAAAGTTAACTGAGGCACACCATGATCAAGAGACAGAATATGGCTGTAGGTCAGCTGAGTCCAAGAGTATGGGACACAACCACACTTCTTGGGAATGGACCCCAACTAAGTTGAAATGAGAAGAGAAAGGAAGTTGTATCGGGATCTCAGATACAACTGAGCTGAGTGCAGGAGACAAGTGCCCTGGGATTGTCACGGAAGTAAGACATGCCAATGCATGAGGTGACAAGCCTACCTCTGACCTTGTCAAATGCTCAGACCTATATTGTCTCTGACCTCAAATTTCATCACCTGTCTCATTGCTGCTGAAGTAAGTTCTAAGAACTCCTGGCTCTGCCAAAAAGCAGACACTTTTCTTTTGGCAGAAGACATCATCTTGCATGCCTCATTTTAGCCACTGGTTTGGTTGCCAAAATGTGCTAGGAATACATAGTTAGAGTGTAAAAATTCTCACCTAGTTGCTACTTTCCTCATCTCCCACCATCCTGTGCCAGTATAGCCTGGCTGCTGAAATGAATAGCCAAGTACTGTGCAGTGGCTCTAGTGCATTTGTGGAACAAAAAAACTGCTGTTATCTATCTCACTCCCCCTGACTAAATATCACACCTCTGGTGAGCTACTATAAGTGTCCTGGAGACCTTCTGCATATAGTTCATAAAGTAGGTGTTAAGCCAAAATGATTGTGGGATAAAGGGAGAACTAAAACAGGCAATTTGTGAGTGCACACAATTTGTGGGAAATTTTCAGGTGAGGGATGTAACCTAAAGTCTACAGAACCATGGCCACTGGGCTGATGAATATCAAATTATATTTAATCTTGCAAAATTTAAGGTGACTTTGGAAATAGCAAATGTGAATACACAATGGGGGATATATAATTACATAAATTGCAGTACAGAAGAGCTGGCATAATTCCGATTATTGAGTGCTAAAATGCGTGAAGATCAATAACAGACAGCAAAGAGTTACAGAGATCAAAAATGGTTTAAAGGTGCAACAAGAATAGCAAATTGATGAATTATCAAATGAGACCAAGGAACCCAAGTTTGGGAAAACAGGAAAAAAATGATGGAGGGAAGCTGCAATAACTCTCAATGCTAACTGGATCACTTTAACAGTCATTGCCCGAATATTAATGGGGGGGTGGTGGTGGTGGTGGGGGTGGGGGGGGGATGGTGCAAACAGCTCACCCCCTCCCCCCACCCACCCGGACCAAAGCTGGTGTAGAGCCATCCCACTCTGTGCCAGCCTGCCCTGTTGCCATGATGTGCTGCGGGCAGGGTAAACAAAGGCTGACCGCCCTTGGGCGCTGCCAGCTAACCCAACTGGCAATTTGATGGCAGTTCCATCCCTCCCGGCAGCACACCAAGGTCACGTTAGTGGGCATTGTTGGGGCTTCAAGAGGAGGAGGAAGTCCCACAGATCCCCAGAAGCAGGTAAGTCTGGGTCTTGGGCAGGGAGGGTTTGAGCAGGTCAAGGGATAGGGGGTAGCGGGGAGGGGGCAGGGTGGGGCTGGTTTAAGGCTGTGAGCAGGTAGGAAGAAATGGGCGGTCCTATCTTAGAGGGGCCACCACCCAGTCAGCAAATGGCAGCCCCGAAGATAGAACCACTCCCCCTCCCCCGACCTTTGAAGAGATTATTTTAAAAATTGGGTTGCCCACTCCCTTCCAACTGTCCATGCCAAACATTTCATGGCATGGGTGACATATTATCAGGTTCAAATGGCTTGGTAACAAGCCTAATTGATCCTTGGTTATCTATTTAAATAGGTGGGCAGGCTGTCAATTTTGGCAGTCCCCACCCCCCCCCGTATTATGGGGGTGAGCTCATGGGATGGGTGGGAAGGTGGTGAGGTGGTAGAAAGGACCTATTTTTTATTTTTCTTGGACTGTGGCTTTAAAATTGGACTATGACTTTAACAACTACTATGGCTGCAGTTGAAAGACATGTTTACTGCAGCAGGATGAGGAATATCTACAATGTTGCTATCCTGGAACATTGTGTGCCTTGGAGGAAAGGGATGGTGCGGAAAGGACTCCTGGACTAGGGGGATCCGCCTGATGACAGCATTTTAATTGGCTCCTGACCAGGTGACCAGGGATTTTTTTTTGTGTGGTAACTGTGTGGAGAGAACAGCTCCTAGCCTGCAAAGAAGGCCTGAAACCTCTCCCTCCTAGTGTTTCTAAGATTCCAGCAATTCTGCCATATTAGCTAGCTGGCTATCCCTCACATCTCTGTAACCTGCTTTATCTGAAAACCCCTGTCAAGAGGAATAGGGGGAAGAAATCACCACTAGAGACATTGAAAAGTAAGTTTTTCAACCACAGGCTGAAAGTGCTGGGAGCACACCTGTGTTGACAACTGCAGACTGCAAGGAATTTGGAAGATATCAATCAAAATCAACCCATCTAATCCTGCACTCCAGATTGGTGTTATTGAACTGTTTTATCTTACCCTTAAAATCCATGTTTTGTGTGTCTTGTGTGTGCGTGTCTGTGTATAGGGTTTTAAGCAGGGGTAGAGTTTTAAGTTATTGAGTTAGAAATTAGCAGTTCATATTTCTTTCTTTTGCCACTAATTAAAGACAATTTGTTCAGTAATCTGAAGAGTCTGATGATGACATGGGCTTTGGTCTGTTTGATTACAATTAAAAATATTAAAATTGAATATAAAAAAGTTATTTACTTAGAAAGTTTACAAACCTGATGCTCGTATTCTGTTAATTTAAATTAAACAGTTGGTAGAATTGGGACAATCTGGTGGTTTGGTCAAACTTTTTCACATTTTTCGCAGCTCAGGGAACAGCGGGGCTTGATATTACACCGCGCTATTGCCAGTGAGTCGTGACAGTGGCCCCAAACACGCCTGGCGGGGCAGGTAAAGTGCCACCCCTTGTCTCTTCCTCTGTACATGAGAACGAAATGAGACAAAAGATATGTGTATTCTTTGAACTCACCATAAAACGTCAAGTATCCAAAGAGCGCTGCGAGAAAGTACATGACGTACATGACCATGATTGAGATGTTCGACACGTGCTGCATTTTTTTCTTGGATGGGCTGAAATACAATTTGTTCGTTTCAGACATAAATCACCAACAAGCACCTGGAATTGTCATTAAAGAAGAAAACACCACCTGACATTTCATAAGACACTGAATTTAAGCATGCAGCTCTGCCAGAGATACCTTCTTATGTTCCGTAGTAAGTGCCTCAGCATTTTATTTTTTCTGAGAGTTGATTCACACTGGCTTATGTCTACTTGGAAGTATATAGGCCAGAGATGGGACAAAAAAATCCCCATGGTGAACTTAAATGAATAGTTGTGCCTTTTGTCTCTTCAAAGGTGAAATGAGCCATCACTGGCTGACATATTTGATGCAAACAGGTAATGTACTAGAACTCATAATAAGGTGAACATGCAAAACAAGTTAGGACCAAACTCACTTAATACAAACAGTACAACTTATCCTTGTGTATTGATACAAAATAAAGAACATGCCATGTCACTCCACTTCTGTGAAGTGTCTCACTTGACTTCCAGTTCCTTTCGATGGAAAAATCAACAAATCCTGAAATGTGACATGTGGCATAATTTTAATTCACCCAAAACCTATTCACTTACACAGAGTCAGATTCAGGCCCATAATATTTATCTTGTTCTCTCTTCCATCTCCTTTGAAAAAGGGTGATTAATTTGATTTTCGCTCTTCAAAATCAGTTATAAAAAGAGCCTTCTTTCTCTACGTTCTCCCTCCACTCCAAAAGCTCGGGAAAATGCCTTCCTTTTATTTCCGGGATTCCTGGAAAAAACAGAGCTTTTGTCTCTCTCTCTCTCTCTCTCTCTTTTGCTCCCTAATTCTTGGCTCCTGTTCTTCATGGTTCAGAGCCTTTCCTCCCTCCTGCTTCCTGTCTGCTGGGCACCTTCTTTATGCTTCTTGTGCACTAAAGATCTTCATGCGACTGACTTTTTTTTCATTTGTTCATGGTGCCGCTGGCTAGGCCAGGGTTTACTGCCCTCGTTTAGAGGACATTTAAGAGCCAACCTCATTGCTGTGGGTCTGGAGTCACATGTAGGCTAGACCAGTTAAGGACAGCAGATTTCCTTCCCTAAAGCACATTATTGAACCAGATGGGTTTTTATGACAATCAGCAATGGTTTTATGGTCATCATCAGACTTTTAATTCCAGATTTTTATTGAATTCAAATTTCACCATCTGCCAGTCCCCAGAGCATTACCCTGTGTCTCTGGAGTACTAGTCCAGTGACAGTACCGCTAAGCTCCACCTCCCCTTTCTGATTGCAGTAGACTCAACTGCAAGGAAGGCTCACTTCTCGTGACAATCCTAGTCAAGGTCTTCCACTCGCCTGTGATGTTCTCTCCATTTATTTTATTGGAGTGGGAACTCATTTGTCGACAAGCACACAGTGGGAAACGCCTGGCCCCAATGTCTCTCTGCCTGCAAAACCTGCTTTACTCATCAAATGCGGCTGGAGTTTGTTATACCTGAGAAGCATCAGACTAGTAATGTGAGGTCACATCTCACTGAAGCCACCCAATGTCACAGACCATGGAAAGAAAGCTGGATCGTTAAAGTTACAATGACTTCAGGACTCAAAATGCATCAATGCTGCATGGTTGCTCAACCCCCAAGCAAACAGATCCATTTGCCTGATCAAAAACCTCACTTATACATACTTTTTCAGCTCTGTGTAGATAGGTAGTACCTCTGGGTGACAGACAAAGGCAAAGGCCAAGATGGGAATAGTGTACGCAGTCTGCGAATGAGAGACAGAACATTGAATTTATTTAAAACAATGAAGGAGGGATATAAATACCCACAACATCAGAGCCCAATCCACAGCCTCCAGCTTAGTTACTCTTTCTCAATTGGGGAGATCATCATTCACTGCCATTACTGTATCAAACATTGTATTCTTACCGCAAACATTACCATGAGAGATCCTGCAACAAGCATTAAAAAAGACCTATTCAGTAACAGGGGCCGGGGTTTTCCAGCACCACCTTGGCCGGACCCGCCGCAGGAGGTTCACCAGCCCAGCCAAAAGTCCATGTTCGGAGGGACCAGACGATCCTGGCAGTGGGCGGGGCTGGAGAATCCCACCCAGGGGTTCCTCTCAACTAGGACTTCAACTATGTTCAAAGTACAAGTTCTGGAATGCTTTACACATCAATTCTCTGTACTACAGATTCACAGGTCTGGATTTTCACCAAGTCGGGCCGAGGTGGGAGACTCTTAAAAATGACAGGTGGAATCAACTTTGGGATTTCTGGCCCCCATTCCCATTTCCGGCAATTTTTGCTCGCGCATGATGAGCTTGCACCCGCCATTGCCAGCTATATTGCAGGGATAGGCAGCTCAAACCACCATGCAGTTTTGATTCAGTCAGGCCCCTTCCATTAGGAGACATGATTCACGGCTTCTCAGAGGAGTTCTGAACCAAGGGGAACCCTCAGTCCCCAGTGGGGGATGAAAGAAACCAGCCACCTGTTCCTGGAACTCTTTTATTGATAAGTCATTTGCTTTGAAATAGAGGAAAAAAATCTGTCCTTTCAGTTTTAATAGACTCCAGTTGTCTAGAGCTGTAATGATTTGTTTTGACAGCTGAACCCATTATGAATGCTTGGCTGGTGAACCATTTAACTCATCAGACAGTTAAATGCACAGTTTGATTGACAGTTTTAAGTGGTTATTAAAGGGTTATCTGACCTTGATGTGGTTTATACATAGATCTTTGTTTGTTTTACGACTGACAATTGCTTGAGGGAATTTATTCTTTTTTCATTTCTTTTCAGTATGGTGTGTTTGAGTAACAGCTCTATTTGGATTGTTAAAAGATTTTTTCACGTCCATTTCAAAGGCTTCCTACTGCTATTACATGGCTCCTGAGGTCTGTCTATGGTGAATATTGTGTGAGTTGCTATGCAGGATACATGGGGGGGGGGCTATGGGGTGGGTGTGAGGGCTTCAGGGCTTGACTGTTATGACTGGGCCGACATCCCAGTAAACAGAGGTGGACATTCTAGCCAGCCTGCATTGTCATCTGCCCACCTCTGATGCCACCTTGAGCCTGCCTCTGGAGGCAACAGGACCCGGCTCCATCCTGCCTTGCCTCCTCATAACATAAGCATGGCGAGCAGGGGCCTCCTTAATGGGGGCGGGTTTGTGGAGTCAACAATTTTCCCGACTCCCAACACCTGACTTCTTGACGAAAATTCGGCCCACAGTCTCAATGTATTTTCCTTATTGTTCCTGCTGATATGTTACCTGAGAGTTCAAGGTAAACAGCCGTGGGGAGCATTGGTCCTCAGTGACTTTGTGAATGTCGCTGTTGTTGCAGCTGGTAGTATTCTCGTAACTGACGCTGCCCAGAAAGGAACTGTTTGCATGGATGTTAGTAAATGGACAGGGAATCTGGAACTTCTTGTAGATCACCTAAAACATCCAAATAAAGATCAAAATTACTATTGGCAATATTAACATATAAAGACTTTGAGGGCTTGTGTTGAGTTATTTTCTACCATTTTAAGAGAGCCTGATAAAAATAAATCTGTTCATTTGATTAACTCACTAAACCAAGTGAGGGAAGAATGGGACACAACCACATGAAGAATTCAAACAACAATGTCAACCCTATCAGGAATTAATTAATTGGATAGACTTGAATTGTTTTCGTTGGAGCAGAGAAGACTGAGGGACGACCTGATCGAGGTGTACAAGGTTATGAGGGGCATGGACAGGGAGCAGCTGTTCTGCTTAGTTGAAGGGTCAGTCACGAGGGGACACAAGTTCAAGGTGAGGGGCAGGAGGTTTAAGGGGGATGTGAGGAAAAATGTTTTTACCCAGAGGGTGATGATGGTCTGGAATGAGCTGCCTGGGAGGGTGGTGGAGGCCGGTTGCCTCACATCCTTTAAAAAGTACCTGGATGAGCACTTGGCACATCATAACATTCAAGGTTATGGGCCAAGTGCTGGTAAATGGGATTAGGTAGGTAGGTCAGGTGTTTTTCACATGTCGGTGCAGACTCGATGGGCCGAAGGGCCTCATCTGCACTGTGAGATTCTGTGATTCCGTGAATTGAAACTTTCTGCTGGAATCTGACCACGGAGTTCAATTCAGCACCTGAAAATGAAAGACAGACTTGCTCTGAACCAGCCAATGTTTTCTCCTGGGTAGTCAAGGTAATCTCTGTCCCTCCTCTTCTCCCTGCAATCTTTGTACAAATTGTTTGACCTGCGTTCTTCCAAATTGAAACATCAGCAGAACCCCACGACTGACTTATAGGGATGAATTTTACAGTCGGTGGTGGTGTGTGTGTGGGGTTGGTGGGATTGCTTGTCCTCTTGGAAGAATAGTCAGTTGCAAGCCAACCAACTTTAAAAAAAAGGCCACCTCACAGCAATAATACGCTGCGGGCAGTCTAATTAATCTGAGGGTCGGACTTTCTCCCTTCAGTGGAAGGAAATCCCTCCCTTAGGAGCTGCCGGATGATCAGATTCTCAGCAGCACCAGAAGACAGTAGGGACTGCTGGGACTGCAAAGGGGCCCACAATGAAGTGTCATAGACACTGGAGGCAGATAAGTCCTGGGCTCTTTGGGCAGGGAGGGATCGGGCACCCTAGAGAGGGGGCCAGGTTTTGAAGGCCAGACAGAGAGGTATACGATCATGGAGGGGGTGCTCCCAATATGCACAGGGCACACCCCCCCCACCAAAGGATGTACCCCCACTTCCTTACCACCTTCACCTACTTTGGTGAAAAAACAGCCTTACCATATTTCTCACAGCCACCAAGAACACAAGAAATTGGAGCAGTAGACAACATGCCCCATGAGCCTGCTCCATCATTCAGTGCAACCATGGCTAATCTTGGGCTTCAACTCCACTTTCTTGCCCACTCTCCATATCCTTGTCCCAAGAGGTCAAAAATCTGTCTATCCCAGCCATAAATGTATTCAATGATGGAGCATCCCCAACCCTCTGGGGTAGAGAATTCCAAAGATTCACAACCCTTTGAGTTGGGCTCAATGGGCTTTACAGCCAATGAAGTGCTATGGAAATGAAATCACTGTTGCAATGCAGGAAACTCAGCAGCCAATTTGTGCACAGCAAACTCCCAAAAACAGCAATGTGATAATGACAAGATAAAATTATTTTTTGTGATGGTGACTGAGAGTTAAATATTGGGCTAGGGCACCAGGGATAACTCCCTTGTTTTTCTTGGAAACAGTACCATGGTATATTTACATCCACACGAACAGGCTTTGGGACTTGGTTTATTATCTCATCTGAAAGACAGCACTCTCTCAGTATGAGTGTCAGCCATGATTTTTGTGCTCATGTTCTGGAGTGGGAACTGAAATCTTGTGATCCAGAGGCAAGAGTTCCACCAACTAAACCACAGTTGACACAAAATGATGAACAAGAGCAGGTCAGAGGCTAGGAATCCTGTGGCGAGTAACTCACCTCTTGACTTCCCAAGGACTGTCCACAAGGCACAAGTTAGGAGTGTGATGGAATACTCCCCACTTGCCTGGATGAGTGCAACTCCAACAGCACTCCAGAAGCTCGACACCATCCAGGACAAAGCAGCCCGCTTGATTGGTGCCCCATCCACAAACATTAACTCCCTCCACCACCGATACACAGTGGCAGCAATATGCACCATCTACAAGTTACACTGCAGCAACTCACCAAGGCTTCTTAGACAGTATCTTCCAAAACCACGACCACTACCATATAGAAGGGCAAAGGCAGCAGGTAGATGGGAACATCCGCCAACTGTAAGTTCCCCTCAAAGTCACCCATCATTCTGACTTGGAAATATATCACTATTCCTTTACTGTTACTGGGTCAAAATCCTGGAACTCCCTTCTTAACAGCACTGTGGGTGTACCTACGCCACAGAGACTTCAACGGTTCAAGAAGGCAGCTCACCACCACTTTCTCAAGGGCAACTAGGGATGGGCAATGAATACTGGCCCAGCCAGTGAAGCCCACATCCCGTGAATGAATAAAAAAAACATAACTAGCCTTATAATGGCTACTGAACTTTTTAATACTGAGTTCAATAGATTTTTGTAAAAGGTATCAAGGAAATATGAATAAAAGGCACAAAATGGAGTTGAGTTATGGATTAGAATAGCCTAACCCTGTTCCAAATCTATTATTCAATCACTTGTGTGTCGTTGGGCTATCATTGTTTGTAGAATAAAATTCTGCCATACACACGGCCATCACATTGGGAATCCTCTACAGAGGGATATCTCATCTACTTTGACTCCCATCTACCAAGCTATTGATGTTAGCATACTTACCACAATTAGAAAGAAAACCATGCAGCTCAGGGAGAAACCGCTGGTGTATCCCAGGTAGCCTACGATTAAAAGATGCATAGAAAACATTACTCTTCTGAGTGTACCAAAAATATTCAGTAGAATTCCCTCTGATTTGCCCTGTTAGGATGCAGGAAGTGAGATAGTGGAGTTCTGTTGGGCAGTTTTGTTCACTTGAATTGTTACATTAGCTGAAAAGATATGAAAGGCCATATTTTGTGCATTTGAATGCCCTTCTCAGTGCCCTTGGTCCTATGTTTTTCACTTGGCAACTGGTGGCCACAGACTGCCTGTGAGCAGCAATTTCATGGTGAATCTCCCTCCATATGATAGCATAAGACATTAAATGTGGAATTCCAGTTACACTACAAATGGGGCATTCCCACTAGTTGAACTGTTGCTGTCTGGGATATAGGGCAGGAGGGGAACAAGAAGAAGGGAGGATGGGGAGAAGGATGGGGAAGGGAAGGAAGAAGGAGGTCCTACAGATTGTGCCACCTCTTGATGGTTTAAAATGCAAATGCTGGGAACAAGGGAAGTTTGTGAGACATTGGCCACTCTGCAGATATCTCCTCTTCATAGAATAAACAGGTTTTGTTGCAATGCAAATAAATCCCATTAGGGATTGATCCAGTTTCAGGATCAAAGTACAAAAGCCATGGTCACTGAAGACATACAAAAAATCTTCTTGAGAAAGATGGCAGACCAACAATCAACTAGAATGAAGAATTATGACATTAATCCATGGATCTATTGTAGTCCTTTGATAACTATATAAAGCACTTTGGATTAATGTTTACAATACCATTTCAGCTAAAGCATTTGCAAAGAGCTGAGTTTTTTACTGGGAATTTAAACACAAGGATTCTATTCCTTGATCCTTCAGCTTGGACAAAAGGAGGGAGATTATTTGTGCATCAAATCATCAGTTTTTTCATCGCAACTTAAACAGTGAACCAAACCCCCGCAGTGAAGGAAAAAATACATTCTGAGGCTGATTTTGGTTTCTCAACCAGACCATTTTCTTAGTGGGAAGCAGGGTGACAGTGAAATCAAATTCACGATGATGAATTTTCCACTCGATTTACACTGTTGCCTCTCCAGCCATGAGACTGAAGCGAGCCACAAAACAAGCCTCTATGGCTTTCCACAGGAAACATGCAGGAGCCTCAAAAGCGTAAGCAGATCTGGGTCCAATCAGAACAGAACTCTTGAGTGAAAACGAGCTTTCACGTATGCTGTGAAAGCCCCGCACACTCAGTCATGTTAAAAGCAGTCCTTAAGGCTTCTTGCTTTCTCAGAAACACAAAAACTGGGGGGAGAGGGAATGGGGAAGGCTTTGTGACGTTTGCCGATCCAGTTTCCTTTTATCCAAGCTGAAGGCCGAGGACTAGCGGAGATCGGGTCACCACCAAGGTTGTAGAGGAAACTGAAAGACATGGTAGACCAAGCAATCCTCTTCTGGAGCCCTCGGGTCTCAAAATCCTGTAGGCTATAGAAGGCATGGAAGACTGAAGGAGGGGAGGGGTTCCACAATGTTGAAGTCCTGGGAGTGAATGAGTTCAAGTGAGAGGTTTCATTATTAGATCTTCAAAGCACAGGACAGTTGCACTAACATGCAATTTTGTAGTGGGGGGAAGTGATGGGAGATTTCTACAAACACAGCAGCTACTAATTAAATGTTCTTTTTCACGTTCGTTTTGCCTGCTATTACCTATGCCGTGGAAGACAGAACAAGCATTGCCCTTCATTGGACTCAGATTAAAAATCATTTGAAACAACACCCAGATGACAAAACAGAACTTGATTTTTTTAAAATTACTTAATAAAAGGCTCCAGAAACCCTGAGAGGATTATTGAAAAATCGCTGTGACCTATTTCTTTGGTCCAACTCATTACGAAGAATTTAAGTTGAACCTTGTTCAATCTTTCAAATTTCTGCAGTACATCAATAATTAATGAGCATTCAATTTGACAGACAAAGGTCAGACTGTTCATTGTGATGCAAGTACACCTCCTGTGGCTAAGAATTCCTCTTTTCAAATTAGATGCAAGTTCGCAGCCAGTGCTACTAATGTCCCCTTTCACTTGCATTTTGAGAAGGGTTCTCAGGATGTGTCTAAGCTGGTGGGGGCCGGGGTGGGCAGTTGCAGAACAATTTGATGTTCCATTGCACTGGGTGTACATTGCTAGCTCACAGATTTGCAGGGGAGAGAAGGGAATAGAGGGTAATGATGATAGATTCGGATGGGGAAAGATGGGAGGAAGCTTGAGTGGAGTATCAACACTGGTATGGATTAGTTGGGCTGAATGGCCTGTTTCTGTGCCGTATATCCTATGCAATCCTGCAGTCTGCAAGAGATTGTTGAATGGTTTATGATTTCGTTTGCAATATTTCAGTTGTGGGTCCAGGAGCCTGTGATGTTGAAGTTTACAGCTGTTGACCTGTTAGTGAATCTGATAATTTACTTAGATATCAGTTAATTCGTTCCAAATTAGATTACCTTTCCTGAGTGGTTATAACTATCAGGAAAGACTGAACAGGCTTGGACTCTTTCCTCTAGAAAAGAAAAGGCCGAGGGGTGACCTAATAGGCCTTTAAAATTCTGAAGGGGTTTGATGAGGTAGGCATAGTGAAGGCACATTCCATTTGCGAGGGAGACAAAAACTCGAGACCATAAATGTAGTTACTAATAAATGCAAAGGGAATGCAGGAGGTATTTCTTTACCCAGGGAATAGTTAGAATGTGGAACTTACTACCACATGGAGTGGTCGAAGTGAATGGCTCAGATGCACTTAAGGGGAAACCAAATAGGTGCCTAAGGGAGAATAGAAGGATAGACTCATAGACTCAGAGATGTCCACAGCTCAGAAGAAAGCCATTGGCCCATTGTGTCCGCAAGTGAATATCTAAATACGCTGGTGGGTAAGATGAAGTACGGCAGGAGCACAAAAGCTGGCATAGACCAGCTGAGCCAAATGGCCTATTTCTGTGCTCTACTTCACATGCAATTCTGTGAACATTTTTATTATTTCAGCAAATGTCTTCATTTAAACAAAAACCTGAGGAGGGGAGAGGGAGAATCCATAAATGAATCATAATTTTAAGTACACAACTGTCGCAATCACATGCCACCAGTCAATGCTTCAACGTGACTGCTGTTGGCCCTGAACCACATTATCCAGAATAGCTTGCAGCAGAGGCAAGACATTCAGCCAAATGCATGGGGGAAATGTGCTCAGGGGTCACAATGTCACTGGATGCACTTCTGCCACTTTTACTTGCTAACTTGTCAGAAAGAATGAGGCAGCTCTCCTTAGACCTTCATGTATATTTGCACTATTCTTTGCCCAAGAACGGCACTTGGCTGGTAACATACAGCCCTCCAGACCAAGCCAGTATCACTCTAGGGCTGACTAGTGGGTGATGCCCAATGTGGCCTTCGGGGAGGCTCCTTCCAAGATTCCCTTTCTCCCCAGGTTAGATTTTGCCAAACAGGGGGCAGGATTTTCCCCTCGTCGGGTGGGCACGGTGGGCAAGCCCAGGAGCGGTTGCAAAACGACCTTCCACCTGCAATCGGGCCCTGACCGCGATTTCACACTGGCTGGCCAATTAACAGGCAGCCAGCGTGAATTGTGTGCTAATAGCCTCAGCGCTGCTGGGGTGGGGGTGGGGGAGGAGAAGCGTGAGTGCAGAAATCTGCGCATGTGTGGGAGGTGCGCTCACTGAAAGCTCCCTGAAGGCACAGAGCTGCCTCAGGGAGCTGAAGATTTTTAAAGTGAAAAATGAAGATTTTACAAATAATATAAACACGTCCCCACACGTGGCTCAGTAACATGAAGGGGGACATGTTAAAAATGAGTTTAAAACAATTTTTAAAAAATTTATTGTTGTAAATCTCATCCCGCCCCCCACTTAAAATTAGGATTCACTTATTGATTCCCTCTCTCTCCCCGTCAGGTTTTTGTTTAAATGAAGACATTTGCTGAAACCCTGATGAGGTTTCGCAAAAAATGCAAAGGCCGCCTGGCCTATTCGACCGGTTGGACGGGCAGCGAGAAATTCTACTTAATTTGCTGCTTCAGGGCCTTAATAGGCCTCTTGATTGTTGGTGGGCACACTGCCAACTCTCGCTCGCCCCTGCCAACCAAAATATCGTGCACTATTTCACGCTCAGCCGTGTCGGGCACGCCAAGCTGAAAATCCTGGCCAGGGAATTTTTCCCAATGCAGGATGCGACATAATGCATTCAAAGCTGGAGAAAAATGTGCTGGGCGGACTGAGATTTAAATGACTAGCGATCTTTAGCTTTGAACAAAACGACCCTGCCATGGAATTTAAAAATCTAAACACCTGCTACACTCCGCTGATTGACAGGCAATCTGCTTTGAAATGGAAATGAACATCATCTGTACCTTAAAAGAAAGGGCATCTGGTGTTTCAGTTTCAATGGGTTGCATTGTTGACATTTCCCAGGGTTCATTTTGGTAGCTGGGCCAATTATGAATGTTTAGCTGAGTTTCAAAAAGTCCAGAACCACTTATCTCAGCAGGGAACAGTGTTCACATTTTGATTGGCAGTTTTAAGATGTTATCAAAGGATTATCGTCTTTGATGCTTAAGTGGATAAGTGTTTGTTTTTACAACAGAATTACCACTTGAGGGGAATTAACCTTTTTGAATGGGTTTTATGGAGGAGAGGTTTTTTTCAGTATTAAGTGTCTTTGACTATCTCAGCTCTATTAGCTTGTTAGATTTTTTTTTAACATTCATTTTCAAGATATCATGAGGTCTGCCTATATTTGATATTGGGAGGGTGGTTATGGAGAATACGTGGGGGATATGGAGACATGAAGGGAGCACGGCCCCCACATTCCTCCAACTCTGCCTCTGGACCTGGAAATCCCAAGTCTTGCCCGTCCAAATCTCCTGGAGATGAAAATATGGTGGGTATAGGCAGAGGCGATGGGCTCGGGTTTCTGAACTCAGGAAATGCTCCGACTCGCATTTCCCAAGCCCGACACAAAAATCCAGCACAATGTTTCAGGTCGATGAACTTTCACCTGAGCCTGCTGAGTATTTCCAACATGTTCTGTTTTTACTTCAGATTTCCAGCATCTGCAGTATTTTGCACTTGTATTGGTGTTTAATTCCCTAAACAATATAATTATCTTTGGTGGAAAAATTGTTCAAACTTTTACCCTTATCTGGTATCTCAATGTGAAGCATTAATCAATGACAATGAAAGTGGATTTTGTCACACTGTTTCACAGAAATATTACACACACAACGTTCGATTCCTGTGACTAACCGAGTTGCTTCATTAACGCCAGAGGCAAAACGACCGTGGCTGATGCTATGATCACCAGGTAGTTTCCATTCAGGTACCACTCGCTGAAAAAGGAGATAAAATTAAAATGAAAGTTTGCACAGATACATATGTGAGAAATCATCACAAACGACGGGTCAAGTGCAGATTTCTTTTAAAAACCTGAGCTCTGGGAATCTAAAATTTTAACAAAGAATGCTGCAACTACACAACTTGGACAATTTGTAAAGAGAAAAGTGAGCAGGCCTTTTGGGATAGTGACCGTTCTTCAGAGCTCGGGCTGTTAGTGAAGCAAAACCATTTTGGGGAAACATAAGCTTCATCTTAACTTTGACAGTGCAGTTAGGGGTGGGCAAAAGATGCTGGCCCTGCCAGCAATGTTCACATCCCAAGAACGAATAAAAAAAAACTAAGCTTTTAAAGAATATCGAACTTTCCTTTTACTGATATATTTCGCACCCTCCCTCCTTTAAAGCACCTGGAGAAAATGGGTTGGTATTTGAATTAGCTTCCCCCATTTCTCCTTGAAAATAGCCATCAGGGTCCCAGAATAAGCATAGGACCCCACTTAACATATCTAAATGGCCTCTTGCCTGTTTTGAGCGCAAGCGCTGGGTGCCTTTTTAAATTTCTGCCTAGAAAGATGACTCAGGTGAGTTACTGGGCGCACAAGGTCGCCACCAGACTTTCCAGTACTGGTAGCTCATTTTTCAGACCAGAAACAGGCAGCCAGTTGCTGAAAGTCTCTTTCATGGTTTGATGATCTGGCTGAAGCATTCAGCAAATTTTGTGATATAATTAGTATCCCTGCACTCATTGCAACTTGAACAATTCACACTAAAGGTTTCTTCTCCAAATTCCTTGTGGCCAAGTGACCTCTGACAGCGGAGTTCTTGTGCTATGTGAACCCAGGGTGAATCATATGGTGATTTTCATTCTGTCCATGAAAGCTCCTTCCAGTTGTCTCTTTGACTCAGTTTGTCTGAGTTAGAAGTACATTGGTTCAAGTCCCAATCCTTAGGGCTTCAACTCGGCTGACACTTCAGTGCAATAAATGAGAAGTTAAACTGAGACCTTATCTGTCTAATCCTATATTTCAGGAACATGTTGACGATCTTTTGTTGAAGTTCTCCTTCAAGCAAAGCCAGCAAAAGACGGACTGGTCATTAACTGGTCATTTAGCCATTTGATGTTTGTGGGAATCTGCTGATCACAAATTGATGAAATCATTCTGCTTCAAAGTGATTCCTTATACATGAGGCACTTTGAGACATTTTGGAGAGATGTGATAAAGTATTACATAAATGTGAAGTCCCTTTCTCTCTGTGCAATCATGTGGCAAGGATTGGGGTAAACAAATGTTGTATTCTACAGCCCTTCAATTGTATGCACTGGAGAACCAGCACAATGCGCCAACCTTCACCTCTTGTAGAAACTGAATCATTCTGCACTCCTCAATAGACTAACCCCAAAACAGACCTTCTGTGAGTATTAGTAAATCATTGACAATATTCCTTTCATGAAAAGCACCAATGCACTTTATTTCCTAGTCACTGCAGCGTCTCTTGGAAGACAGATGACTGAAGCAGCTCAAGGTAGTCTACATGTCGCTATGTCTCCAGATGAGCATTGCACAAATGTTTTAAAAGTTACTCACCACTAGGTAAGCAGGTCTTTATTCACAACATGCCTAGAATAACATTTCATTGGCCCTTAAAAAAAAGTTATTTCATTGGTTCCCCATTAGTTGAAGGGTCAGTCACGAGGGGACATAAGTTCAAGGTGAGGGGCAGGAGGTTTAGGGGGGATGTGAGGAAAAGTTTTTTTACCCAGAGGGTGGTGATGGTCTGGAATGAGCTGCCTGGGAGAGTGGTGGAGGCAGGTTGCCTCACATCCTTTAAAAAGTATCTGGATGAGCACTTGGCATTTCATAACCTTCAAGGCTATGGGCCAAGTGCTGGTAAATTGGATTAGGTAGTAGGTCAGGCGTTTCTCACATGTCGGTGCAGACTTGATGGGCCGAAGGGCATCTTCTGCACTGTGTGATTCTGTGATTGGGCTGATTTAACGTGGGCAACGGGGGTCTCACCCATCGGTTGACAAACCGGCAGGACACCCACGTCTCTTCCATAGGGGAGGCCCAACCGAATTCAGTGCCTGTCAGGCACGGATCTGGGCAGGTCAGGCATTCACCAGGATTTAGGGCCTAAGGGACAGAAGTTCCACCTGTACAGAGCTGCCAGCCAATCAGAGGCCGGCAGCTCTCCATTGCAGGCAGTGCCACCGGAGGCAGTGACTGCTGCTGGTAATGATCCGTGGGTCGCCATTGGATGGCGAGTGAGGGTGGGATGGGGGTCTCAGGGAAGGGTTTACGAGGGGGTGGGGGTGCAGAGGCTTTGGGGGCAAGAGCAGAGAGTGCCTGACAATGAGGGATCCCACCCCCAGTAGGCCGCTAGCAAATCTGACAGGATGTTTTACAGGGGGGCACGGGAAAGCTGTGCGGATCCCACTTAATCCCTGATCTGCATTAAATTTCGGTGGTTGAGGGATAGTTGGTGACAATTGGCTCATTAATGAGCCTAATTGACAAATCGCTGGGAGCAGGCGAGTTTCTCACATCAGCCCCTTTCTGTCTCTGACTGATTGTGGTAGGTTGTCGCACCACCAGCAGACTGATGCACAGCCTTTCCCATGATTAAATGGGCCTGACCGCAATGTTTCACGCCATGGTTGGGCTGGATTAAATTCCACCCATTCTTTTGATAATTGGACTCATAAATCTGCTTCATAATCGTCAAATCACTTCATAAATTAATTCAGTATGGCCAAGGTTGGTT
This sequence comes from Carcharodon carcharias, assembly GCF_017639515.1. Lineage (NCBI taxonomy): Eukaryota > Metazoa > Chordata > Chondrichthyes > Lamniformes > Lamnidae > Carcharodon > Carcharodon carcharias. The sequence goes on along the minus strand of NC_054473.1, from coordinate 19,826,473 downwards.
TCCATTTTCTATCCATTTTCATTGGAAGAGTGATCAGTGCTTGGTCACTCCTTATAAACTCAGGACATTCCAAAGTGCTTTACAGCCAATGAAGTGCTTCTGAAGTGTAGCCACTGTTGTAATGTAGGAAACAATTTACACAAAGCAAGTTCCCACAAACACCAATGAGATTATTGACCAGGCAATCTGGTTTGACATATTTTTGAGAGATAAGTTTGGTCATTGCATTACTCTTCCTCAAAAAGTGCCAGGGATACGTTATATCCACTTGAGAAGGCAGCCTGGGTTTAACATCTCATCCAAAAGATGATACCTTCAACAGTGCAGCATTCTCTCAGTGATACATTGAGGTGTAGGCCTAGATTATGAGGTCAAATCCTGGAGTAGATCTTGAACCCATAATTGGCTGACTCAGAGGCAAAGAGCACTATCACCGAGCCGTGGGCGTCACCTAGTACCACAGAGCTGAAAAGCCACAAATTAATTCAAGGATCAGTTGATGATGTGAGACAGCTTTTAAGAACATAAGAACATAAGAACTAGAAGCAGGATTAGGCCATTCGGCCCCTCAAACCGCCATTCAATAGGATCACGGCTGATCTGCCCCAGGCCTCAACTCCTATTTTGTGCCAGCTCCTCATTACACTCAACTCCCCAATATTTCAAAACTCTATCTACCTCCTCTTACTTTCAGTGATCTAGCCTCCACAACTCTCTGAGGTAGAGAATTCCAGACATTCATTATCCTCAGAGAAGAAATTCCTTCGCATTTCAGTTTTAAATGAGTGCCTCCTTATTCTGTGGGCAGGTTCCCGATCGGCGCCCCCAGTCGGGGGCGTGTCGCCATTTTATGTGGGTGGGCCAATTAAGGCCTGCCCAGCGTGATGTCCGCCAGGAAGCGCTATGCGCTGCGGGAGTGCGCTTTTTCGCGCATGCGTGCAGAAGAGCGCATATATCGCCCTGAGGCTAAGTGCAGCCTCAGGGAGATCAGCTCAGATTTGAAACATTAAATAAAGATGAGAAAAAAAATTTGCTACCATGTGCCCTCCTGTGACACTGTCACATGTGTTGGGACATGTCCATAACTTTTATTTTAAAATATTCTGAAATTTCTAAATCCCTCATGAAACCTCATAGATGAGGTTTCATGTTTTTTCAGAAGCCCACCCGGGCTCCCAGCCTGCCCACCAACCTTAAGGTTGGACGGGCTTGTCCATTAATGATTTCAATTACATTTTTAATGGCCTTAATAAGCCGTTGACAGGTTGGCGAGTGTGCAGCCGAGCTGGCTGCACGCCCGCTGACCTGAGAATGTAAATGACGTGGGGTGATGTCGGGACACCCACCCAACACCACCCTGTGTCATTTTACGCGCCAGAGAGCAGGCCCTGCCCCCCCACTCGCTAACCGGAAGAAGCAGCCCTATGTCCCCTAGTTTGAGATTCCCCCACTAGTGGGAACATCTTCTCAACATCTACCCTGTCAAGCCCCCTCAGAATCTTATACGTTTCATTAAGATCATCCCTCATTCTTCTCAACCCTATTGAATAAAGCCTAACCTGTTTAGCCGTTCTTGATAAGTCAACCTCTTTATCCCAGCAATCAGCCTAGTAAATCTCTTTTGAACTGCCTCCAATGCCAGTATATCCTCTCTTAAATACGGGGACCAGAACTGTGCACAGTACTCCAGGTGCGGCCTCACCAATACCCTGTACATTTGTAACAAGACTTCCCTATTTTTAAACTCTAACTCCCTGGCAATACAGGCCAAAATTCCATTTGCCTTCTTAATTACTTGCCGTGCCTGCATGCTAATTTTTTGTGTTTCATGCACAAGAACATCTAGATCCCTCTGTGCTGCGCTTTTTTGGAGTCTCTCTTCATTTAAATAATAGTCTGCCTTTCAATTTTTCCCACCAAAGTGCATGACTTCACACTTTCCTACGTTAAACTCCATCTGCCAAGTTTTTGACCACTCGCTCAACCTGTCTATATCCCCTTGCAGATGCCTTATGTCCTCATCACAACATGCCCTCCCACATAGCAAATTTGGATCCATTACACTCTGCCCCCTCCTCCAAGCCATTAACATATTGAGGATCAATTAACAATTGAGACCCTAGGACTGATCCTTGTGGCACTCCAATAGTTACATCTTTCCAACCTGAAAAAGACTCATTACTCCCAACTCTGTGTTAACCAATCCTCAATCCATGCTAATACATTACCCTCAATACCGCGAGCTCCGATCTTGTGCAATAACCTTTTATGTAGCACCTTATTGACTGCCTTCTGGAAATCCAAATACGCTACATCTACCTTTATCAGCTCTGCTTGTAATATCCTCAAAAAACTCTAGCAAATTTGCCAAACATGATTTTCCTTTCATAAAACCATGTTGACTCTGTTTGATTGCATTAAGCTTTTCTAAATGTCCTATTTCTTTCTTAATAATGGACTCTAGCATTTTCCCAACGACCGATATTAGGCTGACGAGTCTATAGTTTCCTGCTTTTTGTCTCCCCCCCCCTTCTTGAACAGGGACGTCACATTAGCAGTTTGCCAATCCGCTGGGATCTTCCCGGAATCCAGTGAGTTCTGGGATATTTCGAGCAATGTCTCCAATATCTCTGCAGCCACTTCCTTTAAAATCCTTCGATGCAGGCCAGCAAGTCCTGGTGACTTGTCTGCCTTTAGTCCCATTAGTTTGTCAAATACTTTGTCCCTCGTGATAGAGACTGTTACAAGATCTTTCCTCCCATTAGCTCCTTGCTTATCTGACATCTTTGGAATGTTTATACTGTCCTCCACCATGAAGACTGAGGCAAAATATTGGTTTAAATTATCTGCCATTTCCCTGTTCCCCGTTATCAATTCTCCAGTCGCATCCTCCAAATGTCCCACACTCACTTTAGCTACTCTTTCTTTTTATATATCTGTAGAAGCTCTTGCTGTTTGTTTTTATATTTCTTGCCAATTTACTTTCATAGTCAATTTTCTCTATCTTTGTTAGCTTTTTAGTCATCCACTGCTGGCTCCTAAAATATTCCCAATCCTCTGGCCTACCGCTAGTTTTTGCTGCTTTGTATGCCTCAGTTTTTGATTGGATACTCTCTTTGTCTGCCTTTGTTAACCACGGGTGGTTCATCCTTCTTATCGAGTCCTTGTTTTTGACCAGGATAAATTTTCACTGAGTGTTATAAAATATCTGCTTAAATGTCTGCCACTGCTCATCTACTGACCTTCCCCTCAGTCTTTTGCCAGTCCGCTTTAGACAATTCTTTCTTCATACCTCTGTAATTGCCCTTATTTAAGTTGAGGACATTGGTTTGAGACCCAAGTTGCTTGCCCTCAAACTTAATTTGAAATTCTACCATGTTGCGATTGCTACCCCCTAGGGGATCCTAACTATGAGTTCTCTTATTAATCCTACCTCATTACACATTACTAGATCTAAAATAGCCTGTTCCTGGGTAGGTTCTGCACCATATTGCTCTAAGAAACAAACCCTGATGCAGTCTACAAATTCGTCTTCCATGTTACCCCTGCCAATCTGATTTTTACAGTCAATATACAGATTAAAATCACCCATGACAATTGTAGCACCTTTGTTACATGCCTCCATTATTTTCCGATTTATACTTTGTCCTACAGTGAGGCAACTCTTCTGCCTGTGACTTTATTCCCCTTGCTATTCCTTATTTTTACACAATCTGATTCCACATCATGATCTATGGCACCTATATCACTACTCATCACTGCACTGATACCTTCCTTTATTAACAAAGCTACCCCACCTTCTTTTCCTTTTTGCCTATTTTTCCAGAACATTGAATACCCTTGAGTATTGAGTTCCCAGTCTTGGTCACCTTGCAACCATTTCTCTGTAATAGTTATCAAATCATATTCATTTATTTCCATTTGTGCTGTCAACTCATCTGTCATGTTACAAATGCTGTGTACATTCAGATAAAGAGCCTTAAGCTTTGACTTCTTACCATTATTACTCATTCTGTTCTAATTTCTGCTCCACTCTTCTGCTTATATTTTCTGCCCCTTCCAGTCACATTTTGATTATCGTTCGTCCCTTCACTACCCTACACCTCTGCTCTCTCATTTCTTTTTGAATTTTTAAACTTCCCTTCAAACCTCCCTGCAGTGTGTACCATCTACAAGATGCACTTCAGGAATTAACCAAGGCTCCTTCGACAGCACCTTTCAAACCCACGATCATTACCACCTAGAAGGACAAGCATAGCAGATAGATGGGAACTCCACCATCTAGAATTTCCCCTCCAAGTCACTCACCATCCCGACTTGGAAATATATCGCTGTTCCTTCACTGTCGCGGGGTCAAGACCCTGTAACTCACTTCCTAACAGCAATGTGGGTGCACACACACCACAAGGACTACTGCAGTTTAAGAAGGCAGCTCACCACCACCTTCTCAAGGGCAACTAGGGATGGACAATAAATGCTGGCCTAGCCAGCGTAGCCCACTTCCCATGAACGAATAAAAAAAAATTGACCCCTTCCCCCACTAATTAGTTCAAAGCCCTACCTACAATCCTAGTTATATGACTCGGCAGGACACTGATCCTAGTGTGGTTCAAATGAAGCCTGCCCTAACGGAACAGCTCTGTTCCTCCCTAGTACTGGTGCCAGTGCCCCATGAATCAGAACCCATTTCTTGCACACCAATCTTTGAGCCATGCATCTACACCTCCAATCTTATTTACCTACGCCAATTTGCATGTGGCTCAGGTAGTAATCTGGAGATTATTACCTTTGTGGTTCTGCTTTTTAATTTAGTCCTGAGCTGCTTGTAGTCCCTCAGCAGAACCTCTTCCCTAGTCCTACCTATGTGCCTACATGGTTCACAACAGCTGGATCCTTCCCCTCCCACTCCAAGTTCCTCTCCAGCCCAGGAGAGATGTCTTTAACCTTGGCATCAGGTAGGCAACACAGCCTTTGGGACTCTGTCTTTGCAGCAAAGAACAGTATCTATTCCCCTAACTATGCTATCCTCTATTACTACTACATTTCTCTTTTCTCCTCCCACTTGAATGTACCATGGTGCTGTGGTCTGTTCACCTATCCTGTAGTCTGTGCCCTTGTCCATACCGGAAGCAAGAACCTCATACCTACTGGACAAGGGCACCGGCTGAGGCTCATCCAAAGCTAAGTTCTGGATCCCCATACCTTCCTCACTCACAGTCACACCCTCCTGTCCCTGTACCAAATTTGACGTACTTAATCTAAGGGGTGTGCCTGTCTCCTGAGACTAGTGTCCCGGTAACTCTCCCCCTCCCTGATGTGTCGCAGTGTCTGCAGCTCGGACTCCAGCTCATCAACTCTGAGCCGAAGTTCCTCGAGCAGCCAACACTTGCTGCAGGTGTGGTCACCGTAGATCGCACCGGCGTCCACCAGCTCCCGTATACCACAGCTGCAACACATCGCCTGCCCAGCCATCTCTATTCCATTTAATTAATTAATTTGGATGTTAAATATTTTAACAGTGAATTTCTTAACTGTACTCTAAAGCTGTAGATTTAAACCACTTGGCCAATTGAGACAGGGAAGAGATATCCACCCAATCACCGGCCTGTTTTCCTGAGTCACACTCTGGCTCTGACAGGTAGAAACAGATTGAAGGAGTTCTCTGCTGCCAGTTTTTATCTCCCGCTGCTGCAAGGCTTCTCACACAGGTCTGCTCCCCGTGTGCTCCCAGCTCTCCTCTCGCTGTTTTAAACTGTAAAAATCCCAGCTCTCCTCTCGCTGTTTAAAACTGAAAATCCTGGCTCTCCTCTTGCTGTTTTAAACTGTAAAAATCCTGACTCTCTTCTCGCTGTTTTAAACTGTGAAAATCCCAGCACTCCTCTCGCGGTTTTAAACGGTGAAAATCCCAGCACTCCTCTCGCGGTTTTAAACGGTGAAAATCCTGGCTCTCCTCTCGCTGTTTTAAACGGTGAAAATCCCGGCTCCCTCTTGCTGTTTTAATCTGTGAAAATCCCGGCTCTCCTCTCGCTGTTTTAAACGGTGAAAATCCCGGCTCCCTCTTGCTGTTTTAATCTGTGAAAATCCCGGCTCTCCTCTCGCTGTTTTAAATGGTGAAAATCCCGGCTCCCTCTTGCTGTTTTAAATGGTGAAAATCCTGGCTCTCCTCTCGTTGTTTTAAACTGTGAAAATCCTAGCTCTCCTCTCGCTGTTTTAAACTGTGAAAATCCCAGCTCTCCTCTCGCTGTTTCACACTGACAAAATTAATTTGTCTTTTTGGATGGTTGAGGTAAAATGGGCCAAATAATTGTTTTCTCACCTATATTCACTGTGTAATCTTGTGAAACCTAAATGGCTAAATTTTCATGCATAAAATCACTTGAGTTTTCAGATATGATCTCTCAACAATGGTCTCAGCCATGCTCAGTTGATAGCACACTTGACTCTGAGTCAGAATGTTGGGTTCAAATTCCACTCCAATGATTTGACACTGGGCTGACAGTACTATTGCCTTGTGTCTCAGTTGATAGCACTATTCCCTCTGAGCTCAAAGGCCCTGGGTTCAAATCCCACTGCAGAACTTGCTGGCCATTGGAAGTGGTGTTCGTGATGCAGTTCATCCAGCCTGCAAATCCTTCCTGTGCTCTACACCATTCTCCAGGGGAGAAAGGAGTGTGAACATGTGCAGAAACAACCAAATGCTCAGGGAGTGCTGCACTGTCAGAGGTGCCATCTTACAGATCAATGGAGAGGCCCAAGATCTGCCCATGTTGCAGACTGGGGAAGAAAATGGAGAATTCAGAATATCTCACTAAAATCTATATTTGAAGAAAATGAATGCTTGTTTTAGTTCAGAAGTTACCTACTTATCAATGAATAAAAAAAATCACCATTGACAAACTTAGCAACCACCCATAATTAACTGGACTTTAAAATAGATAAGTCACCAGGAGAGCAGCTTGGGGCTGCTCCTTCATGTCTCCTAGCAACTAGCATAATTGGAGGTGCAAGATCTGAGGAAACCTCAAGAAAGAGGAGAAAGCTAACAAAATTAGGAAGGAAATGATAAATTTTCGAAGAGGCAATAATAACATCTATCAAAAATAATTTTCCTGTTTCAGAGAGAGGTTACGCTTTAGTTGAGTACAGGTTGTGGAACCCCAACATGGTTTGCAGCAACCTTATCAGAAGCAGTCCGATTGTTATGTCAGTGTAGTACATTTCTAAAATTAATATTTACTTTTACCTTTTTCATATTTATTTTTAATTACTCACCTGACATGTTTGAACAGAATTACTGACGACTGCAGATGCATCATCAATTATATCCTACTTGAGGCACTGACCAAACTCACAAGTGACATATGTGGTTCCTTGGGTGTTAACAGGTCAATGCACTCAAGGGACGAAAATTGTAGCCCACAGCCTCTGTGTTTTAAATGGGTGGGAAAGAGATGCGCTTAGATTTTATCCTTTACTATTCAATAATTCCTGCTGAAAAGTGAGAGTGTGGGCTTATTTATATGTGTATTTGTGTGTACACACCAGGTTAGGACAGGATCAGGCTTGTCAGGAGAGTCTGTGTTGTCTCTCTCCCCCCCAACATCAAATAAACCACCTAACATTCCTGTGAAAAATAGCCACTTGATTAAGGCACCAGAAACGAACTGGCGAACATCATGATGAGGCAAAAAACTGGAATGGGATATTTTAAAAATCCAACGGTCAATCTTTTTGCAATTAATTTTTGAACTTGTCAGGTTAGAAATTGACATAAAGAGCCCCCATTTTCCAGGAATCAAAAGGGCACAATGCTGACAAATGTAGCAGTGGGATGGCCCACACACAATGTATGTGAGCACTCGGCCTACCGTGACTTTGGTTGGGGCCAGTTTTGAGGCAAAGCAGACGGCCACCTAAAGCAAGCGTTAGACTTCTTGTGTATACTAATTACGGTCTGATGCCTGTTTAAGGACCCCTCCGGGAATTTGCTTTCCTACGAGCAGAGCAGATGTCGGAAGAACGGTGACTCCTCAACTGACACAGTCAAAGCAGATTGACTGGTGATTCCGCCTCATGTCTGTTTACCAACAAGGCAGCAGTCACGGCAGTTCAAAGAAATTAATTGAGTGGAGCACTTTGAAGACATTTTGACACAGAAAGGTGCTATTCTAGTGCAAGCACCGTCTTTAATAGGGAGCACTCTCAGGCAGCTCGAGTGCTGGGGTCAGCCATGGTTGTGATGTTACAGCTTAGCAGCCAGTGATTTTCCATCAAATACGTCTGAATGAGCCCTCTCAGAGAGCAGCAGCTATCCTCCCGTGTGCCAGGTTCCAGTGGTCATGGAACCTACCACTGATAAGGCCAGGCAGCTGAGCCGAAGGACAGTGGCATGATAGAGACTGAATAAGAGGCTGAAGCTGTAAATCACACAATTCAGATGTCACAGTGTGAAATGTTATTGGATTTAATAGGAAGCACGAATTGTCCAGCATCAAATTTTAAATAAAAATAACTTTGTAAAGACTTATCCAACTGTTTAAGTGCCATTTTCCACAACATGTTTTTTTTTCTTTTGCTGGTTTCTGCTCTTTTTCTTTGGATTGTTGAGGGAGGCCATTTTCTCCCTGGCATCATGCCAGGTCATTGAGATATGTCAAAAATGAATTCACACATGCTCCTCTGTATTTATTCCCCAGCGTCACACTCCACCTGTTTAGAATACATCAGGCTGGATTTTAACTCTGTGCTAGTGGATGGCTTTTGAGCGAGTTAAAATCTTGCCCACTCTGTTCAATGTTCAATGCCAAGGGTGGCTGTGCTTTCCTTTTCAGGCAAGGTGAGAGGCCAAGACTCCTGGTAAATGTCAGGTTGAAAAGAGTAAAAGGGAAGAGGAGGTAGATTTGTGAATAGCGATGAGATGATGCCAAGTTTAGGTTTCCAAAGGAGTATGTCCACACACCTACAAACCCACAGCCCAAAAGATAAATTAAATCTGAACTTCACTTTTCTGTATTGCTAACAGAACTCATGATTCATTAAACTGGAGTTGCAACTCAGTATCCAGATGGTACACTTAATTTAGAAGCATTTGAATCACAGTTCCATATATGTAGCAATACATAGAATTTACAACATGGAGGCAGGACATTCAACCCAACAGGTCTGTGTAGGCATTTACCTGCCTTCTGCTGTACTACTGTGCAGCCTCTGGATGAATAAAGAAGGTGCTATAATAGGTCTGCTGGCTAGACATTTAGATATGTCTCTGCTTACCCAAGTATTAAAAAAAAACCATCTTGACTGGTACTGGGCTGCTGTAAAAATCCAACTGGTTCACTGATGAAGGCAATCCACAATCTTTACCTAGACTGGCTCTCTGCGACTCCTGTCCCGAACCAGTGTGCTTGAATCTTACCTCTGAAGTAGTCTAACAAGCCATTCAGTGGTATCAAACCAGTGCAGAGGTTCAAGATAAACGTCCACCAGCACCTTCTGGAGGCAAATAGGGGTGGGCAATAAATGGTGACCTTGCCAGCAATGCTTACATCTCAAGGCTGAACTTTTAAGCAGTTGTACTCGCAGCCGAAAGTGCGCAGCTACATCAGGCTGAAGGATGTTGTGCCTGTTCTCTGCAGAGGCTTATGTGAGATTCCAGAGGTAAAATGCACAGGGACAGACTTCTAAGGGCAGCTCCTGCCTCACAACTTCAATCCATTGCCTCTGCTGTGAAGGATGCACTTGTGTGAATCTTATATATTTTTTAAGTGCTCTCCGTTGCATTGTGTCAGTGAGATGCCAACAAGAGCTTGAATGCTAGTTTATTTTCTTCCACTGATTTCCATGGGCCTTGTCCTGAAGATAGGGCAGGATTGAGACACCAATAGTACACTCATTCTCGATGTCATTTTGCCTGAAAGAACCCAGTGTTTTCACATTGGCACAGACACTAGCAGCAGTCTTTGGTCTGGGCCTCATAATCCAGTTACATACAGTCTGTTTTATGGTTAAAGGCCTGAATGGGTGACGCTGTTACCGGACTGCTCAACACCTCAGAATAGAGACTGTAATGGGAGTCTGCAGCCAAGTCAAGCTAATCCCTTAACCCCTTCATTGCTAGCATAAGTATATTCATTTCATGAGTTACTAAGGTTGCAGGGGAAGATTTCCTCTTGTGCGCTTTGCATAATAAAATTAATATCCCTTCTATAAAGAACAGATTGATGATTTCATGGCACATAACACCACAGGGGAACTGCTCTGATTACATTTTGAACATCTGTTTTAGATCTAAGAATCAGTGTGGTACTTGAGGAACAGCTTCGATTACTTACATACCAAGCAAGTTTCAAACCTGCATTCGCTCCCTTCTCAGATATTCAAAACCTGAGAAGACATGATGGGGAGGAAGAAAAAAAAGGGAAAAAAATTGAATTGGACTGCAGCTCCCATGTTAAAGCATTAGTATCTTAATTTACTTCAAAGAAAGATTGATTCACCCAGCAACCCAAGCTGCACCAGCGATGAGCAGAAGTTACTCCGCAATTTCAAATCTCTTTCTATGAAAAGCACCAATCAGTGGCCTTAGTTAAGGCCCTCCTCCCAACCTCTTTATAAATGTTTCTGTCTCTATAAAGTTGTATTAATCCTGTTTGAAAGAGGGAAGAAAGCTAAACCCAGCGTTTGCAGGCCAATCAGCCTAACACTGGTGGTGGCGAAACTTCTTAAGGCAATAATCTGGGACAAAATGAATTGTCATTTGGAAAAGTATGGGCTAAATAATGAAAGTCAGAATGGATTTGTTAAAGGCAAATGGTACTTGACCGATGTGTTCTTTGATGAAGGGTTGATGAGGGCAGTGCAGTTGATGTACAGCAATGTGTTTGGGCTTTTGGAAAGTGTTTGACAAAGTACCATATCACTTGTTTGTAAAATAGCCTATGGGATTAAAGAGACACTGGCAGCATGGGTACAAAATTGACCAAGGGACACAAAGCAGAGTGCATTGGTGAACAATTACTTTTCAGACTGGGGCGAAATGTACACTGGGGTCAGTATTAGGTGCATGGGCTTTTATGGTATATATTAGCAGCCTGGACTTGGATATACAGGGCATTATTTCATAGTTTGCAGATGGTAAAAGCTTGGAAATTTAGTAAACAATGAGAAGGATAGGAACAGACTTCATGGCAACATGGACAGGCTGGTGAAACGGGCAGGCACACGGCAGGTGAAATTCAAAGGATTTTAATATGAAGATTGAGGTGTATGCAAACAAATCTTCAAAGGTTGCAGAACAAGTTGAGAAGACTATTAATATACTGTGTAGGACTTTCGGCTTTATTAATAATGGAATAGATTCCAAAAGCAAGGCAGTTTTGTTAAACCTGTATAAAATATTAGTTAGGTCACAGCAAGAATATTGTGTTCAATTCTGGGCACCAAGCTTTACGAAGGATGTCAAGGCCTTGGTGAGGGTACAGGAGAGATGTATTAGAATGGTAAAAGGGATCGGAAACTTTTGGGTGGAGAGACTGAAGAAGCTGGTGTTGTTCTCCTTTGAGCAGAGAAGATTAAGAGGAGACTTAATGAAGGTGTTCAAAGTCAGCAATGGTTTTGATTAGAATAGATAAAGAGAAACTGTTTCTGGTGGCAGAAGGATCGGGAACCAGAAGACACAGACTTAAGGTGATTGACCAGAGGCAACATGGCAAAACATTTTTAACAACGAGTTGTGATCTGGAATGCGTGAAAGTGTGTTGGAAGTAGATTCACTCATAACATTCAAAAGAGAATGTGAGTAATACTTGAACGGAAAATATCTCATGGCTTTGGAGAAAGAGCAACAGATTATTTGGATAGTACTATCAAAGGGTAGGCCCAGGTATGATGGGCCAAATGGCCTCTCTCTGTGCTCTAGCATTCGATGATTCTATGTATTGTGCAAATGAAGTGTTTTTTGTGTGTGTTTTTAATAAATCAATTTTAAATTATATTTTAAGCTGAAATTTGTATATAAATACTTAAGCATTATTTTTGTTGCTGTGGTAATTCCCTCCAACAATATTTTTATTATATTAGATACAGCACAGAAGGCCATTCGCCTTATCATGCTTGTGCCAGCTCTCTGAAAACCTATCAATTAGTTCCACTCCCCTACTCTTTACCCACCTCCCTGCAAAATGTTTCTTGCTAAGGACATACCTTACTCCCTTTGGAAAGCTGCTATTGAATCTGCTTCCACCATCCTTTCAGGCAATGCATTCCAGATCATAACAATTTGTTGAGCGAAAAAATTTAGTTTCATCTCCTGTTGGCTTTTTTTGTCTATTATCTTAAATCTGTGTCCTCTGGTTACCAACCTTCCTGCCAATGGTAATGGTATCTCCCTTTCAACTCTATCAAAACCCCTCATAATTTTGAACCTTATTAAATCCTATTAAATTCCCTATTAAATCTTATCTTAAACTTCTTTGCTCTAAGCTTTGATTCTTTGTTTTGGTCATGCCTTCAGCTGCGTTGGCCCCGAACTCCAGAATTCCCTCCCTACACCTCTCTCCTTCACTTTCCTTCTTTAAGGCACTCCTTAAACCCTAACTCTTTGACCAAGCTTTTGGTCACCTGAGCTAATATTGCCTTATGTGGTTCGGTTTGTTTTATAATGCTCCTTTGAAGCGCCTTGGGATATTTCATTACATTAAAGGTGCTATACAAATAAAAGTTGTTGTTGTTGTAAGGAGGATAATCCCAGCATCTCTAGTCTTGGCATAACTCGATTCCCTTCTTCATGCCATCTTCTCCCTTTTGTCATGTTGATCCAGGATGCGCCATTCGACAGCCAAGTTGGCAGCCAATTTGCCCTCACTATATTTACTCACCCTTGGCCCGGCTACTCAACCCCAACCCCTTAATAACTCTTGTCTACTTTAAATCGGGGGCCCTAAGGGAGCAGCTGCGAATGAATGCCCTCCTGTTTGTTAGTATTAAGGCCTGTTTCACAGCATACTTTCACAATCCTCACTCCCTCCCCTGGGGAGGCTGATGCAAACACTGCTAAAGGTTGCACTTGCTTTAAGCTCCAGCAGCTCAAGAAGGCAGCTCACCATCACCTCCTATCACCTTCTCAAGAGCAATTAAAGATGGGCAACAAATGCTGATCTTGTCTGTGATGTCCGCATTTGTTGAATGAAATAAAGTATCAAACGCAGTCTAAAACTATTGTTGGCATCCTGTAAATACCTGTAAGGCATCTGTGTAACCATGAAACTTCAAGATTCCACCAGTGGAAATCCTGGACTTAAGAGACAGCTTCCAACCACCTGAGCCAACCACAGCTAGAACAGTCCGTATATAGACTGGGCAGTGATCAGTCTCCATATCTCTGCAGCCGTCCTGTTCCCTTCACTGTCAAGGCTTCATTGGGGATTGCATCACTTCTGTGTACATCTAGTCAAATGACAAATGTTATGTCTGCAAGAATGACCCAAACCTCCCTGTCGCTTGCCATTTTAACACTCCACCCTGCTCTCTTGCCCACATGTCTGTCCTTGGCTTGTTCCAGTGAAGCCCAATGCAAACTGGAGGAACAGCACCTCATCTTCCGACTAGGCACTTTACAGCCTTCTGGACTGAATATTGAATTCAACAACTTTAGATCTTGAACTCCCTCCTCCATCCCCACCCCCTTTCTGTTTCTTCCCCCTTCCTTTTGTTTTTTCCAATAATTTATATAGATTTTTCTTTTCCCACCTATTTCCATTATTTTTAAATCTTTTATGCCCTGCTAGCCTTTCCACCCCACCCCCACTAGAGCTGTACCTTGAATGCCCTACCATCCTTTCTTAATTAGCACATTCGTTTAGATAATATCACCACCTTCAACACCTTCCTTTTGTTCTTTTGTCTGTCACATCTTTTGATTATCTGCTCGTATCACTGCTTGCTTGTCCCTACAACCACACCACCTCCCCCACTTCTCTCCCGCCATCCCCCCTCCCACTTTAAACCAGCTTATATTTCACCCCTTTCCTAAGATTCACTCAGTTCTGTTGAAGGGTCATGAGGACTCGAAACGTCAACTCTCTTCTTCTCCGCTGATGCTGCCAGACTTGCTGAGTTTTTCCAGGTAATTCTATTTTTGTTTTGGATTTCCAGCATCTGCAGTTTTTTGTTTTTATGACAAATGTTATGGGACAGCTCTGCTTCAGCACTTGCAAATGCAGAGGTAGGGGTTTTGCACCCAGGTTTAATATTTAACTTTCTTAAGCCGTACTCAAATAAACAAGGCTGAACTCCAAAACAAATCCCACCACCAATGATTTGCCTTTAACAGTTAACCTGCTGAACAAACAGGAAATCATCATTTGGCAAATGCAACAACTGCTGTGACATTTGACTTAATCTCTACCCTGGTGCATAACCAAAAGCACAACAAGGATGCACTGTGCATAACCATTACTCTGCTGAATAAACATGAAGTCAGTAGGTGCCCAGAGCATAACCCTTACTCCTGTTCAATAAACAGCAGCGCCCTTTAGTAACACAGTGAGTAACCCTGACCCTGCTAAGCAAGAGTGGTATCGAGCTTCATGAGCGTAGTTGGAGCCGCACTCATCCAGACATGAGTATTCCATCAAACTCCTGACTTGTGGATGGTGCAGGTTTTGGGGAGTCGGGAGGTAAGTTACTCTTCGTAGAATTCCCAGCCTCTGGCCTGCTCTTGTAGCTACAGTATTTATATGGCTGGTCCTGTTAAATTTCTGGTCAATGGTAGCTTCAAGGAAGTGGATAGTTGGGGATTCAGTGACGGTAATGCCATTGAATGTCAAGGGGGGGATGTTTGAATTCTGTCTTATTGGAGATGGTTATTGCCTGCCACTTGTGTGGCGTGAGTGTTACTTGGCACTTACCTGCTACTTCTTCCATGCTAGGGGGTCTCCTATTGGCCCTCCAGCTTTGAGAGTCCACCCTGCCTCCTTAATTGGACAGTGAGCTCAATAACTGGCCAACATGGGGAAAATCACAGCCGAATGACTGCTCCTCACACAGTGCAGGCCTCTGGTCTCCCCATCTGACCCTGTCAGTTGGGGTCCTGAAGCCCGCGGCAAAAATCCTGCCCTCAATTTCCCTATCATTTGCTCTGCAGAAAGGCCATCTCCATGAATGTTAGTAACCTCCCCTTATCCTGCTAAAACACCTACACAGCAAATGGTCCTTACCCCACTGAGCAAACGAAAACCGTCAGACAAACTGCAGTTCCTAACCTTCACCTTGCTGATCAAACAAGAATATTGTACAGTTCAGCATTGAGCAACTATTTTCCTCTTGAGCCATGAACTCATATTTTTAGCGCTATATCTACTCTGATTGAAAGTTAATATAAACACACATTTTTTCCCTTTCTTTTCTCTTATATCACCATATTCCGGTCTCCAGTGGAATGAACAGGCAGTCAACCTGCTCTCAGTCTCTTCCAGAGCCATTATCAACCAATAATAAATAAGCAACATTGGGCAATTTCTTCCACTTTGGTTAATCGCTACTCTTAGAAATATCCACAGGGTGTTCCCTGATCTTCTGTTATCACATACGTCACTCCCACGGGGTTTTCTTTGATCTTCTGCCAACATTATGTCAAGAGATCGGGAACCCCCTCCCCCCTATGGAACTTCTACCTCCAAGCCTCTGGTGCTCATTTCCAAACTATGTTGTGGTTAATAACGATAAAATTGCCACATAAGATTGTGAAACTTCACACACGGAGACATTAATGCAATGTGCCACCAAAATGGTGGTGCTTTGATGCTACCAACACAGGTCTCTTGTTAGGCCTAGGGTTCTGAAACAAAAGGGCCAATTTTAACTCAGTGCAGATACTTTGGGTGCCAAGATGGTTGGGGGATTGGGGGGGGGGTGGGGTGCAGGTGGCGGAACCATCGAGTCCCTCTTGAAACATGATGCCCAGGAGATTTAATCTTAATGGGCTAATTTGCATGGTCCGTCTCTGACTTCTGCCTTAGCCAGAGGGAATGATTATTTAAATTTAAATAAGGCTTCCGCTTCTCTGAGACAGAGAACCATCCCATACCTGTAGAAGAGAAAGGAAAAATGATGGCGGACAGAGATGTGGTGTGACCTTCTGCCATTTTGCCTCCCCCACCACCTGACCCTCGCCACACTTGGTGGGGATTTAGAATTGGCTGTTAAGATTCTATTTGGATAACACGTTCAAATTTAAAACAAGAAACCAGGTGAAGAGAAAGCCTCTGTATCGTGTTCAAATATCTGTGACAGCCTTCTATCTCTTAAGGAAACGGTTTGCATTGTGTGTTAATCATTGCCTGGTGTGGCTCAGGAGCTCCACTGTGGCAATGCAATCTCTGCTGCATTTGCTGAAAAGGAAGCCTCTGGGCTGGGAAGGTGCATGATTCGCTGGCCTCTGTTTTCTCTGGATCCTTTTCTCGGCCAGTTAGGTTTCTCATTTCTGCTCGCCTCTTCCAATGCCCTTCCAAACAATCAGATTCCGGAGATCAGGACCGTCAGCGACCTTCTCCCCGTTGTCAGTGTTAATATCTGCCATCTTCATATCTCACTTGCAGGTGTCCTTGTGGTGAAGGTATGGACGTCCAGGAAAGTTGTGACCCAGTGGCCAGTTCACCGCACAGATCTTTGGGGTAAACAGCTGTCATCCACGTGGTGAATGTGGCTGAACAAGTGCCGACGTCGTTGGCTTAAAAATGGAATTAGCACACTCCAGGGCCTCTGAATTGGTGACCTTGTCCTGCCAAAAGATACTGAGGATACGTCTGAGACAACAAGACAAAGTTGCCTAACATATGTTGTCCAGGTCTCATCCCTGTAGGGGAATGCACTGAGGACACAGGTTCAGCAGACTCGCAGTTGGTGTTCCCACTCAGGTTGCTGTGGTTCCTAGCTCTCTTACTCAGCTTGGACATAACAGCTGCAGCTTCTGCATTGGGTGTGTTTGTTCAAATGTAACAAGATATTATTTACTAAATACACTTGTGGCACTGGGACTATAGGAGATCAGTACAGCACTGGACTTCATTTTCATTGTATTCACTGGCTCTTAAATTGGACAGCCCGGATCCTTTCTATTTTGTCCAACTGGAATATGAAGCATTTACTGGATAGCTTCCTTCATGGATTAATGGGTAAATACACTGTACGATATGATACCAAGACTATACTGACAGTTCTGTTGAAGGGTCATGAGGACTCGAAACATCAACTCTTTTCTTCTCCGCCGATGCTGCCAGACCTGCTGAGTTTTTCCAGGTAATTCTGTTTTTGTTTTGGATTTCCAGCATCCGCAGTTTTTTTGTTTTTATCTCTATACTGACCAGGAAGCTTTCAGAATTGATACATAATCTGACATTCTTAGTTGAAGTAAAAAGAGTTAATGCTTCGAGTCCAATATAACTATTGGACTCGAAACGTTAACTGTTTCTCTCTCTCTACGGATGCTGCCAGATTGGCTGAGTTTTTCCAGCACTTTGTGTTTTTATTTCAGATCTCCAGCATCTGCAGTATTTTGCTTTTATTCTCAGCTGAAGCACTGCTGAAGTCCTCTAATCAGTGCCTAGGTTCAGTAATGCAACTTATGGCTGTTACCTCACTCTTATTCTAATACTTTAAATATTCCAGAGCTTAAAGAAAGACCATAGGTCAGAATTTACTGGGGGCTTCTTCTGCTCTGCTGGTGGATGTTTGGTGTAAACCCCATTTACACAGATTAAAACGGGGTATACGCTAAGCTGAGCAGCAGTAATGGTTGAGGGATGGGAGCAGACCCTAGGGAATTTACACCATACCCTGAACATTTATTCCACCCTTTCCTGCTTTCAGGAGCTCCTACTCACCCAGCTTTCTCCTCAATGTTCAGAAAGGCCTGTATCACCAGCGGAAGTTCATACTTCAC
Source organism: Carcharodon carcharias (assembly GCF_017639515.1). Classification (NCBI taxonomy): domain Eukaryota; kingdom Metazoa; phylum Chordata; class Chondrichthyes; order Lamniformes; family Lamnidae; genus Carcharodon; species Carcharodon carcharias. The sequence goes on along the minus strand of NC_054473.1, from coordinate 19,808,535 downwards.
AATGTAGAGATAACTGGACATGGCTGAAAACAGACAAAGGGCATCAGGATGAACTTTCTGCTTAAACACTAGCAATGATCGCAGCAGGGAGCGCACATCTCCTTCTTGGGAACTGGCTCTCTAAAGATTTCAGACTCATTGGTCAGAATTCTACCAGCCCCCGGGAGGCAGGCTGGGAGACACAGAGGGCGGTAAAATTGTGGGGAGACGGGTCGGAGTGGGGAATTTTACTAACAGTGGGATGGGACGCGGCAAGGCTGCTGCCCCGAGCTGGCAGGCAGCTGATTTGCATAATTAGAGGCCCAATTAGGGGGCCATTTTACTGTGCCTTTGGCATTTTGCCTCCAAGAGGGGGGTTAGGGTGTTCATCATGTGGGGAGACTGCCAGCTAAATGCAAGTGGTCTCCCTGTCACAGTCTTGTGGGGACAGGGGGGGAGGGGGGGGGTGGTAAAGCTCCATAGGCACAAGAAGAGGCTGTGGATGGGGAAAGCAGCACTCATGGCCCCAACAACTGTTTTACCCTCTGACCCTTGGCCCTGTCATTCATTTTTTAAACTTACCTCTCGTTGGTTCCAGGTCTCCTGTGTTCCTCAGCTTGCCATTTCCCTCCCCGATTCTGCCGCTTGCTGCCTCTCCTCAACCCTCCTGTTCACTGCTTCCCTCCCCAACCCTCCTGTCCACTACTTCCCCGGCCCTTTCACACCCACTCACAGCTCCTCTGGCTCCCTCTTTCCCTCTTGCCGCCCCTCTCCCAAGTCCTCACTCACAGCGAGGGAAACAGTGAGCGGGAGGGAGCGGCAGAGGGAAGCAGAGAACTCGAAGGAAGCAGCAAGTTTGGGAGGGATTGAGAGAGGTTGGGGGCGGGAGGTCGGAGAGAGGGAGGGACAGCATGCAGAAGGGGCCAGGGAGAAGACGAGGTGGGAGAGGGAAGTGGCAAGTGGGTGGGTTGAGGAGGCAAGCGGTGAGTGGGACGGTCAGGAGAAGGAAGTGGTGAGCCAGAAGGTTGGATGAGGGAAGAGCAAGAGGGTTGGGGAGCAGGAGGGACGGTGAGGAGGAGGTTGAGATGGCATGTGGCAAAGGGCCAGTTTGTTTTTAAAAAAGGCCGAACATGCTCGGTAACCACTCCAAAATAAAAATAGCGGCGGTGCTGTTGGGGAAGTCCCTAATTTACCGATTGTGCTAAAATGAGAATGCGCTATTAGAAACGCACTTTAGACGGGGAGCACCTGCATATATCTACAAGATCTCACAGGCTGTATAAAACCCTTTGGTGGGCTGCAAGTTGGACAGCCCTACCATAGATGGTTATATGGTGAAATTGGCAGGGGCTGAATTCATAGGCAACCTACCAGCATTCTCCAATATAAAGTGGCTAATGGAGAGCTCAGTAAAGAGAACAACAAAAACAGGGGATGTGCTTCAGAGACTTTATTTGCTGTATTGTAATCGTATTTATCAGTGCGAAAACTTAATTGAATTATACGCATGTAAGAAAGTCACAGGCGCTGCCTACTGGATCCACCTACAGAATAAATATTACGTGCAGTGGATCATCATTACACAATATAATTAGGAAGAGTCAAGTTGAGGTCAGTGTGAAAGGTGTGAGTGCACTTGCAGAAGATGCGGTTGTTATGGAGCATATCAGTGAGTACATGATGTCAATATAACAATGAGAACTATGTTGTAATATCCTGGCAGTAATTATACAGGCAGTTTTCATTGAGTAGCAGGGCTGTAGCACATCAATAAGTGGAGCTATAATGAGATGGATAGTGGAAGAGGAATAATAATCTTAGTGAACAAGGACATGGCAGAACAATTAAACAACTACTTTAGTTCTGTCTTCATGGACGGAGACACAAATAACTTCCCAGAAATACAAGAAATCAAGGGTCTAGTGGGAAGGAGGAATTGAAGGAAATTAGTATTACTAAAAAAGTAGTGCTGGAGAAATTATTGGGACTGAAAGCCGATAAATCCCCAGGGCCTGATAATCTACATCCCAGGTGACTAAAGGAGGTGGTCATGGAAATAGTGGATGCGTTCATTGTTATCTTCCACATTTCTGGTGGATTCTGGAATTGTGCCATCAGATTGGAGGGTGGCAAATGTAACCCCAGTATTTAAAAAGGGAGGGAGGGAAAAAACAGTGAATTACAGGCCAGTTAGTCGAACATCAGTGGTAGGGAAAATGCTGGAGTCTATTATAAAGGGTGTGATAACAGGGCACTTAGAAAATATCAACGAGATTAGACAAAGTCAGCATGAGTTTATGAAAGGAAAATCATGGACAGGATTTTCAGGTCGCCAGGTGGGTGTGGCGGACAAGCCTAAGGAGCGGCCGAGAAACGGCCCCCCAACCGCAAGTCCAGGGTGAAAGGCGAACTGAGGAGTTCAGCGCTGCCGGGGTGGGGCGTGGGAGGAGGGCGAGTGCCAAAGCCTGCGCATGCACGGGGGAGTACTCGCTGAAAGCCCCCCGAAAGCAGGGAGCTAAAATATTTTAAACCAATGCATAAAGTTTTTAAAATTCTGGAAAAAATGGCCACACAGCGGACTCACTCATCCTGACACGTATCTTTGAAAAATTCTGCCAAACATTTCTGCTTTTAAATTTAATTACGGAACTCTCACCCTGCCCCGTGGATGAGGTTTCCTTAAAAATCCAAAGGCCACCTGGCTGATTTGCCAGCCTGCCAACCGTAATGTTGGACGGGCAGCAAAAAATACCTATTAATTAATTGATTAATGGCCTTAATAGGCCTCTTAATTGTCGGTGGGTGCGCTGCCGACTCTCGCATGTGCCCAACTGAAATATCGCGCGATGACATTGGGACGCTTGCTCAACGTCATCTCGTGCTATTTCTCGCTCGGGAGTGTCAGGCGTGTGCCTGCACACTGAGTGGAAAATCGTGCTCCATGATTGACCAACCCACTGGGGATTTTGGAGGACATAGCTAGCAGAATAGATAAGGGAGAACCAGTGGATGTAGTGTATTTGGATTTTCAGAAAGCTTTTGATAAAGTCCTACATAAGAGGTTAGTGTGCAAAATTAAAGCACATGGGATTGGGAGTAATATATTGGCATGGATTGAGAATTGGTTAGCAGACAGGAAACATGGAGTAGGAATAAATGGGTCTTTTCGGAGTGGCAGGCAGTGACCAGTGGGGTACCACAGAGATCAGTGCTCGGGCCCCAGCTATTCACAATATATATCAGTGACTTGGATGAGGGAACCAAATGTAATATTTCCAAGTTTGCTGACAACATGAAACTTGGTGGGAATGTGAGTGGTAAGGAGGATGATAATAGGCTTCAAGGTGATTTAGACAGGTTGAGTGAGTGGGCAGATGCAGTATAACGTGGATTAATGTGAAGTTATCCACTTTAGTAGGAAAAACAGAATGGAAGAGTATTATTTAAATGGTGATAAATTGGGAAATGTTGATGGACAAAGGGACCTGGGTGTCCTTGTACACCAATCACTGAAAGCAAGCATGTAGGGGCAGCAAGCAGATGAGAAGGCCAATGGTATGTTGGCTTTCATTGCAAGAGGTCTTGAGTACAGGAGCAAGGATGTCTTACTGCAGCTATAAAGGGCCTTGGTGAGGCCACACCTGGAGTATTGGGTGCAGTTTTGGTCTCCTTACCTAAGGATGGATATACTTGCCATAGAGGGAGTGCAGCGAAGGTTTACCAGGCTGATTCCTGGGACGGTAGGATTGTCATATGAGGGGAGATTGGGCCGATTAGGCCTGCATTCACTGGAGTTTAGAAGAGTGAGGGGGATCTCATTGAAACGTATAAAATTCTGACAGGAATGGACAGGCTGGATGCAGAGATGATGTTTCCTCTGGCTGCGGGGGAGTCTAGAACAAGGGGTCACAATTCAGGATACAGGGTAGGCCATTTAGGACTGAGATGAGGAGAAACTTCTTCACTCAGAGGGTGGTCAACCTGTGGAATTCTCTACCACAGAAGGCTGTGGAGGCCAAGTCGCTGAGTATATTTAAGAAGAAATAGATAGATTTCTACACTCTAAAGGCATCAAGGGGCATGGGGGGAGAGCGGGAATATGGCATTGAGTTAGAGGATCAGCCATGATGGCAGAACAGGCTCGAAGGGCCGAGTGATCTACTCCTGCTTCTATTTTCTATGTTTCTATGTCTCCAGGGGAGGTTGAAATCCCTGTTTTAATGAAAAATGAGTTAATGTCCATTCTTCTCTGTTAGAACAAAATCAAGGGAATACATGTCAATGAAACAGCAATTTCTGAAAATGTGATTTCTTCAATTATGGAGAAATTTAAACCTTCTTCCATGTCATCGTGGAAAGAAGGGTTTCATGTTAATGTTTTGATGGAAGCAGTTCTTTGTGGCTGATGGGTAAAAAGGAAGACTGGCTGATTTGGGTTTTAAAATTCAGTCTGTTCTGAGATGCCCATATAAGGAGTGGAAGTCGTTCAATGGCCATCATGCACAGTGGATGTGCCTCCTTTGGCTAAACTAGGATTTATTTTTCTCTCTGGGATGAGGAGTTAATGGTCTGCAGAAGGTCAGCCTTCCCATGCAGTACTCTCACCAAAAGTAACGGTAACCTTGATATCTCTGATAACTGATGCCTCAAAGATACAGGGATAAAAGCAGGCATTGAGGTCATTTTGGGACATAAGAAAGAGGAGTAGGAGTGGACCTTAGTCCCTTGAGCCACTCAATAAGATCATGGCTGAACTTTTACATCAACTTCATTTTTTCCCTCTACCCCCATATCCTTTGATTCCCTAAAAATCTATCAATCTCTACTTTGAATATATTGAGCATTCACAGATCTATAGGGCAGGAAATTTCATAGACTACCTCGTCTCAGTCGGTGCTACAGCAGGGAACAGCAAGATTTTTCTCGCGATTTTTTTTTAGGGTCTCACTTTCAAATGCTGGATTGTCCCAGTACTGGCTTTTGGTACCGAAAGGTCACCAGTGGACAATGGAAGCAGCAGAACATCTTAAATATGGCACTGTATTGACAGCAAAACAGGATATCATTTCTCAGTTTTCTCCACAAGTCTCACTCCGTGTGCATTGTATTCTTTGTCACCATGCTAACACTATCAAAAGACAAATAGCTGATCTCAACGCTGAGGAATTTTCAAATCATTTGTTTTGACTTCTTACCTCCGATATTCTGTAGGGTGATTGCTACAGCAGCTGCTAACTTTCCAGGAGTCCCAAACGCCCTGAAGCCAAGCTGCTCGTATGCACGGATTCCTGAGAGAGTGAAGTAAAGGTGAAATGAATCAGGAAAAATAAGGCCCAGAGTTTCCAGACGTGCATTTGAATACTTCAAAGGCATTTGTTAAGAACAAAAGGCACTCAGACCTACTCTCCCAGAAGGAAAAGGCAGTAAAACTTGGGAAATGACGAGGACTGGCCCAAACTGGTCTTGTATACCTTAAAATGGAACCTCCAGTTCAGACCAGTACCAGCCACTTCCAAGTTTCCTACCATATCTGCCCAGGTGAAGTGGATTCAGCTGGTCTCATTGAGGGAATAGGTGTAGGAGGAATGGATAATTTGTTGTAAAGTTTTTTATAGGGAAGATACCAGAGCTGAAACTGCATTCTGGTGTAATCCCAACAGAGCATTTGCTCTGAAGAAGAGTCATACGGACTCAAAATGTTAACTCTGTTTCTTTCTTCACAGATGCTGTCAGACCTGCTAAGTTTATCCTGAGCATTTTGTTTCTATTTCAGAGCATTTACGGGACTGTCAAGTCGGTCAAAATCTCACCAAGTCTCAGATACATGAACTTTCTAGATGGTCTTGTGGGATCCCTTGCAATGCCATTGTTATTAAAGGGCACAGAGGGCTGATTCCTGTATCCAGCCTTCAGGTATATGGTCAGGACGAGCATTCATGGCAAAGCTGGAGGTCTCTGAGGTACAGAAGGAATATTTCTCGGTCTAGTGATGGTGCATAACGTGTGGGAACTAAAGCATAGGGGGTTAAACTATGTAGCAGAGTGTCAGAGGCAGCAGGCAGAAGTCTCATTCATGGGCCTCCTTTAGTCCTAGAGCTGCCAACAATGATTGGATGTATTCCTGAACGTTTTACCTCGTGACCTTCCACCTCCAACTGCCTAGGCTGGTATTTAAAGAAAAAACCCTACAAATGTTTTGAAAGCTCCTATGATTTTTCTCTGATTTTGCTGACAGCAGTGTCCAGGAGATTAATCCTAGATTCCTGGAGGTTTGGCAACCTTTAGTGCCACTGGGTGTATGGGAGACCATCCTGCAATTTTCCTTTGGAAAATTACCATATAAGTCATTGTAGCCACGGCCCTTACATGCTCCAAAATAGCAGTAACATCAAAGGAAATTAATAACAGATGTTTTTGCGTTGAGTGAGTTCTTCAGTAAATTAAAGGTGTGTGATTTGTTTCCCCTTGGACAAAATGAAACGTAGATAGGAGCCATGTTAATTCACTTACCAACTACCCCAGAAGCTTTCAGAAGCAAGTGGATGGAATAAGATGAGAGTAAGGCCACAGTCGTCAACAGAAAGCTGAAAGAAAATTGGAGGAAAGGAAAGGCAATGGATCATTTCCAAATCAAACACATTGGCTGTGCACTGTAAAGTCTATGTCATAAAATTAAATTATTGACTATCAGTTTCTCCATTTCTGTATTTAACACGATTTCCTCAAGAATTGTTTTTTGCAGCATGGTGTTTACCCAGTATGGTGTATGATTTTTGATTATGTTCCTTCTTCATAAGTCATGGCATTAATGACTGATAACGCAAGCACACTTCGAAGCTCAACCTCATGCTGTCCCATCCTTCAGTCTTTTTTGAATTGCAACCCTCACAAGGAGTTAGGAGTAGATTCAGGGAGAGGATATGAGGCTGTCACCGGAGATAACGAAGCCCCATATGGAAACTCCCATTCTAATGTGAGCTCTCCTTTGCAGGAAGATGCCTGGAACTTAATCGTTGCAGGGTTAGAATCCACAACTGCTCTGTCTGTGACACTGCTAGTTGGTGCTCTACTGCACCAACCCTTTCTTTATTGCCCTCCCCCTCAGGGTTTCAGCCAATAGCACACTGGGGCTGCCCAATCAAATGTGTAGGAGCATGGGATGGGCTGATACACCCTCCGGCTTACCCCTCTGCTCCCACGTTCTTGTGGAAAGCTTCTCGCTTACACCAATCAACAGCTCAATTAATTGGGAATCACAGGCCCAAATTTTTCCTTTGAGAGACAATGTGTTGGTGTTTCCTGTGGTACAACTAAAACAGGCAAATCTCTTGTTGTCTAATTGAATTGAAGCTTCACTCTAATTTCTCATTCTTGACTGTAAGGGATAAAAGGAAATAGCCTTTCCACATGCTCAGGTTCCAGCCACCACTGGCCTGTTCTCAAAGTGTCAAAGTTTTCAAAGGGCAGAGGTGGCAGCTGTGGGAAACAGGCAATGGGGAAGGTTTATGTTTTGCTATCAACATCCTAGACTGAGTCTCTTAATCACAGAGATTTCTCAGCTCAGGTATTGTTTTTGAGTGCTCTGTGCTCTGGTCATAAAGATGGTGCCATGAGAACGTTCTTCGAATTAGGATCACTTGTGTTTTGAAACATGTGGAATGCACTCATCATGCTTTCCAGTGTTAGGATTGGATAGAAAAAGCCTGTGCAAATGGCCAGATGACTGGATGAAAATGGTACGACTGACAGAGATACTGGGATTAAGAGGCTGTAGACATTGGGCTCTTCCTTCTCTAATAACTAGCCTACAGCCTACCATTGCTTTTGACCACCTTCGCCACCAGCGATCAGTCACATCTGTTCACCGTGCTCTAGTTGTGCTGGAGCCCTCTTTAATTGTCAGAAAGTTGTGTTAGGATTGGGAGAGTGGTGGAAATTTTACACAAGATATCTGGTCTCAGGCAGCACTACATAATAACCCACAGGACAAGGTACATTGACTGGGCCAAGAGCATTTGGTAATACATGGAAATTTGTGGAATTTTGTTCAAATCCCTTAACATTTAAGTCCTTCAATTTACTAAATTGAGGTGTTAATTAATCAGAACAGTTATTTCTTATTCATAGAATCATGGAATGTTGTTGCAGCACAGGAGGAGCCAATTTGGCCCATTATGCCTATGTCAGCTCTTTGGAATAACTATCCATTTAGTCCGACTCCCCTGACGTTTTCCCTATGGCCCTGCAACATTTTTTTCCTTTTTAAGTATATGTCCAATTCCCATTTGAAAGTTATGATTGATTCTGCTTCCACCACCCTTTCAGGCAGTGCATTCATTTTAAAAAAAAAATTACCCTTTTTATTTATCTATTTAACTTTCTATCTCAAGCTAAATGTCACATTCATTGGCTGGGGAGATGGGTGACAGTGCCTCCAGTGTAATTAACCTCCTGATTTTCCCTCCCTCAGCTGAGGTAATGGGGGTTCTTCACTGTTTGTTCCCACTCCCAATACCACAGTCTTCATTTCTAAATAAGGAGGGGTTGGGGAAAATTCTAATCCCCGTCCACCAATCCCCTTTCATCATTTTCTCTCCTAGCCTTCCTGGTGAGGTTGGGAATTGGCAGCGAAATGGAGGAAGGTGGTAGGATGGGAGAGGGCGGGTGGAGGAGTCACAGGGCGGATCCTTAACCAACCACCCAGTTCGACACGGCTTGCTGAATATTTCCATCCCTGCTCTCCTGAACGCCCCCAGACCCTTCCCAACATTTAATTTGCCTCCACCAGTGGTTGCAGTCATCTGGGCATCTCCCAAGTGCTCATCGTGTGTAAACTTAGTCAGAGGCTATACACTGGCTGTTAAAGCCGTAGGGGTTATCACCGTCTCTTGTTACCACCCAACAACTACACTCATGGGCTTTCTGGCGAGGGGCAGCAGATGACAATCAGGGTGAGAAAGATGCCTGACATCCTCCGCAATCATTTCCGGGCCCCACGGGGTTAACTCTGCTGCTGGGGCAGCCGTGATCAGGTAACTCAGCACAGCCCTGAGTTCAGCACTGAACAGGCAATCCCGCTCAGAAGGGAGATGCGGGAAAGGGGAAAATGCCAGGCTAATGCAACAGGGAACGCTCTGCTGAAGATGGAACACTGGGGAGAATTTTAACGCGCAGAATTTTTCACTCAGCGTGCAAGCGCATGCCACGCGCGATAGTTTAGTCAGCGGGCGCGCTAAGCTTGGAAGCGCGTCCGCCGATAATCTAGAGGCCTATTAAGGCCACTAAGGTTGTAATTAATGGAGATTTCTTGGTGCCCGTCCCACATTACGATTGGCAGGTGGGCGAATCAGCCAGGGGGCCTTTGCATTTTTCAGGAAACCTCATCCACGGGCGGGATGAGGTTTCCAAAATTAAATTTAAAAAATTAAAAACGCACGGACAGAGTTTTCATCTTGTATGCGTTCAGGTGACTGATTCTGACCTGTGGCCATTTTTTCCGGAATTTAAAATCTGTTTATATCGCATTTAAATTCTTCAGTTCCCTGAGGCAGCTCTCTGCCTTCAGGGAGCTTTCATTCCGCGCTCCCCCTGCGCCAGCGCTGACTTCAGCGCCCGGCCTCCTCCCTCCCCCACCCCAGCAGCGTTGAGCTTCTCGGTGCGCGTTCCACACTGGCTGGCTGTTAATTGGCCAGCCAGCGTGAAATCGTGGTCGGGGCCGATTGCAGTCGAGGGTCCTTTCCCCAGCTGCTCCTGGGCCTGCTGATCGCGCGTACCCGCTGAATTAAAAACCCTGCCCAACCTTATCCACCTCTCCCCCCCCCAACCCCCCACCCCCCCAGGAAACCAGAGGGATCAGATGTCATGCTGCTTTTACACCCTGCTCGATTTTATTAAACTCACCAGACACCAATTTTGGGCAGGTCGTTAAGCCAATGACGTGACCAACTATGTGAGAATTTGAGTTAGATTAAAATGACCCCCCTTTTTACGAGCACCCGCAGATTAAAGGGATCTTCACTCGGCATCGAAACTTACCAAGGAGTACGCGCTCCCAGCATGGGCTGCAAAGATCGGAGATTGTTTCCATTTGCCAACACTAAGACCCTCAGTCAGCAGGGTAAAGAGGAAAGGGTGGGAGGTGTAGCCCTAGCTAGCTCGCTCTTGCAGGGATCTGGCAAGGGCTTAATTGGCCTGTGCACAGTTCATTGAGAACTGGATACTGCTGAACATGTAACTTTTATAACAAAAAGTGACAACAATGACATGCTTATGAGCTCCGTAGTTTAAGGAAGGGCAGATTTTCTAAAAATTTCTCTTTTCCCTAACAGCAGTGATCAGATGTTTCACAAATTATCAGACAAGTAACTATGCTGTCTGCAACACGATGGTTGCTGAACATACAAATCAGGGTATTCTAACGTCTGGTGCCAGAGTGATTGCCAAAAAGGTTCCATTGACAAAAGCCCTGTTTCTCACAGATAAAAACCCCTTCAGTGTAAGAACATATTCATAATAATTTTAGATACCAGCGCATTCCAAAGCAGTTTTGTTTTCTTTTCTTAAAACACTTTCTCTTTTCAATCCTGTGTGAATTTTTAATTTCGATCCCCTCAGTTTTTTGTTAACTTTGACCTCGGCAGTGCAAGAGGATGGAGCACTTTCCAATCCTTAGCACTCCGAGGGAAGGCTCTGTGCTCCTTCGTCAGGTTGCCAACTCCTATTGTGTGCGCTCTGGAGATTTTATCACACGTCCTTTCTTCCCTGGTATTCAAGATTTTTGAATAACTCGCAAATGGAAGTGAAAAAGCATCTTTTACAAATCCCCATATGATTTTTCTTTAAGGATTAATCTCGAACTCCTGGAGGCTCCGAGGCAACCCTGGAGCATTGGCAACCCTCCTCCCTCACTAACGTATCTCAGCCCCAATCTCACAATAGCATGTAGCCCAATATATTCTTCACACCAGTGTTCTCTAGACGAAACTGCCAGTTTGTGGCTGAACTTTGGCCAATTGCTTGCTACGTAATCATGCCATTAAGGCAGTGTAAAATTATTCCAACTCTTTTTAGCTGGGTGCCCTGTGTAAACTTAGACTTGTTTGCCATCTTAAGAAGTCTTAATGAGCATCCATTAATCAAATGTGGTGCCATTTTATTATTTAGCTTCTAAACTGATGACTGTACTAGCCTGAAATCACCCCCTCCCCCACCACTGACAAATCAAGCCCTACCCTACACTTACTGCTGCTCTGCTGCTCAGCTCATGGTGAGCAAATCATGAGTAGAGCGCAGCACAGTTTGTGCCATCAGATGAGATTGACTGGAACATCTGGGAGAATTAATGCCATGGATTAGCGAAGGAGGAAAAGAATCATCAAATCCTCCTTCCTTTATCAAAGAGCTAAAATCAGGAATTAAATCCCAGTAGCTTTTAAGATGCAAAGAATTTTCAACTCAACTTTCGAAAAAAAGAGCTACATGCCTTATAAAACATTTCACACAGTGTGTAAAAGCAGTCAATTCAATCATATCTGATAGCTGCAATCTATATAACCGTGTTGTGTAAACTCAAGGAGGTTATGTTACCACCACGTTAGAGAAGCTGAGAACTGAGAGCCCAGGCACACTGTCTGTGATGGAAGAGTTTGTATTCACTAATACATCAATACATACTCTGTAATACAGAAACACCCTATTCTCATATCTGTCAAATAAAATATCATAACATTTCAGTTGCAAACGCAAATCCCTTTCTCTGGTAAATATTTTGGTTTAGTCCCATATTACAAGGGTTTCGTAAATTCACTCCTTGATATATAAAACTCAACCCTTTGCCTCCATTAGTCTCTATTATTTACTCCTGACCAGTAACTCTGAGAATGTTGAAGGGTCATGAGGACTCGAAACGTCAACTCTTTTCTTCTCCGCCGATGCTGCCAGACCTGCTGAGTTTTTCCAGGTAATTCTGTTTTTGTTTTGGGTTTCCAGCATCCGCAGTATTTTTGTTTTTAACTCTGAGAATTATTTAAGAGTAACGATGAACTGGGTTTTGCAGTTCACACTCCTGCCCGAGTTCCAAATTCTCCTCAGTATCCGTGATTTGGTGTGCAGTAAATAAGATAAAGATTAATACTGTACATGTGCAGTTTACATTTACATGTGTTGGGGGCGGTGGGGGGAGGGAAATGGGGCTGGTTAATCAAGCTTAAATTGGGAACATTGTATCATCTAACTTCTGCTTGCTGTTCGAGGCTGGCGTATTTTACGGCGTGGTCTCTAAGATTGACATGCAGCTGTGCATGCCCGCACCTTAAAAGGAACGATAAGTGTGTGTGGCGCTTTTGTGCCTTTCATGGTACATTCCCAATTGCTGCATAACCAAGCACCTGCACAGCTTAGCGAGAATTTGGAATGTAGGAACATAGGAATCCAAGGAGGCCATTTAGCTGCTTGGGCCTGGTCTATCATTCTTGAACCGCTGCAGACCATATGGTGTAGGAGGGGGTTCCAGAGGTGTTTAGTGAAGTGAAGCAATGGCAATATAGATCAAAGTCAGGAAAAACTCAGCAGGTCTGGCAGCATCAGTGCAGAGGAACACAGTTAATGTTTCGAGTCCGAATGACCCTTCAACAGAACTAAGTAAAAATAGAATAGAGGTGAAATATAAGCTGGTTTAAGGGGGAGTGGGACAAGTAGAGCTGGATAGAGGGCCAGTGATAGGTGGAGATAACCAAAAAATGTCACAGGCAAAAGGACAAAGAGGTGTTGAAGGTGGTGATATTATCTGAGGAATGTGCTAATTAAGGGTACAAAGCAAGACCAGCAAGGTACAGATAGCCCTCGTGGGGGTGGGGTGGGGTGAAGGAATCAAAAAAGGCTAAAAGGTAGAGATAAAACAATGGATGGAAATACATTTAAAAATAATGGAAGTAGGTGGGAAAAGAAAAATCTATATAAATTATTGGAAAAGGCCGTATTCAACATACCCCCTGACCTTCCCCTCTCTGACATGGAATGTTCAGTGCTCAGCAAAGGACTTAGTTTCATATCCTTACGCCCTCATCTCAATGAATTTCGGGCTCGGCACGATGCTGAACTCTTCTTCCGCTGCCTTGGTCTCCGTGCTCACTTCTTTGGGCAGGAGTCCTCTCCCCGTTCAACGGATCCTTTTACCCACCTCCAATATTCATCTCCACCTGGACCCCTCCCCCTGAATTCTTACCTTCTCTTGATCTTATCATTGAGAACTGTCGGCGCGACATTAGTCGTCTCAATTTCTCTGCTCCTCTCACCCACTCTAACCTATCTCTCTCTGAACTTTCTGCACTCCGTTCTCTCAGATCCAACCCTAACATTGTCATCCAATCCACTGACAAGGGTGGTGCTGTTGTTGTCTGGTGGACTGACCTCTACCATGCAGAGGCTGAGCATCAACTTGCAGACACTTCCTCCTACCTCCCCCTGGACCATGACCCCACCAATGAACATCAAGCCATTGTTTCCAGGACTGTCACTGACCTCATCTCCTCTGGAGATCTTCCTTCCACAGCTTCCAACCTTAGAATAGTCATCCAACCTCAAACGGCCCACTTCTAATTCCTACCCAAAATCCCCAAACAGGACTGTCCCGGCAGACCGATCGTGTCAGCCTGTTCCTGCCCCACGGAACTCATTTCTTACTATCTTGACTCCATTCTCTCTCCCCTTGTCCAGTCCCTTTCCACCTACATCCGTGATTCCTCTGACACCTTACATCATATCAACAATTTCCAGTTCCCTGTCCCCAACTGCCTCCTCTTCACCATGGATGTCCAATCCCTCTACACCTCCATCCCCCACCAGGATAGTCTGGTGGCTCTCCACTTCTTCTCAAACAGAGGCCCGAACAATCCTCATCCACCACTACTCTCCTCCGTCTGGCTGAACGTTCTCACACTGAACAATTTCTCCTTAATCTCCTCTCATTTCCTCCAAATAAAAGGTGTGGCTATGGGTACCCATATGGGCTCCACCTATGCCTGTCTCTTTATGGGGTATGTGGAACATTCCTTGTTCCAGTCCTACTCCAGCCCCCCTCCCACAACTCCTTCTCCGGTACATCAATGATTACTTCGGTGCTGCTTCACGCTCTCGTCTGGACCTGGAAAAATTTATTAATTTTGCTTCCAATTTCCACCCCTCCATCATTTTCACATGGTCCATCTCCGACATTTCCCTTCCCCTCCTTGACCTCGCTGTCTCAATTTCTGGTGATAGACTGTACACCAATATCCATTACAAGCCTACCGACTCCCACAGCTGCCTCGACTACAGCTCCTCACACCCTGCTTCCTGTAAGGACTCCATCCCATTCTCTTAGTTCTTTCACCTCCGTCGCATCTGTTCTGATGATGCCACTTTCAAAAACAGTTCCTCTGACATGTCCTCCTTCTTCCTTAACTGAGGTTTTCCATCCACGGTGGTTGACAGGGCCCTCAACCGTGTCTGGCCCATTTCCCGCGCATCCGCCCTCACGCCTTCTTCTCCCTTCCAGAAACATGATAGGGTCCCCCTTGTCCTCACTTATTACCACACCAGCCTCCGCATTCAAAGGATCATCCTCCGCTATTTCCACCAGCTCCAGCATGATGCCACCACCAAACACATCTTCCCTTCACCCTCCCTGGCTGCATTCCACAGGGATCGTTCCCTCCGTGACACCCTGGTCCACTCCTCCATCACCCCCTACTCCTCAACCCCCTCCCACGGCACCTTCCCATGCAACCGCAGAAGGTTAAACACCTGCCCCTTTACTTCCCCTCTCCTTACCGTCCAAGGGCCCAAACACTCCTTTCAAGTGAAGCAGCATTTCACTTGCATTTCCCCCAACTTAGTCCACTGCATTCGTTGCTCCCAATGCGGTCTCCTCTACATTGGAGAGACCAAACGTAGACTGGGTGACCGCTTTGCAGAACACCTTTGGTCTGTCCGCAAGCATTACCCATTCCTCCCTGTCGCTTGCCATTTCAACACTCCACCCTGCTCTCATGCCCACATATCCGTCCTTGGCCTGCTGCCTTGTTCCAGTGAAGCTCAACGCAAACTGGAGGAACAGCACCTCATCTTCCAACTAGGCACTTTACAGCCTTTTGGACTGAACGTTGAGTTCAACAATTTTAGATCATGAACTCTCTCCTCCATCCCCACCCACTTTCCGATTCCCCCTGCCTTTTTTTCCAAAAATTTATATAGATTTTTCTTTTCCCACCTATTTCCATTATTTTTAAATGTATTTCCATCCATTGTTTTATCTCTACTTTTTAGCCTTTTTTGATTCCTTCACCCCAACCGCACTAGGGCTATCTGTACCTTGCTTGTCCTGCTTTGTACTCTTAATTAGCACATTCCTCAGATAATATCACCACCTTCAACACCTCTTTGTCCTTTTGTCTATGACATATTTTGGTTATCTCCACCTATCACTGGCCCTCTATCCAGCTCTACTTGTCGTTCCCCACCGCCCCCCCCCCCTCCCGTCCCCCACTTAAACTAGCTTATATTTCACCTCTATTCTATTTTTACTTAGTTCTGTTGAAGCGTCATTCGGACTCGAAACGTTAACTGTGCTCCTCTGCACTGATGCTGCCAGACCTGCTGAATTGTTCCAGGTATTTTTGTTTTTGTTTTGGATTTCCAGCATCCGCAGTTTTTTGCTTTTATCTTAGGTCAAAGGCAGGATGGTGTGTGACTTGGAGGGGAGCTTCCAGATGGCGATGTTCCTGTGTATCTATTGCCCTTGTCCTTCTAGGTATTAGAAGTTGTGGTTTTGGAAAGTACCTTTGGAGAAGGCTGCAGTGCATCTTGTAGATGGTACACACTGCTGCCGCTGTGTGCCAGTGGTGTAGGGAGTGAATGTTTGTGGATGGGCTGCTTTGTCCAGAATGGTGTCAAGCTTCTTGAACGCCGTTGGAGCTGCACTCATCCAGTCAAGTGGAGAGTGCATCACACTTCTGACTTGTGCTTTCTAGATGGTGGACAGGGTTAGAGGAGTAAGGAGATGAATTACTTGCTGCAGAATTCCCAGCCTCTGACCTGCTCCTGTAGCCACAGTATTTATATGGCTGGTCCTGTTAAGTTTCTGGTCAGTAGTAATCCTGAAGATATTGATGGTAGGGGTTCAGTAGTGGTAAAGAGGAGATGGTTAGATTATTACTTGTCATAGGTGGTTTTGCCTGGCACTTGTGCGTCTCAAATTGTCCTGGTTACTTACCAGCTCAAGCCTGAACATTGTCCACATCTTGCTGCATGCAGGCATTGACTGCTTCAGTATTTGAGGAGTTATGAATGGCACTGAACACTGTGCAATCATCAGCGAACATCCCCACTTTTGATCTCATGTCTTACTGGGGTGATGGTTAGCTTACCACAAGTGGCAGGTAGCCAAATAGATCAACTAAAGGGCCTATTATGGCTCTTTAGTTCTGAAAAACAGTCATATGGACTCACAACATTAGCTCTGTTTCTCTCTCTCCACAGATGCTGCCAGACCTGCTGAGTAATTTCCAGCACTTTCTGTTTTTATTTCAGACTTCCAGTATCCACAGTATTTTGCTTTTAGCCTTTTAAGGCTACTCTGCAGATGCCGCCCCTCCACAATGATGGCCTGACAGCTGTGGCCTCTTTGATGTTAAGAATTTGTAAAAGCTCTCCGGGGGGGTGCATCCATCTTGTGGGACCCTCTCTTTCCCCACCTGCTCCCAACACTGACAGTGGAGCTGCTAATCTCTCAGTGCTGGAGGGCCTGGAGTCCCAGGAGCCTGCCTGTCTGCTGTCCTTAATTGGACGGGGCTCTCGGAGGTGGCCACTTAATTAGCCACCTCCGCGAAGATCGCCCTCTGGAGCCTGGCGACGGCGTGTGTGGGTTCCCACTTTGCATTTTCTCCCAACAGCGGGATCGTGACCAACAAACAAAAATCCAGCTCACAACACTGTTACTGGATTAAAGGCCTGGAACTCCTTCCCTAATAGCGTACGGGAACACTTTTGCCTTATGGGTTGCAGCAGTTTAAGAAGGCAGCTCAACACCAACTTGAGGGATAGACAATAAATACCAGCCTTGCCAGCGATGCCTGTGTCCTGAAGAATGATAGTGCTGTAGAGCGAGCCACTAGGAGGCATGTGAGCATGCTCCATGCTCACTCACTTATCCCCAATTCCTTGTGGAGAAGCACCTGAATCTTCCCCATTTCTGCTACAGCAAACTTGAAAGAGGTCAACACATTATGTATGCTACTTTTAAGGCATCTTTCAGTCTAACGTACTGCCAAGGGTGCGGGGGCATAAGAATGACAATGATATCTACTCAGTCATGTCTATCAGAACTAATTGTAGGTGGAATGAAGAACATGAAGCAAATCTCAAAAAGCATGTTGGCATTGTTTATCCTTCAGAAGACACAGATGTGACATTCCACTCTAAAGACTTGAATACAAAATCCAGGCTGACACTGCAGTGCAATACTGTGTAGCGCTGCACTGCCACTGGTCACATCTTTTGGATGGGATGTTAAACCATCTGCCCTCTCAGGTGGATGTAAAAGATCCCATGTCACTATTTCGAAGAAGAGTAGAGGAGTTCTCAGTATCCAGGCTAATATTGATCCCTCAAACAACATCACAAAAACAGATTATCTGGATTTTGTCAAATTGCTGTTTGAGGGAGCTTGCGGTGCGCATATTGACAACCGTGTTTCTAACATTGCAACAGTGGCTACAGTTCAAAAATATTTCATTGGCTTTTGAACAGCCTAAGGGCATAAAAATGCTAGATAAATGTAATTTTTCTTTGCTTCATTAGCACTGAACCCGGGCCTGGTCCTGAGCCCAGCCAGAAACTTCCTCAAACGTCTACTTTAAAGATTCAGAAGAGCACTTAAACAGGCAAATACTTAAGGACAAATGGAGGAGAGGGGGGTGGTCTGTCACCCAAAAAAAGTATTTTCTAAAATGAGTTATTAAACTATACAAGGCTGATTCCTTCATGTGACTATCAATCAATCCCTGCTCATGCAGAGAATTTGTATTGTGAATTCTAGCCAGTAAACCTCTCTTCATTTAAAGGTTCATTTTGTAGGCATAAATTTATTTAGTATTTACAATGATTTTGACAGTGTTCATAATCCATCACTTGAAACAACATCTGCATGTTCTAGGGCTTTTCGGCCCTCTGTTAAACACCAACTCATACAAATGAACGTGTGCAGTACAAATGTCAGTAAATATTGGGATAGTCAAATACTCCTGTTGCCAATTTGTGGGAGGACTCCAAGACTAGACTGAGGAGGAGGGGAAAGCGAGGGCATTTGAAAACACAAGGACAAGATTTGAACTCTGATAAGTGCTGCTGGGAAGAACCACTAGACTGAAGGCACTCTTGCCCTGTTGCACCTGATTAATTGTTGCTCTTATTTAAAGAGAGCTGTACTATGCAAGATGACTGAATGAGGACGTCAGTTCAGGCTTCGTGACGTGGTTCAATATTTTGTTTGAATCCCTGCCCATTCCTATCGCAGACACACACAAGCACAAGCCAAACACGTAGACACAACTGAGGGTAAGTTTTAAAAAAAAGAGGGCCAGCAGGAAACAATTTCCATCTGTGCTACAAGGCATCCTTGCCATTGGCAAACTCACAAATGTATTTTTATCCTTTTCAGACTCACATATTACGAATTAAACTTGATTTCTTTTTTCTGCTGTCGGCTTGCCTGCAGGAATTTGCAGGACACAACTGTATAAATCAGTGTTAGGAACATAAGAACATAGGAAATAACAGCAGGTGTAGGCCATTCAGCCCCTTGAGCCAGGCCCACCATTCAATTAGGTCTTCCACCTCAATGTCATTTTCCTCGCTATCCCTATATCCCTTGATGCTTTTAATACATAAAAATCTGTCAATTTCTGTCTCGAACATACTCAATGATTGAGCATCCACAGCCCTCTGGGGCAGAGAATTCATAGGTTTACCACCCTCTGAGTGATGAAATTCCTCATTTCAGTCCTAAATGGCCTGCGTCTTATTCTGAGTCTGTGTCCCATGGTTCTAGACTCCCCAGCCAGGGGAAACATCCTTCCTGCATCTCCTCTGATGAACCCTGTAAGAATTTTGTACATTTGAACGAGATCAGCTCATTCTAAACTCTAGAGAATACAAGCCCAGTATCCTCAATCTCTCCTCAAAGGACAATCTTGCCATCCCAGGAATCAGTTTGCTGAACCTTCATTGCACTCCTTCTGCAGCAAGTATATCCTTCCTTAGGTAAGGGGACCAAAACTGCACACAATACTCCAGGTGAGGCCTCACCAAGTCTCCATACAATTACAGCAAGATTTCTTTACTCCTGTACTCAAATCCTCTTGTAATAAAAGCCAACGTAGTAGCCAGAATTTTACGCTGGTTGTGCGGGTGCGTGCCCGACCTGACAGATTGCAAAATTGCGCGAGAAGAGTTCGGGTGCGCGTCTTGATGCCATCGTGTGCTTGCGCGATATCTCACTCAGCGGGTGTGCATGGCAGTCAAGAGCGCGCCAGCCCACCATTAAGCGGGCAAGTAGGCCTTTTAAGGAAGCAATTGAGATTGATTTTACATGGCCCGTCCACTCTTATGGTTGGCAGACGGGCCAATCGGCCAGGCAGCCTTTACATTTTCGCTGAAACCTCGATCCAGGGCAGAATGAAATGTCTGGGGTGAAATACAGTAAAGAAAGACATCTGGGGACTGATGTTTTTTGAGTTCTGCTGTCAGGTGCTTGAATGTGCTGCATAGACACAGTTTGGTGCATTTTTTTCTTATCATTTGATCTGTCCAAGTCAGCAGCTCTCTGAGGGAACTCGCTACAAGCACCCACCCGCACCCTCACTTTTGTTAGTGCCCACCCAGTTCCCACCCCCCTCAGCAGCGCTGAGGCTTTCTCTGCACGCGTTTCACACTGTCTGGCCATTAATTGGTCAGCCAGCGTGAAATCGTGTTTGTGGGCCAATTGCAGGCGGAAGCGCATTTCGCATCTGCTTCCGGGCCCAGCGATAATGCATGCCTGACGAATGTAAGATTCAGGCCAATATTTGCCTCCCTAATTGCTTGCTGCACTTGCATGTTAGCTTTCAGTGACCCATGAACAAGAACTTTCAGGTCCCTTTGGACATCAACACTTTCCAATCACTCACTCTGCATTTCTGTTTTTCCTATCAAAGCGGATACCTTCACATTTTCCACATTATAATCCATCCGTCATGTTCTTGCCCACTCACTAAGTCTGTTTAAATCCCCTTAAAGCCTCTTTGCATCCTCCTCACCACTCACATTCCCACCTAATTTTGTGTCATCAGCAAACTTGGAAATATTACAATTGATCCCCACATCCAAATCATTGGTACAGATTGTGAACAGCGGGGACCCAAGCACTGATCCTTGCGGTATCCCACTCGCACCGGTGTTATCTCACTGCTGAGCATGAAAATCAAGGCTGACACTCCGGTGCAGTACTGAGGGAGAACTACACTGCCCGAGATGCCACCTTTTGGATGAGGCGTCAAACCCAAGGCTCCATCTAGCTGCTTGGGTGGATATAACAGGTCCCATGGTACTATTTTGAAGAGGAGCAAGGGGAATTATACTGGGTGCCCTGGCTGATATTTATGCCTCAATCAACATAATAAAAACAGATTAGCTGGTTATTATCACATTGCTGTTGTGGGAGCCTGCTGTGCATAACTTGGCTGCTGCATTTCCTATATTGCAAGTGTTTCATTGGTTGTAAAGCGCTTTGAGACATCCAGTGGTCATGAAAAGCGCTATGTACAGTCTTTTTTTTACTCTTGATCAGCTGATAGTCTGTGGTTCTCGATTACCTGGGTCCTACTTGGGCATTGGTGAGAATCAAGCTGACAAGGCCACTTAAATCTTGCTGCCAATTTATGCAATAATGGCAGCAGGGTGCTTTAGGTCAACCTACAGATCAAATGAAAAGATAGAACTAAAACAGTGGAATTAAGTGGTAACCGGGGAGTTTATAGTGTATCCATTTCTCTCCTGGAATCGATTGCTAGCATCCTTGAACATTCACACATCTCCAATTTTATTTTTGAAGGCTTTATTTTCTCTCAGCTATCACCATCTGTGGCCCCAGCCAATAAGATAGGCAGATGACCTACCCCACCCCCACCCCGCCCCCCAGACTGCTGCCAAAGGCTGCTTTGGCACTGCCAAAAAAGGACTGGAAAGTGACCTTCTCTCTCACCCTGTGCATTGAAGCCGCTGGCTCAAACTCTGCATGTCCTGTCCAACATCATCTCTGGGGGGGTAATAGACCTTGTCTTGTGCATAATTATAGCCTCAAATCAGCATCGTGCCAATTTGTGGTCACCACACTGGCCTTTCCATGTGCAAAGCAACTGTGCAACCATCCATCTCTTATTTCAATGAGTGATGCAGGTCAACATATGCTCAATTTATCAACTTATGTACCTGTCTCAAAATGTCCCTCATCCAAACATGGGTATATGCACAGATTAACAATGAATTACTTGTCATAACTTCACATCCTTATTGATGCCAGCAACTAGAATTATCGTTATTCTTGGATTAAGATAGCTTTGTTTAGTAAAACAATTACATTTAAATATGTAATTTCAAAATTAAAAGTGACTACTCTGTTAATCTATTTCTCCATATGAATATGCCTAAGAAGGTGACCATCTTTTTTTAGTTATAGTGGTAATTCAGGTAAGATATTTATTCATGTCATCAATAACAACAACCACTATTGCGTCTTTCACATATATAAAATGTTCCAAAGTGTTTCACGTAAGTATAAGAGAAAGAGACATTGAGCCAAAGGTCAGATTAACCAACAGTTTGGTCAAGGATGGATTTTAAGAAAGATCATGAGGAAAAGATGAGGATTTGTATTTACAAAGTGATTTTCATGCCTTCAGGACGATTACTTTACATCCAATGCAGTGCTTTTGAAATGTAATCACTGTTGACATTTAGTCAAATGCAGTAGGCAACTTGTGCACAGCAACTCCCCACTCCCTCGGGATCGCACTGAACCAATTATAGTGCTTTAGTCTCTGAAAGTGGTCTTGAGCTCAGAAGTGAGAATACTATCACTGAGTCAAGGCTAACACTTAAAGTAGAAGAGGGAGGTGGAGATGTGGAGAGGGTTAGGAAAATTATTCCAGAGAGTGGGACTTAGGTGATTGAAGGCTTGGCCACCAATAGTGGGGTGAAAGGTCATAAGGGTGAATAAGAGAAGTCAGTAGGTAAGACACAGCACAAGCTATAAGAACTAACAACAATGCTTATAGTGGAGCTGTGAGGCACACACTGTAACAAAAATTGGGTGCCATTTGTATTGCATGAGCAAAGATGCCAAGCAACAGACTCTCTTCAGCAGGTTTTCTGTTCCTCTGCTTTGATGGGCATACCAATTGCCCAGGATAACTGAAGGCGGGATTTTCTGGCCCCACAGTGTGCCAGACTGTTCCTTTTCACCCACTCTGTCCTATATAGGAATTGATGTGTTGACAGAAAGGCAGTGAATTCCTTGGGATGGGTGGAGGTGTGGTGGGATTTTCCCAATCAGCTGCTATAACTTTGGCAGAAGATCACCGGAGACCCTGTTTGTACAACTGAAATGAGGTTTCATCCAAAGTCACATCGGCCGGATTGGAGAATCACTGAAGCAAATTCCCTGAGAAAGTTGTACATAAATGTGGAGGAGAGGATTGTTAATTTTTATCCAGGATATTTGTCACTATGTTTATTTTCTGGGTGTAAAGAATGAGAGTTGACATAGATAATTTAATTACTTCCTGTTTGTGGAATCATTCACTCAGAAAAGAGAAACACAGCTTGTTGATTAATTTGCTAAATTGATAACTGTATTGATGCTGTTTCCTGTTCTCACCCTGAACAGGGAAATTTCATCAGCTTGGCTTCCAATTTTCACCCTTCTCTCACATGGTCCATCTCCCACTCTACCCTTTCTCAATTTCTGTCAACCAATATTCACCCTAAGCCCACTCACTCCCATAGCTACCCTACACTTCCTCACACCCCAATTTCTGTAATGATTCCATTCCACTCTCCCAGTTTCTCCGTTTTCGTTGTATCTCTTCTGACAATACAACCTTCCATTCTAAAAGAAACAACATGCGTTTCTTTTTCCTCAACCGAGGACTCCCCCCTTGACCGTGTCTGTCCCATTTCATGCACTTCTGCTCCCACCCTTCTCCTCCCTCCTCCTCACCTTCCAACCCATCAGCCTCCATATTCAACAGATCATCCTCCACCATTGCCGCCACCTCCAGTATGATGCCACCACCCAATACACCTTTTCCTTCCCTGCTCTTGCAGCATTCCAAAGGGAGCATTTCCCCCACAACAACCTGATCCAATCACCCCCCCTCCCACCCACAACACCCTCTCCACTCCCCAAGGCACCTTTCCATGCAAGCACAGGAGAAGTAACCACTGCTCTTTTACCTCATTCTTTCTCACTGTTCAGGCCCCAAAATTACAGGTGAAGCAGCAATTTATGTGTACTTCTTTCAATTTAGTATATTGTATCCACTGCATACGGTGCAGTCTCCTCTACACTGGGAAGACCAAACGTAGATTGGGTGACTGCTTTTCAGAACACCTCCGTTCACTCTGCAAGCGTGATCCTAATATTTCCAGTCACTTGCCGTTTTAATTCTCCATCTTGGTCTCACATTGACCTCACTGTCCTGGGCTTCATGTTGTGTTCGAATACACCTCAGTGTAAGCTTGAGAAACTGCAGCTAATCTTTTGATTAGTCATCTTACAGCCTTCCAGACTTGACACTGAATCCACCAATTTCAGATCATAATCTCTGCCCCCATTTTGTTTCCTTTCCCTTTGTTGGCTTTGGTCTTACTCTATTGCTTTTCTCTCTTTTTTGTTTGTTTTCAGATGACAACTGCCCATGATTCTGCCATTCACACCTTCGCTTGGCACATCTTCTGTTTCTTCACTTGCCCCACTACCACTCCCTTTGGCCTTGCAAAGCTCTTTCGTTATTTAATCCCTCCTGTCTTCAACCTGATCACAGGCCTTCCCTTTTTTATCTTCCCATCTTCCCCACTTTCACTTGTTTCAAACCTATTCCATCTCTAAATTTTCCCAGTTCTGATGAAAGGTCATCAACCTGTTGGGCTGGATTTTGTTACCACAGCAGACATCTTGCCAACGGGCCCATGGGGTGGGAGTGGGGGTTGGTTTGGGGGGGGGGGGGGGGGGGGGGCTCCGAGGCGGTGGTGTGGTGGAGGGGGCGAACCCCCTTCAGTAGTCTGCAGGATGCAGGGCTACATCTTATCCATAGAAGCCAGCTTATTGGCTGCCACTGGGCAGCTGCCACTGTGGCTGCCAGCCAATTGGAGGGCCGGCAGCTCGGCAGCGCCACTGCGAGGGGTGGCCACTGCTGGGGCTGCACCTCGAAGAAGAGGATGCAATGGATGGCTGGCACTCTCAGGATCAGGTAAGTGGGGCCAGTCAGGCAGACCCGGTGTGGAGTGAGGAGGGGAGGGTGTTGGTTGGTGGTGATGAGGGCAGGCAGTGCATTTGCCATAGGAACAGCCTTTGCCGCTGGGGGGGTCCACAGATAAGCAAAAGAGTGCCTGAGTAGGAGAATCCTGCACTGAGACTGCTGGGAGGCCACCGAGGTTCACCAGGTGGTCTCCCTATGCAGTACTGTCCACACGCCACTGGTAAAATGCCAGTGGTGGCAGGAACAGGCCCTTAATTGGCCATTTACGAGGTTGTACTAGCCTCTGGGTGGAAGGGCCATCCTCCAGTACCCCGCTACTTGCAAACTGCCATGGCAGCAGAAGGATGACAGACACTCCACGTCTAACCACCGCTTTCCTCCCACACCAACCACCACACCCCCCCCCACCCCCCAAAAACCAGGTCTTCCCTCACCATTGTACAGCCTCCCAACTGGTCACAAGAGGGCTAGTTAAATGCAGTCCATTAACTCCGTTTCTTTCTCCAAAGATGCTGCCAGACCTGCATTTCCAGCATTTCCTCTTTTCATATCAAGCCTATTCAGTTATGTCTGACACCGTGGAGTTCATGTCCAGCTTCCGTACATGCCGGCTTAATAAGGAACAGTTCAGTCCTGCCCGGTGCTTTCTAAACGATAATTCACGTGTCTTTTCCCCTCAATCACACGGACTTCCTGAGCAGTGAAAGTAGTGAACAATAATCAAGAAAATCAGTGTAAAAGTAAAAGGATGCAGCTTTGAAGTGTGTGTCATTGCTTAAATCACTGCAAAGCTTCTGGAAAAACAAATTAGATGCACATCCCAGTAATTCCTAAGTGTCTACGGATAGAAATAAATTCCCGAAAAGAGGCACAGATCACCCTAGTTCAGCGTTTTGATGGAATATCTCGCATAACTGAACCGATTCTCAGTGTATTTTCTAACACCCCTCAGAATCCATTCTTCAAACCTCAAGCATTCAAACAGTACAGTACATGTATTGTTGATGTAAGCTACGTGCATAAAAGCCCGTCCACAGTACTGACACCATTACTGTAGAAGTCAAAAGCACCTCTTTATGCTAAATCTATTTCCAAGTCAAAACAGTCTCAGATTCAACATAAACATGAAGTCTGACATACCGTCAGATTTAATTTCGGTGCACATTGGTCAAAATGGGAAACAATCATCTCCTTGCCTAGGACTGCTGTAGATGGCAAATGAATTGACTGTGGGAATCTCAGTCCAATTGACAGGCCAGTTAATACCATGCATACAGCCTCCTCCAGCTCTACAATTTTGGCCTCTTGAGCATCCTTGATTTCCTTCCTCCCCACCAGCAGCAGCCGTGCTTCCAGCTACCTAGGCCCTAAGCTCTGAAATTCCCTCCATTAACTTCACTACCTCTCTGCCTGTTTACCCTCCTTTAAGGCGCTTCCTAAAATCTACTTTTTTGACCAGGTTTTTGATCATCTGTCCTAATATCTCCTGTGTGGTTCGATGTCAGATGTTGTTTGTAAAATAAAAGCTTCCTCAAAAATGTGACGGCATGGATAATTTCTCTTGTCAGGCCATGTTAGTATAGCCCAATGCCAATGAGAGCCTTTCCTGAAAATTCAAATGAAATAAGGTCACCTTTGCACTAGTATGCCACATTGTCACGTGAATGTGAATACACTTGTCTATGAGCAGTAAGACAGTCAGAAACACATCAATAGCCAGTAAATGCAGGAATAACTATTACTTGGGTTAGTAGCACCTTCCCATTGCATCTAGTAACACTTATCTTAAATTCTGGGTACTTCCGCTAGCTATGTTTTTATCAATACAAGCAAATATGCCTCCAGACAAGTTATTTACTCTTAGTATTTAGAAGTAGATTAAAGCAGATACCTTAATATGAGGGAAAAATAGAGACATGACTTGGTTCCAGATGGATTTTTATAAACCAGAAGGCCAAATTTCAACTATATTGGATAATCCAAGTTTATCTTTGTTATACAGGTAGTTAACAGGGTTTACCTAGCAATATAAGAGATGTACAATTTCACAGAACTTGGTGATGGTGAAGTGCTGGGGTTGGGAGAATGCCTGTGCAAGATATTGTTTAACTTTAGATTTGTGGTGTGTGGCACTGCCAGCAAAAAGATGAACAAGAACCAAAATGCCAAATTTCAATGCATAAGAAAATTCAAGTTTGCTTGGGTTCTCCCAATTGCCAACCCCAAATAGTGGTACAGACAAGGCAATGGCACCATCACTGTACTTCTCTCATCATCCACAACTGATGTGGAGGAAGAATGTCCAAACTGCTGCCCATGAACTATTTCTAGAACTCAACATTTTATGATATAACAGCTCCAGATATTGGGTTACGCATTGGTGGAGTATGTGCTTGTGCCTGTGATTTACCGGCGAGTGACTGTGGTTTTGGGGAAAGTTTTGGGGAAAACCACTTCTCCAAAAGGAGGGAGGGAAGAAAGCAAGAGGGAAGTCATTCCAGGCTACCCTAACACACTTCTTAACAGCCAGTCAAAGAATAGTACAGACAGGTGCCTAACAGTGGGCAATGCTGTAAAACTCTGGTTAGGCCACAACTAAGGTGACCAGCTCTGGTCACCACACTTTAGGGAGCTTGTGAAGGCTCTTGAGAGGTTTTGGAGGAGATTTACCAGAATGGTTTAAGGGATGAGGAATTTTAATACAAGGTTAAATAGGAAAAGTTGGGGCTGTTCTCCTCAGAGCAAAGAAGATAGAGGGGAGAATTGTTAAGGGTGCACAAGATTATGACAGGTTTATATAGAGTAGCTAAAGAAAAGCTGTTCCTATTAGCTGATGGCACAAGAACTAGTGCTCACACATTAAAGTTTTTGGGCAAGAGATGCAGGGGAGATGTGAGGAAGAACTTATTTATGCAGCAAGTGGTAATAACCTGGAACATGCTGCCTACCAGGGTGGTGGAAGTGGAGACCGCAAATAATTTCAAAAGAAACCTGGGGGTGGGCACTTGAGGGAAATAGCCTTGCAGGGCAACAGGGATAAGGTGTGTGAATGGGGCTGGCTGAATTGCTTTATAGAGAGTCAGCATGGACATGATGGGCCGAATGACCTCCTTCCGTGCCATAGCCATTCTGTGACTCTATGACTGGCCTGTTCCCTCTCTCATGGATGCTGCGTGGCCAAAGCATGGAAGGGGAGAGAAAGGTGACTGATTAAAATAGATAAAAGGTGTACTTACAGGAAAAGGACAATGCCCGTGTTGGCCATCGCATACGCCAGACCCAGAATGCCACTGCCCATGATAGCATTGCTCAGGTTGAATACTGACATTCCAAACGAGGTTTTCCCTTCAAACTGCAATGAGAAAAGTCTTTAAACACCGAAAACCAGGGAGGCTAGAAAAGGTCGAATGATTAACTCTCAGAATTGCCAATCATTCATTTGAGGACCTAAGTTCTGCTCTGATCCAATTGACTAAATTCAGCACTTTCTCCAGTTGAGGAACAAATCTTTCTTCACAAATAACAAAACAACTTACATCTGTGAATCGAGTAGGTTTCTTCTCATTATCTGAATGAGGCAGGAATTCATCGCACTCAGCTGAGTTTCCTTCAGTTTCTTCATACCTTGGTTGGATGGAGAGAAATAAGAATGAAGTGTGCATAAATGTAAAGTTTCTGCAAATGGTTATTTAATCCTAGCTTCACCTCACCCCTACCCCCGTTGCTTTTCATCCCCATGTAATGGAGGGGGTATCTGACTCTTTGGCCGGAATTTTCCAGTGGGAGAACCCACAGGGGGGCTGGTGAGCCACTGAAATCTCCATTCACCAGAAGATCCAGCCAGTGTGCAGGGCTGGAAAATTTCAGCTTCTGTTTCAGGGGAAGGCAGTGACATAGTGGTATTGTCACTGGACTAGTATTTCAGAGGTCCGGGTATTGACCTAGGTTCAAATTCCACCATGGCAGATGGTGAAATTTGAATTCCTTAAAAGAATCTGGAATTAAAAGTCTGATGGTGACCATGAAATCACTGTCAATTGTTGTAAAAACCCATCTGGTTCACAAATGTCCGTTAGGGAAGGAAATCTGCTGTCCTTACCTCATCTGGCCTACATGTGACTCCAGATCCACAGCAATGTGGTTGACTCTTGGCTGCCCTCTGAACTAAGGCAATTAGGGTAATAAATGCTGGCCTAGCCAGCGACACCCATGTCCCATGAATGAATAAAAAAAAATTTCAAAGAGTAGAAGGGGAAATAAATTAAATTAGAGGTTTACTTTTAGTAATATGACATTCCTTCAGTAAAGTTCTTGCTGAGAATTGAGCAAGCCATTACAGATACAATACCATTGATGGCTATTGAGTAGTTTTTTCTTTATTTGGTCATGGGATGTTGACGTCACTGGCAAGGCCAGCATTTGTTTCCCATCTCTAATTGCCCTTGAACTGAGTGGCTTGTTAAGCCATTTCAGAAGGCTGTGAAGAGCCAAGAGTCATGTTGCTGTGATTCTGGTCCACACTGGTCAATCCGCGCTCTTACTCTGAAAGACTCCTACACCTGAATGTTTAGCTACCGTGCCTAATGAGGAACATCAAATGTGCATGTTGTGGGAGGGATGGTACTTTGCTGAAAATAAGCTGCTCCCTCAAGTGACACCTCTAACTGAATACTCCCTGTGCCCAGAATGGAAGGGATAATGTAATTCCACCCTTAAAGGGAGGGGAGCATCTTCTAGTCCATCTCTAATTGCTTTAAATCTTCACATACATGAAAATTCTAAATGAGAAACTAATCCCCTAATATGATAAAATATTCGCCTGTCTGCCTGAAAAATATACTCTCAAACTAACTTTACAAAAAAAAGGGCAAGTGAACTTAAGAAAAAAACACTTGTCATATGGTGGCATTTGACAAAATTGTGTAAAAAAAATTATGGGAGCCGTTCTGACTCTGTTAAGATGCACAATATCTGCTCAGTCACCGGTTAAAAACCTCTCCCAAATTCCGTTTCCCTGGCGAGTTTCTATAGTGGTTGAGCCAGCAGCATCCACTGCACTGCACTTATACCACTGGACTGGCCTATGTGTCATGAGAGCCAAACTGAACAGGCTCCTGATACCAATCAGCGATCCAAACCTCCTTATGTTACTTTTTGGGGATTGGGGGTGGGAAAAAGGTGAAGGCGTACGGTAAACACTCTGACCCTGAATCTTAGGATACTAGCTTCTGAATTCTCACCCTGAAATTCTTCCCTGCACTATCTTAGTGGAGGCCTTAACCTATTTGTTTTAAATGGATTAATTCTGCCAATAAAGGAAAGAAATTGCATTTATATAGCACCTTTCGTGACATCACAATGTCCCTCATCACTTAGCCTCCAATGAAGTATTTTTCAGGTGTAATCACTGTAGGGACATTACACACAGCAAGATCCCACAAACAGCACTCTGATGATGACCAGATAATCTGTTTTAAAATTTTGTAGGATAAATGTTGATCAGAACAAATTCAACTACACTTATTCAGTACTTCGGCATACTTCTAGGAGAGCTTGGTTTAACATCTCATCTGAAAGATGGCATCTCTGACAATGCCATACTCCCTCAGCACTGCACTGGAGAATCAGCCTAGATTTTGTGCTCAAGTCATTGGAGCAGGATTTGAACCCACAACCTTGTGAATCAGAGGTGAACTTGCTACCATTAAGTCACATTTTGGTACAGCTGAGTTATTTAAAAATCCCAGAGGGAAACTTTGAACAACTATCTAACCTATAATTTTAAGTGTTATGTTTGAGATGCAACTCTAAATTCAGGAATCAGACCATTAGTTCTTGAGGTTTTGTATTAAACTAAATGAAACATTTTATTAATTTACACAGGTTAAAATATATGTACACATGGCTCCAAATTACTACCATCATAACTTTTAAGAAATTCCCAGACTAATCTCCATCAAGGCAACAGCAACCCATTCACTTAACCAAACACCAGGCAAAGCATTTTCACCTTACAAATTCAAAATGAGGTTCTTTTCACTTTGGTTCCTGTGGAGACAGTTGGAGGCTTACAGCTACCTTTTGATCTCAGATTGCCTCTGCACAAAACGCTGAAGTTATACCTAGCACATGCTCATTGAATGTAAATTCACATGGTATCACCAGCCTCTTCTAATAATAAAACCCATTTCATAGTACCAATTTTATTAGTAATATAAGCATATTGCTTGGTATCAACCAGGTAGGTGTCAGTTTTCACCTCACTTCTTGAATGCTCTATTCAAAAAAATGCAAATACACGCTATCTCCCTTACACATCAAAACTAGTACACATCAAAGCACCCAGACTAGTTGGCTTTAATCCAATCAAGACACACCCACAGACTAAACCTCTATTTTATTGGAAAAATATTTTCCAATAATATTATGTACATTAATATCTTCATGACACAAGGGAAAAGGAGCAGAAAGGCACACAAATGTATTAAGCATTGCTATGCTAGTACCCTACTTTGCAATTTGAGGGCCAATATATTTTGGGTTGGGGCTGAGAACTTTTAAGTTACGAGAAGTAAAATTAATAAGGACTCCAGAATCGAACATTCAGACACCTTCCAATTTCTTTCCTGTGTCTTTCTCAGTCACATTCTGGAGTGGGAGAGTTGCACCAGCAACTGAAAGGCAGGAATCCCTAGACCCCAAGTCAAATTAACAAGAACAGAATTGATTGCTTTTAAAAACGAGTTTATTAGGAGACATTTCCACAAGTGTGTCATTTCTGAGGGGCAAGAATAAATGTTTATGCAGTGAACCTAAAAATAGAGCAACAAAATATGTCAATTTTAGCTTTGGCTCATTTACCGTATTTATAATAACACCTTCCAAAATAAATATGCAAAGGGTTTTCTGGAGTAAAAGCAAAAAGGATGTAGTTCTCAAGAAGGAAATGGAAATGTCTGGTGTGTTCTACTGTTAGTAAATGATTTCTGAACTGGTCCCTAGGAATTATTCTGTTTCCAAACCAATTGACTCTAAGTAAAGAAATCCTTAAAGCTCGGTGCAGCAAAGATGTTAGCAGTTAAGAGATCTCGCTTGGAGATCCTAAAATAATGACAAGAGCTATGCATATCAGAGGCTGACTGATGCTTGGGGCTGGAGACACATGCAGAACGATACTCTAGAGGAGTCTAAAACAGACTGGTCCAATTACCACTCATCTGAGAAATATATCCCTATATCTAAAGGGGAGAATAACTCCAGGCATGGAGTGGGTGGACAATGGGCAGAATGCCCCTCCATTCCTGCTGGCAGCAGGCTTGATTGGGCACCACCTTCGGCTCAGGACTGGCAAAAATTCGGCCAGCTCTGAACCACATCCAGATGACAGGAGGTGGTTCTGGGGAGTGGTGGGAGCAATTCCCAAGGAGGGAGGCAGGGAAGAGAGCCCAGGGCAGCAGTGTCACCCATTACTGCTGTGGAGCACAGAGAAGAACTCCTACTCCACCATGATAATTTCTTACATATGTTTTTGGAGCCATTTCCTCTTCAAGGCCTTTTCCCTCTAAATTGCATCAGGGTCTTATTTATGTTGCAGGACAATAGTAATGAGGCTTCCTCCTGATTTAGGCAAGCACTGATGACGCATAGTGGAAGGTCCCAGTGAATATGGCAGTGGAGCTAGAGAGATGGCTTCAGGAGGAGACAGGTTTGATTCGCCTTCTGTTTGATTTGACAGATGGCTGGGAGCAAACTACAGTCTCAGCCACGCATGATGCTTGACACGGGGGAGGCCAGGGGCAACAGCGAGTGGAGATATTATCTAGAATAATTTGCAATTATTGTTTTAATTGGGCATAAAAGGCCATTGTGTTGCTACAACAACCATGCACGTGTCTCAGCACCAGCAATAAGAACTTCCAGAAGCTGCGACCATTTTTTTGTGAAAATAACAAACCTAGTTTTGCCAACAGTATTCAGTTGCCATCACTTACCTGTCCTCCTCAGGTGGCATTTTGATTGGTACAGTCAGATCTTCCACATGATTGCCATTTGGAATAATTTCCACCATTTCAGCCTCTTTGGCCACCTGAACGCACTCCATGTTACTCCGCTTGTTGTCCAAACACGCGTGGAAATTACTAGTACTGCAAATACAAAAAAATGAAAACATTTTAAAAAATATATTGTCAGCTGTGATCTTTATTTCTCATTGGGCCAGATTTGGCCCTCAGCAGCAAGCATACTTTACACTTATATTTGCCCATTGTTGTTTTACACTGGAACTATCTGTGAGTTCAAAGCCATTTCAATGCAGCAGCCTCCACAGGGTATTAGAGACCTATGTGAACAGGCGAAGCAACTGTGTATCATCTTAGCCAATCAGATTGAAGGTTTCTTACTGAGCAGCACAGAGTCTGAACCAGGAAGTGTTAGCTAGAATATAAGACCATAAGACCATAAGACATAGGAGCAGAAATTAGGCCATTCGGCCCATCGAGTCTGCTCCACCATTCAATCATGGCTGATAAGTTTCTCAACCCCATTCTCTCACCTGCTCCCCGTAACCTTTGATCCCCTTACCAATCAAGAACCTATCTATCTCGGTCTTAAATACACTCAATGACCAGGCCTCCACAGCCTTCTGTGGCAATGAATTCCATAGATTCACCACTCTCTGGCGAAAGAAGTTTCTCCTCATCTCTGTTCTAAAAGATCTTCCCTTTTCTCTGAGGCATTGCCCTCGGGTCCTAGTCTCTCCTACTAATGGAAACATCTTCCCCACGTCCACTCTATCCAGGCCTTTCAGTATTCTGTAAGTTTCAATCTGATCCCCCCTCATCCTTCTAAACTCCATCGAGTATAGACCCAGAGTCCTCAAACGTTCCTCATATGTTAAGCCTTTCATTCCTGGGATCGTTCTTGTGAACCTCCTCTGGACCCTCTCCAGGGCCAGAACATCCTTCCTGAGATACGGGGCCCAAAATTGCTCACAATATTCTAAATATGGTCTGACCAGAGCCTTATAAAGCCTCAGCAGCACATCCCTGCTTTTATATTCTAGTCCTCTCGAAATAAATGCCAACATTGCATTTGCCTTCCTAACTACCGACACAACCTGCAAATTAACCTTAAGAGAATCCTGGACTAGGACTCCCAAGTCCCTTTGAACTCCAGATTTCTGAATTCTCTCCCCATTTAGAAAATAGTCTACGCCTCTATTCTTCCTACCAAAGTGCATGACCTCACACTTCCCCACGTTGTATTCCATCTGCCATTTTTTTGTCCATTCTCCTAACCTGTCCAAATCCTTCTGCAGCCTCCCTGCCTCCTCAATATTATATGTCCCTCCACCTATCTTTGTATCATCTGCAAAGTTAGCCAGGATGCCCTCAGTTCCTTCATCTAGATCATTAATGTATAAAGTGAAAAGTTGTGGTCCCAACACTGACCCCTAAGGAACTCCACTAGTCACCGGCCGCCATTCTGAGAAGGACTCCCTTATCCCCACTCTCTGCCTCCTGCCAGACAACCAATCTTCTATCCATGCTAGTACCTTGCCTCTAACGCCATGGGCTCTTATCTTACTGAGCAGCCTCCTGTGCGGCACCTTGTCAAAGGCCTTCTGGAATTCCAAGTAGATAACATCCATTGACTTTCCTTTGTCTAATCTACTCGTTACCTCCTCAAAGAATTCTAACAGATTTGTCAGGCATGATCTCCTGTTGATGAAACCATGTTGACTTTGCCCTATTTTACCATGCACTTCCAAGTATTCTGAAATCTCATCCTTAATAATGGACTCCAAAATCTTACCCAACGACCGAGGTCAGGCTAATCGGCCTGTAATTTCCCATCTTTTGCCTCACTCCCTTCTTAAACAGGGGGGTTACATTAGCGATTTTCCAGAACTCTGGGACCCTCCCTGGCTCAAGTGATTCTTGAAAGATCACCGCTAACGCCTCCACTATCTCTTCAGCTATCTACTTCAGAACTCTGGGGCGTAATTCATTTGGCCCAGGTGATTTATCCACCTTCAGACCTTTCAGCTTTCCTAGCACCTTCTCCTTGGTAATGGCCACCATACTCACCTCTGCCCCCGACTCTCTTGAACTTTGGGGATGTCTTCCACCGTGAAGACTGACGCAAAGTACCTATTCAGTTCCTCTGCCATTTCTTTGTTCCCCACTACTACTTCTCCAGCGTCATTTTCCAGCGGCCCAATGTCCATTATTGCCTCTCTTACCCTTTATATACCTAAAAAAACTCATGCAATCTTCTTTTATATTACTGGCTAGTGTACCCTCATATTTAATCTTCTCCCTCCTTATTTCTTTTTTTGTTGTCCTCTGTTGGTCTTTGTAGGCTTCCCAATCCCCTGGTTTCCCACTGCTCTTCGCTGCATTGTATGCTTTCTCTTTAGCTTTTATGCTGTCCCTGACTTCCCTTGTCAGCCATGGTTGCCTCGTCCTCCCTTTAGTATGCTTCTTCTTCCTAGGGATGAATTTTTGCTGTGTCTCCCAAATTAGTCCCAGAAACTCCTGCCATTGCTGTTCCACTGTCTTTCCTGCTAGGTTCATCTCCCAGTCAATTCTGGCCAGCTCCTCCCTCATGCCTCTGTAGTTGCCTTTATTCAACTCTAATACCGTTACATCTGATTCCAGCTTTTTCCTCTCAAACTGCAGGGTAAATTCTATCATATTATGGTCACTTCCTCCTAAGGGTTCCTTCACCTTAAGCTCCCTTATCAAATCTGCCTCATTACACATCACTAAATCTAGAATTGCCTGTTCCCTAGTGGACTCCACCACAAGCTGCTCCTAAAAGCCATCTCGTAGACATTCCACAAATCCCTTTTCTTGAGATCCACTACCAACCTGATTTTCCCAGTCTGCATATTGAAATCTTCCATGATCACTGTAACCTTGCATTTCTTATACGCCTTTTCTATCTCCTGGTGTATCTTGTGCCCCACATCCTGACTACTGTTCGGAGGCCTGTACATAACTCCCATTATGGTTTTTATACCTTTGCAGTTCTTCAACTCTACCTGCACAGATTCTATTTCATCTGACCCTACGTCATTTCTTGCTATCGATTTAATTTCATTTCTTACTAAGAAAGCAACCACATCTCCTCTGCCAACCTGCCTATCTTTTTGATAGGATGTATATCCTTGGATATTTAGCTCCAGTCCTGATCCCCTTGCAGCCATGTCTCCGTGATGCCCACCACATCATACCTGCCAATTTCAATCTGCACCACAAGCTCATTTACCTTATTTTGTATACTGTGTACACTCAGATACAACACCTTCAGCCCTGTATTTCCCATCCTCTTTCTCATTGTCATCCCTTTATCTGATGTGCTTGAATTTAGATTCCTAGCCCCATCCAAACACTCTGTCCTATTTTGTGTTCTGGAGACTTTAATAGCCTCTCCTGGACTCTCCTTTCTTTTCAGTTTTTTCATAATTTTCCATGAAATTGAATCCACCCCCCATCCCACCACCAACCCCCCCACCCCACCCCCCACCCCCACCCCCACACACACATGCTAACCTGCTGCTTTGTTTCCCATTAGTCATACTTCTCTTCCCTCCCACTTATATCCCCACCCCACCAATATTCACTAATATTGAATTAAATGTCAGATCAGATACAGTCAGCAAAACAAAGAGAGGGAAGAAGGATAGAATAAGAGACAGAAAGAAAAAGTTTAAAAAGATAATATTTTTTATTTTATAAAAATAGTACAAAGGGATGAGTCTTCACACTTATAAAAGTTAATTTTCAGGGCCAGGGAGGTTGTTTAGTCGTAATTAAAACTTACCACACCTTTAAAAATGTACTTACACTGGAATGGACAAACCCTAACTTTTTTTGGCAAACTTAGTGGGTATCATCACATAAGCACAGCAACCTGATGCAGTTCCATGTGTTTCAATGTAGGGTCTTTCAGCAAGACACCAGTATAAGGAAGCTTTGAAGGAGCAGTGAAACTCGGGCTGCAATTTCCTGCAATCTCCAAAAGTTACCAACTAATTCAGGCTTTAATATCAATAAGTGCTGATAGCCTCAGCCTTAATTTAAAATCCAGGCTATTATTTTCTCAACATCTTCAGGCTTGCTATGCTGCACCTTAATTCTATGGTAAAGGGACAGGTCAAGCAGTTTCGGCCAGAGCTTAGGACCTTCTAGAAGAGGATGGAGGGGACAGGAAAACTAAATTATTGGAGTTTGAATCTATTTAGATTTCACATGCTACATTTCAAGTAAGTAATAGAGGTGGAATCAGCTGACAGGACTCAATGGATTGATAGTTAGTCCAGATCAGTGACTGCCCTACATAGTGATTGGCTGAGTATTTACCTCTCTGAAGTTCTGCTTAAGCTCTGAAATTACCCCTGACTGCAGATCTCCGATTGAGAGAAAAATTAAAAAGGAAATGAATGGCAAGTCACCAGAAGGCATTCCTTTGGCTTATTAAAAGTTAGATCCAAAGTGCCATTGGCAGAAGCCAGGAGGTAGACTAACCACCAGGTCCTCTTAGTTGGTGACATTGTTGGAGGAAAATGAGATTGGGAAAAACTAAGACACTCTGAGGGTAAATTTCAACTTTGGTAGGGCACAAAATGAGCAGTAGTGAATTGACCACCCATTATACACTTGGCAGAGTTTTTCTTTCCAATGTTGGGACATGCTTTCCCATGTCTAATGACACATGAGGCAGACAAAGTACATTCTTATGTCCATTTCCATAGCTAGTTTTTCCTGGAACAAGTCACCTGAGGCTATAGTTTGAGGAGCGCCGCTCCAACATCAAGCATGGCTGACCAGGGGACTCTCTCACTCATACCACCTGCCATAGGCATATTGGAAGGAGTTACATGTTGACAATCAACCTGTTTGGCCATGGTATGAAAACACCTTCTATGACCATCAAGTCCCCGAGCTGTACTCAAACCCAAAGCTGCTGGCCCAGAGGCAGGGAATCAACCCACTGTGCCACAAGTCCTCCTCAAGGGTGTATAACTAGTGGTTAATTTGCTATTGTCTGTTTTGCACCCCCACTAAAGTTAAATTGGTCCCATGTTATAGACATATAAATCTCAGCAGAGATTTCCCTCATACCTGAGCAAATATTATCATACACAATGGTACTGCAATCTTCCTCTTTCCTGTACTCAAGATAACACAAAAAGAAGCTAGTTTCAATAGCCTGTTGGATTTTTTTTCATGCATAGATTTTTAAAGAGACAATTGTGCTTGATGAACCTTTTTGAATTCTTTGTGAGGTGGTAAATGGGCTAAATGCTGTGGGTGTAGTATACTTGGGCTTCCGGGAAATCTCTGACAAGATATTGCTTAAAATGTTACTAGAGCAGATTAAGGGGTATGATATCAGGAGAGGATAGCAAACAGGATTAAAACTTGTGTGGGAAGGAGAAAATGGAGGGTAAGGGTTAAGGACAGTTTTTCAGGTTGTTCAAGTAGTGGTGTCCCACAAGGTTTAGTTCACGGCCACTTCTGTACTATATGCCCATAGAGAGAGTGCTGCCGAAATTTGCAAATGTTACCAAAGTAGGAAGTACAGTTAATTTTTTGGATGAAAGGAGGCTTGATGCTGTAGAAGAGCAGGGTTTTCTAGGTACAGCTTCACAGGGTATTGAAGGCAGCATCTCAGCTTGATAAAGCCATTAAAATGTCTAGTGAAATTCTAGGTTTTATCACGTTATCTAGAATTTAAAAGTCACAAGGTAATGATAGTAAACCCAATAAAAACTCAATCAGACTAATGTGTGCAGTACTGAGCTCCATACTACAGGGAAGATATTAGGGAAAGGCACAATGCAGGTTCACTAGGATGCTGCCTGGTATGATGAAATACAGAAACAAAGAAAGACTTGATTAACTGGGGATTTTTTCATTAAAACAATGTAGGGTGTTTAAAGTTATGGAAGGATGAAACAGGGAAGACTTTATTCTTTCATTGAATGTGGACACCACTGAAGACCAGCATTTGCTGTCCATCCCTAATTACCCTTGGCTCCTTAGACCATTTTAGAGAGCAATCAAGAGTCAGTTACATTGCTGGAGTCACAAGTAGGCCATTCTGGGTAAGAATGGCAGATTTCTTTCCCTAAAGAACATTAGTGAACCAGGTGGGTTTTTATGACAACCAACAATAGTTGTCATAGTCACCATTACTGAGACTAGCTTTACATTCCAGATATTAACTGAATTTAAATTCCACTAACTGCCCTAATGGGATTTGAACTCATGCCCCCAGAACATTAGCCTGGGTCTTCTGGATTACTAGTCTAGTGACATTACCACTACACCACCATCACTCTTTAACAAGAGACTATAGAAACCAAATTAAATGTAAGGGATTTAACAAAAAAGGCAGGCGGGAAGTGCTTGAGGTGGTTGAATTCACATCCAGGGATAGTAGCTGAAGTAGAAACCAGGTCAACATTGAAGAATAGGTAGGAGAAAATGAAGCAAAAGAAGATGAAAAGGTGCTCGAAATAGGTGGGTAAATGTGATTCGGAATATTTGTTCATTCGGGAGGTAAATGATGACATGGGCTGAATAGCACGTTTCTATGTTGTAATTCCATGTATCCTACGATTACCAGGTCAGCCAGAGTTGTTTCAGTGCCAAAGTGGTGAGGCTGATGAGCCTCCTGAAGCCAGAACGGGAGTAGAGGACATTGTGGTGGGCCTCCACAGCATCCACAAGGCATCCCAGGGATGCGTCACTGAATCAGCGGCTGCACTCTTCTTGGCTTTTGGGGCTATGTCTTCACCAGAGCAGTCCTGGGCTGCAAGTATTGAGAAGTGTGTGTGTGGCTGCAGTTTAAATATGGCGCCCAGCGTGAGGAAGCAGCGAAGTAACAGCGTGGCGGACCAATCGGAGGCTGTCCTCCAGCGAGACGGCAAGTTTCCTGTGGCTACATAATTAATGAGGTGGGAAGCAGAAGATGTGGTGTGAAAACCCTCTTTTGCGGCTGGTGGGTAAAAGGTCTTTCTCACACCTGATACCGCACTTAGTGCAAATCCGGGACAATTCTGCCCAGTATCTCTTTCACATACTACACAGCAGTTACTTTAGAATAACACCTACGTATTTGAGCTTGCACAAGAGAGGTGGGCGGTGGCATGTAAGTACAGGGAAATGTTACTAAGGGACTGGCATCTCTCTCCAACTTTATTTTAACCAATGTTTGCTTGGACATCTGTCAAAGGTCTTTTTGGATGCCAACATGTGTTTAGACATGGACTTGCTGCTCTTTGTAACTAGTTGATGTATCACTGACCTATGATAGCGAGTGGGTCTTCCTTTGCATAAAACTTGGATCTGTGCACTGTAAATAATTCCTCAGTTCACGGAGCACAAACTGGATCAACTAAAATGCTTTCAGCTGCAGTCCCTCTCTATTTCATGCTCTGATTAGACACCTTAGATTTAAAGGCCAACAACCCTTTGGATTTCACACTCATACCTATGTATCAGAACAACACGTTATAAGAATTAACAGCCAATTGATATCTACTTTAAATCTGTACTTGGCTGGTTTTCTATTTTTCTCTTGCCTTTAATCTCCTTAAATACATGATCCCAGATGGTGGCTGGAGTCTAGAACAAACTACCTGAAAGGGTGGTGGAGGCAGGTTCCATCGAGTTATTCAAAAGGGAATTGGATTGCTACCTGCGGAAAAATTGTCCCCCCATCAGGTGGGGTAGTGCGGAAGCAGGAGCACCTCTAATCGGCGCCCCCAATCAGGGGTGCAGCGCCATTTTACGCCAATTAAGGCCCACCAAGTGTGATGTCCGCCAGGAAGCGCTATGTGCTCCCTGTGCGAGCGGGGGGAGGGGATTCCCTCAGCTGCATGCACGCGAAAGAGCGCACTGATCTCCCTGAGGCTAAGG
The DNA here is from genome assembly GCF_017639515.1 of Carcharodon carcharias. NCBI lineage: Eukaryota > Metazoa > Chordata > Chondrichthyes > Lamniformes > Lamnidae > Carcharodon > Carcharodon carcharias. Next base: position 19,768,070 of record NC_054473.1, on the reverse strand, counting down.
GCTGCCTCAGGGTGATCAGCTCCAAATTAAAATTTGCAATGCAAATGATAGAAAAATTTTCCTGTAATGTCCACTCATGTGACATTGTCTCGTGAGTTGGGATATGTCCATAACTTTAACTGAACCTTTTATTAAAAATTTAAATGCCCTCATGAAACCTCATCCCACCCCTGGATGAGGTTTCATGCTTTTTCTGAAGCTCACCAGAGCTCCCGGCCTGTCCGCCAACCTTAAGGTTGGACGGGCAGGTCCATTAATGATTTTAATTAGTTTCTCAATGGCCTCAGTAGGCCATTGACAGGTCAGCGAGAGCACAGCTGATTCGGCTGTGCCCCTGCCGACCTGAAAATGCAAAAGACACGGGGTGATGTTGGGAGTTCCAGCCGACATCATCCCGGGTCATTTTACACGTTGGCAAGCGGGACCGGTCCCCATTTGCCAACCGGAAGATCCTGCCCCTGAAAAGAGAGAATGTGCAAGGTTACGGGGATAAGGCAGGGGAGTGGGACTAGGTGGAATGCTCTTTCAGAGAGCCAGTGCAGACTTGATGGGCCGAATGGCCTCCTTCTGCACTGTAAAGATTCTGTGATACATACACCCGATGGATTGCATAACTTATAAGGTTTATAACATAAATATAATTTTCAAATGTGCTGCATCACAGTGAACATACAGAGGTTAGTTGGATAATGCATTCAAATCCTATTTACGTTCCATTTAACTCAAAACTTACCACAAAGCATAGAGAATGATAAATGGCTGGGAATTCATTACAAGGCTGCTAAAATCAGCAAAGCCTAAAAAGTTAGTAATTTAAAAATGGTCTATGTTATGGGTTCATCATAAAACAATGTCTGTCTCACAGTTTTACAGTAGTGCCATGCTGGGAAAGGTGGAACAATAGTTGGTGTCATGGGATGTTGGGATGTTAGCATGTCACTACAAGTAAGTGCTGAGGCAAGGCCACATTGACCAATTAAGAGTTGAGCTACAAAAGCAAAATACTGCAAGACTGGAAGCCAAAAGTGCGGCATGTCCTGATCAGAGAGCTTCTGTTTGTTGATGATGCTGCACTAGTTGCCTAGGTAGAAGGCCAGCTCCAAAGGTTCATGGATTGTCCATCCCATGTCTGTATCATGTTCTCCCTCATCATCGGTGTCAAGAAAACTGTAGGTATGGGACAGGTTGTTGTGTCGCCGCCTGTGATCAGACTCAACAACACACCACTGGAAGCAGTCAGCAAATTCTGGAAGCAGTCAGCAAATTCTGCTTCCTTGGGTCAATGGTGACATACAATCTGTCTCTTGACGAAGAGCTCAGTGCACACATTGGAAAGGCAGCAATAAAAGCAAAGAACTGTGGATGCTGGAAATCCAAAACAAAAACAGAAACAGAAATACCTGGAAAAACTCACAGGTCTGGCAGCATCGGCGGAGAAGAGCACAGTTGACATTTCGAGTCCTCATGACCCTTCAACAGAACTAAGTAAAAATAGGAAAGGGGTGAAATATAAGCTGGTTTAAGGGGAGGGCGTTGTTGGGACAAGAAGCCAGTAATAGGTGGAGATAACCAAAAGATGTCACTGACAAAAGGACAAAGAGTTGTTGAAGGTCGTGATATTATCTAAAGGAATGTGCTAATTAAGAGTAGAAAGCAGGACAAACAAGGTACAGATAGACCTAGTGGGGGTGGGGTGGGGTGAAGGAATACTAAAAAGGCTAAAAGGTAGAGATAAACAATGGGTGGAAGTACATTTAAAAATAAGGGAAATAGGTGGAAAAAGAAAAATCTATATAAATTATTGAAAAAAACAAAAAGGAGGGGGATGAAACAGAAAGGGGGTGGGAATGGAGGAGAGAGTTCATTATCTAAAATTGTGGAACTCAACATTCAGTCCGAAAGGCTGTAAAGTGCTGTTAAAGGCTGGAAGATGAGGTGCTGTTCCTCCGGTTTGCGTTGAGCTTCACTGGAACAAGGCAGCAAGCCAAGGACAGACACGTGGCTTGAGAGCAGGGTGGAGTGTTGAAATGGCAAGCGACAGGGAGGTCTGGGTAATGCTTGCAGACAGACCAAAGGTGTTCCGCAAAGTGGTCACCCAGTCTGCGTTTGGTCTCTCCAATGTAGAGGAAACTGCATTGGGAGCAACGAATGCAGTAGACTAAGTTGAGGGAAGTGCAAGTGAAATGGTGCTTTACTTGAAAGGAGTGTTTGGGCCCTTGGACAGTGAGGAGAGAGGAAGTGAAGGGGCAGGTGTTGCATCTTCTGCGGTTGCATGGGAAGGTGCCGTGGGAGGGGGTTGAGGAGTAGGGGGTGATGGAGGAGTGGACCAGGGTGTCACGGAGGGAACGATCCCTACGGAATGCCGCCGGGGGGTGAAGGGAAGATGTGTTTGGTGGTGGCATCATGCTGGAGTTGGCGGAAATGGCAGAGGATGATCCTTTGAATGCGGAGGCTGGTGGGGTGATAAGTGAGGACAAGGGGGACCCTATCATGTTTCTGGGAGGGAGGAGAAGGCATGAGGGCAGATGCACTGGAGATGGGCTGGACACAGTTGAGGGCCCTGTCAACCACCGTGGGTGGAAAACCTCAGTTAAGGAAGAAGGAGGACATGTCAGAGGAACTGTTTTTGAAGGTAGCATCATCAGAACAGATGCGACGGAGGTGGAGGAACTGAGAGAAGCGGGGTGTGAGGAGCTGTAGTCGAGGTAGCTGTGGGAGTCGGTAAGCATGTAATGGATATTGGTGGACAGTCTATCACCAGAAATTGAGACAGAGAGGTCAAGGAAGAGAAGGGAAGTGTCAGATATGGACCATGTGAAATGCTTTCAACCTGATAGTCACCCAACCTCAGATGGCCCGCTTCTACCTCCTACCCAAAATCCACAAACAGGACTGTCCTGGCAGACCGATCGTGTCAGCCTGTTCCTGCCCCATGGAACTCATTTCTCGCTATCTTGACTCCCTTCTCTCTCCCCTTGACCAGTCCCTTCCCACCTACATCCGTGATTCCTCTGACACCTTACGTCACATCAACAATTTCCAGTTCCCTGGCCCCAACCGCCTCCTCTTCACCAGGGACGTCCAATCTCTCTACACCTCCATCCCCCACCAGGATGGTCTGGTGGCTCTCCGCTTCTTCCTCGAACAGAGGCCTGAACAATCCCCATCCACCACTACTCTCCTCCGTCTGGCTGAACTTGTTCTCACACTGAACAATTTCTCCTTTAACTCCTCTCACTTCCTCCAAATAAAAGGTGTGGCTATGGGTACCCGCATGGGCCCCAGTTATGCGTGTCTCTTTATGGGGTATGTGGAACATTCCTTGTTCCAGTCTTACTCCGGCCCTCTCCCACAACTCTTTCTCCGGTACATCGATGATTACTTCGATGCTGCTTCATGCTCCTGTCGGGACCTGGAAAAATTTATTAATTTTGCTGCCAATCTCCACCCCTCCATCATTTTCACATGGTCCATCTCTGACACTTCCCTTCCCTTCCTTGACCTCTCTGTCTCAATTTCTGGTGATAGACTGTACTCAATATTCATTACAAGCCTACCGACTGCCACAGCTACCTCGACTACAGCTCCTCACACCCTGCTTCCTGTAAGGACTCCATCCCATTCTCTCAGTCCCTTCGTCTCCATCGCATCTGTTCTGATGATGCCATTTTCCAAAACAGTCCCTCTGACATGTCTTCCTTCTTCCTTAAACGAGGTTTTCCACCCACGGTGCTTGACAGGGCCCTCAACCGTGTCCGGCCCATCTCCCGTGCATCCGCCCTCACACCTTCTTCTCCCTCCCAGAAACATGATAGGGGCCCCCTTGTCCTCACTTTTCACCCCACCAGCCTCCGCATTCAAAGGGATCATCCTCTGCCATTTCCACCAACTCCAGCATGATACCACTACCAGACACATCTTCCCTTCACCCACCCAGCGACATTCCGTAGGGATTGTTCCCTCCGTGACACCCTGGTCCACTCCTCCATCACCCTCTACTCCTCAACCCCCTCCCACGGCACCTTCCCATGCAACCGCAGAAGATGCAACACCTGCCCCTTCACTTCCTCTCTCCTCACCATCCAAAGGCCCAAATACTCCTTTCAAGTGAAGCACCATTTCACTTGCACTTCCCTCAATTTAGTCTACTGCATTCGTTGCTCCCAATGCGGTTTCCTCTACATTGGAGAGACCAAACGCAGACTGGGTGACCACTTTGCAGAACACCTTTGGTCTGTCCGCAAGCATTACCCAGACCTCCCTGTCGCTTGCCATTTCAACACTCCACCCTGCTTTCATGCCCACATGTCTGTCCTTGGTTTGCTGCATTGTTCCAGTGAAGCTCAATGCAAACTGGAGGAACAGCACCTCATCTTCTGACTAGGCACTTTACAGCCTTTCGGACTGAATATTGAGTTCCACAATTTTAGATAATGAACTCTCTCCTCCATCCCCACCCCCTTTCTGTTTCTTCCCCTCCTTTTTGTTTTTTCCAGTGATTTATATAGATTTTTCTTTTCCCACCTATTTCCCTTATTTTTAAATGTATTTCCACCCATTGTTTATCTCTTCCTTTTAGCCTTTTTAGTATTCCTTCACCCCACCCCATCCCCACTAGGGCGACGTGTACCTTGTTTGTCCTGCTGTCTACTCTTAATTAGCACATTCCTTTAGATAATATCACCACCCTCAACACCTCGACACTCAAGTTCTGTCGAAGGGTCATGAGGACTTGAAACGTCAACTCTTTTCTTCTCCGCCGACGCTGCCAGACCTGCTGAGTTTTTCCAGGTAATTCTGTTTTTGTTTTACCTTCAACACCTCGTTGTCCTTTTGTCTGTGACATCTTTTGGTTATCTCCACCTATTACTGGCTTCTTGTCCCAACAACCGCCACCACCCCACCCCCCCTTTGAACCAGCTTATATTTCACCCCTTTCCTATTTTTACTTAGTTCTGTTGAAGGGTCATGAGGACTCGAAACGTCAACTGTGCTTTTCTCCGCCGCTGCTGCCAGACCTGCTGAGTTTTTCCAGGTATTTCTGTTTCTGTGTTTGTTTTGGAAAGGCAGCCACCAGCTTCGGCCAACTAACAGAATGGAACAACAAAAACATCCACAGGACCAAGATGCTTATCTACAAGGTCCATCAACACATTGCTGCGTGGCAGCGAAGCCTGGACAACTTACACCTATCAAGAGAAAAGACTCAATAACTTGCATCTCCAGTGTCTACAATGCATCCCTGGCATCATATGGAAAGACAAAGTCACCCCTGAAGCAGTCTGTTCTAGTGCAAACATGCTAAGCGTGCTAGATCTAATCAAGCAAAGAAGGCTTTGTTGGCTTGAACTTGTGCATACGATGGAAAGTGGCCACATCCCCAAGGGTGTGCTATATGGGGAGGTTGCCCCTGCCAAGAAACCAGCAGGGTGCCCAAAGCTCCACTTCAAGAATGCTGTCAAAAGAGACATGGAAGTCCTCCACACCAATCATGGCAAGTGGGAAACTCTAGCTGACGATCGAAGCCAATGGTGACATGTGGTTTCAGAAGCTCCAAAGCTGACTCCAGCCCTGCAAACAAGGCGGCAGCAGAGATCATCCCACACCACCAGCAAGGGACGGCCTCATGTGCAGCACTTGTGGCAGGCTTTGCCTTTCCAGAATCAGCTTGTTCAGCTATCAAAAGAAATGCAGCAGATGGTCTCACCAAATTTGAAGGCTGCATTCCCATTATTTCTTGCAGATGGAGGGACGCCGACAAGCAAGTGCTGAGCCAAAGCCCCCTTGTCTAATTAAAAGTGGAGTTACAAAAGCAAAATACTGCAGGTGCAAATAATATGGAAATGAAAACAAAATATGCTGGAAATATTCTGCAGGTCTGGCAGCATCTGTGGGGAGAAACAGAGTTAATTTTTCAGCTTGATGATCTTTCATCTGAACTGGGAGAAGTTGGAGATGTAGCAGGTTTTAAGAAAATGAACAGATGGCATTCAACGTAAGTTCGAGGAGCAGCACCTCATCCATTGATGATGCACTTAATAGGCTCAGCATTGAGTTCAACAATTTCAGATCATAACATCTGCCCCATTTCTTTCTTTTTTCTTTGCTAGTTTTGATTTCTCTCCCTTATTTTTCTCTTTATGGGCAGCAGTTGTTCATGGTTCTGCCATTTATACCTCCTCCAGACACATCTTTTGTTTCTTTACTTGCCCCATTACCACTCCCTTTAGCCCTGCACCATCAATTCTTTTGCCATTTAATCTCTCCCGCCTTCCACCCTATCAGAGACCTTCCTTCTGTTCACCATCTCACCAGCTTCTGCTAGATCAGTGCACCTCCCTTTCCCTTCCCATTCCCAACTTTGTAGCTTGTTGTTGTTAAGGTTAGAGTTAAAGTAGCAGCATTTAAGGGAATCTGAAAATTTGACTCTCAATAAGATAGAGAACTTCTTCAATGAATGGGATTGAATTGTGGGACAGTGAAGATTGCAAAAGAACTTTCATTCCTCTGTGAGGTGATGTGTCCCTCTATTTTCAGGTTTTCTCTCCTTCTTTTCCAGAATTTCCTGGAGCACATACTAACTGTGTGTACGAAAGAACATTGGTAATATGCCTACTAACTCTGATCTTCATCTACCCTCTGTGAGATGTTAGCAAGTAACCTGTTATTAACTGATTTTCCATTTCCACCTCCTGCTCCCCCCTCAAATGATGAACTTTTCTGACCTTGCCTCAGCAGCATTATAATCCACATCTTAAGACTCCATGGAACCAACTCTGGTGCTATATGGCACCATAATAAACCCCTGGTCCTTATTCCCTTACATGGTCATCAGGTGCATTACTGTAGCTAGGAGCTGGATGCTGGGAAATGAAGCATGAAGGTTAAATGTAAATGTGCTGCCAATAGTTTGTACTGTAGCAGTTGAGCAAGAGTTAGCAAAAGCTACAGGAGGTATTTGTGGAGCTGGCTCTCATTCCACAGCAAAATGATTAACAAAAGCAGAATACTATAGGCCAAAGTTGCCTTGAATCAAAGTTGGCTTTTGTTACATTCCTGTGCTTAATTTATGGATGTTGTGTTGAGAATATACATTATAAAATTATTCAATCATGGTGAGATGGTGGGGGGGGAGGAGGGGGAGAATTGCAATTCCACAGACGATGAGCTCCTGATCTCAGCAATGTGATCATGGAAAGTTACAAGTCATAACCCTGACTGTATGATCCATTGCTTTGGAGGATGTATGCTCCACTCCATCTCAAGTACGTACTACAAACAATTGCTAAGGGTTGTCTTCAAGGCTCTCAACTTGTCAAAGCTGCATACGGTTTTTAGAACTCATACTTCTCTTTCTCTTACTGTATTCTGACGTCTGAAGTGTAGGATAAAGCCACAGTTCCTTGACACCATTATTCTGTGCACATCCATCAATTAGGTGATTATTAAGAGAAGTTAAAAATGGTACAAGATTAATGGAAGAGGCTCATAAATTTTGACAAAAAGAGTGGTAAACCTGAGGGTTGGGAGGAATATAGAATTCAGCAAAGGAGTTGATAAAGAGAGATAAAATAAAATCTGATAATAATCATGAAGAGACATAGAAACAGATTGTAAAAGTTCCTATTGGTATGTAAAAAGGAAGAGATTTGCGAAGTATACATGGATCCCATACAGGTACAGACAGGAAAAATTATAATGGGGAAGGAGGAAATGGCAGAGGCATTAGACAAATATTTTGTACCTGTCTTCACAGTAGAAGATACAAAAAATGTCCAGAAATAGTGGGGAACCAAAAGTCTAGTGGAAATGAGGAACTTAGGCATATTATTAATAGTAAAGAAATAATACTACAGAAATTAATCAAACTTAATGTCACCAAATCCCCTGGACCTGATCGTCTGCATCAACAGCTAAACAACAAATATATAAACATAAGTTGTTGTTGTTGTATACTAGGGTTTTAAACGAGGTAGTTACAAACATAGTGGATGCATTGATTTTGATATTCCAGGTATTCCCTGGATTCTAGAACAGTCCCCATGGATTAGAAGGTAGCAAATGTGACCCATTACTCAAGAAAGGAGGGAGAGAGAAAATAGTGACGTATAAGCCAGTTAGCCTGATGTCAATGGTAAGGAAAATGCTAGAATCTATTACCAGGGATGTGCTAACAGACCACTTAGAGAATCATATGATTAGGCAGAGTCAACGCAGATTTCTGAAAGGGAAATCACGTTTGACAATCCCGCTGGAGTTTTTTTGAGGCTGTAACTAGCAGAGGGAATAAGAGCGAGCCAGTGGATGAGGTATATTTGAATTTTCAAAAAGCATTTTATAAAATGGCAGACAAAAGGTTATTACACAAAATTAAGGGCTCATGGGATTGGGGTAATATATTAGCATGGATAGAGGATTGGTTAACAGACAGAAAACAGGGAGTAGGAATAAGCAGGTCATTTCATCTTGGCACACTCTAACTAGTGAGGTACAATAAGGGTTGATACTGGGGCCTCAGCTATTTATAAGCTACATGTCAGACGTCTAAAATATGGCTGTCTGAAAAGGGAATTGTCCAAAAACCAGACATTTTTGAAAATATTCAAATTTGATTTCATAAATGCCTAATCTACCCTGGTGCATTAATGATAACTCTATGAAGAGTTTTACAGCTGGTAAATTAAATTAATCATCAAATGGTTTATCATTTTCTCTTGAAAGATCTAGGTGCTGCTCTTGGAGCAAAGTGCGGGAATGAAGAGGTCATTCTCGTGCTGATCCCAGAGGACGGAATCAGCGAATGCTGTGTGCACACAGGACCTGAGTCCATTTAAGATCTGTCTCCCCGCTCTAGCCCTCCCTATTCTCTGGACATAAAGCTGCCTGTTCCACAGGCGGCTAGTTGGGGATTCTCCATACTTGCGACTGCAACATTCCCGGGCACTTTCAGGGGATAGGATCTGAAATCAGTTGTTTCTCCTTGGGAAGTCTGTGTGAAGGAGTTGGTTGGTAATCTATATGTTTTTGCTTTTACAGTGAGCTGATATTTGCTCTGTTTTAAATTGCTGAACCTATTATCCAAAGTCTGGGAAAATCCGAAATCCGGCAAGCGCTTGGTCCTGAGGGTGCGGGATTTTGGACATTGAACATTAATAACTTAGACAAAGAAATCAAGTTTAAATTTGCTGATGCTCCAAATTTAGATGAGAAAATAATCTGTGAGGAGCATGCAAGGAGGCTGTAGTGGGATACAGACAGGTTAAGTGAGTGGGCAAGAACATGGCAAATATCATGGGAAATGTGAAGTTATCCACTTTGGAAGGAAAAATAGAATCACAGAATCACACAATGCAGAAGAGGCCCTTCGGCCCATCGAGTCTGCACCGACACGTGAGAAACACCTGACCTACCTACCTAATCCCATTTACCAGCACTTGGCCCATAGCCTTGAATGTTATAACATGCCAAGTGCTCATCCAGGTACTTTTTAAAGGATGTGAGGCAACCTTCCTCCACCACCCTTCCAGACCGTCACCACCATCTGGGTAAAAAAGTTTCCCCTCACATTCCTCCCTAAACCTCCTGCCCCTCTCCGGAATATTTTTTAAAATTTCAGAGACTGGGAAATAGTTTTTACAGGAATCCGGGTGTCCTTGTACACAAATCACAGGAAGTTAACATGCAGACACAGCAAGCAATTAGGGAAACAAATAGTATGTTAGTCTTTCTTACAAAGCAATTGCAGTATGAGTGAATAAGTCTTACTGCTATTGTATAAGGACTTGGTGAGTCCACAGCTGACGTACTGTGTACAGCTTTGATCTCCTTCGCTAAGGAAGGAACTAGCCTTGGAAGGAATGCAGCAAATGTTCACTAGACTGATCCCTGGGATGATGGGATTGTCCTATGAGTAGAGATTGAATAGAATGGGCCTACATGCATTGAAAAGAATGAGAGGTGATCTCACTGAAACATATCACGTTTTTGATATAGTAGACACTGGCTGGGGAGTCTAGCCATCATAATCTCAGAATAAGAGGTCAGCCATTTAGGACTGAGATGAGGAAAAATTTCTTTGTTCAAAGGGTTGTGGATCTTTGGATTTCTCTGCCCCAGAGAACAGTGGATGTTCAGTCGTTGAACATATTCAGGGCAGAGATTGACAGATTTTTGGATACAAAGGGAATTATGGGACATGATCTTAGTACAAGCAGGTGGAATTAAGGTAGAAGACTGGTATGATTATATAGAATGGCAGGGCTGGCTTGAAGGGCCGAATGGCCTACTCCTGTTCCAGTTCCTCATATTTTTATGTTCTCATATATAATCAATGTTACCCTTCCGAGGATTATTCCTCCTTGCTCATTCAAAGCTATCCATTGTTCTACATGGCAAAACATGTTAAACTAAATATAGAACCTTTGTTAGATCACAGTTCAAGGATGGTGCATAATTCTGGTCTCCAGATTATAAAAAAACACATATAGACGCACTGGAAAGTTCTAAAAGATCTATAAAGATGATACCAAGCTGAGAGGTTCTAATTGTCAGGTAAGACTGAAGAGGCTGGGACTTTTTCTCTATGAAAGAATGAGGTAATATAATACAGGTCTTTAACAGTTTGAAGATGCTTGATAGAGTAAATGTAGAGATGGTGTTTCCACTTGTGGGGAACCTAAAACTACATGTCATAAATGTCACTCATAAGTCCAATAAGGATTTCAGCAGAAACATTTTTACCCAGAGAGTGGGGGTTAGAATGTGGAACCTGCTGCTGCATGGAGGTGAATAACATAAATACATTTAGGGGAAAAGCTAGATAAACACAGGAAGGAGAAAGGAATAGAAAGTTATGCTGATCGGGTAGATGAAGTAAGTTAGGAGGAGAGTCATGTGGTGCATTAGCGCTGGCATAGACCAGTTAGAACAAATGGTCTGATTTCTGTGCCGTAATTTTTATGAAGTTCTAGCTAAATTCAGTGATCCGACATTCCAAGTGGGGAGTCACATTTGGTCAAAGCACCAATCAGAGAATCAATAGTTCTGTCTCCAACCTAAGCTCCCTTTGATTTCAGATTCCCTGCTGGGAAGGCAGGATTGATGGATTTCCCAAGTGAACCCCTCAATCAAGTTTCGGCCTTTGATTTGTACTCCTTCACATCTAAAATTCTCTCTCCGGATTTAAGCTTTGGGAACAGAGGCCACTATGTGTGGCTGAATATTTGAGCAGCACAATGCTGATGTTTCCTTTCCCCTACTTTTCTCTGGAACTCTAACTGACACCGGCTTTGAGCTGAACTGACATTTGCTAACGAATCTCTGCCTAAAGTTTTGTTTACTTGCATTTCTCCTTCAAAATACGTTAAACATAAAATAGATTTTCCTACCTATGCCAGCAAAAGCCGTGACCTTTATTTTGGCCTTGAGCTGCCTATCATCATGTCAATACTTTCCATTAATTTTGCTGTTTTTCTTATCTGTTAGGTTCTGGACTGGGCTAAGTTTTGCGACTTCTAAGGTGCTTCACATTCCACTTGTTCACTGATCACTTTGCTACAAAGAAAGTGTTGTAACTTAGGCCTGCTGATTGCTTCTATCAAAATACATTTTCACCACATTGCCCCAATGTTTGTAGATTAATTCCTGATCAACCCTTGCTAGGTTTTCTTTCACTCTAAATGTTTCTGCTCAGTTACTTCTGGAAAGCGAAGTTGGAGGTTAGGGGGGGTCAGTGAAAAACTTCTTAAATGCTTTGCCTCCGACATACTGACTTATGGGGTAAATTCAGGGATCTGGCGCTCTCTGTGGGCAGCCATGCCTTCAAGGTAGCATGGGTCAGAGATGGGATCATAGGAACAGGACAAGGCTGTTGCTACCTCTCCGGCCTGTTTCATTAATACAGTTAGAGCAAGGCTGATCTATACCTCAACTCCCATTTATCTGTCTTTGCTACAAATCCCTCGCCTTATCAAAATTCAGGTTTTCAAATGACCTCGCCTCCAACATCTTTTCGAGGAAGAGAATTCCAGATTTCCACTAGACTTTGTGTGAAGAGTTTCTTCCTGTCATTATCCCTGAATGGCCTAGCACTAATTTAAATGATATTCCCTTTTGTTCTAGACTCCCCCACCAGTGGAAATAAATGCTCTCTATCTACCCGATCATATCGGTTCATTGTGTGGAAAATTGTTTAAATATGTGACACATGCAATTGTGATTGTGCAGCTGCTATTAAACTTGTATGGTTAATCCCCTTCCTAGTTGAGAATGATTTTACCCTATAATAAATTAAGGAGCTTCTGTGACAATATTAACCACTCATTTTTGCACACGTCTGACAACTGCCTGCGTGCTCTCGTGGAGTCAGTGAGTGCTCAGCGTGAGATCCTCTTGCCGCGGAATGGCAAGAAGAGGCCATCCCATCAGACCAAGAGGGCTTGGATGGAGGTGGCTGCCCAGGTGAGCGGGTATGATGTTGTCTGCCACACATCGATTCAATGCCGGAAAAGGTTCAATGATCTGCACTCCGCAAGGGTGAATACCAACTTGGCATGGAACTGTGTATAGACGTCTTGGAGAGTGGCTATTCTTCGTGGCGCTCAGAGGAGTGAGATGCACTGGGCCGACCAAGGTTAGGAGATATGCCATTTGCTTTGGGTGTGCACAAGGGTGAGCTGTGCCAATCTGATGGGCACCTCAACCTAGGTCTCCAGGGGTTTGGGGGCCAGATTGGTATGCTGTTGCAGGCAAAGGATGGACTAATGAACACACTTTTGTCCGTACAGAAGAAGGGAAGCCATAATGTGCTGGAGTGCACACCAACAGGCAGTGGGCTGGCCAACCTCCTGATCCTTTTAAAGTTGGAGTTGGACGCCCTTGGCTTGGAATGTGAGTGTGGAGCAAGGTCCATAGGTCGGAGAGAGGAAGGGGTCTCAGAGGAAGGTAAGAGTCCAGTGGACAGGTGAGAGACTGGGGGAGTGTGGAAGAGATGGAGGGTTGTGACATCTCCAATGAGAATTTCAAATCAAGAATCCCCATTGCTCATCCAATCACAATGCCTCAATGAGGCCGTTGTCCATTGTGACAAGCAACCGTCATGCAAGCACAGTCACTTTGTTATGACGTTATCAACTGACATATTCTCTTCCTCCTTCAGATGCACCATTGTCATGATGCCCCGAGGACTCTCCCTTGACACCCAAGGAGGAGCCGTGGACAGATGCACCCCCATCACATCCTCTCGCTGAACCAAGCACCAGCGCAGATCCAGGCATGTTGGTGGGCAATTGTGCATTGGTTTAGTTAGCAGTGCACAATGGTGAGGGCATGTCACATTCGCATGAAGAGCTGGTAGAGGCAGAGAGTGCCCAGTCGGAGGACTGCTGGAGACCAGGAGCATGCTGAGTCCGAGGCAGCTGATGAACCTCTGGAGTTGTTTATCAGGTGGCAAATGCTGGATGTCCAAAGGGATGTGCATGAAGATCTGGCGGAGGTCCCTGAGGGTCTGCTTGCCTCTGTCTTGAAGGAGCATGGCGTTGACCCAGAGCTCTGAGTGCACAGCCTCTGCCATAGAGAGAGGGTGGAGACTGTCATGGAAAGGAAGCTTCAGGTACAGAATCAAGGGTTTCTGGGGTTACGCTTGGACTTGCAAGCCCACACACCAGCAGTAGCCTCAGGAGGTCACTGCCTGTGTGAGAGACGGATGAGGTACCTGGTCATTCTGCTAGCTAACTCCTCTCAGGGTGCTCCAGCCGAAGGCAGCAGCTCCTCAACCCCTCTGCCAGCCCTCGTCACACCTGATGAGGCTGTGACAACGGAGGAATGCCCAGGCATGGTGCTGGACGCTCCCTCCCAGACGGAGCCGACGCAGGCTTCGCCGGCCAGAGGACGTCCGCCAAGGTCATCAAGGCCGACAGGACATCGCAGTCAGCGGGCTGTCTCTGATGCTGCTGCCAGCGAGGGGTGGGGGGAGAGGGAGGGGGGCACCAATGTGCAGCACTCGCAAGCAGAAGTTTAAGGCACTATAAATAGAAGAGGGGTTGTCACGAGTTATATAACTTCAGTTAATATAGTCCTATGTACAAATTGTTTTAATGGGACTGACCACCATATAAAGATCTCATGATGTATCATGGCCTGAATGTGCTTCATGTTTTTCATAGGTGCTGGGCACGGGAGTCGCTTGTGACAGACGGAAAGGGCTGCTGACTTTATTTCAGAGGTCACTGGACCTCAGACATGTCCAGGTAGCTACAGCGCTGCCTTTAGACTCTGGCTTCAGGTTAAGGTGTCTTTCGTGGACCCTCCCACCTTGCACTTCATGCAGACCCTGCATCCCCTCTGGCTGCTCCTCGCTTCACACAGTTCACTTTCTGGGATGCTGCCTGAGACATGTGGCCTCCTCTCCCTTCTGGCCCTCTCCTCCTCAACGGAGGAGGTTACTCCAGCAGGGTAGGCAATGCCCATTTGCTGAAATACAGATGGCAAAGGACAATGTCCTGAAGGGGGCATTCAGTAGAAAGCCTCTCAGAAAACTTGTAAGCCAAACAGTCCTCCAGAAAACACAGAAAATGTAATGAACTGCCTGAAAACCACCTCCAACCAACTCACGCCTAAACTCCTACCTACTCAAATTGCCTCGGCCCTGGTTGACTTTTATCCCGCCCTGGATCGAGTGTCAATTAAAAACGGGGTGACCACCTGGGCAAGTGTCCTGTGCGCCAACCACTAAATTGCACGGGCCACATAAAATTTCCGACAACTGCCTTTTTAATGGGCTTAATTGCCCCTTTAACTGCCAGCGGGCGCGCTTCCAACTCTCACGCGGCCTGCCAAACGTAATATTGCACAATGACGCCGGGAAACCTGTCCAACGCCTTCTTGAGCAATTTCATGTGAGTTCGGGTCTGCCGCATGCCTGCTTCGGGACTATAAATTTCTGGCCATGATCTTTTAGAAGAAGCAGGGTTAATGGGATAAGAACGTAGTTTGTTCGATGGGAATAGCTTGAGAATTTTGTGAGATTGGCTGCGGCTCCTTCTCCTCTTGCCCTTCACCCCACAGTCTCAGTTGTAGGTACTCGTATTACCCTATGACCCACTGGACTGTTAGGGCAAAAGAAATACTAGACAACTATAACTCCACTCTCACTAGGCTGCACATTGGCCAGCAAAGCCTCCTTATACTGTCCCATGAATCACCAACGATTGCTACTTCCGCACTTGGGTGGCTTAAACTGCCATTATAAAAGTTTGTTGTCCCTTCTAATTGCCGATAACACTTGCCTTGCAGTGCCAATTCCCAGCCACTGCATATACACATTGGCATGCGTCACATATTCAGTTTTGTTTACTTCTAAAATGTACCACCATCTTCCCACAAGGCTAGTTCTTTAACCTCAGCCAGCCAACAAAAACAGCTTGACAACTGTACAGTGCCTTAACACAAAACAAAACGTCCCAGGGCGCCTTAAAGCAGGAGTGATGGATATCAAGGGGGAAATAGGAATTAACTTGAGGAAGGTGATCAATCACACAGCAAAAGTGGTTAGCTTCGAGGAGGCTTCTGAAAGAGAGGAGAGTAAAGAGATTTAGGAAGAAAATTCTAGAGTGAAGAGGCAGCAACCATATTAGGGAATGTCACAAGTCGCTTCAGAGCTTCACCAAAGGAAAAGTGCTAAATTTAAAAACATTATAACTAAGGATAGAGCCATATGGAATACTCTTGTGCATCTCGCAAAGGCTGGTTCAGGAACGTCCTTAACAGGGGACTAGAAAAGATTATCTGTTAGGGCTCTAAGCTTCAAATTGCTCGGACACAGTGGGAGAACGAAGATGACAATTCTTTTTTGGAACACGAAGAATCCCCATGTTGGTAACGGTGTGTGGGCGAACTGAACGATCTGTGCACTGACCCAGTGTGACGATGAAAATTCTTCATGCACAGCATGGGTAAAAGTTGATCCATACACACAGATTTCTGCTTTCAAAAAAAAAATCTTGGCCTCCCTGCAAGTATGTCATTCACAGTGCTGAACAGAACAGGTTGGAAGGTTGGAATGATTACTAATGATATTAAGGCTCCAGGAAAAACAATGAATGTATTTGAAATGCAGCAACACCGTAAAATAGTTGCTTTTAGTTCCGTAACCTTTGAATAGTAGGCACTGTTCATAAGTTTTTAAACCCTGTAAGACAGGACTAAAGACCTGTGTTTGGCTTTCAAAATACATGTGTTTTCCTTTTATATTATGATATCTAAATCTGCTAGAAATAATATGGCAATTGCCACTAGAAACTTACAAAGCGGAAATAGAGCTGCGCAAAAAATCAGCAAATACATCTTAAAGTTACAGCATTGGAGAGTTTTCAAACAGGTTCAATTCTTTGAAGTAGCCAGCACTGAAATCTCCTTTCAAAATGTTATCTGATTGGACAAAAGAATGGTTTGTGTCACACTTCCCCAAAACAAGCCCTTTGCAAAGAGCTTTCATTTTCTTAATCTTTACGCTTAATCGAATGTTAATTTCTAATTAAAGGCCCAATTAGTGATGTAGCCACACCTTACGTCAGCACTAAATAGGTCACTCTGCAATCTTCACAATATACACCTGGCAAAGTGCCTCACGTACGTGACAATAATAGCAAAAGAAAAATACTGTATTTATCTACAAAACATTTTACTGCCAATGGAGTACTTTTGAAGTCTAGTCACCAGGAAACGTGGCAGCCAATATGTGCACAGCAAATTCCCATGAACAGCAACATGATCATTATCAGATAATCTGTTTAATTAATGTTGATTGAGGGATAAATATTGGCCAGGACATCGGGAGGCGCTCCCCTGCTCTTCTTTGAAATAGAGCCTTGGGATCTTTTGTGCCCCCCCTGAGAGGGCAGGCAGAACTTCAATTTAACGCCTCATCTGTGGCACGGTACCTCCAACGGTGCAGCGTCCCCTCAGTACTGCACTGGAATGTACCCTTAGATTATGTGCTCAAGTCTCTGGAATTGGACTTGAACGCACAACTTTCAAGTGTGGTTATAATTTACACTATTTCTCTGGCCAATGCAAGATGGCCGCCAATAGCTGTCTGAACATATGCACATGGTCTGTGCATGTGCGGGAGTCGCTCGCAGTGACATAACAGAGTAAAACATTAGAACTGCGCAAGCATAGCACTGGTAACAAACACAGCCTATAATTGATACTTAATTCACTTAAACGGCAACCTGTAAATTTTGTTCCCATTTTACTACCTGACTCAAAAATCTGCTTAAATCCTCAATGGGTTAAACCACCCACAGAGAATCTCTCTTTACTCAATCAGTTTGATTTTTTAGACTACAAGTAACCATGGAGCTATCAGCTTGTCGTTGCTTCACTAACTTTCTGCCTTTACTGGCCTATATGTGACTCCGGTCCCGCACAACATGGTTGATTTTTAACTGTGCTTTGAAATGCCCCAGCAAGTCATTAAATGGCAATTAAGGGTGAGCAATAAACACCAGTCTTGGCAGTGACACCCACACCATAAGGGCAGTCATTCGAAAGTGTACATGCTGCAGTGCATTGCATTACTTAATTGAACATTGTACTAACAAAGTGATGCTTGTGAATCAGAATTATCCTGTTAGACAATTAGATTATCACACACTCCCTGACCCGTGAAGGGCCTAAAGAGTTAAAAAAGACGACATCTGACAAAGTTGACCATTTGAATGATATCTATATATATTGTATAAGATTCAAACAGCACAACTGAGGTCAAACGTTGGTAAATTCTCATTTTTTTTATTCATTCATGGGATGTGGGTGTCGCTGGCTAGGCCAGCATTTATTGCCCATCCCTAATTGCCTTGAGAAGTTGGTGGTGAGGTGCCTTCTTGAACCTCTGCAGTCCATGTGGTGTAGGTACACCCACAGTGCAAATAGGTAGGGAGTTCCAGGATTTTACCCCAGCGACAGTGAAGGAACGGTGATATATTTCCAAGTCAGGATGGTGAGTGGCTTGGAGGGGAACTTCCAGGTGGTGCTGTTCCCATCTGTCTGCTGCCCTTGTCCTTCTAGATGGTAGTGTTCGTGGGTTTGGAAGGTGCTGCCGAAGGAGCCTTGATGAATTCCTGCAATGCATCTTGTAGATGGTACACACAGTTGCAACTGTGCATCAGTGGTGGAGGGAGTGAGTGTTTGTGTAGGCTGCCAATCAAATGGGCTGCTTTGTCCTGAATGGTAGCTTCTTGAGTGTTGTAGGAGCTGTACTCATCCAGGCAAGTGGGGAGTATTCCATTACACTCATGACTTGTGCCTTGTAGAGGATGGACAGGCTTTGGGGAGTCCGGAGGTGAGTTACTCACTGCAGGATTCCTAGCCTTTGACCAGCTCTTGGAGCCACAGTATTTATGTGGCTAGTCTAGTTAAGTTTCTGGTCAATGGTAACTCCCCAGGATGTTGATAGTGGGGGATTCAGCAATGGTAGTGCCATTGGATATCATGGGGCAATGTTAGATTCTCTCTTGGAGATGGTCATTGCCTGGCAAGAGTGTGGCGCGAATGTTAATTGCCATTTGTCACCCCAAGCCTGGATATTGTCCAGGTCTTGCTGCATGTGGACATGGACTGCTTCAGTAACTGAGGAGTCGTGAATGGTGCTGAACATTGTGCAATCATCAGCGAACATCTCTGCTTCTGACCTTGTGATGGAAGGAAGGTCATTGATGAAGCAGCTGAAGAAGATAGTCAGGCTGAGGACACTACCCTGAGGAACTCCTGCTGCTGTATCATGGAACTGAGATGATTGACCTCCAACAGCCACAACCGTCTTCCTTTGTGCTAGGTATGACTCCAATCATCAGAGAATTTTCCACCTGATTCCCATTGACTCCAGTTTGCAAGGGCTCCCTGAAGCCAGAATCGGTCAAATGCTGCCTTAATGTCAAGGGCAGTCACTCTCATCTCACCTCGGGAGCTCAGCTCTTTTGTCTATGTTTGAACCAAGGCTGTAATGAGGTCAGAAGCTGAGTGAACCTGGCACAATCCAAACTGAGCGTCAGTGAGCAGGTTATTTCTAAGAAAGTGCTGCTTGATAGCACTGTTGATGACCCCTTCCATCACTTTATTGATTATCGAGAGTAGGCTGATGGGCGATGATTGGCTGGGTTGGATTTGTCCTACTTTTTGTGTACAGGATATACCTGGGCAATTTTCCACATTGCTGGGTAGATGCCAGTGTTATAGCTGTACTGGAACAGCTTGGCTAGGGGCGTAGCGAGCACTGGAGCACAAGTTTTCAGTATTATTGTCAGAAAGTTGTCAGGTCTAAAGCCTTTGCAGTATCCAGTTTGTTCAGTCATTTCGTGATATCACGTGGAGTGAATCGAATTAGCTGAAGACTGGCATCTGTGATGCTGGGGACCTCCAGAGGAGGCCAAGATGGATCAACCACTCGGCACTTCTGGCTTAAAATTGTTGCAAATGCTTCAGCCCTATCTTTTGCACTGATGTGCTGGGCTACTCCATCATTGAGGATGGGGATATTTGGGGAGCTTCCTCCTCCAGTGAGTTGCTTAAATGGCCACCACCATTCATGAATGGATGTGACAGGACTGCAGAGCTTAGATCTGATCCATTGGTTGTGCGATCGCTTAGCTCTGTCTATCGTTTGCTGATTATGCTGTTTGGCACGCAGGTAGTCCTGAGTTGTAGCTTCACCAGGTTGACAGCTCATTTTTAGGTATGCCTGGTGCTACTCCTGGCATGACCTCCTGGACTCTTCATTGATCCCCTGGCTTGGTGGTAATGGTAGAGTGGGGAATATGCTGGGCCATGATGTTAAAAACTGTGATTGAGTACAACTCTGCTGCTGCTGATGGCCACAGTGCCTCACGTATGTCCAGTCTTGAGTTGCTAGATCTGTTCAATATCTATTCCATTTAGCACAGTGATAATGCCACACAACATGATGCAAGGTGTCCTCAATGTGAAGACACGACTTTGTCTCCCCAAGGACTGTGCAGTGGTTAAGGACAGATGCATCTGTGACAGGCAGATTGATGAGGATGAGGTCAAGTATGTTCTTCCCTCTTGTTGGTTCCTGCCACAGACCCAATCTAGCAGCTATGTCCTTTAGGACTTGGTCAGCTTGGTCAGTAGTGGTGCTACTGAGTCACTCTCGGTGATGGACATTGAAGTCCCCCACCCAAAGTACATTCTGCACCCTTGACATCCTCAGTGCTTCCTCCAAGTGATGTTCATCATGGAGGAGCTCTGACTCATCAGCTGAATCAGCAGGAGGTTTCCTTGCCCATGTTTGACCTGATGCCACGAGGCTTCATGGGGTCTGAAGTCGATGTTGAGAACTTCCAGGGCAACTCTGTCCCAACTATACACCACTGTGCTGCCGCCTCTGCTGGGTCTGTCCTGTGGAGGGACGGGACATACGCAGGGATGGTGATAGTAATGTCTGGGACATTATGTCTAAGATATGATTCTGTGAGTATCTTGGCACAAGCCCCCAGATGTTAGTAAGGAAGACTTTGCAGGGCCAACAGGGCTGGTATTGCTGTTGTCGTTTCCAGTGCCTAAGTCGATGCCAGGTGATCTGTCAGATTTCATTCCTTATAGACGTCATGATGGTTTGATACAACTGAGTGGCTTGCTCAGCCATTTCAGAGGGCATTTATGAGTCAACCACATTGCTGTGGGTCTGGAGTCACATGTAGGCTAGACCAGGTAAGGATGGCAGATTTCCATTCCTAAAGGGCATTAGTGAATCAGTTGGGTTTTTACAACAATTGACAATGGTCTCATGCTCAACATTAGACTTTCAATTCCAGATTTTTACTGAATTTAAATTCCAAAATGGTGGGATTCAAACCTGAGTCCCACAGCATTACCCTGTGTCCCTGGATTACTAGTCCAGTGATAATACCACCACGCCACCACCTCCCATTAATGGTACATTCTGATTGTACTTTTTGTAACTGTATCCTATTCTGAATCCTGTTAAACAAAAATGGAGTTGCCACTATTGTAAAATTAATCTGTAAAGCCCCCAAAAGTTACATCATCTTCACTATTAAAGGCTCATCACCTGCAGATCAGTTTGATATTGCAGATATGCAGGATGTAGGAAGCACCAAAGAGAAGAGTCAGAGCAAAACCCTGTGTAAGAGGGAAAAGGAGCATGTGCCAACCCACAAAGAAATTATGGATCAAACCAGGAAATTTGGTTTCCCGAATGTCCCCTCTAATCCTTGTTATACTAAAGGAGAGATAGGACTGGGGGCATAGGACAGGAATCCAATATACACTAGATCTGTAAAAGGGTCAAGTTTCATCAAATTTCCAATATACATCATTCACGTTTCTTTCACTGTTACAGCAAAAGATGCATCCCGCACAGGAATACACCATAAAGTCTCTGAATAGTAGATTCAGATACCAGGGTTGCTGCATACCATGCCCCTATGCTTCTTGTACAATCGGAATTCAGACCATCCCACATAGTTAATACAATGCCTTATTCTTCAAAAGCTGAAAGACTTTGCAATCCTACCTAATGCACTATATATTGAATTGTGTCATTCTTTTCATCTTTAAATGAAAACTTAATTTATGCCCATTCCCTCCTTGTTCCATTTAGTCCTTTGGGTTCTCAACCCAGCCAGTGCCAACTCCTCACGCCCCCTCAACTTGTCTCTGTTTCAAATACAGCATCTGACATGTCACCAGGCTGAGTTCTCACATCTGCGTGCCTGGGAAACTGGGTCAATCTATAAGTGGATGCGATGCAGCAATAATCTGCTCATTTGCTTCTCTTCCAATGTAATGGCTGTGCCTGAGGTACAAAAGAGGTGGAAACTTCCGATTAATTGGTTGAACGTTTAACTCAATATCGTAACAATATTACTGATAATAAAGCAAACTATTAGAATGTTAGCTACTTTATGGTGAACCGCACACGTATCAAGGTGGCTTTGCACATATATGGGGTCCACTATTTGAAAGGGGGATTTGTTTGTTTTCTTCTTGTATTTTCATTCCTAAAGTGCTTTCCCAGTTAGGAAAACAGGTCTACCTAATCTATGCCAACAATGCTCTGTAGCCAGCTGCTAGGATTTACCCTGACACTCACCGCTACAGCTTTCCAGCTTGGTTGGATTTGTGCCTCAGTGCTTTATGCCTCACAATTGAGATTGTAAATTCACTACAACGAAAATCTTGGCTTACGTCATGTCATGTCATTGAGTGCCAACGCTTGGCTGTGAGGTTTTTGGGCTGAATTTTGCCACTAGCATGCTGATCATGCCGCTGCGATGAATTCTGGGTTGGGAACCTGGAAGAGCAGCGGCATACCGGGTGCCATCTTCCCCGAGACGGTCAATTAAGAAGCCACCTCCGGGAGTACCGTCCAATCAGGGATGGTGGGTAGGCACCAGAAGTAGGAGGTCCAATCAGAGTGGCTGAAGGGAAGGCAGGTCGGGAGGCCCACAAAGAATGGTGCATGCTGCTCAGGTAAGCCAAGAGGGATAGGGCGCCACAAGATGGAGGCGTGCTACTAATGCCGGAGCCAGCAGACAAATCCTAATGCTAAGAATATCAGGTGGATCTCTCTGCAAGGGAAATGCTTCCACTTGAAAGCATTTGCTTGCAGATGTGCTGAATGAAACCTATATTTTCAGTTAAAAATAACTCTGCATAAGCATTCCATGAAGCTCTGACTGCTTGCTGTGCTCTTGCCTCCTGTGAGAAGATGAGCTGCAGACACAGCAGGGATCTCATGCGCCCCTGGCAAACTGTCATTGTTCTAGGAACATGCCAGTTAATTGGCGCTCTAATGGTCTTGACTGGTTTTCTATCGTTACTGAGGGTTGCCTTCCCGGCACATGGCTCATTCCTGGAAAAGCGACCAGCAGTGGGAAAACATTCGGAAGCATGCCCAATGTACTTTTAAAAAATATTACCACCCCCTCCGCCCCCAGTGCACCTCCAAGGGGCTAGGAGAAATCCCCCCTTTGTCTCTGTGAACATTGTATGATATCAAGCCGCATATGGCATCTTAGGTAGGGTGAGTTTTAATCTAACTTGCCCAGGTAGGGAAACCACTGGATCAGGTGGAATTATGTTTCATACCTCAGCCAATGTTACTCCCTGTTAACTGGTCTGGGTCAAAATCTTGGAAATCCTTTCCCAAAAGCATTATGGGTATACCTACAACAGATGGACTGCAGCAGTTCATGAAGGCAGCTCACCAGCACCTTCTCAAGGGCAATTAGGGATGGGCAATGCCTTGCCAGTGATGCTCACGTCCCATGAAATAATTTTTAAAAACTTAAATGGAGACTAAAATCAAGGGGTAATATGAACCAGCTTGCGCCCAATCCTGTCAAGTTCCCGGGCGGTAGGTTAGGTACTCCAATGCTGGTACTGTAGGAGAGACATTCAGAAAAGGAAGTTTGCTGTGTATACACACTGACACCATTACAAACCAAATATTAAAGCTGCTTACATAAAGAAGTTTAAAAAATATTTGAATGAAGCAATACTTGCTATTCACAACTGGCCTGTTGGTTACAGTAAATTCCATTTACCTGTGGACCACTGTGAAATGTGGCAACTCAAAAAGACGCATAAACATATTCCAACACAAATACACAGGTGATGAAATAGATTCTCTGCCACAAGAAGCATGTTGTAACAGTTTTACATCTCGGGCTGAATTTTGTAGCGGCGGCCATACTGTTCACCCACACCCACCTCCCCCCGCCTCACCCGATTCCATCTCCCCCAAACCAGGAAGGGACCAACGTTCAACAAGGCAGCCCCACAGCCATAACGAGCTTCGGTTGGCCTTAAGGAGGTGAGCGTCGGACTTCCATGCCTCAGCTGAAAGACGTCCAGCTCTCGAGAGCCCTTGGCCAATCTGATTGGCCAGCAGCTCTGTAGCGGGTGCTGCTGGGATTGCAAGGTGTCCCCGAGATGAAGACAGCCATGGCGTCTGGACCCAGGTAAGTCTGGGGTTTTGGACAAGGAGCCTGGGGAAGGGGGTGAGGGTGAGAGGTGTGGGGGCCAAATTTTGAAGGCCAGGCTGGGAGGAATAAAGAGGGAGTAACATCTTGTTGGGGGGGGGGGCGGTGGGGTGTGCTCCCAATGTGCACAAGGCACCCTCCGAACAATGTGCCCCCTTCCTTCCTGCCTTTTCAAGGAAGTAGACTAAAAAACAGCCTTTTGACTCCTGTCCAACGTCCCACGCCAACTGTATTATGGCATGGACAGCACATTTTTCAGGTCAATTGGCTTGTTAACAAGCTCAATGGCCTTTTAATAATCTTTTTAAAAGTGGTGGGTGGATGCCGGTGTTGGCGTCTTCCCACCTGCTGTTTTATGGGGGCCGGGTCGGGGATCTGCCCTCGTATTTTACATGCTCCTCCTGCTGTCATCACCCTCCCCCCTCCTTCACCGAAAACACACCCCAGTGTGGGGGTGGGGGCTGCGGGGGTCAGGGTGGGGTTAAATCTAGCCCCTTGTGTCACAACTAATAGTAATCTACTTATTGTAATGATCCTATGGGGCTGGCCTATGGGAAGGTGGAGATGTAGCTCCTCTCACCTCTGGAGATGAGGAAGGGGAAGCCTCAAATGATTGTGTGTGAAAGTGGTGGTGATCATGACTATGGATTAATTCATGTTTGTCATTGACTTGAAGCTCAGTTGCCATTTATTATTAAACATATTGATCTGTGTTTAACTGGATCTGACACTTATTTGGAAGAAGTTGAAGATACTACCATCAGAATCTTCACAGTATCATTAATGCACTTTTAATATTGGTGGACCAATGTCTTATTGCAGCCCCATGTCTTCTATCAGTTACAGTCCAAATATCAATTACCATCAGACTGAAGTTCAAGCCCTGTGGAAGCTTAATTTACATTGATATCTCAAAGAACTGTCATCATCATGAGAACTTCTACAACTTTAGTTAAGAAGGAAATCGCCACTCCAAAAAAACATCCAATATTTTTGTCAAATACTATGATGACACATGCGCTACGTTTCAGATGGTAACATTTCCTAGGAAAAGATTCCAGAGGCTGAGAAAGCAATTCACAAAAGGTCATCACTGTCATTCCATCAAATTATTCTATCCTGTCTTATATACTTTTTTCACTACGAAGCATTTAAAAGTGCCATCACTATCAATTTGGTAATGTTGGTTACAGGTAATTACTAATCTTCTGATTCTGCTGCCAGGAAGTTGACCAAATCACTTTATTTTGTTGAGTTTAATACAGTTATGATCCTACCACCCTTCCACTTAGAAAAATGGGGGAGTTATCGCTGGCTAGCTATGTGACCTGCTTCTCAAGGAATGTGTAGGGTAGTGAAGCATGGGTGAGAGGTTTGCTATCAAAGCTGAAACTCTATTGTAGCTAGTAGTTAGCTGAGGATGGGAAGTTATGTCTTAGGACGGATGTGAGTACATTAAAAACTTAATGTAAAATCTGTTAGATTTCGCATAAAAGTCGCGCCTAACGGTATATCCTTCAAAATGTTAAGGCTCGTACAAATAGCATCTGCAATTTACAAGACATAAAAACGTGGACTTACACAGCAGACTTAATAATATATTTAACACATCAGACTTATCAAATGTACTGATACAGCAGTATTCATAACGTGGTTCAGGTCCTCGATATAGTACTTATGAAATCCATGGGTGGAATTTTACAGCAGTGGGATTTCACATCCCCGTTAACATCAGTGGAGTTCAGAATGGCTCGCTGCATTTTACAGCCCAGTCCCAAAGGGGATGGGACTGTAAAATTCCAGCCTGTATGTCTTTCAGTGCCTGTGATGTTGGAATGGTGTATTGGTTTGCAATTTTAATATAATTTTAATTCAATCTTCCTTTTTTAATATCCTGTCCACCACTTCCCTATTAGCTGCTGAATTTCTTCATCCATTATTGTTATTACATGATTGACACGTTTCCATGGTTTTAACTTGATTAACTTGAGTCAGTATATGAGTTTTATGAATTTTTTGATATAAAATTACACTGCAAATCAGCCTTTGGGCCGCGAAAATGAATAAAATGCCATCCTTACTATCAATCTTTTCAGAGTTATGGGGAGAGTGCCAGTTACTTGCACCATGGTCTTGAGTTCCTGGTAGCTGCCTACAACAACCTTCTAGTTCATTTTTCGCCCTTTGTTCCCTTGAAGTTCCCAGGGTACCAGACCTTGTGAGTTTGTTGGGGGAAACGCTGCTGAACATGGCAGCAACTACCCAAGCTCCTTGAGTGAATATCGGATAAAAGCCCTATAAACAAAAACAGCCTGAGGGTGGAATCATCCAGTCCTGTTGGCAGCGGGTGTCATGGTGGCATGAGTGGACAACACGGCGAGAAGGTTTTATGCCGAAATGAAGCCAGTTTGTGACTGTCCACTCCACCCATCAATAGCAGGCCGCATTTCCCGCCGCCGCATGTTGGGAACCTCATTTTAATACTTTAGCATCTCATTATAAGCCCTGCTTGCCGGAAACATCTGCCTATGTCAAATTTACTGTCCACTTCGGTGTGACTTCAGAACGGCGTGCTAGACAACTGTCTTTAAAAGGTGTGCACCTGGCAACCTGAATTTCGAGGAGAACTCGGAGGTGAGTGCGCAGAGCTCGCGAGCATCGCCCGAGGGGCATCAAGGAAGCGGCACCCGACATTCAGGGTCGGTTGTGGGGGGGGGGGGGGTGGTGGTGGTGGTGGTGGTGGTGGTGGTCGGTCACAGGCAAGTTGCCTTCTCCTGGCTGTCTTCCAGTGCGATGCCGGGCCAAGGGCTCCAGTGCGGGTGAGGATCGGGGGCAAGGCAGTACAGACGGAAGGAAGTGCACAATCACATGTCGGGGGAGGGTGATGGGTTGGGGGGGCGGTGGTGGGGAGGGAAGGGGCCACACATTTGGAAAAGCTTGTCAAAAGTGAGCATTCTTCGGCAGCTGAGGCTGTTCAGCTGCAGCTCCATTGACGTGCTTGGAGTGGGACCTCTGAAGCTTTTCCGCCCACTCAAGCAACGCAAAAGCATGAAAGTGCCACCAAATGCTCCAGAACTTTTTGGCCCTCAGGCGCAGACTGCAAATTAATGTGCGTTTTAGGGGGCAGCAGAGCAATTGGCCAACTAGGCAAGTTGTAGAATCTCTTGTGAAAGGTGGCTATGGTGCAGTCACTGGTGGAAGCACTCACAGCCCCTTACAATGTCTTTATTAAGGTGTGGACCAATATCCATCATGGTTCAAGCTAACAATGCAGCCTTGCAGTTTGGGTTCGGGGAATGCCTGTACCTGAGCTGAGAGCACAGAATGCAGTCCAGTGCCCGAAGCTGCCACCAATCAGTCAAGTGGAGTGGGGCAGACGAGTGTGGAGTTTTGGACAGTTAATGAGCACACAATACACTGGCCATCCAAGTGGTGGCTAGCCCTCTCCTGTATGCGTGAAGGGGCCTTCAGACTTAACCAAGAGAGGTTCTTATGACACACATACTAACCCATGTGTCTCTCTCTTTGATCCTGCAGGAGGAGGACATTGGGATCATTGAGCCTGGCATCTACCCGACTATGTGGAAAATTGTCCAGGTATGTCCTGTACACAAAAAGCAGGACAAACTCAACCCGGCCTATTACCGCCCCATCAGTCTACCCTCGATCATCAGTAAAGTAAAGGAAGGGGTCATCAACAATGCTATCAAGCGGCACTTGCTAAGCAATAACCTGTTCACTGATGCCCAGTTTGGGTTCCGCCAGGGCCACCCAGCTCCTGACCTCATTACAGCCTTGGTTCAAACATGGACAAAAGAGCTGAACTCCCGAGGTGAGGTGAGAGTGACTGCCCTTAACACCAAGGCAGCATTTGACCGAGTGTGGCATCAAGGAGCCTTAGCAAAACTGGAGTCAATGGGAATCAGGGGGGATCTCTCCACTGGTTGGAGTTATACATAGCACAAAGGAAGATGTTGGAGGTCAGTCATCTCAGCTCCGGACATCACTGCAGGAGTTCCTCAGGCTGGTGTCCTAAGCCTAATCATCTTCAGCTGCTTCATCAATGACTTTCCTTGCATTATAAGATCAGAAGTGGGGATATTTGCTGATGATTGCACAATGTTCAGCACCATTCGGGATTCCTCAGATATTGAAGCAGTCCATGTCCAAATGCAGCAAGACCTGAACAATATCCAGGCTTAGGCTGACAAGTGACAAATAACATTCGCACCACACAAGTGTCAGGCAATGACCATCTCCAACAAGATGTTCCTTGATGTTCAATGGCTTTATCATCACTGAATCCCCCCACTATCAACATTCTGGGAATTACCATTGACCATAAACTGAACTGGACTAGTCATATAAATGCTGTGGCTACAACAGCAGGTCAGAGGCTAGGAATCGTGCGACTAGTAACTCGCCTCTTGACTCCCCAAAGCCCGTACACCATCTATAAGGCACAAGTCAGGAATGTGATGGAATACTCCCCACTTGCCTGGATGAGTGCAGTTCCAACAACAATCAAAAAGCTGGACACCTTCCAGGATAAAGCAGTCTACTTGGTTGGCACCACATCCACAAACATTCACTCCCTCCAACCCCTGAAGCACAGTAGCAGCAGTGTGTCCCATCTACAAGATGCACTGCTGCAATTCACCAAGTCCCCTTAGACAGCGCCTTCCAAACTCACGACTACTACCACCTAGAAGGACAAAGACAGCAGATAGATGGGAACACCACCACCTGGAAGTTCCCCTCCAAGTCACTCATCATCCTGACTTGGAAATATATCGCCGTTCCTTCACTGTCGCTGGGTCAAATCCTGGAATTCCCTTCCTAACAGCACTGTGGGTGTACCTACACCACAGGGACTGCAACGGTTCAAGAAGGCAGCTCACCACCACCTTCTCAAGGGCAACTAGGGATGGGCAATAAATGCTGGCCCAGCCAGCGAAGCCCACATCCCGTGAATAAATTTTTAATAATTTAGCGGTATGCCTCATGGCTTACAGGGAGCAGAGAAGAAAAGAAGAGAGTGAAGGAGGCGCCCGGCTCGGCAAAGGGAGGAGCACCACCCTCAAGTTGAAGGGGTGGCAGGGCCTGCTTTACACGCAGCTGAAGAGGCACAAAGAGCCGTCGCTCGCAGCTGCTTCACTAGACCCAGGGTCTATAGATAGAGCTTGTCATTCCTGCAGATGACTGAGAATCAGTGTCGCCGAAGACTGCGCATGTCTAGGGACACATACGCCACCTGCTACAGGATTTAGTGCCATGGGAACACGGAGGGCATCCACCACCAGTGGCCGTGAAAGTGACTGTGGCATTCAAATTTTATGCCAGTGGCACCTTCCAGGGCTCCACAGGCGACCTGTGCAAGATATTGCAAGACTCCACACACAAGTGCATCCAGGAGGTCACGGACGCCATCTTCGTGAAGGCACAGAACTTCGACTAGGATCACCAGAAAGCAAGGGCACTGGGACTTGCGCAGATCTCGGGTTTCCCACAGGGGCAGGGTACCATCAACTACACTCACCTGGCGCTTAGATCTCCGTGACAACAAGCAGTCAACTGCGTCTACCGCAAAGGCTTCCGCTCGCTAAATGTTCAGCTGATGTGTGACCACAACAAACACATCCTACAGGTCTGCGCACAATTCCCAGGGAGCATCCATGACTCCTACATCCTTAGTAGGTCTTAGATCCTTGACATCTTCCAGGGTCTACAGAGGCTGCAGGGTTAGCTCCTCGAGGACAAGGGCTACCCAAAGAGGACGTGGCCGATGATGCCTGTGTGGCAGCCTCAGACTGCAGCAGATCGACAGTATAACAAGGCTCATGCGGCAAACCAGGCTTTGGTGGAGCAAATGGTAGGCACCTTGAAATTGAGATTCTGGTCCCTCAACAGGTCCAATGGAATACTGCAATACAGTCCCCAGAAGGTGCTGCACATTATCGTAGCCTGCTGCGCACTACACAACCTGGCGCTGCAACGAGGGGAAGACCTGGCTGAGGAGGAGATGGAGGAGCTGCATGCCTCCTCCGATGAGGAGGACGTCAAAGGGGATGACAGTGGTGAGGTCCTCAAAGGCGAGGATGCTACGACTCTCGAATGGAGTGAGGACCTTGGTGTCTGCCACTCCACCCCCCAGTCTGGGTCCTCTCCCGCTGCATAAAGACAGATGGAGAGAGTGTGAGCAAGGCGCATGCTGGGCTAAATGAGAAGGATGCCAGGCATGCGTGTATGCTGAGTGGAGCCATGGATGGGATGAAGAGGCTATCTTCAGAAGAGATGAGGCCAGATGGAGACGTGAGGGTGTGTGTGAAGGAGTGAGTGGTAATGTCCCTTGAGCTGGCAGTGAGTGAGATGCCAGTGAATGTGTGTGAGTGGGTGAGTTAAGATTAATGGGATGATTGACTTACCCTGGCGGTACGGATGAAATCATTTATCAGTTTTTGGCACTGGATGGCCGACCTCCGTGTGCAGCATTGGCACTGACCACCTCTGCCACTGCCTCCCAAGCCAGAGAGGTGAGGCTGATGGGCCCCCTGCAGCCAGAGCAGGGATAGAAGACAACGCGGCGTTCAGAAGGTGTCCCAGAATCGGGGGAGCTGCAGTCTTCTTGGCTTTTGGGGCCATGTATTCACTGGAGCAGTCCTGGGCTAAAGGCATTGAGAAGTATGCACGCGGCTGCATTTTAAATATGGTGCCCAGTGTGAGGAAGCAGTGAGGCAATGGCGTGGCGGGCCAATTGGAGGAAGGCTGTCAGTGAGATGGCGTGTTTCTTGTGACTGCATAATTAATAAACGGAGGAGGGGAACAATATGGCACGAAAACCCACCATTGCAGTCAGCGGGTAAAACGTCTTTTTTCACGCCTGCTCCCGCACTTAGTGCATATCTGGGATGAGTCCGCCCTTCATATTCCAAAGTATCCTTTGGTTGCACTGCTCCAGACCCCAGAACGCCAAGAGAGAACAACTAGTATTTTAAATGATGCTGAAATAAGCATATACTCCTATACTTGGGACTACCAGATATCAAGGAGATTTGAACATACCTAAAAAGAAAATAAATAAAATTTGGTTCCGCATACTTATAACCTTTTCCTTGCTCTCATCTGTCAGTCCACTCTCAGCAGATGTAAATACTTGAGCTCAGGACTATTAGGCTGTACATGATCCAGATGGATGGTGAATATTTTGTGTAAAATAATCAGGCAGAGCCACCAGCAATATCTCTCACCAGCAAAAGTGACAATTTGTAAACACTTTCAAGGGTATGGAATTTTGTTTATTTTTAATGTTGCTAAAATGAATTATATTTTTTAACCAAAATGAACGATTGTCACTGCTAATAAGTGATATTCGGCATTCTCTGTAAAGCAGACAGTATATTCAATTATAATAACACCACATTTGCAATGCTTCCAATTCTTTTTAGACAGTGTTTAGCTTTTAACAGTATATACACAAAGTTATTTATAAGCTAAGGGAAGCATAATTCATTCCCCAAGAGCAGGGAGCCCTGCATAATCCACCCTTGCAAATAAAATTTGCTGAAGATTTGCTGTAAAATTATATAAATGTTAAGAAACTTTAGTGCCACTAAGCACCAAAACAGCCCCACTTTTTATTACAAGTATGTTCTCGAGGCTATTAGTCTTTGTCAGTTTTTTAAAAAAACATATAAGTTGTGCTGCTTCTGAATGCACATAACTATTGTTAATTAACAATACTCAGTTACTTTACTCCTTGAATGTCATATATCAGTTTCAACTGTGGCTACAATATTTAAGTGCATCTCATGGGGAACTGCATAGTGATCGCTGCTCATCACTGTTAACTAAGTATTCCTCAGCAGATTTCCAAGTGCTTTGTTCTATATCCATTGTTTTTATAAAGTGCTTAGGGCTAGAAAAAGAAAGTAACTGAACTAGCTAATATAAGGCCTAAAGAGCAAATACATTGAAATCTGAATGTTCATTGATCTTCTGGCCCTGATGAAACAGCATGTATCAGGCCCCATGAATATTCAGCTAAATTTATATCTGTATAGCACCTATAGTGTATTAAAATACCTCACAGTGCCTATCAGTCAGGATTATACACAAGCAGGGATAGAAAGGAAATTAGGGTAGGTGGTCGAAGACATTTCTGAGGGGTCTTGACAAGGTCGATGTGGAGAGGGTGTTTCCTCTTGTGGGAGAATCTTGTACTGGGGCCACTACTTAAAAATAAGGGGTCGCCCATTTAGGACAGAGATGAGGAGAAATTTTTTCTTTCAGAGTCTTTGGAACTCTCTTCCTCTAAAGGCAGTGGGAGAAGAGTCTTTGAATATTTTTAAGGCAGAGGTAGATAGATTCTTGATAAGCAAGGGGGTGAAAGGTTATCGGAGTAAGTAGGAATGTGGAGTTGAGGTTACAATCAGGTCAGCCACGATCTTACTGAATAGCGGAGCAGGCACGAGGGGCCAAGTGGCCCACTCCTGCTCCTAATTTGTATGTTTGTAGAACTACGTGTTAAGAAGGCCTTAGAAAATGGCGAGCGGTGGAAAGATTCAGGGAAGGAGTTCCAGAGTTTGAGAGTTCCAGCATGCAGCTGAAGATTTTATCACTGGCGGCAGTTTAACTTGAGGAGGGGCTACCCACTCCGATCACCAGGGCCTGCCTGCTTAGTCCTAGCACAGCAACAAATTTCTTACCTCCAGTTTGAGACAGCCTCAAAATGGAAGTGTCCTTTCATTCTCCTTGCAGCCTTAGCAATGGCCAGCTCGCTTGGTGGTGCTGCCAATGCTACAGAGGTCCAGCCCTCTGATTGGGCCACAATATGGAGCACCAGCCCACTGCCCTTAATTGGACACTGTGCCCAACAGCAGCCTCTCAATTAAAGAATCAAAGAATGACAAGGCACAGAAAGAGGCCATTCAGCCCATCAAGTCTTCGAAAGAGCTCTCCAATTAAATCAGCTCCCTTTCTCCTTCAAGACAATGCTGAAAAGTTTTCTATTTCAGGTATATATCCCAGTACCTTTTGGAAGAAGTTACAATTGAAGCTGCTTCACACTGCATAAAAAATATCGTCCACATCTCCTCCCAGCCTTTTGCCAACTATTTTAAATCTGTGTTTAGTTACTAACCCCACCGCCAGCGGAAATAATTTCCTCCATCCACTCCACAAAACCCTTTATATCTTTGAACATCTCTATAAACTCTCCCCTTAATCTTCTCTGCTCTATGGAGAACAATCCAGCTTCTCCAGCCTCACTATTGGATAAACGCCTCTGTTTCCTTTCCAAGTTGAAAACTGAAGTGAGCTGCTCAACAGCCATGCAGTCTTTTGAATTCTGTCAGTGTCAGGAGCTTCGGTAATATGCACTTACAATTTTATGCATCCAGAGCATAAAACAACAACAACTTGAATTTATTTAGCACCTTTAACATTATAAAACACTCCAAGGTTCTTCACAGGACCGTTGTAAAGCAAAAATTGATGCCGAGGCAAATAATGAGATATTACACCAGATGACCAAAAAGTTTGGTCAAAGAGGTAAGTTTTAAAGATTGTTTGAAAGGAGGGAAGAGTGATAGAGAGGTGGAGAGATTTAGTGAAATTACCCGCTAAAAAGAGATAAATCAAGAGTTAGAGACAGGTTGCAGGAAATAAGAAATACAGAATTATCTAGAGCAGAAAGCAACCACGGGCTCCAGAGGACCAGACTGCAGTACAAACAGAGAGAAGAACACATAAGAACATAAGGATTAACAGCAGGAATAGGCCATTCAGCCCCTTGAACCTGCTCTGCCATTCATGGCTGATCTGATTGAAGCCTCAACTCCACTTTCCTCTCTGCCCCCCATAATCCATGACTGTCTTGTTGATCAAATACTTATCTAACTCCCTTGGATACATTCAAAGACCCAGCCACCACTGCTTTCTGGAGAGGAGAATTCCACAGACTGACCCTCTGAGAGAAAATATTCTCCTCATCTCCGTCTTAAATGGATGACCCCTAATTATTAAACTGTGTTCCCATATTCTATACTCCCCAACAAGGGGAAATACCTTCTCAGCATTCACCCTGTCAACCCCCTCAGGATCTCATATGTTTCAATAAGATCCCCTCTCATTCTTCTAAATTCCTATGCATATAGGCACAACCTGCTTAATCTATCCTCATATGACAACCCCTTCATCCCAGGAATCAGTCAAGTGAACCTTCTCTAAACTGCTTCCAATGCAATTATATCCTTTCCTTAGTATGGAGACCAAATCTGTACATAGTACTGCAGATGCAGTCTCACTAAAGCCCTATGCAGCTGTAGCTTTTATACTTCATTCCCCTTGCAATAAACACCAACATTCCATTTGCCTTCCTAATCATTTGCTGTACCTGCACACAGTGTGATTCATGTAATAAGTCACCCAGATCCCTCTGTACCGTAGAGTTCTTCAGTCCCTCTTTATTTAAGTATTATACTGCTTTTTTATTCTTCTCGCCGAAGTTCACATTTTCCCACATTATACGCCATCTGCCAATTTTTTGCCCACTCACTTCACCCATCCAAGTCACTTTGTAGGCTCTTTATGTCCTCCTCACAACTTACTTTCCTACCTATCCTTGTATAATCAACAAATTTAGCTACCATACATTCAGTCCCTTCAGCCAAGTCATTGATGCAGAATGTAAATAGCTGAGGCATCAGATCCCTGTGGCACTCCAATCATTACAGCTTGCCATCTGAAAATGATCTACTTATCCCAATTCTCTGCTTCTTGTGAGCGAGCCAATCCTCTATCCACAACATGTTACCCCCCCCTCAAAAACTTTGAGCTCTTATCTTATGTAGTAACCTTTGATATGGCAACTTATCAAATGACTTTTGAAAATCTAAGTACAGCATATCCACAGGTTCCCTTTAACTCAACTTTCTTGTTACTTCCTCAAATAACTCTAATAAATTAGTCGAACATGATTTCCCTTTTGCAAAATTCTGAACTCAATTGACTCTGCCTGATTGTATAATGATTTTCTAAATGTCCTGCTATTACCTCCTCAGTAATAGATTCTAGCATTTTCCCCCTGACAGATGTTAAGCTAAGAGGCCAAACGTTTGCTGCTTTTTGTCTCCCTCCTTTCTTGAATAGAGGTATTACATTTGTAATTTTCCAATCTGCTGAAACCTTTCCAGCATCCAGGGAAATTTTGGAAGATCAGAATGCATCTACCATCTCTGCAGCCACTTCCTTTAAGGCCCTAGGAGGAAAGTCGTCAGGCAATGGGGGCTTGTCAGCCTTTAGTTCTACTAGTTTTCCCAGTACCTTTGCCCTAATGATTGTGATTGTTTTAAGTTCCTCCCATCCTTTCACCTTTTGCTTTCCATGTATTTTTAGGATGTTTTTTCTTTCATCTACAGTGAAGACAGACACACAATATCTGTTCAACACTTCTGCCACTTCCTTATTTCCCAATATTAATTCTCCAATCTCACCTTCCAAGGGAACCAACACCCACTTTAGTTACTTTTATCCCTTTTTTAATACTTATAGAAACTCTTACTATCTGTTTCTTTATTTCTAGCTAGCTTTCTCTCATACTCGGATTTCTCCCTCCTTACTTTTTTAGCCATTCTTTGCTGGTTTCTAAAATCTGCTGAATTTTCTGACCTACCACTGATCTTCGCAGTATTGTAGGCTTTTTCTTTCAATTTGATACTATCCTTGACTTCTTTGGTTGGCCATGGATGGTGCATCCTTCTCATAGAGTCTTTCTTTCTTAATGGAATGTATATTTGCTGAGAGTTATGAAATATCCCCTTAAAAGTCTGCCACTGCATCTCTCTAATTATACTTGGAAAAACTCAGCAGGTCTGGCAGCATCTGTGGAGAGAAGCACAGTTAATGTTTCGAGTCCGCATGACTCTTCAACAGAACTGCCAGACCTGCTGAGTTTTTCCAGGTATTTTTGTTTCTGTTCTGGATTTCCAGCATCCGCAGTTTTTTGCTTTTATCTCTCTAATTATAGTTGCCTCTCCAGTAGGGAGATTGTTCATCCCTAACTGTGACTGAAAGAAACTTTAACAGTAAATTATAGTTAAATGCTAAATGCAAACTAGACTAGATTTTAGAAAGGCATTAACCCTTAAAACTACTCCTTAAAATTCCCTCAGCCACCAAATTCTGAAGTAATGAGATGAGAGTAATTAAAGATCTCATAGTGAAGGCACCCACAAGTAGCAGCAATCATAATATGATTGAATTTTACATTCAGTTTGAGGGAGAGGGTCTGAGACTACGTTTTTAAACTTAAATAAGGTCAATTATGAGAGCACGAAAGCTGAGCTGGCTAAAGTGAATTGGCAAATTATGTTAAGGGATAGGTCAATAGAGATGCAGTTGTAAATATTTAAGGGGATATTTCAGAATGTATAGAATAGATACATTCCAATGAGTAAGAAAAAGTCCAAGGGAAGGACACACTACCCGTAGTTAACTAGAAAGGTTAAAGCTAGTATCAAACTTAAAGAAAAAGCAAAGACAAGTGGTAAGACAGAAGATTGGACAGAATATAAGGAACAGCAAAGAATGATTAAAAGACTAATTAGGAGGGAAAAATTAGAGTATGACAGAAAGCTAGCCAGAAACATAAAAACAGATAGTAAGAGTTTTTATAAATATTTAAAAAAAAAAAGAGTTAACAAAGTGAGCGTTGGTCCTATAGAAAGTGAGTCTGAAGAATTGATAATGGAAAACAAGGGGATGGAAGATGAATTGGACAGGTATTTTGCATCAGTTTTCACTATAAAGGATATTAGTAACATCCCAGCAGCAGCTATAAACCGGGAAATGGAAGTGGGGAAGGAAGTCAGGAAGATTAAGTCATCAAAGAAATAGTACTGAAAAAATTGTCGGAGCTGCAGGCTGACAAGAGCACAGGTTCTGATAGACTTCATCCCAGGGTCTTAAAAGAAGTGTCTAGTGAGATAGATGATGCATTGGTTTTAATTTTCCAAAACTCCCCAGATTCGGGGAAGGTCCCATTAGATTGGAAGATAGCAAATGTAACTCCAATATTCAAAAAGGGAGGGAGACAGAAAGTGGGAAACTACAGGCCAGATAGCTTAACATCTATAATAGGGAAAATGTTAGAAGCTATTATTAAAGTTCTAGTAGGGCACTTGGATAAGTTCAAGGTCAAGGTCATCAGGCAAAGTCAGCAAGGGAAATCATGTTTAACCAACTTATTGGAGTACTTTAAGGAAGTAACACATGCTGTGGATAAAGGGGAACCAGTGGATGCACAGTACTTAGATTTCCAGAAGACATTTGATAAAGTGTGACATCAAAAGCTAATGTGGAAAATAAAAGCTCATGGTATAGGCGGTAACATATTGGCATGGATAGAAGATTGGTTAACTAACAGGAAGCAGAGAGTAGTCATAAATGGGTCTTATTCAGGTTCACAAGATGTAACGAGTGGCATGCCACCGGGATCAGTGCTGGGACCTCAACTGTTTACAATTTATATAAATGACTTGGATAAAGGGATTGAAGGTGTGGTTGCCAAATTTGCTGATGACACAAAGATAGGTAGGAAAATAAGTTGTGAAGAGGAAATAAGGAGGCTACAAAAAGATATAGATAGGTTAAGTGAGTGGGCAAAGATCTGGCAGATGGAGTGCATTGTGGGAAAATGTTAAATTGTCCATGTTGGCAGGAAGAATAAAAGAGAAGCATATTATCCAAATGGTGAGAGATTGCAGAGCTCTAATATACGAGGGATCTGGGTGTCTTCGTGCATGAATCACAAAAGGCTAATATGCAAGTACAGCAATTAAATAGGAAAGCTCATAGAATGATATCATTTATTGTGAGGGTAATTGAATACATAAGTAGGGAGGTTATGCTTCAGTTGTACAGGGCACTACTGAGACCACCTTTGGAGTACTGTGTACACTATTGGTCACCTTATTTGAGAAAGATGTAAATGCGTTGGAAACAATTCCGAGGAGGTTTACCAGATTAATACCTGAAATGGGTGGGTTGTCTTATGAGGAAAGGTTGGACAGGCTAGGCTTGTATCTGCTGGAGTTTAGACAAGTAAGAGGTGACTTGATTGAAACATATAAGATCCTGAGCGATCTTGACAGGGTGGATGCGGAGAGAGTATTTCCTCTTGTGGAAGAATCTAGAACTAGGGGTCACTGTTTAAAAATAGAGGATTGCCCATTTAATACAGAGGTGAGATGAATTTTTTCACTCAAGAGATTCATGAGTCTTTGGAACTCTCTTCCTGAAAAGGTGGTGGAGCAGAGTCTTTGAATATTTTTAAGGCAGAGGTGGATAGATTCTTGTTAAGCAAGGGGGTGATAGGATATCGGGGGTAGGTGGGATGCAGATATCAGGTTACTATCAAATCAGCCATAGTCTTATTAAATGGCGTAGCAGGTTTGAGGGGCTGAATGGCCTACTCCTGCTCCTTCTTTGTGTGTTTGTAGGCTCATACTCTGTTTTGAGCTGCACTCAGTGATGAACTGCTATCTTCATGTTTTCTTACTTTGTGCGCTTTGCAAAACCACCTGTACTTATACTAACTGAAATTCTACTGAGATGAGTCAGCACTGCTGACTACAGTTCTAATTAGCTATCTATTTAACTAACTGTAGTGGCCTCTCCAATAGGGAGCTTGTCTATCCATAAGGCCATAAAAAGCTTAATTTAACAGTAAATTGTAGTTAAATTCTAAATGCAAATTAGAATACCTTTTTCAGATAATGAGCCAAATCTCTTTTGAAAACTTCAACTGATTCTGCCTTCATCACACTCTCAGGCAGTGCATTCCAGATCCTTATTACTAGCTGTGTGAAAAAGTTTTTCCTCATGTTACTATTGCTTCTTTAGCCAATTACTTTTAATCTGTGCCCTCTGGTCCTTGATCCTTCCACCAATGGGAAACAGTTTCTCCCTATGTACTCTGTCTAGAGCTCTCTTGGTTTTGAATACCTCTATCAAATCTCCTTTCTGCCTTTTCTTCTCCAAGGAGAACAGTCCCAACTTCTCCAATCTTTCTGCATAACTGAAGTTCCTCATCCCTGAAGCCATTCTCATGAATCTTCCCTGCACCCTCTCTAATGCTTTCACATCCTTCTTAAAGTGTGGTGCCCAGAACTGGATACAACACTCAAGTTCAGGCCAAATGATTATTTTATACAGTTTTAATACAATTTCCTTGCTTTTGTACTCTATGTCCCTATTGATAAAGCCCAGGATGCCATATGTTTTATTAATTATGCTCTCAACCTGTCCTGCCACCTTCAAAGGTTTAAGCACATATACACCCAGGTCCCTCTGCTCCTGCACTCACTTTAGAATTATTCCCTTTATTTTATATTGTCTCTCTGAGTTCTGTCTACCCAAATGAAGTCGTTTCACACTTCTCTGCATTAAATTTCATCTGCCACTTGTCCATCCATTCCACCACCCGGTCTATATCTTTTTGACGTTCTACATTATCCTCCTCATGGTTCACTATATTTCCAAGTTTTGCATCATCTGCAAATTTTGAAATGGTGCCCTGTACACCAAGGTCTAGGTCATTAATACATATCAGGAAGAGCAAGGGTCCTAACACCAACCCCCGGGAAATGCCACTATAAACCTTCCTCCAATCTGAAAAGCAACCATTCACCACTACTCTTTATTTTCTGTCACTCAGCCAATTTTGAATGCATGTTGCTACTGTCCCTTCTTTCTCATGGGCCTGAATCTTACGTTCATTTGGCGCTCATGATTGGCCGGCGCGGAAGCAGTCGTGAAATGCACTTCCGGCTGCGATCGGACCGTGAGCGCAATTTCATGCTGGCTGGCCAATCAGCGCTGCCAAGGGGTGCGGGAAGAGTGGGGGGGGTGGTGGGGTGGCGCCAAAAGAAGGGAGGGTGTAGGCTCCTTGAAAGCTGACAGACGCTGTGGAGGTGCCTCAGGGGGCTACATTAATTTAAAAATGAAATGAGCTCAATAAACCACTGCAAACTGAGACAATACTGCAAGCACCTGGCAGCAGGCTGCTTAGCAGATCATCCCTCAAATGTCTCCTTTTATTTCATTTAATCCCAGACATTTCATCCCACCCTGGGTGTAGTTTGTAGTGAAAACAGGAAGGTCGCCTGGCCGTTTAGCTGTTCGCCAACCATGAAAATAATGGGCCACGTAAAATCGCTGACAAGTGGCTCCTCAGTGGGCTTAATTGCCCGCTTAATTGTTGGCGGCACGCTTTCAACTCTTGCGCGTGCCTGCCAACTGTAATGTTGTTTGCAAGCGCGATGACATTGGGCCGCACGCGTGTGATTCTAGCGAGCAGCATAAGATTCTGATCATGAGCTCTAACTTGGCTCACAAGCCTATCATGCGGCACTTTATCAAATGCGTTTTGGAAATCCATTTACACCACGTCAACAACACTTACCTCATCAGCCCTCTCTTTTACCTCATCAAAAAAACTCAAGCAAGTTGGTTAAACGCAATTTGCCCTTAACAAATCCATCTGCACAAATCCATGGTCACAGGACAGTCAGTTATACTATTTGCTTGTACTGTCATGCATGTGCACTCACATGTGTACTCAAACACATACCTCAAGTGCAGTTTTACTGCAACATTTTCAAATCAATAGAAAATAGAAAGCTTTTTGTACCGACAGTTTTAAGAATAGTAAATACAACGTGGGCTTCACACCAGTCACAATCGCACCACACAGTCCACATGTGACAGTTCTTGGACAAGATTTCATCCACATTGGTACTGACCAGATTAAACTGGCATAGGCAGCATTAAACTCCACTCTTGTTGCTGGCACACACACAGACACACACAATCTTAACATGGCGATGACACTAAAAATACAGCTTAAGCACAGGGTAAGAGGTCACAGTAATCCTGCAACCCATGCCAAACCCAAGAAGTGTGAGCATAGCTTCTCCAGGCAACTCTCAGAATACCAAGTGTCGCAGGTTCTCCAACTTCATGCCTGAATTTCATTGCACAATTTGGAAGAAGGGATAGAAAATGCATCATATCACTGGTTGTGAAGCAGAGAAACAGGCACAGGTACAGAAAAAAGTGCAAAATCACACACACACACACTCTCTCTCTCACACACACACAGAATCACTAGCACTGGGTCAGTCAGCGACCAGTGGAGTTAAGTTCCTGGTTAGAATTTCAATACCCTGCCCAACAAAGCTCTGCTATGATTTCAGGCTTTAACTCAGTGGCAATGTTCATTTGTCCGGCTCATGCCTGGGACCCTGGCATTTGCACATTTCTCCCCATTTCCACATGGTCACCAAGAACAAAAAGGAAACTTGAAGGGGCACCGAAGTAAAAGTTCACAAAAACAGCTCGTGTACGTGCAAACGCGCGCCTTTCCGTTCAAGCAACAGAAATCAAACCCGCACCGGCCCCGGCTGGATTTTTCTTTTTTTTTCTCTCTGTCTCTTATTGTTGCACATCTCCCACACATGTGCTGCTTACCCGGTTTCAGTGTGTCTGGTTGCTGTTCCCTGACTCTGGTCTCTGGTGTTGTTCCTGGGCAGTCAGGGAATGTGGCTGCTGCTGCTGCTGCTCCAGATGTCACGCGGGCGTACAGATGGATCAAGGTCTCAGTCCTAAGCCGGCGACCGTCTGAGGAGTAATGTATCGCGGATGCGTCTGTCCTTCCCACCAATGCCTGTCAGCGTGCTATGTTATAGTGTTGGATCCGCCTCCCTGAGGCCGAACGCCCTCTCCAGCCACTCGCAGCCCCTTTTACCCCACCTCCCAGCGTCACATCTACACACGAACAGTAACATCATTCATTAACCATATAAACCTGATTACCAGGCACAAGACACTATGTGTCTATATAAATACACGACTTTATAGACATATTAGATGCATCAAGTCTTTATATAAACATATATCTTAAGAATCTATGTATTTTATATATCAAGTCGATACAGATTATCAATCTCGAGTTTATATATATGGAATCTATATAAATATGCATATATCTTAAGAGTTTATATAATGTTATCTCAATGGTCTATATATTATCTCAGTTTACATGTAGATCGAGACTTTATGTCCTAAGTTTGAGTTTATATATTGTATACATCAAGCATCGATATATTGTCTCGTGTTTATATATGGATCGAGTCTTTTATAACTATGTACAACTATGAAGAGTTTATTATATATTTAACCGTCAATGTACACGAATCTCAAATTTATATGTCGAGTTTTACATAGGTAGTATGCATATTGCTTAAGAGTTTATATAAAGAATCGATATATTATACATGTATGAGTTTTTTTACACATACTAGTCTTTATATATTACATATATGTCCGCTCTCCCTCTTATGATGGTTTTACTTTTTCATTATTTGTTTCACAAACTGGACAAAATGGTTGAGATAAATTCCATTTGTTTTTTCCAACAATTTC
This sequence comes from Carcharodon carcharias, assembly GCF_017639515.1. Lineage (NCBI taxonomy): Eukaryota > Metazoa > Chordata > Chondrichthyes > Lamniformes > Lamnidae > Carcharodon > Carcharodon carcharias. The sequence continues at coordinate 19,725,558 of NC_054473.1, read as the reverse complement.
TTCAAAAACAGTCTTGTTTCTCGGTGTTTTAAATCATGATCTCAATTCCAAGAACAGCTCTGAAAAATGCTCTCTATTCGAGTCTACTGACTGAGGTGTTATCTGGATGATGAACATCTGGCACAGTGTGAACTTTAACAGTGCAAGCGTGAGATTTTTTTCCCCTCTAGTTAAAGGGTACAAATAATCCAGGAGGCTGATTGTATTCAGGAAGCAATCTTAGTATCAATACTGCTGAGTCAAAACCGGGATTAAACAAGATTGTGACATTCTCGTTACATTGGTTCTCCATCTGTTACATCAAGTAGTCCAGACAGCAGGGTTATTCTTTTCGTTCAGTCTGGTTGTTTCAGAATTTAAAATTGATAATCCGGATGCATGAATTAGGCAGGTCAGACTTACTCATTGCGGTAGTTTTTCAGCAAACTACCAGTCTCACCATGTACTATATCACCCATCTTTATAAAGCCTGCTAATGATACTTCAGTCATGTGGATATTATCATTTCAAATGGTCCAATAATTTGAATGAAGACATTTGCAAACGCAGCAAAATGGGAATTAGTGCTAAAATGTTAATTACTGAATGATTTGAATGAAACAAGTTTACATTAAGAGGAGTGGAATGTAAATTTTGTAAATTATTTTTTCAACAAAAAATTAATATGTAACTCTTTTTTTGTTCATTCATGGGATGTGAGCATGCTGGCAGGCCAGCCTTGACAGAATCACAACATTTTAATGGCATCGATTTGGGCCATCATGTCTGCACCGACTCTCCAAATGAGCACTATGACCTTGTGCCATTGCCCTGCCTTTTCCCCTTGCCCACTGTTTCTATTCAAATAATCATCTAGTGCCCTTTTGAATGCCTCAATTGAACATGCCTCCACCACACTTCCAGGCAGTGCATTCCAGACCTGAACTACTCACGTGAAAAAGTTCTTTTCTCGTGTCATATTTGCTTCTTTTGCAAAGCACTTTAAGTCGGTACCCTCTAGCTCTTGATCCTTTTATGAGCAGGAACAGCTTCTCCCTATCTACTCTGTCGACCCCCCCCCCCCCCCCCCCCCCCGCCCCCCCCCCCCAACCCCACCTCATGATTTTGGACATCTCCATCAAATCTCTTCTTAGCCTTCTTCTCTCCAAGGAGAACAGTCCCGGCCTCTCCAATCTATCATAGCTGAAGTTTCTCATCCCTGAAACCATTCCTGTAAACCTCTTCTGCACTCTCTCCAATGCGTTCACATCCTTCCTATAATGTGGTGCCTAGTACTGTACACAATATTCCAGGTGATGCCTAACGAGTGCCTTATATAAATTCAGCATTACCTCCCTGCTCTTGTACTCTATGCCCCTATTAATAAAGCCCAGGATACTATATGCTTTATCAACTGCTCTCTCCAACTGTCCTGCCACCTTAAATGATCTGTATGCATATATACCCAAGTCTTTCTGCTCCTGCACCCCCTTCTAAATTTCACCCCTTATTTTATATTGTCTGTCCATGTTCTTCCTAGCAAAATGCATAACCTCACACATTGAACCTCATCTGCCATCTATCAGCCCACTCCACCAACTTGTCTATGTCCTCTTGAAGTTCCACACCGCCCTTCCTTGCAGTTCACAACACTCCCAAGCTTTCTATCATCCACAAACTTTGAAATTGTCCCCTCCACACCAAGATCTAGATCATTAATATATATCAGGAAAAGCAAGGGTCCCAATACCGACCCTTGGGGAACTCCACTACAAACCTCCCTCCAGCCTGAAAAATATCCATTGATCATTACCCTCTGCTTCCTATTTTTCAGCCAATTTTGTATCCATTCCTAATTGCCCTTGAGGTGGTAGTGAACCACTTTCTTGAATACTGCAGTCCAACTGATGTAGGTAGCCCACAGTGCTATTAGGCAGTGAAGTGTTCTGTGGGTGTTTATTTTCACAAAAGGATTCTTTGGGTGTTGTTGTGACAATAGGCCTGACTTCAACATTGATTTGAATTAGTTGCTGTGTAGAGTGGAAATAGTGAAGAAAATCTCCTTAATTGTATTTTTAAATATAAGGATATCTTTAATTTGCTGAGACATTCAGGAGCATCTTAACTTCAAAGGGTGAATTTTCCCGTTTTGAATATGGGAATGCTCTTGATAGTTAATATGAATGATTTCTATGTCTTTCCAACTGGCATTGAAGATTCACATTCAGGTCATCTTGTTTAATGATGGGAGGTTTGGAATGTTGTACTGTTTTATCTGGTTACCAAGTTGGAGCATTCTATAAAGGTTGAATTTTTGGTTTCCATGCTTAGTAAATTCTGCAAATCATTCTTTGCATTTTGGAAATGTAAGTTGTTTTTGAGCTTTTTAAAACAAAGATGCATGATATCCTTGAATCTTCACCATTTTGAAATGGAACGGTTGTATTTTGCTGAAGACGAGAAGAACCTAGTACGTTATACTTCATTGCATTGATTGTGTGCGACATTATTTAGAGAACATAGATTTGATTTCTGATTTGTAAAGAAATATACATTGGTCTAGTTCTTGCTGCTGAAGAGCTTATCTGTATGTGAAGAAAAACAGCTCCAGGTCTTCTGGAGTGTGGTCAATTTTGTTTCGGAAGTCTGTGAGAGGATTGTTAATTTGTTGATTAAAAGACTGAGGTAACATCCAGCATGGACGTTTTGTTCTGCTGTCTTTCATTATGAACTTTGCCAGTACCCTGGAGTTTTACGTTTTCAGGAGACCTGAGTTCTTCATTGCAGGCAATATTGAATGGTTTTGATTGACTGATGATGGGTGTTGCTATGGTGCTATGAATGTGAAAAGTGCTTCTGTGCTTTGTTGGTAATGGGCATGAAGGAGGACAGTTGAAATTATGCCATCATTGTGTATGGATGTAGATGTGTCACATGCCCCATCACACAATTTCAGGAATGCAAACTGTGCTAAGTTTAGCAAATAAAATATCAAAATTCAACCTACATGTACAGTGAAAATATAGGATAAACAACATTGACCAGCGAAATATGTAAATTTAATGTCTGAGTGGTATCTCACACATAACTCAGAAGTACCATCAGTAAACTGCCAGTAAGCAGTATGTATTCTTCATGTATAATTTGATGATCTCCCATTCAGTTACTCAGGGACAAACTACAACAGTAGTTGGGTCTCTTATATTTTAACTGTTTCTCTGCTTCTTGTCCAGTCTCTAGCTCCTACTGTTGCCCTCTGTCTTTGGGTTCCTCTCTCATTTCCCCACGTGGCTGTCAGACATTTTTCTTACTGTACTGTCTGCACCGTTCTGTTTGTTTCTCACTTTTCCTCCATCACATTTTTGATAAGTATCTTCTTTCCACAGCCTCCTCTCTTCTGTATGTCTCCCCATGCCGGCCAATGCCTCATTTGGCTCTCACACATGCTCTGATATTGCTGTCACCAATTTAAATACCTTACTTTTGCTAAAGCTCATGATTGAAAGCCAGGTTGGGCAACTGGGATGTTGGGTTGATGGCTGAGGCTAGTTCTTGAGACAGGTGAAACAAAGCGTTAAATGTTGGGGGCTTGGGAAGGAGTGGATTTTGCATGGCTCACATGAGGGTTTGAGATTGGTGAGAATGTGGACCTTGCTACCACATGGAATGGTTGAGGTGAATGGCACAGATACTTTTAATAGGAAGTTGGGTAAACGCATGAGAAAGAATGGAATAGAACGTTACAGTGACTGGGTGAAATAAAATTAGAAATGTAATGACCTTTAAGCAAGTGAAATTGGGGAGGGTGAAAAAAAGGTGAGGCCTGTAATAGGGCAGGTGATGGAAGATATTAAGTGACGAGTAAAAAAACAGTAGATGTGCCTAGAAGAGGTGCCGTCCGAAGGCAAATCAGAATAAAAACAAAATTAAGAAAAGGAAACAAAATGGGGGCGTGGATTACAATCTGAAGTTGCTGAACTCAATGTTGAGTCCAAAAGGCTACAAAGTGCCTAATCAAAAGGTGATGTAATGTTCCTCAAGGTTGCGTTAAGCTTCTTTGGAACACGGCTGTAGGCTCACGACAGAGAGGTCAGTGTGACAGCAAGGTGGAGAATTAAAATAACAGGTCAAAAGAAGCTCAGCGTCATGCTTGTGGACTTAACGGAGGTGTTCTGCAAAGCAGTCACCCAATATGGATTTGCTCTCTCCAGTGGAGAGGAGACCATATTGTGAGTAGCGAATACAGTATACTAAATTGAAAGTATATGTAAATTGCTGTTTCACCTGGAAGGAGTGTTTGGGGTCTTGGATGGTGAGGAGGGAGGAGGTAATAGGGTAGGTGTTGCATCTCCTGCATTTGCATGGAAAGGAGCTGTGGAAAGGGGAGGGCTGTTGGGGGTAACTGAGGAGCTGGCCAGGATATTGTGGAGGGAATGGTCCCTTTGGGACGCTGACAGGGGAGGGAAGGAAAAAATGTGTTTGGTGGTAGCGTCATGCTGGGGATGGTGGAAATGGTGAAGCATGATGCTTTAAATAGAGGCTGGCGGGAAGAAAAGTGAAGACAAAGGGAATTCTATCATGGTTCTGTGAGGGAGGAGAAGAGGTGAGAGAAGAAGTGTGGGAAATGGGTCGGAGATGGTTGAGGGCTCTGTCAACCATGATGGGGGTATTCCTTGGTTGAGGAGAAAAGAATACGCATCAGAAGCGCTGACGTGGAAGGTTGCATCATCAGAACAGATGTGATGGAGTTGAAGAAACTTGGTGAATGGAATGGAATTCTTACAGGAAGCAAGGTGTGAGGAAGTACAGCAGAAGCAGCTATAGGTTTATAATGAATATTAGTTGATAGCCTACCCACAGACACCTACTAAGCACATCCTTTGTCATTTAATTTTAATTTGTTATTTAATGTCTCCCATCTTCCACCCTATCACCCTTTTGTTCTTTTTCCACCCTCCCTCCTTTCACTTGCTGAAAACATATTACATTTCCAGTTGCGATGAAAGTTCATCGGCCTGAATAATTAACCCTGTTGTTTCTCCACAGATGCTGCTAGACCTATTGAGTATATCCAGCATTTTGTGTTTTGATTTCAGATTTCCTCAAACTTAGCTGTTCCTGGGCTCCAGAATCTGGGAATTGCTGCTGCTGTGGACTTCTTCCTGAGCAATGGGCAGAAGTCCCATTCCTCAGCTAACTAATCTTCCTCAGAACCCTGCCATCTGAAATATCCTGCCCACTGTCAACATTATTGAGGCTAGCTTTCAATGCCAGATTTTTATACAACTAAAATTATTAATTAATTGAATTTAAATCTCACCAGCTGCCATGATGGGACTTGAACCTGTGCCCTTATGGGCCTCTCCCACTACACCACCATCTGCCATAATTTCACCAACTATATCAATAGGGAGTGCCATTCCTACCTAGCAATGACTGTGGGTGTTTAGCTCCAGAGGCTGTAGGTCATTAAATTCTAGAAAGTTCTTCAAACAACTAGGAATATAAACAAAAATCCTTGAAAGGTTTTGGTTAAGATGTGGTTATTTATTTCCTGGAGTGATCAACTGTACAGGCTAATTTTATCCTGAGCATTAATCATCCAGATAAAACAGGATGGGATTTGCAGCGTCATTGGGACAGAAGGTAATTAAAGAAAGATTTACATCCTAGCACATAGTATTTACAGCACAGAAACGGGCCACTCAGCCCAAGAGGTCCATGACAGTGTTTATACTCCACACAAGCCTCCTGCCGTCTGCATCAGAGCAACAGATTCTTCTAATTCTTTCTCCCCTATGTGTTTATCATGCTTTTAAATACATCTGTGCCAGTTGCCTCACTACTCCTTGTGGTGGTGAGTTCCACTTCCTAACCATTCTCTGGGTAAATTTCTGAATAGGACTTATGAGAAACAATCTCATTCCTCTGGCCCCTAGTTCTGGTCTCCCTGTAAATGGCAACATTTTCTCTACATTTCCCTATCAAACCCTTTCACAATTCAAAACTGCTCTAAAAGGCCAGCCCTCTGTCTACTCTTTTCTACAGAAAAGAACCCCAGCTTGTTCAATCTTTCCTGATAGGTATAACCTCTCAGTTCTGATATTACTTGAGTGAATATTTTTTGCACCTTCTCCAGTGTCCCTGTTTCCTTTTTATAATATGGAGATCAGAGCTGTTCACAGTACTCCACATTCGTCTGATCAAGATTCCATACAAATTTAAAATAAATTCTCTGTCTTTCAGTTGTATTAATACTGAAATAAAGGCTAGTGCTTTTATTTCTATGGCCCTATTAACCTGCATCACTACTTTTAGTGATTCATATATCAGTACTCCCAGATCCCTCTGCTCTTCCCCCTAAGGTAGACATTTAGGGATAAATTTTCCATTGGGTGCAGGGCTCCAACATCAGGCCCATATGGGGCTCCCATGCCCGCCCATGTCATCAGCATGCCAACTGGCACAACCTTCTGGGAGGCAGCCTCCCAATTACCCGCCTTTGTGTTCGCTTTCCTATTAAAGATGGTTGGTGAGTTCTCAAAGATGAAGCCCCAGTTAGGTGGCTGGCAGGCCACATCACCCAGCCCCCAGAAGAGGTAGGCTCTGCTGAGGTGGTAGGCGCTGCTTGGGCAGGCAGGTGAGTGTAAGGGCGCCTCATCGTAGACACGCCCTTGCTTGCCTGCATTGAAAGCATCAAATAATAAGGCCTGAAGCCGTTAGAGTCATTGGGGTGGAGGGGAAACCCCTCAACAGGAGTAGTGACACACGCAGTTGCAACCTTTCAATCGTGCAGCCCCATCACTGGGGCATTGGGCCTCTGGCTCCAATGCCTACCAGGCCTGTTACCAGGAGGTCACCTTGACTGAAATGGTGGCCACTGAACTCGGCAGGGACCATTCTGACAGTGGTAAAATACTGGTACCATCGCAGAATGGCGCCTAATTGGCTGTCGGCCTCTATGGAGCTGGCAGCCAACCTAGTTCTCAGACTGCCCATTGGAAAGTCCTCCAGAGGCAGGAGCGCACCGGGGAGCCATCCTGTTATGGCTTTCTTCTGTTTTTCCAGCCCTCAATCCCCCAGTCCCATTTCCACAGGAACAAGAAAATTCAGGCCTGATTTTCCAAGGACCATGTCACCTTCTTAATCTTCCTACCAAAATATACCATCTCACACGCATCTCTATTGAAGTTTATTTGCTAATTACATGCCCAACCTGCAAGTTTATTAACATCTTATATTTTGTCATAGTCTTCCTCTGTTTTGCACAAATTTTGTATCTTCTGCAAATTTTGAAATTGTATTTCTGATTCTCGAGTCCATATTGATTATGTAAAAGGTGAACAACAGTGATCCCAGCACTGATCTTTGTAGAACACCACTACCTACTTTCTGCCAGTCTGAGTAATACCTTAACTCCTATTTTCTGTTTTGGAGCTAGCTTTCTATCCATTTCCTCTGACTCTACATTTTCTGACTTTACTCATGAGGCCATTATGAGGTCCTTTCTCAATATGATTAGGCAGAGCCAACATGAATTTATGAAAGAGAAATCTGTTCGACAACCTGTTAAGGGTTTTTTTGAGAATGTAACTATGAGGGTGGATAAGGTGGAAACAGCAGATGTAGTGTATTTGATTTTCAAAAAGCATTTGACAAGGTGCCAAAAGGATATTGCATAAGATAAGGGCTCATGGGATTAGAGGGTAACATACCAGCATAGACTGAGGATTGGTTTCTGGACAGAAAACAGAGAAGGAAAAGACAAGTCACTTTCTGCAGCTAATGGGTTTTCCACAAGGATTACTGCTTAGACCTTACTTATTTACAATCTATATCAATGGCTTAGATTAGGGGATCAAATGTAGTGTATCCAGGTTTGTTGACAATACAAAGTAAGTTGTGAGGAGGATGCAGAGAGGCTGCAAAAGAATTTAGACAGGTTAAGTGAGTAGGCAAGAAAGTGGAAGATGATGAAATGTGAAGCTATTCCCTTTGGTAGGAAAAATAGAAAAGCAGAATGTTTTTAAAAAATTCAGAGACCAGGAAATGTTGATATTCAACATTAGTTGAGTTTCCTGTATAAATATTACATGAGTTGGAAGTAATGCTCTTCGGGACCAAACCACACAATGAGTTTGCTCTAAAATCTCCCTTAGCAATTCATTTTCCTTATGTCCACTACTCCATACACACCCATTCTGCTTCCCTTCATAACCCAAACATGAGTTTCATGTATATGCTTATAGTGAAAAATCAGATACCTGTCTGGAAATTGAAGCTCATAATGCATCTTGTTGCCTAGCAACTGATGTACACAGTCCCAACTCATTAATATTTTATGAATCATTCAATTAACACGTTGCCTTTGCAAAGTATGGAAATTAATTCTTGCAGCTTTGTAGGGTGTAAGGAATAACACAGCACATGAAACTGGGAGGGAGGGTTTTTTTGAGAAAATTAAAGATTGTTTGGTTTTTGGTGCTGTAACCATATAAAGTTTAGTTTAAAAAATAGAGGAAATTAAATGATATTGACTGCCCTTTGGGTAAAACCAAGAAAACTTTAATACCTGCGGAAGGAACAAATAATTTGTCACAAAATTCTATGCTTGGCATGCATTGTTATTTTTGCATTAAAATCCATGGAATTTGGTGAACTGATAAATTCGAAGCAAAAGCAAAATGCTTGCCAGATTCCATTTTCCAGAATGATTATCAAATATAAGCAAGTTTAATACAGGTGCATTCAGAAAAAAAATTGGAAACCACTTTCATCCTGAAATTTGTTGTTTGCTTGTTGCCATTCATGAGCAGAATGTAAGTTGGAAAAAGCTCTGTCACATGATTAATATTTTTGAAGTTGTGAAAGCTAATTAAAATAAGTTTACATTTGGATTCCTCTTGTTTTTTTTTTCTATTATAGGAGCAATTTAGCATTTCCAACACAGCCACACTCACAAGGAACTTGGGTTGAATAATGCTAAAATGTTATGGACCTGTTCTTTAAAATAGTTGCTCTCAGCATGTGGGCTGGTAAAACCTCAATTTTCATTATCCATCCCTTGTTGCCCAGATGAGATGGTGGTGGACCTTCTCCTTAGACCACTACAGTATTTGTGATGATGGTTTGCCCACAATGGGGAAATCCAGTGATAGCGAAGCAATGATGATATCTGTCTCAGTTAGTAAGCTGTGTGACCTATGACATGATAGTCTTGTCATAATATTACTGTCCTTCTCCTTCCTTGTGCAGGAAATTGTGGAGCTGAGTGGTGCTGTTGAAGTAAGCTTGGTGAGTTGTAGCAATGTATCCTGAGCTGGTGGAAGGGGTACATTTTGAGCCTAGGGAGCAAGAGAACTGCTACGTCCTGAACGATGTTGGCTTTCTTATGTGCTTTTGTGGCTGTGCCCACATCCTTGCAAATGGTGGGTATCCCATCATTCTCCTGCCTTGTGGAGAAGCTTTGAGTGAAGGTGACTATTAATTAGCATTTACTTATCAGAAATGTTACCTAACACTTGTCAGCCTGAGCCAGGATATTGTCCAGGTCAAACTGTAAACTGGAAGAGTAAGTGAAGCTGGAAGAATATGTAGAGCTGAACACTAAAATCGCTGATAAAGGTGACAAAGATAGTTGGGGCCTGGTTACTTTTATAAGGAATTCCTACAGTGATATCCTGGGGCTCTGATGATTGATTTCCAACAACTATGACCACCTTTCTTTATGTGGAATCCACAGCATTAAAAAAGACCTTTTAGCCTAACTGGTCTTTACCAGCATTTATAAGCTTTTTGCCATCCATCTTTATCTAACCCTGTCAGCATATCCTTCCATTTCTTTCATCGACAATTGTTTATCAAGCTTCCCTTTAAATGTATGCTATTTACCTCAACTACCCCTTGTGGTAACACATTCCACAGTCGTATTACTCTTTGGGTAAGGAGGTTCCTCTGTTGGAATAATTAGTGACTACCTTATATTTATGTCCTCTAGTTTTGGACAGAGCATAAGTGGAAAGACTTTCTCCTATCAATTCTTCTTTAACCTTAAAGGCCTCCATCAGGTCACCTCTCAGTCTCAGAAAAGTGCACCAGACTTTCATGATTATATACACTTTTTGCTTGGATATTATCCTTGTGAATCTCTTTTGCACCTTCAGTGCCTTTATATCCTTCGTATCATATGGAGTCCATAATTGTTCACAGCATCATGCCCCCATCCCTACCCATATTCTATGCAAGTTTAACATAAACTGTTTTTCAATTCTGCTCCTACAGAAATGAAACCCATTTCATGGTTTACCTTATTAATCTGCATTATTACTTTTAGTGATTTGTACCCCTAAATGACTTTCCTCTTCTACTCTGTTTATACTCTAATGCTCCAACGTATGTGGTTTTATACTTTTCCTATAGAATTTGAATATTGCTGAAAAGAGAGATATGTTGCTGAAGCTTTTCATCTTGCACTCATCGACTCAAGCCATATGCAAGGACCTGTTCTCTGCAAACAAAAGGGATATGTTCAAGCTTTGCACCTTTTATGAAGTACCCGGGAGCTTGGGGAGCCTATAGTTCCCTGTTGCTTTCTCCATGACAACACCTCAGCTAATCAAAGTTGACTTGTCAACGAATCAGCGCCCTTTTCCTCTGTAGGATAAATTGTTGTGATTGTTTGAAATTCGGTATGCTTGCACTTGTCCTGATGAGTGTAAGACGAAAAGCATCAGCAACCTGTCTCCCTTTTCAGCAATATTCTTTCTACCAAAATTCATCACCTCACACTTAACTAAACTGAAATTAATTTGACAATTGTACACCATTTAACAAGTTTATTAATGTCTTCTTGTATTCTGTTGCATTCTTCCTCAGTATTAATTATTCTATCACCCTCAAACATGCATATACAACACATGGCTTTAGCTATGAAGGTTTTGCCCTCACCCACTTTTTACCACAGGTTTGCCAACGATCCTTAGTACCATAGTTGGCTGAATGCTGCCTTGGCTTTGAGGGCAGCAATTTTCAGCTCACTTCTGGTGTTGTGCTCTTGTGCCCATGTCTGGATCAAGGCTGTGAAGAGATCTGGAGCTGGATGTTTCTGGAGGAACATTAACTAAATTCCAGCGAGAAGATTAAGTAGTGTTACTTCATGGCACTGTCAAAAGCTCCTTTTCATAATTTTGCTGATGACAAAGAAGAGGTTAAAAGGTAGTAATTAGCGGCTAGAGTTCTCCCGTTTTGTGTAGTTAGAACTTATTTCTTTTATCCCTGCAGGTGTACCGGCAGATTGCCAAGCCACAAATTGCCATGAAATTTGAACTGATACAAAACCCATTGATATGAAGGAAAGATTTTCTTTGTGCTCCATTTGTAATTAAATTGTTGATACAGATAGAGAACAGAAGAAATCTCCTTGCTAGGTTTCTAGGTCTCACTTCATTGTGTGTGTTACAGAGGAATAGGGGAGATGTGGGGGAAATATTAGCAGTCAAAATTGTATTTTAAAAAACTAATTCTTTAATATGTTGTTTTAAACACAAATGCAATTTGCCTGATATAGAACATAGATGTAGAAACTAGGAGCAGGAGTAGGCCATTTGGCCCTTCGAGCCTGCTCAGCCATTCATTATGATCATGGCTGATCATCCAACTCAATAGCCTGCTCCTGCTTTCTCCCCATTTCCTTTGATCCCTTTCACCCCAACAGCTATGTCTAATTCCTTCTTGAAAACATACAATGTTTTGGCCTCAACTACTTTCTGTGGCTGCGAATTCCACAGGCTCACCACTGTCTGGGTGAAGAAATTTCTCCTCATCTCAGTCCTAAATGGTCTACCCTGTATCCTCAGACTGTGGCCCCTGGTTCTGGACTCCCCCAACATCGGGAACATCCTTCCTGCATCCACCCTGTCCAGCCCTGTTAGAATTTTATAGGATTCTATGAGATCCCCCCTCATTCTTCTGAACTCCAGCAGATATAATCCTAATCGACTCAATCTCTCCTCATATGTCAGTCCCGCCATCCCAGGAATCAATCTGGTAAACCTTTGCTGCACTCCCTCTGTAGCAAGAACATCCTTCCTCAGATAAGGAGACCAAAAGTGCACACAATATTCCAAGTGTGGTCTCACCAAGACCCTGTATAATTGCAGCAAGACATCCCTGCTCCTGTACTCGAATCCTCTCACTATGAAGGCCAACACACCATTTGCCTTCTTTACCGCCTGCTGCACCTGCACGCTTACCTTCAGCGACTGGTGTACAAGGACACCCAGGTCTCGTTGCACATTTCCCTCTCTCAATTTATAGCCATTCAGGTAATAATCTGCCTTTCTGTGTTTTCTACCAAAGTGGATGACGTCACATTTATCCATATTATACTGCATCTGCCATGCATTTGCCCACACACTCAGCTTGTCCAAATCACACTGAAGCATCTTTGCATCCTCCTCACAGCTCACCCTCCCACCCAGCTTTGTGTCATTTGCAAATTTGTAGATATTACATTTAATTCCCTCATCTAAATCATTAATATATATTGTGAACAGCTGGGTCCCAGCACCGATTCCTGCGGTACCTCACTAGTCACTGCCTGCCATTCAGAAAAAGACCCCTTTATTCCTACTCTTTGTTTCCTGTCTGCCAACCAGTTTTCTATCCATCTCAATACACTATCTCCAATCCCATGCGCTTTAATTTTACACGCCAATCTCTTATGTGGGACTTTGTTGAAAGCCTTCTTAAAGTCCAAATAAATCACATCCACTGCACCCCCCCCCCCATCAACTGTACTAGTTACATTCTTGAAAAATTCCTGTAGATTTGTCAAGCATGATTTCCCTTTTGTAAATCCATGCTGACTCTGTCCGATTCTGCCACTGTTTTCCAAGTGCTCAGCTATTAAATCTTTTATAATGGTCTCTAGAATTTTCTCCACTACCGACATCAGGCTGACTGGTCAATAATTCCCTGTTTTCTCTCTACCTCCCTTTTTAAATAGTGGGGTTACATTAGCTACCCTCCTATCCATAGGGGCTGTTCCAGGGTCTATAGAATCTTGGAAGATGATCACCAATGCATCCACTATTTCTAGGGCTGCTTCCTTAAATACTCTGGGATGTAGATTATCAGACCCCGGGGATTTATCGGCCTTCAATCCCATCAATTTCTCCAACATTATTTCCCTACGAACACTGATTTCTTTCAGTTCCTCCCTCTCACTAAACCCTGTGTTCCCCAACATTTCTGGTATGTTATTTGTGTCCTCCTTTGTGAAGACAGAACCAAAGTATGCATTTAGTTGGTCAGACATTTCTTTGTTCCCCGTTATAAATTCCCCTATTTCTGACTGTAAGGGACCTACATTTGTCTTCACCAACCTCTTTCTCTTCACATACCTATAGAAACTTTTACAGTCAGTTTTTATGTTCCCCGCAAGCTGACTTTCGTACACTATTTTCCCCTTCTTAATCAATCCCTTGGTCCTTGAATGGTTGCTGTGGTGTTGCCACACCATACAATGCAATATGTGATGTTGTGGAGATTTGTTATAATACAAATGAGACAAGGTATAGCAGTCCTGATTATCAGCTCACTCCCAATGCTTCCTTTATATTCTTAAATAATTATGCGGTATCTTTTTGGATGCTGCAAGTTTTTTTTTACATTCTTTCATGGGTTGCAGGCATTGCTGGCCAGGCCAGCACTTATTGCCCACATTTAATTGCCCTTGAAAAGGTGGTAGTGAACTGCAGTCCATCTGGTTAGGGAGGGAATGCCAGGATTTTGACTCAAAAGGAACAGCGATATTGTTCCAGGTCAGGATGGTGTGTGGTTCGGAGGGGGACTTGCAGCTGGTGGTGTTCCCATGCATCTGCTGCCCTTGTCCTTCTAGGTGGTAGAGGTTTTGGGTTTGGAAGGTGTTGTTGAAGGAGCCTTGGTGAGTTGTTGCAGTGCATCTTGTATGTAGAATTTGTATATAGAACACTGTGCATTTGTGCTGGAGGGAGTGAATATTTAAGGTGGTGGAAGGGGTGCTAATCAAGCAGATTGCTTTGTCCTGCATGGTGTCGAGCTTCTTGAGCATTGTAGGAGCTGCACTCATTCAGGCAATTGGGCAATATTCCATCACACTCTGGACTGGCATTGGGGAGTCAGGAGGTGAGATCCTCAGAATTTCCAGTCTCTGACCTGCTCTTGTTGCCAGCATATTTAAATGGCCGGCCCATTTCAGTTTCGGGTCAATGATAGCCCCCAGGACTTAACACTGATCACCACAGTGCAAAGTAAGCCACATTCTGATAATTCAGTTTGCAAAAAGTATTCTATAATCTCTTCCTTTATGGATCTAATATTTATCTTGAGATTATGACTTCTTGCCTTCAATTTAACCTAGCATTGAAAATAATTTATGTATATCTTGTCTGTTCTATAGGCACCTCTTTGTATGAACCATTTTTGTTCACCTTATACTGGAATGTATATGTTTTACTAGGACTTTATAACCTTAGTTACCTCATTTTCCAGATCAAAAAGATACCGCTTGTGTTTGTCTACACTTTCGTCAGTGTTTCAATGTTTCCTCGGAGAAACGACCCTGAGAGCACACGGTGTACTCTCTGACAATATTGACAGTGATGACTAAAGTGTTTTTTTTAAATTATATATTTATTGTCTTTTGAAAGGTTTATAACAAAATGGAAATGTACACAGTTATTCCAGTAATATGTGATTCACCCATTGTGTCCTTTATTAATACAGTTCAGTCTCCAGGAAACTTCATGCTGGAACATGGCCAAGAGTGCCAATTTTATGTCACTGCCCTTGCTTGGCCCTACTGCAATTTGTCCCAATGAAACCAGCACAGCTCGTGGAAAGGCTACCCCTTCCATTCTACATGTGTACCCTGGATTCCTTCTATTCCTCATCTAAACACTGCGCTCTTTCCCTTGCCTTGCCCTTCTTCTGGGTCAGCTTTCATTTGTTTGCTTTGAAACTGAGCTGCCACTCTTTACCAATACCTATAACTCTATAGCCACTACAGCATTTTCTGGCTGCTTACTAAGGCCTGGATAAGCAAGATCTTTTTTCAACTTAGTATCAACAAGACTGAAGCCATCGTTTTTGGCCATTGCCAATTCTGAACCACTCCAAAGGTGATTTTTATTCAGATTTTTCTGTATTTCTTTATGCCCAACTCCTATTTCGCAATCTTCATCCCTTTTTCTATTTCTCCTTTCCTCGGTCTTGTCTTTATATTATCGGTCTCCAATTTCCTTTGAGCATTGCTCAATTATTTTATTTACTTACTCAGTTTTTATCCCTACCTTTTTAAAAGGCCAGGGAATTTCACCACAGCTGTGCCTTCGGTTACCTGGTGCCAAGCTCTGGCAATTCCTCCCTAAATCTCTTCGTATCTCTATCTCTCTCTCTCCTCCATTAGGATGCTGCTTAAAACCTACTTCTATCCCCTGTCCCGATATTTCCTCATGCGGCTGAGTGTCAAATTTTGTATAAGAGCCCTCCTGTGAAGTACTTCAGGATGTTGCACTACGTTAAAGGCACTATATAAACGCAGGATGTTGTGGTACATAGCAAGTTGGAAGGCTGGATGAACTGGGTTGGTTAACAAGACAGGGCCATGGCAAGAGAGGACAGCGCTGGGGGCAGGTTGGCATTGGCAGGGTAGGAGCAAGTGGGAGAGAAAGTGGGGCCAGGGCTTGGACTGGGTGGGTAGTTCAGGTCAAAGGGAGGGAGCAAAGAGAATTGAGATTTTTCACTCCTCTTACTGACGAGCAAAGCAGCTTAAAAAAATGTAAAATATATAAACACATTTACCTTTCTGACAACAGGGATTCTCCTCTGGAACAAGAACAGGTGCCACCTGTGGGAATAGGATAAATACTCTGGCAGAATTTTCTCATCCCTCTCGTGGCAGGTTTTGTGATGGGCAGGAGCAGAGAATCTAGCAGGAGCCAAAAAAATCGGAAACCCGCTGGCATAAAAATAGTTTGCAATTCCTCCCGATGGCAGTTTAATGGCACGTTGGTTATCCCACTGACTAGTGGCATGAACACCATTGGCATTCATTAACATCTCATGACAGCTGCCCCCCCCGGCATCTCCTCATGCCTTCCATTCTTGCGTTGCACCAGCATGACATCGGCCTCAAATCCGTTTGAAAATGAGTGGCGTGCACAAGTTGGGACTTACCATTAGGGCCTTGCTCAGCTCGCAGGCATCCGACGAGAGGATGATTATGGAGGCTGGCAGCTATCGGACCCTGGAGGAAGACATGCATCACATGGTAGGTGGAACTTCATCCACATGGCTCCTCCACGAAGGTGGGAGATCTCCACGCTGCAACTTCGACTTCACTGTGGCTTTGGACTTTCATGGACCTCGCTGAGGCTTCAGACCAACCTTCAGGGACCTCTCTGAAGCTTTGTACCATCTTACAGGGACTTTGGCATGGGCTCGGGCATTCTTCCATCGTCTTTGGCATGGGGGATGAAAGCCTCAAGCTGAGGAATGGAAGGTACTAATGGGCAGTGAAGGAGGCCAGGTTGGGGATTGGTGGTTGGGGGGGGGGGGGGCGGTGAGAAGTCGTGGAGGTCAGTGTGAACAGGGATGGGATGCTCTGGAAGGAAGGGAGCATGCATGTTCACCTGGACATCCCGGAAGGAGAAGGGTTCGGGCTGGAGGGTGACAGTGGGGAGGTCAAAGGTGAAGCCAGGGAGGTGGAGGATGGTGGTGGGGGGGGGAGGGGGCCGGTGCTATCAATGGTGATGGGGGAAAGGACATGGGGGACTGGGGGAGGGGAAATTGTGGGGATACCCAAAAAAGTGACCACTACTATCGTTCTCAAATCGGAAGTGAGTGGCGCCTCATGTCGGATGGGCACAGATGCTGCAGGAGAGTTGGGTCAGTACAATCACAGCAGGTATTATTGAATATGCTAGTGAAATGAGTTTGATGGATGGAGGCTCTGCACATGCAGGAGAGTGCTTGCAAGAGGCTCTGAAAGGCACTGCCGCAGACCTTTCTTCCTGCAGGTTCAGTCCTGGGGTCAGCTGCGTGCAGAAGAACTGCTTGGCGGGGGTTGGGGTGGTGGGGTAGGGAGTGTGGTTGGTGGGCATCGCAAAGCCTTTAGAAGGGTGCTGAAAGAAAACAGTAGACAATATGCAGTGGAAGTGAATATATTTATAGACATTCAATTAGTGACAATTATTGTCTTCACCCTTGCAACAAGCTGTGATCAAAATGTTTTGATTTCTCTAGGTCTTCCACTCCTTCTAGGAGCTGCCTGAATCCGCAGCAGGTTGGAGGCAGCACGCCAAGTTGTTTGTCCTCTTGCCTTTGGTGACTTCGGCGGTGGTCCTCTTCGAGGGCTTCAAATACCGCTGGATGATGTTTCCCCGCCTCTTGCTGACTATCCACCATGAGCTGGGAAAGCCGTTTCCAGAGGCTCATCAACTGACTCGGACTGAGCTGGCAGCTGTTCTCCAGCAGCCCCCTGAGTGCCAGAGACCTGGCCTGTCCCTGCCTCTAAATGCTGCAGGGAGGTGTCAGTGAAACCTTCTTCAGAAAGTGAGGCCGAGCCTCACCGAGAGATGTGCCCCACTGCTGGAGGGCGCAGGTGAGCTCTGTGAAGTTTCTTCATCCTCTTCCTCCTTGGATGTGGTCTGAGGTCTGGGAATTCTGGTGGTGACCCTTGTGGGCCTCGATCTGCAGGTGCCTATAAGTTAGAGAATGGAGTTTTAGTAGATGAGCATGAGGGATATAAGACTGAATGTCACTCACTGAGATTGTCGGGATGTGATGAACTCACGAAGGAGTGATTCATACTGGGTTGCTGAGACAATGCGCTCTCCCCTTCGTCACTGTCCTCCCCAACGATCTGGCCTGCAGCCTCCAGGACCTCTGTGAGGTCAATGATATCAGCTGTGCCCACACCCAACCACCCCCGCCCCCTCCAGGTTTGGGAACTTTCCTGCCTGCTGTAGACAAGCTTGGCCTGGATGAAGACACAAGAAAAGCACGTGATGAGAAGGGACGGAGCATTGGTTAGCAAAGATTCTTGCCCCCCCCGTGGCCTGAATTAACGGCCAGCCAGCGTGAAATGTGCCCGGAGAAAGGCTCAGCACTCCTTTTGGGGGCAGGATGAGGGCGGGCATCAACGTCTCCGTGGGTGCTGGTGAGCACTTCCTCTGAGCCTTCAGAGAGCAGCAGACCTCCAAATAATAAAATAAAGCACAAAAGTGATGCAAAACATGTCCATGCAGCACAATCAAGTACCTGAAAGCATACCTCATTAAAAAAAACAGGTTCCCCCCCACCACCACCAGATATTTCTTTTTATTTTAAATCCTTACGGAGATTTCATCCCCCCCCCCCAACCCAAACCTTGGATGAGGTGTCATCAAAAATGTAAAGCCCGCCTAACCGACTGGCCTGTCCACCAACCATAAGGTTGGATGGGCCACGAAAAATCGCTTTCAGTTGGGCCGTTAATAGACTTAATTGCCCGCTTAATTGTTGGCGGGCGCGCTTCCAACATTTGCGGCACCCGCCGAGCGAAATATCACACGAGTGCGCGATGACCTCGGGACGCTCGCCTTACGTCATCTTTTGCCTGTTCGGGTTGGGTGCGCACCAGATCTCGGAACGCAAAATTCTGGCCTGTGTGTGTGGTGAGCCCTCCCCAACAGGTCTGAGGATGGAGAGTGTACAGCATGACAGATGGGAACAGTGGTGATGTAAAAGATTCCTTTAGTCTATCAGTGTTGATATGTGTCCCCTGCTAATGGCTGTGTGAGATCCCTGAAGAGAGTAGCCATTTGAGTGCATGATGCTATGATGAGAGTTTGATATTAGAGGGAGTTGAAGGATGACTTACCCTGGTGGAGCAGATGAGATCATTCATCCTCTTCCTGCACTGGATCTTGTTCCAGGCACAGCTGGAAGCCGCGTTGACCTCCTTGACGATGACTTTCCAGGCCCGAGAGGAGAGGCTGGTGTGCTTCCTGGAACGATCCCTTGGATAGAGAACATCTCTATGCATCTGCACTCGTCTGATCAAGGCTTGGAGGGTGCCATGGCTGAACCGGAGTGCTGCCTTTTTCTTGTGTGTGGAAGACATCTATAACAGTCTCCTGGAGACGGGTGGACTGTAGAGAGTGGGATGTGTGTGTTCGACAGGCTCTTAAATATGGTGCCTGGACCTTCGAACCCGCCAGCTGATGACGGAGCGTACAAATCAGCTCCCGACCCACCAGGTCATTCAACTCGATACTTGCCTGGGCATAATTAATCAGTTGCCAAGCATTCTGCCCATTCCGAGCAGCGGAGTGGGAGCTGCCAAAACCACCCACCACCGCACATAGTCGTATAAAAGGGAAACTCCACCCTCTATTTCTGTCTCTCTCACATCAGGGGTTATCTTACCCTCCCTCTCCTTTCTTCCCGAGCCAAACAAAATCTAACCACATTCTTTTTCTTCTTCCATCCCAGCAACCCACAACAAATTTTTGGGATGGCATGGATTGGGGAAGGAGGAAATAAAGTGAAGTGACATTATCTCCACTGCAAGTGAGAGGAGGTGGGCACAGAAGTCTCTGTGGGGTCCGCAACTCCATATTTATGCCAGAAGCTCTGCCTTTTGGGCAAAAGTGACTATGGGATGGAACATAAGAATTATGGTATACAAGGTTGTGATTAATCCCACTCTCCCTGTGCAAAGTTCTCAATTTGAGCACTTCACTGTAATCCCATTTCCCTGCCTTTTCCACCTTAATATGAAGACAACGTGCCTTTGAATGTATAATACTTAGTTAGGAATTATGCAACGATATTGATAATAGGTGCTCATCTTCCAATGTTCCCTCACCTTCACAGTAGCAATGAGACTGGCTAAAATACTGAGCAATAACTTTCTTGTTTGAAGAACCATTAATAAGTGCCGGATTATTCTTTAAACCTTTGGCTTGTTATTGCCATGAGTATTGTTGTCAACATTCACGGTCCTACCTCGGGTTGTCTGCTGACAGTTGGTGGAAGGAGGGATGGAGGCGTGACACAGGCTGGCTATCTGCCATGCATTTATGTGACATATCAGAAAGGGTGAACTCTCAAAGCCCCTTATCAAAAAAAAATCTTTGTATCTTTTTAAAATATAATTGAAAGATATATTTTCCCTTTATGTAAATTATTGTCTCTATTCTTTTAAGTTACCTCTTCTAAATGCCCACCAGAAACTATCAACACCCTGGCCTGAAAACTATTCAGCATTTTAATCTCAGATGAGAGAAGAATAAACAGTTACCCAAGAATAGAATGGATCAACTTACCAAGCCTAATATTTTCTGATCGACCTACTCTTCTTGGAACATTTTTTTTGGATTATACCTCTGAAGTGCTTTGGATCATTTTTCTCTACTCCCATGACACTATTTCAAAGAAGGGCAGAGGAATTTTTCCCAGTGTCCTAGTCAACATGTATCTCTCAATCTGTTCTAATGCTGTTGGTTAAGCACTTTATGGATTCATTGCATTACAAGCAATGCCTCTATCAATCAGAGTCCAATTGCCAACCAATCAGCACTCTCTTCAGTATAAATTGTAGTTTTCCCCTCACATTGTTATTCTTGCGATGTGTCCTGATGAGTGCAAGTCGAAAGACTTAGACATGGCTCTTTTTCCAGCAATACTCAAGTTCTGTATTAAAACGTTAACTTTGTCTCTCTATCCACCTGCTGAGCATCTCCTGCATTTTCAATTTAAGGTTCAGATTTCTAGCATCTGCAGTATTTTGCTTTTGTGTCATTCAACAGATTATCTGGTCAAAGATTGTTGTATGAGAGAGCTTGCTACGCTCAAATTGGCTGCCACATTTCCTACCTTGACAACACTTCAAAGTGCTTCATTGACTGTAAAGGTGTTTTAGGACTTTGTGAAAGGACCTATATAACTGCAGGGTAATTTGGAGCCACTATATCATTGGGCAGAATATTGAGCTCGGCAGGCAGGCACACGCCTGACACGGCCAAGCGTAAAATGATGCGTGATGACGTCGGGTGAGCATCCTGATGTCATTGTGTAGTGCCACGATATTTCGAACGGTGGGCGCACGGAGTTGGCCGCTGACAATTGCAAGACCATTAATAAGGTAATTAAATTCAAATTTACACTGCCCGTCCAATCTTACGGTTGGTGGGCAGGCGAAAACACCAAGGGACCTTTGCGCTTTTTAGGAAACCTCACCCATGGGCGGGATCAGGTTTCCTAAAGCAAATAAAAATAAAATGAAAAATTTTACACTTGTATTAAAAACATGTCCCTGCTCGTGTGACAGCTACATGAGGGGACATGTTTTATGTCAGTTTTATTTTGTTCATTAGCTTTTTTCAAAAAGCGCTTCATATCCTTGAGGCTGCTTCATGCCTCAGGGAGATTGAAGAGCTCTTTTGCGCTCACGCACTCTTTCGCACTAGGCCTGCTCGCCCTCCTCCTCCCTGCCTGCACAGGCAGTGCTGAGTGCTGCCGCTCATGTTCCTTGCTGGGCGGGCCTTAAATCGCCCCTGCCGAGCAACCCGCCAAGGGCAAAATCCTGGCCCATTTTTTTTCCCTTGCATCTACCCCCTTCTCCAACTGCAATCAGAAGCTCAAAGAGGAGAAAGGGTAACCTATGCTGCTGCAGAGCACTGTAAGTGTTATACCCCATTTTTAAACAGCAAAATAAAAACTTTCAAATCTGAAATAATAAAAGAAACAGAAAAAAGCAGAATCACTGATCGTATAACACTTGTAGAAAAGCGGGAGGACAGGTCAGGGTCAAATTCAACATCGGTATGGGTCACAGAAGGGCAGAAGTGGATCAACCACTCTACACCCTGTCTGATCTTCCTTTCAATTGCACTCAATCCACTACCATCCATTTTGCACCCTTGTCGAAATTGCATTTCTCTTTCATTATATTTCAGTTACTGCTGCTACAATTTAAAATAAATCCATTTCTTCTGATATGCCTTTCAATTTTTGAAAATGTTGAAAACCCAAATAATGACATTAACTATATATCAGAGAGACAGTATTGGTGACTGGCACCTAAAACATTGTTACTATGCTGTGTGGATATGCACTTACTAAACATAACATGTACCTGCAGTGTTCAGTGTATGATTAAGGCCTGCTGTGGGATATAATCATTAGTGTCGTAAAGTTTTACTTACCTTGACTCCTGGGATGCAAAACTTGACCAATGAAAATTTGACAAACTTTTAAAGGATTAAAATGGTTCCAAGCAAGGTTACTAACGTACATATAAAGACACTTATTGCTGAAAAAAGAGACATGTTGAAGCTTTCCGTCTTGCATTCATCTGGACACTCTGCAAGAATACCAATATAAGGGGAAAACAACCACAAAACATTTATATAAAATCCCTTTGTGCAATATTTAATACGAATGTCAACTATTCCCTACAATGAATATTAATACTGCACAGCAAACGTTTAATACAGAAATGCTGTCCTGGATAGCTAGTTAGTTTTATTAGTTGAACAGCTATAGTGCCTCTCACAAATAATTTCAATTTCAGAGCAAAATAATGTATTTATTTTAAACTCCCAGCATACATAACAATGGCATTGCACAAATGGCCCATCAGAATCCAGGAATGTGTGACTTTTGCAACGTTGCAACATAAAAATAAAGAGCATGACAGATCTTTGGCAGCTACTGAGTCATAACTAAAATGTGAAATTGAGCCCGGCTGACAGGCATTTCAATACGGAGGACCAAGCTTTAATCGTAACATCACCTGATTTTTACATGAATAGTCATACACATATATTTAGCCACAAGCTTTTTTATGTCAAATTAAAACCCATTGGTTATTTTATTCATCAGTTCAACACATTTTAAGACAATGTTTGGTAATTGATTTCAGGCACCAAAATAGCAAAGCCTAGGGCTCTAATCCCTCTTTTTATTTCAAACACCCAACTGCAGCCGAGAAAAGAGACTTGTGTTTTGCAAACATCTTTCACGACTACAAAACATCCCAAAGCACTTTGCAGCCAGTGAGGTTCTTTTGAAGTGTAGTCACTGTTGTTATGTTGGAAACGTGGCAGCCAGTTTGCACACAGCAAGATCCCGCATCACCATCTCAGATAGAGATAAAATATCCCCTGGAACTATTCAAAGGGGGGCAGTTGATTTTCTCCAGTGTCGGGGCCATTATTTATTCCTCACATAATGCACTAAGAACTGGCAAACTGTACATATATTTTATTGATGTAAGTGGGATCTTGTTATGTGTAAATTGGCTGCTTTATTTCTGCATTGTTGATTACAACTGAACAGTACTCCATTGGCTGTGATGTGCTTTGAGACATCATGAAATAATGAAAAGCATTATACAAGGGGCAGGCGGTATTTATGGAGCCAACATGGGTCTCCCCTGCCAGCTGGAGAACTGAGGAGAGTCCTATGTCGCCTCCTTTGGGGAAACGCTGCCACATTAAGTGCCATTCAGTGCTCACTTAACTGGGCAGCAGCAGGCCTTCCCAGGCATCAAGGATCCCCAAGGACATGGGGGGGGGGGGGGGTGGGCGGGTGGTGGTGGTGGTGGTGGTGCAGTGGTGGGTGGCAGAAGTTTTCATTGACCAGCAGTGCCACTGATGGCTGCTGCTGGTACTACACCCACTCGAGGCCTAGGATCACCATGGGCCTAGGCACAGGTGAGTGATGGCGGGAGTGGGGGTTTTGGGGCGGGGAGTCATTGGGTAGGGACGGTCAGCAGCAACGGTGGGGTTGGCTCTCAGTGGGCCCCAGCCCACCTTCCTCCCGATGCTGAATCCCTGGGTCAGATCATGTGTTTGAATTCCTTTAAATGAGGGATTCCCCCCAGCAGCCTGCAAGCAAACACACCATGGTTTGGTTTTCAGGCTTCCCACATAGAAAGTCCCCAGCCTGCTAGTAGGTGAATACCAGTTGAGGTGGGATGATGCCCTTAAGTGGCCATTAATTGCCCACTTAAGGGCTTCAACTGGCAGCGGGGCAGGAAGGTTTAATATATTTTTAATATATATTTACAACCCTATTATAAATGTTGTTTTCCAAAGCACTGAGGTACTTGCTTTCCTGAAACATCCCACCACTACCCCATCATCAATAACACACTGCTGTCGATCAATTTTTTTTTGAGAAGGTTAAAAACAAAATGGATTGGAGCATTTTTTTTAATGCCAGGCATGTTGCATAGTAGGAATGTGCTGGGCAAAAGGGCAGACAATATGTGTGATTAGATCCTAAGACTACTGCACAATCCGTTATAAAGTTAAGTTAAAAAAATATATATATATTACAGTTCAGCTGAGTAAACTTTGAGAGGCCATTTGGCACTAAATCTTTGTATTTTACCACAATTTACACACAAAACTAGAAGCCAAATTGGGTTCAATTTCCTCTATTCCACAGGAGAGTGCAAGAGGAGGACCCTGGGACAGGCAGTCAGCAGCACCTAGAGGAGAGATTGGCAGAGGTTGAAAAAGAGCAGGCGCTGACAGTCAGAGCAGAGTTTTAAAAAAAGCGGGAGCTGAGAGTCAGAGCAGAAATTTAAAAAGAACGGGCGCTGAGAGTCAGAGCAGAGGTTTAAAAAGAGCAGGAGCTGAGAGTCAGAGCGGAGATTTAAAAAGAGCGGGAGCTGAGAGTCAGAGCGGAGATTTAAAAAGAGCGAGGGCTGAGAGTGACAGTGGAGATTTAAAAAGAGCAGGAGCTGAGAGTCAAAGCGGAGATTTAAAAAGAGCGAAGGCTGAGAGTGACAGCGGAGATTTAAAAAGAGCAGGAGCTGACAGTGACAGCAGAGATTTAAAAAGAGCGGGAGCTGAGAGTCAGAGCGGCAATTTAAAAAGAGCGGGAGCTAGACTTGGGGCTGAAAGCGGCGCAAGGACATCACGATTCAGAAGGTGACGCAATGCAGGGGAGGCAGCTGATTGGTAAGTACAGTCAGGTGAAAACTTTTACTTCTACTTGTGCTACTACTTACACTGCTGCAGTCCATTAGCTTAAATAAAATAAGGTGAGGACTTTGGACTGTAGTGAGAGTGTTTGGATTAGAATAAGGCCCCTAGCATAATTAGTATTCTTTAAAGAGAGTAATTCATAAGCTTAATCTAAAGGGAAGTCATGGCAGCAGAGCTCGCACCTGTGATATGCTTCTCCTACGCTATGTGGGAAGTCATGGACACTTCCAGTGTCCCTGGCAACCATGTGTGCAGGAAGTGTGTCCAGCTGCAGCTACTGGCTAACTGGAGCTGGAGCTGCGGGTGGATTCACTGTAGAGCTTCCGTGATCCTGAGATTATCGTGGACAGCATGTTCAGTGAGGTGGTCACACTGCAGGTAAAGACTGAACAGCAGAAAGGGGTTGGGTGACCACCAGGCAGAGTAGTGGAAGGCAAGTAGTACAGGAGTCCCCTGTGGCTGTCCCCCTCTCTAACAGATATGCCGTTTTGGATACTGTTAGAGGAGATGACTGCTTGGGGGAAAGCAGCAGGAGCCAACTCCTTGGCACCACAGGTGGCTCTGCTGCACAAGGTGGGAGGAAGACGAGTGGCAGGGCTTTGATGATATGGGATTCAATAGTAAGGGGAATAGGCAGGTGTTTCTGCGGCCACAAAAGAGACTCCAGGATGGTATGTTGAGAGGGTTAAGGATGTCTCGGAGAGGCTGCAGGGCATTCTGAAGGGGAGGGTGAACAGCCAGTGGTCGTGGTACATATTGGTACCAATGACATAGGTAAAAAAAAGGGATGAGGTCCTACAAGCTGAATAGAGGGAGTTAGGATGTAAATTAAAAAGTAGGACCTCAAAGGTAGTAATCTCAGGGTTACTACCAGTGTCACGTGCTAGCGACAGTAGAAATAACAGGATATATCAGATGAATATGTGGCTGAAGAAATGGTGTAGTGGGAGGGATTCAGATTCCTGGGACATTGGGACAGGTTCTGGAGAAGGTGGGACCATTACAAACAGGACGGGTTGCATCTGGGCAGGGCTGGGACTAGTATCCTCTGGGGGGTGTTGGCCTTCATTGCAAGGGGATTTGAGTTCAGAAGTAAGGATGTCTTACTGCAATTATCCAGGGCCTTGGTGAGACCACACCTGGAGTATTGTGTGCAGTTTTGGTCTCCCTACCCTAAGAAAGGATACACTTGTCATAGAGGGAGTGCAGTGAAGGTTCACTAGGCTGATACAGGGGATGGCAGGATTGTCATATGTGGAGAGATTGGTTTGACTGGGCCTGTATTCACTAGAGTTTAGAAGAATGAGAGGGGTTCTGATTGAAACGTATAAAATCCTAACAGGGCTAGACAGACTGGGTGAAGGGAGGATGTAACACCTGGTTGGAGAGTCTAGAACCAGGGGTTACAGTCTCAGGATATGGGGCAGGACATTTAGGACTGAGATAAGGAAAACTTTCTTCACTCAACGGGCGGTCAACCTGTGGAATTCTCTACCACAGAAGGCTGTGGAAGCCAGGTCAGAGTATATTCAAGAAAGAAATTGATAACATTTTGGATATTAGGGGCACCAAAGAGTATGGGGAGAAAGCAGGAATATGGCGTTGAAATAGAGGACCAGCCATGATTAAATTGAATGGCTCGAAGGGCTGAATGGACTATTCCTGCTCCTAGTTTCTATGCTTTAGCATTGTGTTTATGAGTTTGCATAAATGCCTATCTGTGTTGGTTTAACATTGTTGTTACCTGCTTATTTTAAACAGGTTGACAATTGTGTAAAGACAAATCACTGAGCTAAAAAAGGAATACTGCACAGAGGAATGTAAATCTACAAAGCTCTTGGCACAAAAAGCACCCAACAATTATGGGTTGGAAACCACCTTTTGCTGAGGTCTATGCCAGCAGGGACATGTGGGTAGGAACCACTTGTGCTTGGATCTGTTTGAAAAGGGGCACAAGATTTTACTGTCAGACCCACACCATGGCCTTGCTGCAGTAATGTTTAAAAAATATATCAAATGCACCTCCTCAAAAGCTAATTTTTAAAAAATGTCCTCCTTTTAATTCTGTCTGTAATTGCTTATGTCCAATCTGCATCATAAACTCATTTTCTTTTTAATGTATTTATAAACTTACTTGTAATTATGATCTTTCGGAAGGTATAGAAGGGAAGAGGGACGATCAATTCACCTTCCAGGTCATTAATATAATACACAATTTATTTTTTCCATTTTTTCTGAGAAACAGGGCTTGCCAAATTGCTATAGACAAAACTAATCTCTAGAACCACAAACCTTGCACTACAAATGTGCAGAGAGTATTATCAGTGGATATTAAAGACTTAGTTCTTTTATAGTTTATTCTAAGAAGAATCTGAATTAAATGCTCTGGAGATTTCTTTAATTATCCGAGTTTAGTGGAAGGAAACAGTTATTTAAATGCTCCTCTAAGTATATGACGATTTCCAGATTTCAAATCATCTTGAGTTGCTACTCAGAACAAATTTGTATCAAACATTAAGCCTCCATGAGTCATATCAGTGAGGGCATGCACAACAGTGATTTTTGTTTGAGAAAACATTTTCTCCTCCATTTTCAGGGGGTGCAGAATCATGCCAGGGGTTAATGGTTGCACAAGTACTTCACCACATGGCCATGTTAGCAGCTCTTTCAGCTGTCAGTTCAAGTTCAACCGTTAAAAGAGTAAAAAAGTGCCTTTTTAAAAATGTAAGTGCTAATTGTAATTTGACAGAGGTGTTCAAAATGATGAGGGGCCTGGACAGATTAGGTAGGGAGAAACTGTTTCCATTGTCAGAAGGGTTGAGAACCAGAGAACATAGGATTAAAGTGACTGGTGAAAGAGCCTAAGGTGACACGAGGGAAAACTTTTTTTTAAACACAGTGAGTGGTTCGGATCTGGAATGCACTGCCTGACAGTGCGGTGAAGGCAGATCAATCATAGATCTCAAAAAGGAATTGGATAATTATCCGAAAGGAAAAAAATTGCAGGGGCGCACGGCATCCTTCTGTGCTGTAACCATTCTATGTTTCTATTAAGCACAATGCGACCTTGACGAGATATTGACAGAATGCCACCTTGGCCAGTCATTGACAGACACTCATTTCCATCAGCCATGACTGATTTTCTTTTCCTTTGCATTACCAAAGGTAATTTATTTAAAAAGTCATGCAGCACGGGCGCAAAACGATCTTGCAGAGCAACAAAATTTTGATATATTGTTCTGGCCTTAAAATATGCATCCTTTTCCTTTAAATAGACACAGTACATTTGTGGAATATAAGGATAGATATTTCCTCAATATTTTCCAGAGTATCCCACGGGTAGTGTTTTTAAACAAGTCAGGAATCTAACTATATTCGATGTTCTCAATTTCAATTATTGTACAATCGGACAGAACCGTTTTGGGTTTGGAACCCAACCCTCTGAATAGCGTGCCCAGCAGTTGCTCTTTACCAGAGCAAACCAACTGTCATCCTGCCTCTGAGCTCCCTGATCAGAAAGTGGGAGGACCATCCATTATGTCAAAGGAAGGATTTCTAATTAAAGAGATCACAGCAAGGGTTAGACTGGCTCAACTGGACATGGATTTTTGAGGCTGCAGAAACTGCACAAATAGACTCGAGAATCGGGAAGGCTGCTCCCCGGGTCTCCCAATCTTACCCGCAGGGTCCACCTGACGGGTGAGGGGCTGCAGTGAGGTAAGCTCACCCAAGGACCGGAGCAAGGGGACAATTTCGCCAACCAAATAGGTCTGGATGTAAGTGGCCGAGGAAGACAGGAGCAGGAGTGTGCTCCATCCAACCTTGAGAAAGTGCATCCTGAATTCAGGACCTCATAAGGACATGACAGGTGAGAGACATAGCACTTTCAGACGCCAAGCCTCACACTTTGACCTTCCCCAGCATTCCTCTGCACAGTACTCTTCAGGTCAACACACCTTGCGGTGCCACTCGTTCTTCACATTGTTATGAGACCCAGACTTAACCCATCGTCGGGAAGCTGAGAACTATACCTCCCAGCATTCCTCGGGAGTTTTGCGCATGTGTGGACTGGGAGCTGGTGGGCTGGTGCTGGAGTGCAGACTCGGGAATCGAAGGGAATGGAGTCTCAGGAGATGAGATGAAACCCTGCAGAGTATGCAGTCATTGAGGCAGAAAGTTGGAGAGAATTCCAAGACGTGGTGAAGACTGGAATCCCTTGTGAGAGACACGGTTTCAATGAGATTAGTTGGCTCACGGTGTTTGCTGACATCTGGGTCAGTTCTTGATAAATCTGTGGAATTTGTCGTGGTTGCACCTGCCATTTATTGTGCAGTGTGGTATGTTAGACCACAATTTGCCTGTTAATTCACATGTACCTCATATTAATCCTGAATGTTAGAGTATAAGATAGGTATTGTACACTGTGTTAACTTTATGACCTTGTGACTTCATTCTCTTAGCAAGTGTCTTGAATCTCAAACTTTGTCCACTTTAAACAAAAAAATGATTGGTTCCTAACCAGATCTTAGCAAAAACTTGGGGGTCTGGTCCAGGATCATGACAGCACCCGTGTCTAAGGAGCTAATGCACCCCCATTCTCTTACCTTCTCAGTCCATGTCTCACAGTCACCCCGCACAAATGATGTCCTTTACTCCCTCTGCAACAAGTCATTATGACCACTCACACTCCTGTGCTTTCTCTCTTTGAAGAGAGCACAGTACTTAGTGAGAGGCAGAGACCTGATGTAAGGGGAAAAAAGGGTAGCCCTCTAGTGACAGGCACCTTGTCAGCCATTGCTAATGTGTTCCCACCTGCTCCACTGGGAAGCAGGTCATATTCCAGGAGGCTGCAGATGTCAGCAGTGACCTGCTGTGAAGGCACAAGCCTTTTGAGGCACTGGTGCTCATAGCTGTCAAGAGAGTTGATCCTCTGCCTGTAGACCCCTTTTGGGCATCCCACCTACTTCTAGCTGTATCTGTGTCCATCCCTCTGCTCTGTGGAGGAGCATGGGGCTGAGAACAAGGCAGTTGCTGCTGCTCCTGCTGGCGTGAGCTGCAGAAGCTCTTGGTGAAGGCTGACCACAGAGAAGTGTAGCCTAAGGTGAGTGAATTTCTAGACACAAGTGCCTTTCAAGAAATTGTCAATCATCTGTCAAGTGGTGATAACATTCAGAGAAGAAGTGCTTTGAATCGCAGTCTCTCACCTGCTCAGGGCTGGTGCTCTTCAATGTAACTGATCAATGCCTTCACTGCTTGTCAGTTTCATTGAGGAAGCTCTTCCTGCTGTGCACTGGTTTCAGTGACCCCGGTGGGTTTCTGACAAGTCAGGAAACGGGTTCCATGGCTTGGAAATTGAACATACGAACAAGGAGCAGGAGTAGGCCATTCAGCCCCTCAGGCCCGCTCTGCCATTTAATAAGATCTTGGCTGATCTGATAGCAACCTGAAATCTGCATCCCACCTATCCCCGATAACCTATCACCCCCTTGCTTACCAAGTATCTATCCACCTCTGCCTTAAAAATATTCAAAGACTCTGCTTCCACCATCTTTTTAGGAAGAAAGTGCCAAAGACTGATGAACCTCTTGAGTGAAAAAATTTTGCCTCATCTGTTTTAAATGGGTGACTCCTTATTTTAAAACAGTGACCTCGAGTTCTAGATTCTTCCACAAGAGGGAACATCCTCTCCACATCCACCCTGTCAAGACCCCTCAGGATCTGTCTTATATGTTTCAATCAAGTTGCCTCTCACTCTTCTATACTCCAGCGGATACAAACCTAGCCTGTCTAACCTTTCCTCATAATACAGCCCACCCATTCCAAGTATTTGTCTGGTAAGCCTTTTCTGAACTGCTTCCAATGCAGTTACATCCTTCCTTAAATAGGGTGACCAAAACTGTACACAGTACTCCAGGATTTGGGGCTAAAGCAGCTCATAATTGGCTTCTTAACAACACAACAATTAGTCACTCGACAGATCCAAGGGATTCCCCATTGAGCTGCAATATCTCACCAGGGAAAGCAGAAGACGGCAAGGTCATGACATGATTCCGTTGCAATGTCAATTGCCAGAATGTTCCCACCCTGCTCAACATCAAACCCACCTTCAGCAGGCTGGGAAAATTCTGCCCACAATTTCAAAGGTTGTGGAATTTTACCTAACACTGGTATCTGCCAATCCCCGATTGAACACTCCCACGAGAAAACATTTATCTTTTTACAGGCATAAATTTGATTAATAAGAGATTAATTATGTATGCTGTCAGTTCCAAAAAAACATTTGGTGCTCAGTAGGCAAATAAGCTCCTGGCTTAAAAACTGGCAGCTGTATCAGTGTGATGAAAATACTGTGGGGATACATGGCATTCTATACTAATTGCCAGCACACCATTGTCTATTTTTAAGACGTGTATGACAGCGGACCCGCCACAGAAACAACTAGATATCAAGGCCAGGATTTTCCATTCCTAGCCCTCGGTAGGGGCGGGAACCAGGAGTATCTTCCGCTGCAGAGTACAGTGGGAATTTGTGCTGAATTGTGCGATGCTGGGCTCATTAATCATGCAGCCAGAGGTTCCCCGACATATTGTGCAGCAGGGCAAGCTGGATGACACGTGCCCCACTGTCATATCCAGGTGCCATATTTAAAAGGGGCCTGGACATCAACTTCTCCTTCGCGAACCCACTGTGGAAGGAGGGGAAGCCGGTCCCCAGATTCAGCGACGCTTCTCTCGACGTGCTGCTTGGAGCAGTGGAGGCCAGGCGGGGCGTCCTGTACCCAGACGATGGAAGGAGGAGGCAGAGCCTCATGGGAGGAAGTCACCAGGATGGTCTGCGTACAAGGCCTCCACTGCAGGACTGCCCCACTGTAATCCATCTAGCCTGCAGGTGGAGAGACCACTGCGGGTCCCTGACTCTTCCACGCATACGTCAGGAAGGTATAGGGCTGAATTCTCCGGTCGGCGAGTGGGGGTGGGGCCTGTTTGCCGACGCATAAAATGACACATCGGGCAGGCGAACTGATGTCATTGCACGTCATTTAGATTTCCAGTTTGGCGGGCGCGCAGCCGAGTTGGCTGCACACCAGAACTGTCAAAGGCCTGGTAAAAACGAATTAATGCAATTAAATGAACTGCCCGTCCAATCTTAAGGTTCGTGGGCAGGCGAAGAGCCCAAGCGTCCTTCGTATTTTTCATGAAATCTCATCCACGGGATGAGGTTTCATGAAGGTTTTGAAATTCAATAAAAAAATTTTAAAATAATTCTTTGACAGTGTCACATGAGGGGACATGTTTTAAAAGTTTTTAAATGCTTTATTTCAGGTTTTAAATGTCAAACTGATCTCCGAGGCACAGAGGTGCCTCAGGGAGATTTCTGTACTCTTTTGCACACATGCCTGGATGGTGGAACATCAGGGAGAGGTGTCGGAGGCCCTAAATGGAGTGAGTCCTTCCGCCGGGTCTCTGTTGAAGTGGTTCCAACCTGTGTACGCATGGAGGTCACCATGGGGAGGATGGCGGATGCCATGGAGAACCTCTCCCAGCTGAACGTCAGGTTTATGTCGGAGATGCACATGGACCTGCCCTCCATCGCTGTTGCCATTGATGGAATCTTGCAGTAGCTACGTGATGGGGAGGACAGGGCACCTCGGTCTCTCTCCTGGTGCCCCTTCTCCTCAAGGGGTCAGGCAGGGGCCCTCAGGCACCCAAAGGTAGGAGGAGCGCCCTGGGATCTCCACTCGGCACTCTCCGAGGGTATCCAGCCTTTTGGAATCCCCCTGGCCTGTAACCCTACCTTCATCCTCTGTGACTGCAGAGGGAGCAGCTGCCACACAGCAGAGAGCCAAAGTTACTTGGGGCCCTCCAGGCCTCAGGTCTTCAGAGGATGCCTGCCAAGGTCATCCAAGACTAATAGGGCAGACTGGTCAGCAGGCTGTCTCCACCCCTGCTGCAGATGTCAAGGAAGCAACTAGAAGAAGTGGTAGGGAATGAAAGATTAATAAGTTAAGATTTCACATGTGATTGTACAGGTGCACTAAAATTGTTTATGTTCTTGGGTTTGTTGAGACAGGGGGTTGAAGAGACTTCTGCAGGCTTCAAAACTGTCCCAAAACGCAACCTCATTATCGAGCCAGCACGATTCCAAAGGCCAGGGGAATCCATTAAATGTAAGTTCCAGGTGGTACAAATCTTAAAGTGAAAGATCAGAGAAGCATTATCCTTTGTCACAAAAGCGATAGGTTGTTGGGACCCTCTATGTCATGTAAAATCAAACCATAGCTTTACTGAATGGAAATGTATGTGTGCAACTGGGCATTCTGAAAATAGTAGATGACAACTTACAGCAGGGCAGCTTTTGTGTAGGAATTTCCAAAATCAGCTGCAGAACAGGTGACTTTCCATTCAACAGCAGCTGGTGAGGTTTATTCATTGAGCGGTGGATCATCCTCCAGCACAGAGACACCATCCACTGGACCCTGGGAGATTGAGATTGTAGATCTCTCAGTTCTTTTTGAGGACAGGCTGGAAGGTGCAGAAACAGAAGGCACTGCAGCCACAGTGACCATTCACAAGAGGACCTAGGTTGGCTTTCTCCTGAAGAAGGTTATGAGAAAGAAGCTGCTGTGGCAACAAATGATCCGTTGGAAGATGAGGTCCTAGAGGTTGGTACGCTCTTTGAATCTACTGCCAAAACATATGAAGTCTCCGTTTTTCCTGGAGGAGTCAGCTGTGTTTGCAGTAGAAGAGCAGAATTCATATATTTGTCCCACTGAACCCACCAATGAGATGCACTGTACATCGTTGGCTGACCACAGAGAGTTGTCCAGGGAGAACAAAATGCTCGATTCCATAGTGGATCACACTGCCAGAGTGGTGGTAGAGCTTATTAGTTTGGGTGAAACTAGATTAATGCCCACACTTCAATCTCATCCGAAAGTCATCCTTCCACTTAATGTTGTCCTTCAGCGCAGAAGCAGAGGCCAATCTACAGAGCTTCTATGGCTGAAAAGTCCCATCCAAGAATTTTGTCTTACATTTATATATAGTTCTGTTCTATACTTAGCTCTGGAGATTCATTCCATTTGCTGAAGATGGCATTGTCTAATCTTCTTATGATGTAGCATTGTTTCCAGTGCCTATAGCAGAGCAGCCTCAGGCTGAAACAAGTGTGGCAATGTTACCACTACCTACAAAAAGTAAAAATAGTTTCCAAAGTGTTGATGGGAAGTCATATTTTCTTAATTTCTTGAAATGTCTACAGGAATTTTGTCGTTCTTCTTGTCGTTCATATTTATTCAAATCCTCAATGCAGCTGTGAATGATACAGTTGTGAAATTCTTCTTTGGAGCTGAAGATACTTCATCTCCTCAGGCCTTTCTCTGATGTGCTAAGTTGGAGCAGAAGATACCTGAGCCAATGCTTGTCTATCCTCATCCTGTTCAAGAGAGTGCAATTGTCTAAGTCCTGAAGTCTTCCCTCCTGGATCAGTCTTTCATTGGAAGGGTTTCATGATTCTTACAGTTCAGTTGTCATGGAGATATCCACAACGTGGACGAGGAGGAGGAGGGTGCGAGAGGAGTACCCTGGCACAGGCAATCAGCAGCACATAGAGGAGAGCGCAAGAGGAGGACCTGTTTCTATCTGTCAGAGCCAAAGTGTGACGTCAAAGGAAAACAGATAGGTGATTGGTGGGTATCTCTTCCGTGTCTCTTTTGATTGGCCAAGTGGTTTAAATCAGGAGATGTTATTACAGCTGAAGAGTACGGTTTCAAAAAATCACGTAAAATACTTAATCTCCAAATTAATTAATTAAATAGAGATGACTGGGCAGGCGATGTGTTGCAGCTGTGGTTTGTGGGGTGCTGGTGGATGCCGGTGCGACCCACAGTGACCACATCTGTAGCAATTGTTGGCTGCTTGAGGAACTTCGGCTCAAAGTCGATGAGCTGGAGCCCGAGCTGCGGACACTGCAACAAATCAGGGAGGGGGAAAGTTACCTGGACCCTGTGCTTCTGGAGACAGTCACACACCTTAGATTAATTACATCAAATTTGAACCGTGGTCAGGGACAGGAGAGTGTGACTACGAGTGAGGCAGGTATGGGGATCCAAAATTTAGCTTTGGAGGAGACTCAGCCAGTGCCCTTGTCCAACAGGTACAAGGTTCTCGCTCCCAGTGTGGACAAGGGCACAGACTGCAGGGAGGATAAACGAACAGACCACAGCATTGTGGTAAAAAGAGCCATTCTAGAGGGGGGAGAAAAGAGAAATGAAGTAGTAATAGAGGATAGCATAGTTAGGGGAATAGATACTGTTCTTTGCAGCAAAGACAGAGAGTCCTGAAGGCTGTGTTGCCTACCTGGCACCAGGGTTAAGGACATCTCTTCTGGGCTGGAGAGGAACTTGGGAGTGGGAGGGGAAGTATCCAGTTGTTGTGGTCCAGGTAGGTACCAATGACATAGGTACGATTAGGAAAGAGGTTCTGCTGTGGGACTACAAGCAGCTCAGGGCTAAATTAAAAAGCAGAACCACAAAGGTAATAATCTCCGGATTACTACCTGAGCCACATGCAAATTGGCGTAGGTAAATAAGATTAGAAAGGTAAATGCATGGCTCAAAGATTGGTGTGTGAGAAATGGTTCCAATTCATGGGGCACTGGCAGCAGTACTGGGGAAGGAGAGGGCTGTTCCACTGGGACAGGCTTCACTTGGATCATGTTGGAACCAGTATCCTGGAGAATTGTATAACTAGGGTTATAGGTAGGCCTTTAAACTAATTAGTGGGGGCGGAGGGTTCAATTGAAGGGAAATTTAAAAAATCAAAAAGAAACGAGAGAGCAGAGGGGCAAGGTAGTGAAGGGGCGAATGATAATCAAAGTGTGACAGGAAGGGGCAGAAAATATGAGCAGAGGAGTGCAGCAGAAATCAGGACCCGAACGAGTAATAATGGTAAAAAGTCAAAGCTTAAGGCTTTTTATCTTAATGCATGCAGCATTTGTAACAAGGTAGGTGAGTTGACAACACAAATAGAAATAAATGAATATGACTTGATAGCTATTACAGTGACGTGGTTGCAAGATGACCAAGACTGGGAACTCAATATTCAAGGGTATTCGACGTTCTGGAAAAATAGACAAAAATGAAGAGATGGGGGTAGCTTTGTTAATAAAGGAAGGTATCAGTGTGGTGGTGAGTAGTGAAATAGGTGCAATAGATCATGGTATGGAATCAGTTTGGGTGGAAATAAGGAATAGCTAGGGGAAGAAGTCACAGGTGGGAGGCATCTATAGGCCCCTGAAGAGTTGTCTCACTGTAGGACAAAATATAAATCAGGAAAAAATGGAGGCCTGTAAGAAGGGTGCTACAATTGTTATTGGTGATTTTAATTTGCATATTGAGTGGACAAATGAGATTGGCAGGGGTAACATGGAAGACGAATTTGTTGAGTGCATCAGGGATTGTTTCTTAGAGCAATACGTTGCAGAACCTACACAGGAACAGGCTACTTTAGATCTAGTAATGCACAATGAGGTGGGATTAATAAGAGATCTTGTAGTTAAGGATCCCCTAGGGGGTAGCGATCACAACTTGGTAGAATTTCAAATTCATTTGGAGGGTGAGCAACTCGGACTTCAAACCAGTGTCCTCAACTTAAATAAGGGCAATTAGAGATTATGAAGAAAGAATTTTCTAAAGTGGGCTGGGAAATAGATTAAGGGGAAGGTCAGTAGATGAGCACTGGCAGACATTTAAGCAATTATTTCATAATGCTCAGCAAAAATGTATTGCAGTCAAAAAAGGACTCGATGAGCAGGATGAACCACCTGTGGTTAACAAAGGTGGTCAAGGAGAGTATCCAATCAAAAACTAAGGCATTCAAAGCAAGTAGTGGTAGGCCAGAGGATTGGGAACTTCTTAGGAACCAGCAGCAGATGACTAAAAAGCTAATAAAGAAGGAGAAAATTGATTATGAAAATAAATTGGCAAGAAATATAAAAACAAAGAGCAAGAGCTTCTACAGGTATATAAAAGAAAGAGAGTGGCTAAAGTGAGCATGGGACCCTTGGAGGATGTGACTGAAGAATTGATAACGGGGAACCGGGAAATGGGAGATAATTTAAACCAATATTTTGCATCGGTCTTCATGGTGGAGAACAGTATAAACATTCCAAAGATATCAGATAAGCAAGGAACTAATGGGAGGAAAGAACTTGTAACAGTCTCCATCACGAGGGACAAAGTATTTGAGAAGCTAATGGGCCTGCATCCAAGGTTTTTAAAGGAAGTGGCTGCAGAGATAGTGGCAGCATTGGTTGAAATATTCCAGAACTCACTGGGTTCCTGGAGGATCACAGTGGATTTGAAAACTGCTAATTGTGACACCTCTGTTCAAGAGGGGAGGGAGACAAAAAGCAGGAAACTCTTGGCCAGTCAGCCTAATATCTGTCGTTGGGAAAATGCTAGAGTCCACTATTAAAGGAAGAAATAGCAGGACATTAAGGAAAGCTTAGCTCAATCAAACAGAGTCAACATGGCTTTGTGAAAGGGAAATCAAGTTTGGCAAATTTGCTAGAGTTCTTTGAGGATATAACAAGCAGAGTTGATAAAGGGGAACTTGTAGATGTAGTGTATTTGGATTTCCAGAAAGCATTCAATAAGGTGCTACATAAAAGGTTATTGCACAAGATAGGAGCTCACAGTTTTGAGGGTAATATATTAGCATGGATTGAGGATTGGGTAACACACAGAGACAGAGTTATGAAAAATAGGTCTTTTTCAGGTTGGAAAGACAACTCGTAGAGTGCCACAAGGATCAGTCCTAGTGCCTCAATTATTTGCTATCTATATTAATGACTTGGGAGAGGAGACAAAGTGTAACGTATCCAAATTTGCTGATGATATAAACATAGTGGGAGGGCATGTTGTGATGAGCACATAAGGAATCTGCAAGGGGATATAGATAGGTTGAGTGAGAGGGTGAAAACTTGGCAGAGGGAGTTTAATGTCGGAAGGTGTGAGGTCATGCACTTTGGTAGGAAAAATCAAAAGGCAGGCTATTATTAAAATGGAGAGAGAAAGGCTCCCAAGAGTGCAGCAGAGGGATCTAGGTGTTCTTGTGCATAAAACACAAAAAGTTAGCATGCAGTTGCGGCAAGTAATTAAGAGGGCAAATGGAATTTTGGCCTGTACTGCTAGTGAGTTGGAATTTTAAAATAGGGAAGTCCTGTTACAACTGTAACCAGGTGAGGCCGCACCTGGAGTTGGATAGAACCTTTAACAGTAAAGGAAGTCACAGAAGCTCAAAATAGTTTAACATTGTTATTAAAAAACAAGTTGACATTATACCTGGGGAAGATTTAGCATATGGGTTAATAGTTATGGTAATGAGATAGGGATGTGTATCATGATGTAAGAGTGACTTCAGCAGTTGTGTACTCGAGACTCTGTAGTGAAGATGGAATAGTCTGCACACAAGAGATGTACTTACCTAGTATCTTATTATGTATATAGTGTAAAGAAAGTAGTTTTGAAGAAACCTACCTGAGTTAGACCTAAGTCATTCATGAGTAGAGGGAAACCTTCCTAGTGTAAATTAGGCCACGAGGTAACCCACAAAACATACACCATATTATTGTCAGCCATGGTTCAGTGATAGCATTCAGATTGGAGTCAGAAGGTTGTATGTTCAAGTTCCACCCCAGAGCATAGAATTTAGGCTGACACTTCCAGAACTGAGGCACTATTGCACTATTGGAGGTGTTGTCCTTGATGAGATGCTAAACCTCTCAGGTGAACATAAAAGATCCCATAGCACTAGTTCAACAAAGGACAGAGAGTTCTCCCCAGTGTCCTGACCAATGTTTCTCTCTCAACCAACATTGCTTAAAGCAGATCATCTGGGCATTATCTCAATGCTGTTTGTGGGATCTTTCTGTTGACAAATTGGTTGCTGCATTTCCTGCATTACAACAGTGACAATGCTTCCAAAATACTTGTTTAACTATAAAACACTCTAGTACATCCCAAGGTTGTGAAAGGTGATATATAAATGGAAATCCATCTTTCTTTCAATAATACTTGGGAAATGCTGAAAGTGTTATGCTTTACTATCTGGGAGCTGCATTCTGTGTAGTCGAAGTGTTCATTTGATAGGCTTCTTTCTAAACATAGTGTAAAGCAATTT
Organism: Carcharodon carcharias; assembly: GCF_017639515.1. Taxonomy (NCBI): domain Eukaryota; kingdom Metazoa; phylum Chordata; class Chondrichthyes; order Lamniformes; family Lamnidae; genus Carcharodon; species Carcharodon carcharias. The sequence continues at coordinate 19,686,365 of NC_054473.1, read as the reverse complement.
AAGATTGGCTCCTTCTTTATCAACATAGAGTAACGTGCTATTAAATATTAATTCTTCTGTTACTTAACTCATTGGCTTAGTAATCCTATTAGATGTGATAACTGCAAGACAGTTGGATTTTTCTTTGGCTACATCTTGTAAAAAAAATTCAATGGACATGCAGTTATAAACTTAAGCAGGGCACTTAACTCAGATTCAGGATGTATGCAAATCACAAGGTGGTTAGAAAAGCAAATTTAGGAAATCACCAGGGATTACAGCACTATTTATAACCATAGACTATGTAGAACAGTGAAGCACCCAAAGTTAATTTTTAAATATTTATTGGGGATTATTATTCAAGGGCTGAATTTTTATGGGACCTTTGGGGATGGGCTTGGAGGTTGGAAAGCTGGCAAAATAGTATGGGAAAGCGCTGGAGGGATGCCCAATGCCTTCTGCTACCATGACATTTTGCCAGCAGCAGGAAAGATGGCAGACAGCCCACCTGCATAGATCCCAATTGAGCCAGTTAAGGGGCCAATTGAGGGCCTTTTTCTGCATCTGTTGGTATTTTACCAGCTGTGGGGGATACTACGCTGTGGGAGGAGACTGCAAGATAAACCCCAGATGCCTCCCAGCTGGCTCCAAAGCGGGGGGCGGGGGGGAGGAGGTCAGGAGGAAAAGCACAAAGGGTCTCTTTTGGACACTTGAGTCCTCTTCTTGGGTCACTAATGGCAACCCCACCCTCCCTCCCCCTCACCAGGTCCTGCCTGATTGGCTCTTGTGTCCCTGCTTACCTGGTTATGAAGGGCAACACTGCATCCTCTTCCTCCAGGTGCAGCCCCAGCCATGACCACTGCTCCTGGTAGCGCTGTTAAGCTGCCAAATCTCTGATGGGCCGGCAACTCTCGGTGGTAGGTGGGTGGCCATCCTGAATAGAATGGCTGCCCATAAAATGCAGCCCTGGTTGAGGCGGCTCAGGGGCGCTGTGAAATCCCATCCAAACTGACCCCTGTTTTATCTTTTTGTTACAGTGCCCCTTTAAGAGCCTGTCAATTTGTTTAATTAGTTTATTCATTTTATTGTTTTTCAGAAGAGTATAAAGAGAGTCAGCTGGGACACTGTGTTGGTAGTTAGGAGGCAAAGATCTGTAATGCTGCATCCTGTGTGATAAGGAGGAGGAGTTGCATGATTGCTCTACTGCAGCTCTGTCTACTGTCTGGAGTTTCAACAAAACTTAAAATGCAGCTCTGGGTTTTGCTACCTGCTGAAGTGGGGGGACACCCATCTTCCCAGCACAGAAAAAGTGCCAAGTTTAGCTTGATAGCATTCCTGTGAAGCTTCTTGAAACATTCTATTATGTTAAAGGAGTTATCTAAATAAAACTTCTTCTTGTAGAATATCAAATTAATATTTATATATTATCAAATTTTAATTAGATATATATGTCAAATTTAATATCTATATAGCTATATATTCTACAACTGCAATTATTTATATAGCTCCTTTAACAAAATTAAATATACATCAAATGTTTTATATCAAATATTATATTAAAATCAACACAAGCAAGATCCAAGTTAATGTTTTGATTTTGTTTGACCCTTCGTCGGAGCTCTGAAGAAGGGTCATACAGACTTGAAACTCGAACTTGGTTTCTCTCTCCACAGATGCTGTCAGACTTGTTGAGTTTTTCCAATATTTTCTGATGTATTTCAGATTTCCAGCATCTGCAGTATTTTGCTCTTACACAAGCAAAATCCAATTTCTTGCAACTCCATCTTGTCTCTTCTCTCTTCTGAATCAACATTCAAAATGTTTATAGTAGCAACATGCAGCATAAACCTGTCCCTGTAATCAGTAACAACCAACCACAATGTACTTTAATCTACACCCCCCACCCCCCATTGGTGTACAGATGTTCTGTGATGTTCACATTACATTGCACCATGGATAAATTTCCTTTAAACATCAAGCATTGCATTCTGCGAGAAATGCGAATTACCCAGTGCTCAATTTAAAGCAGTTTCAAAAATTGTTCCTACACTTGAACGTGCAGTGGAACACAAACACGAACCACGTGCAAACAGCCTTCTGTGTTTTTCCACAACTTCAGTCACTACCTTTGTGCTCAAGGCTGGGTGAGATAGGCTTTTGATAGACAAGGGAGTCAAGGGTTATGGAGGGCAGACAGGAAAGTGAAGTTGCAATCACTATCAGGTTAGCCATAATCTTATCAAATGGTGGAGCAGACTTGAGAAGCTGAATAGCCTACCCCTGGAGTTTTGCTGGCATGGATTTTGGAGGCACTAAAAAAATGCACCTCCTTGAATAGTTTGTGACCACTGGGGGAAGCCTGCTGAGGAGTCCAGAACATTCTGAAAAGTAAGTGTAAAATATTTTAACATCTTCAAATATCACTATTAGATGCTGTATTCTAATGTAAATGTGCTTTTGATGTAGTGAATCAATATAGGGATCTGTCCTTACATTGACCACCATTGTATAAGCATTACAATACTTTTTTCATTGAAGAAAGTGCCATAATGAATTTTTTAAAAATGTAAAAAAAAGTCCCATCAGCCCCTGCTGTCATGTTTTGTGCTGTGATTTAAATTGACTGACAGCGCTGGTTGCTAAAGAAAACCCTGCTTTTCAAAACTGAAAAAAAATCTCTGCACCTGCTCCTCTCCATTGATTGAAATGGAAATAGAACACTATTCTATTCTGTTGGTTTCAGGCAATGTAGCTGGAAGCTTTTGTTATAGCAGCCATAGTCATTATGAATGCTTAGCCAGGTTTCAAAAGCTGCTAACGGCTTCAGCTCAACAAGTGGTCTATTGATCCAAGAATGATTGGTGCATTTTAAAAGCCAAAACAACAGATTATGCCTACAATGTGGTTTCTTGTTTGTTTATAAACCTAATAGGCACTTAAAAGCATTACAATTTGTTTTGCATTGGAGTCTTTTTTTCTTTCCAGCATCAATGATAGTGGGCTTGAATTTAGGGTTCTACTAGATTGTTAGATATTTAATTTTTTCCCCCTATGATTTTAAAATAATTTTAATTGCTAGTGCATGGTTCCCAATGACTGTACATAGTAGAAACAGTTTAATTGATTATGGATGATACATGGGGGAGCATGGGTGGTGATTGGAGGGGAGGTTTCATAAGATCATTAAAAAAAGCAGAGGTAGGCTATTCGATCCATTGAGCCTGCGTTCAATCAGCTGATGTGACTGTGGACTTTCCTGCCTGTCCCCTATACCTTTTGAATCAGTTGTTAGTCAAGAATCTATTTACCTCTGCCTCAAAACTATTCAATGACCCTGCCTCCATTGCTCTCTGGGGAAGAGAATTCCACAGACTCAATACTCAAAAAAATTCTCCTTATCTCTGTCTTAAATGGGAGACCCCCTCATTTTTACACTGTGTCCCCAATTTCTAGTCTCTCCCACAAGTGGAAGCATCTTCCCAGGATCCACCCTGTCAAGTCTCTTAGGATCTTGTATAATTCAATAAGATCACCGCTCATTCTTCTAAACGCCAATGGATCCATTGCATTTTTCAAATCTTTCCAACCTTTCCAGAACCTAGGGAGTTTTGGAAAATTAAAATCAATGCATCTACTACCTCTACCTTTTAGGACCTTTGGATGAAGTCCACCAGGATTCTGGGGACTTGTCAGCTTTTAGTTCTAATAATGTTCTCAGTACCCTTTCCCTGGTGATTTTAATTGTTTTAAGTTCCTCCTTCCCTTTCACTTCTTGATTTACAGGGCAGAATTTTGCCGTCGGCGAGCATGGGGTGGGGCCCGTTCGCTGATGGGTAAAATGACGCGGGATGATGTCGGGCGGAAACCCCGCCTTCATCTCGCCCCATTTAAATTTTCAGGAAGGCGGGGACACAGCAAAATCAGCTGCGGGCCCGCCGACCTGTCAATGGCCAATTGAGGCCATGGACAGGATCATTTGAACAATTAAAGGACCTGCCCGTCCAACCTTAAGGCTGGTGGCCAGGCCAGGAGCCCCGGTGGGCAATAGAAAACACATGAAACCTCAATCAGCGGCCGGATGAGGTTTCATGCAGGGTTCTAAAAATTTTAATACAGTTTTACTGTAATTTATGAACATGTCCCATCTCATGTGATATTGTCACATGAGGGGGACATGTTAGGGAATTTTGTTTTTTCTATTTTTAATCTTTTTAAATGTGTAAGCGATTTCCCTGAGGGAGATGTGCATTCTTTCGTGTACATGCGTGAAAGAGCGCACTCTTGCTTTTGGGGAATCACACCCCCCCACCTCCCCCGCCCAGGAAGTGCATAGCGCTTCCCTCCGGATGTCACACCTTAATTGGCCTGCCCACATAAAATGGCGGCAGAGCCCGCTTCTCCGGCGGGGATTGTCTTCCCGCCCGCTGGAGATGGGGTCGGGCCCACCCGGCAGGCAGAAAATTCTGCCCAAAATTATCTCTGGGATGTTATTTGTATCCTCTACAGTGAAGACAGACACAAAATATCTGTTCAATTCATCCACCATTTCCTTATTTTCCATTATTAATTCCCCAGACTCTCACTCTAGAGGACCAGCACTCACTTTACTTACTCTTCTCCTTTTTAAATAGCTATTTAAAAAGAGTACTGTTTTTATATTTCTAGCTAGCTTTCTCTCATTCTCTAATTTCTCCTAATTTTTGCTGTTCTTATATGCTGTCCAATCTTCTGCCCTGCCACTAATCTTCATGGAATTTAAGTTGTTTTTTCAATTTGATGCTCTTTAATTTCCTTAGTTAGCCATGGATGATGCGTCCTTCCCTTTCTTTCTCATTGGAATGTATCTTTGCTGAGTGTTATGAAATATCTCCGTAAATATCTGCCATTGCACTTCTACTGATCTATCGCTTAATCTAATTCCCCAGTTTACCTTAGCCAGCTCTGTCTTCATACCCTCATAATTGCCCATATTTAAGTTTAAAACACTAGTCTTAGAACCATTGTTCTCTCCCTCAAACTGGATGCAAATCCAATCATGTTATGATCATTGCTACCAAGGAGTGCCTTTACTATGAGGTAATTAATTAATCCTGTCTCATTGCACATTACCGGATCTAGAATAGCCTGCTCTCTGGTTGGCTGTAGAATGCGCTGCTCAAAGAAACTGTCCTGAAAATACTCTATGAACTCATCTTCCAGGCTACCTTTGCCAATCTGATTTGGCTAATCTATATGTAGATTAAAATAACCCATGATTATCACCATACCTTTGTCACAAGTCCCCATTATTTCTTCCTGTAAACCCCATCCTACAGTGCGGTTACTGTTGTGGGAATAGTTTATAGCCCCCCTACTACAACTACATTCCTACTAAAACACTGCTTGAATGGTCAGTTCACTCATCCACTCTATTTTTGTCCATATCAGTTGTAAGCACCTCAAACTTGTTGGACAATTGCAAATATCGAGACTTCTACCTTCTCAATTCCTTTACTTCATTAGTCACACCCTCCTATCCCTGACCACTGGCCAAATCAGAAGTCCCTATTCTAAGGGGTGTGACCACCTTCTGGAATAAGTGTCCAGGTAACCTACCCCTTCCCTGATGCATCGCAATGTCCATAGCTTGTCCTTCAGCCCAATGACTGAGTGAAGCTCCTCAAGCCACAGACGCTTACTGCACATATTTGATCTGGATCTCAGAGTCTAGGAGCTCCCATATTCAGTAGTTGCAACACATCACCTGCTCTGCCATCTTTATTATGTGTTAATGAATTATTTTTCTTAATTTATAATTAATAAACCCTACTACTCCCAATAAGTTTTACCGCTGCTAATAAACCTTACTACTGCTAATAAATTACGACTTTTGAAAGATAAGAGAAAATACACACCAACCACTTACCTGTTCCCCTGTGACGTCACACTTTGACTTTTTTCCAAACGCAGTCAGTCCACAGGTGAGCCCATGACCCCTATCATCCCCCAACTATCCCACCTCTCCCACACCTCCACCCACTGCTGCTAGTTGTTTTAACCCTTCCCTTTTGCACTGCTTTAAGCTTCTTGCTTAAATTCAATTAAAAAAAAAATTTTTATTCATTCAATTTATTGAAATTGAATTCAATAAAAAAATCTGGAATTCAAAGTCTGATGACAACAATGAAACCATTGCCATATGAAATAATTATAAGATTAGTTAACCAGAATAATTACCAGATGTGATTAACTAGGATAAAACCCCCTCAGACCCTCACACTTGCAAGTAATTAGGCCCATCACCCTGCAATTCATATCCCAGTAATTCATTGCTTAGTGGCGAGTGCCCAATGCAGAAGTCCTCTCTCTCCCAGCCTCCAAATCGTTTTTTTAAACTAAATATCATGTATATTTAAGCTGTCCTAATACTGTAAAAAGAAAGCAAATATTTATGAAACAAAGGTTCACTGCTGCTCATCAACGACCTCAGGTTCTTGTGCAATATGCCCCTTTGCATCTTCTACCTGATTACTCCAGAGGCCTTATTAAAATCCGACATAGTTAGTCTAATAAAATCTAATAGTGTTCACCAAGGCACGATTTTAAAAATCCAGTCTGTAGTCAAGTAGGTTTAATGCTGGTGCTTTCCTGCTAACTTAGGTTTCCATCAAAATATTTTCTTTTAAATAAAAGTCTGCATATACACAGGGAGATATGCAATGAATAACGTGTGCTGCAAGCATACATGCTGTACACAATTTAATTTGGGAATGGCATTACAAATTTATAATTCAAGTTTAAATGGGTCAGCTCCACTAATTCACCCACAAGGATTTAACTTCTAAACCCAGATTACTGGTCTTATCTGGAAAGATGTATTAGAGACACTCTGCTGTACAGTTCAATCTCAAAAGGAACAGATCCTATGCGCAATGAATTACTGAGTCATCATTGTGTACCTGGCTGTACTGCCTTAGTTTGGACAGTTTTTACTTTCTAATGAGATGAACGATTCATTATTTCTGTAACAGTTCTATTGAGCTCTGGTCGTTTTGGCTTTTGTTTCCAACTGTAGTACAGAACTGTCCTCCGTAAATGCCAGATTAGCTCAGTGGTAGTATCCTCACCTTAGTCAGAAGGCTATGGTTTCAAGATTCACTACAGGATTTAAGTACATAATCTAGGCTGACACTTCAAATGCAGTATGGAGGGAGGTGCTGTCTTCCAAGGGAGGCATTAAGGCAAGTCACATGTGCCTGTTTAAAAGGTCCTCTGGTACAATTCAAACAAAACAAGGGAGTTCCTCCTGGCCAAAACTTATCCTTCAATAAACATACTCTCAAATAGATTAATTGGTCATTGTCTCAGTTGTTGTTTGTGGCATAATGTGAATGCTATTGTTACAATCTGCTTAGGGACCATTAACGTTTAAAGAAGAAATCCAAACACCCAGCAATTTACTGAAATACACCACAAAATTCCACTTTTTAAAAATATAAAAATGGTATAATTTCTCTTTTAAAATAAAGTAAGCAATATTAACTTAAGTGATACCTAACACAAAGGAAGATGGTTGTGGTTGTTGGAGGTCAATCATCTCAGTTCCAGGCCATCACTACAGTAGTTACTCAGGGTAGTGTCCTAGGCCCAACTATCTTCAGCTGCTTCATCAATGACATTCCTTTCATCATAAGGTTAGAAGTGGGGATGTTCGATGATGATTGCACAATGTTTAGCACCATTCGCAACTCCTCAGATACTGAAGCTGTCCATGTCCAAATGAAGCAATATCCAGGCTTGAGCTGACAAGTGGCAAGTAACACTCATGCCACACAAGTGCCAGGCATTGACCATCTCCAACAAAAAAATCTAATCATTGCCCTGTGACATTCAATTGCATTACCATTGCTGAATCCCCCACTATCAACATCCTGAGGGTTACCATTGACCAGAAGCTGAACTGTACTAGTCATATAAATACTGTGGCTATGACAGCAAGTCAGAGGCTAGAAATCCTGCAGTGAGTAACTCACTTTTTGACTCCCCAAAGCCTGTCGACCATCTACAAGGCACAAGTCAGGAGTGTGATGGAATACTCTCCACTTGCCTGGATGAGCGCAGCTCCAACAATACTCAAGAAGCTTGACACCATCCAGGACATAGCAGCCCGCTTGATTAGCAGCCCATCCACAAACATTCACTCCCTCCACCACCGACGCACAGTGGCCGCAATATGTACTTTCTAAAAGATGCACTGCAGGAACTCACCAAGGCTCCTTAGACAGCACCTTCCAAACTCATGACCACAGCCATCTATAAGAACAAGGGCAGCAGAAGCATGGAAACACGACCACCTGGAAGTTCTCTAAGCCACTCACCATCCTGCCTTGGAAATATATTGCTGCTCCTTCACTTTCACTAGGTCAAAATCCTGGAACTCCCTCTAATAGCATTGAGTGTACCTATGCCACAAAGACTGCAGCTGTTCAAGGCAGCAGCTCATCACCACCTTCTCAAGGACAATTAGGGATGAACATTAAATGCTGGCCTAGCCAGAAATGCCACATCCCATGAATGAATAAAAAAAACTTTGTACTCCCCCCACCCCGTGTGGCTCAATTACATGTGCTAGAAGCTACATATCTTAATACACGGGCCCTGTGCAGACAGAAAGAACATGTGCATACATTGAGCCTTTTCAACTAAACAAGGTAGTTGGCGGCCATTCTCTGCTCATGGCATTCCCCTGGGGAATGAACCAGAGTCAACATTTAAGTTATGAAGAGAGGTCGGATAGACTTGGGTTGTTTTCGTCGGAGCAGAGAAGACTGAGGGGTGACCAGATCGAGGTGTAAAAGATTATGAGGGGCATGGACAAGATGGACGGGGAGCAGCTGTTCCCCTTAGTTCAAGGTGAGGGGCAGGAGGTTTAGGGGGGATGTGAGGAAAAACTTTTTTTTAACCAAGAGGGTGGTGACTGTCTGGAATGCACTGCCTGGGAGGGTGATGGAGGTGGGTTGCTTCACATCCTTTCAAAAGTACCTAGATGAGCACTTGGCACGTCATAACATTCAAAGCTATGGGCCAAGTGCTGGTAATAGGGATTAGGTAGGTAGGTCATGTGTTTCTCACGTGTCAGTGCAGACTTGATGGACTAAAGGGCCTCTTCTGCACTGTGAGATTCTGTAATTCTGTGAAGAAGTCTGGCCACGGCTCAGTCCATCAAGCTAATAATTACACTGAAGAACAGAGAAGCATTGCCTAATGAATCACTAGTGTGAAATATACGTTGTATGTCCAACTGTACTTGGGCACAGCAGTAACTTTAAGTGAGCTAAGTATCTTAAAGCAGACAGGGAGATTAGTGAGCACCAGAAACAAAACAAAATTCATCAGGTAAACCATATACAACATCTTTGAAATTGCCAGTTGGCAATTAGCATGCTTACAAATAAGGAACCTAAATAGGGCAAAGCATGCAAAGTAGTCAGTGTGAAGACTAAAAATGTCAAGTGAGGGATGCTTAATATAGTAACCAAAGGATCATTATGACTGTTAAAAACACGTATAATAGCAAAATGATTAACTTTAAAGATAAATATTACTTGGTAAATTGGGACTGATGCTGACTGAGACTGGTCACAGTACCACAAAAATGCCATAAAAGCAAAGATATGCCAAGAACAGGATACAGTCCTGCTGTGCAACTCTGTAAATGGGGTCTGTGTGTTCTGGGCACTGACGGAAATCTCGTGACTTATGAATGAATTCACTAGTTCCAGTAAGTCCTTGCATCTTTCACTTGTTCACGGTGGTGTCATGCCCTGGAAATATTGGATAACCAAACATTGCACTTGTAGCCCTAACCAGCTTTTCTGCTCCAGATGGATCAATCTGGGTTCAGGCACTGTTTATTTTCCTATCTCCACAAATATTTTGCTAAAGAGGTACTATAGTTGCTTCGATGAGAGTTAGCATTGAACAGAGAATTAACAATTGGAAAGTCATTATTACAAGTTCATCGAGAAGTTGTAGCTCATTATTGGGAAGTAAGTTTTTTAAAAATCCTATAAATACTGTTAAATTTAACATGCGAAACTACACTATTATGCACTTTTTCCACATATATTGTAGATATAAAAGGGAGCAACTTATGACATTTCAATATGACAGCTTAATAGAATGGTAAGTATAGAGGCATGACAATTTGAATGCTATCATTTGTTAGATTATGACTATGGCTTTGCTTATTCTTCAATTGCTCGCCGAATGTACAACTAATATCCATGTAGCATTTTATTCTGTAACTGAACTCAATAGATGAGTAGCATAGTTCACTTCTCTTTATTTGAAGGGAGTGATTTCTGCTGGAGCATGGTCCAATATCACAAGTGTTTGTTCTTCGAACAGAAGCCTGGACACTGAGTAAACAGTGTCAGCCAAGCTCAGTCCTGTCCTGAACTAATGTCCACATTTGTGGGCTCTGTGGAGGTCACTGGATTATAACCATAAACCAGAATTCCCAATTTAGCCTCCTTAGCCATGCTGCTATACATCAGCTGACATCTTTTAAGAATTTTTTTAAAGCTTGCATCTCAGCCTAGCAGGGCTCTTGTACCATCTTGTGGCCAGTATTTAAAATTCAAACAGTTTAGTTTTTAACCTATTAGATAAGTTTTTTTCATCTTACTTCCATGTCCAAAGATCTTTCTGTAACTGGCTACCAGAAATCCCTGGAGAAAGGCCAACATGAGAGGATACTCCTTTATTTTGTGCTGCACAAAATAAATCTTAAATTTTGCACCAAAACACACCATTTAGCTCAAAAAGTTTAAACTGGCCATGTTATAAAATCCCATTCTCCTGCTGGTTCCCAATAATATAAGAATCTGCTTTTTCAAAAAAATGCCCAATTCTCTTAAAATAATTTTTGGCTCTTTATTATATCATTGCAAAGACAAATATCTACGCTCTTAACAGTAAAATGCTACTTGCTACCTTAAAATGTCCTAGCATTTCCGAAAATTAGCACAAACTCTTTCTAATCTTGAACCAATGAAGATAATGGGCAAAACTTTTTTGGGTGGCAAGATTTACTTAAACTGTTAACTGCCAGGGGGGTTGAGATCGGAGAGGGTGGGGGTTGGGATGGCAAGAACAGGCAGACCTTGGGGGAAGGGCCAGATCAGGAGAGAGGACCAGTCATGGAAGCATACCCTTTTCAATCTGAGGTCAGGTGGGAAGTGGCCAATAATAGGCCACTTAGGGGCCTCAACTCGGGCAAGGACAGGCAGGCTGACCAAGACATTACCCGCCCCTGTAAAACTGCAACAGTTCGGGAGGGGTGGGAAGACCACCGGAGAATTTTACGGATCCTTCCCCACATAACGATAATATTGCTATTTTGAAATGTGTAAACGTTGTGTATAATTTTAAAAAATAATTTTATAGTGGACATTTACTGTGAACTCAAAGGGCAGAATTTTACGGGCCCCCTCCGGCAGGATCACAATTGGAGTAAAAATCCCAACTCAGCCCACCTGCCTTGGAGAAAGTGCCAGGAAAGTCAGGATTTTCATTCTGGGGGTCCGGATGTGGGCTGCAGTCGTCAGCAGACCTGAGAAAAAGTTCGGAGGCAGGCTACTAGGTGCAAAGGTGTTGTGGGACTTATTCTCAGTTACATTGAAAAAAGGCCCTCTAGCCCACGGCCCTCTCACCACATCCAAGTCTTATACCCTCCACACACCCATGGCCCCTCATGCCAAGCTATAGCAATGCTATGCCTATTCACCATCCATACATTGTATAGAGTCAATGAGCCCTATAGTGACAACAGGACATATATAAAAAGCTTTTTAAAAATTCAGTTAACTTTCCACTTTTAAAACTTCTTTTAACTACAGCCCAATAAAAGTGTCAATCATCCAGACCATTTAAAATATCAATAGCTGAAACTTCAACCACCTGAAACCTCTATCGTGTGTAAATGAACATTATACAATTGATAGAGATCAGAGAGATTAATCAGCCAAGAATGCATAGAGGCTTGGCTGGGGAGGTCTGGTGACGCAGTGGGTTGTGTTCCTGCCTGTGAATTGGATGCTCCAGTTTCAAATCCCACCCCAGGACTTGACGGGCAAGGAAGGCCAAACAAGTTGATAGGCATATTGGAAGGATTTACAGGTTGACCATGGCAGGTGCTAAGAGTCGGAGAGGCTCCTGGTCAACCATGCTTGATACAGAGTGGCACCCCTCAAGCCAAAGCTTCTGGCTTTAGGCCACAGTGACCTATTCCAGGGAATACTGATAAAGGCTTGACTGAGAGCCCAGAAATCCAAAAGACTGTTGAAACACCCGAGTACCTAGGGAAAACACGGCTTGATTGACAGCTCTGGCTCTCTGATCTCTTCTGTCAATCGCACAATGTTTATTTGCACAAGATAGAGGTTTCAAGTGCCTACAGTTTCAGCTATTGATACTTTATAGAGTCTCGATCATTGACACTTTTGTTGACCTGTTAAGGAGTTTTTTTTTTAAAAAGTGGAAAATTATCAATGAATGACTTTTTAAAGAAGCTTTATTTTATTACACATCCTATTGTCACTATAGATTTCATTGATTCTGAGCAGTGTATTGTTGGTGAATGGGCATGGAAGTGCCATAGCTTGCCATGGGGAGCATGAGGACCACCACTGTTTGAACTTACCTTTCAAAAAGGTTTCCTCATGCAGACTATGGTTCACGATACCTTTAAGGCACTGTGAACCATGACTCCATGAAAATTGTAGAGGACAAAGGCATGCCTATCCTCACAATGGAGCCAGCCAGGTCAGGTGCGCAGGCTTGTGACCCAAACCGGCCAGAACCTATGAAAGACTATCTACTGAAAATCGGAAACTCTAGGAATGGGGTCAGGAATCCTGGAATCAGGTCCTGGCCATTGTTTTCATCTCTCCAGGGAGTCTCACCGGCTCCATAAAAATCTAGCTCATTAATCAGGTTTCTCTCCCTACAGATGCTGCTTGACCCCTGAGTATTTCCAGCATTTTCCATTTTTATTTCAGATTTCCAATGCCCACAGTATTTTGCTATTGTTATCACTATGCATATTTAGAACATTAGCATATATGCTTTAGTGCTACATAGATAAATCTCAAATTGCTTCCACCATCAATGTAGACCTATATTCACCAGGATCTGCATTGCACAGCTCTAAACTATCACACCTGGTACAATGCTTGTTTAGAAGGTGCAGATTTATAAACAGTAAATTATTCAGTAACTAAGTAAACATAGTACGAACCCAGCATTATTGAAAGCAAAAGCACTGGCCTACTACACTTCTTAAACAGAAACTGTTGTAATTTCTTGTGCTCACATGGTTGCCAGTGCGATAAAATTAACATATGAATTAGAAGCAGGCCATTTGGCCCCTTGAGCCTGCTCCGCCATTCAGTAAGACCATGGCCGATCAGATTGTGGCCTTAACTCCACATTCAAGGCCCCGATAATCTTTAATTGACCGAAAAAGAACTTGTTTTTGTACCACATGAACATATAACCAGGAACAACTGAAAAGTGTGGCCCACACGAGTCATAAATGCATCTGCTACAAAAGTAATACAAACGGCCCCAAAACAGAACTGTATTTCTCTCAATGTTGTTGAATAGAAAGAAAGAATGTTAACCACCATTCTCATAATAAAAAGAAGAATAAAATGGGATACAAATTCAAATTTTATTTTAATTTTTATGTTGATTAAAATACATGGACAAGCTACCAATATACAAATCTTCAATGACAAAATTAGACAGTTAAGGTCATGGGAACCAGAAATTGGAGTAGAGAATAAAGATAAAAATTCATACACTTTGAGGGACTGAATAATTTGAGGGCAAACAAATGGTTATAAATTCTTAGTTTACTTTTTTCTAATGGAAGCCAAACTGTTTGTAGCAAAGCTAAAGTTGGTTTTTGTTTGTGTTAAATAACCAAGATTATGTTCTAGTCCCACTCATAACCTTGCATTTGTTACAACAGTACTAAAAAACATAAATGTGTAGATCGTATTATAACACAATGATCACAATAATTTTTTTGACTCTATTGCACGTTCAATCTAGGCACGCTATAATAGTTCCTAATAAAGCTTCCAAGAACATAGGATACTAAATTGGATACAAATACTCTCCTCTACACCCCATCAGAGCTGTCAATGATCAGATCAACAAGATAGGTGGGCAGATATCAATTCTCAGGTCTAGGTTTAAACATTATTTGGGCCATGCCACTATAAATTTCTTGGGGCATGCATAACTTGCCCAGTTTTCTCAAATGAAAAAAAAGTTACTCTCATGGTATTCTAAGAATATTTATAGTTTTGCTGTTGTGGGAGGAGGGGTGGAATAACATAAATGTTTGTACCCTCCCACCCACCTCCAAACAGTCACTGCATTGCATAATTACATTGAGTAATTTATTAAATAAATTGGGGTAATTTGAAGAGACTTAAAGTGACTGTCTTTCAAGGGCTTCCAATAACTGTGCCAGACACAACACAGTAGCCTAAACTACAATTGTTTGTGCTTCCTGATGTCCAACAGAAGCACATACAGTTCTAGGAAAAAGGATATCTGTACACCCTTTCACCATATCATAACTTCCAGTGCAATGGATCCAACAGATGAGAATTTCATGTGTAAAAAAACAGAAAAAGCTCATGAAAACCAGCAAATCCTACCAAGTGACTCACTTTTAACAGTTTCTTGATTGAGAACAATAATTATAGATCAGTGGCACATTTTTCGACTTCAGTGCCATAGGGAGGTGGGGGGGGGGGGTCGTCATGGACTGAAGTTGAGCAATATTTATAAAAGCAGAAGCACATGCACGTCTCATCAAATTTGATGTTAGAGATTAACAACTCCAAACAAGCTAAGAAAAAGAGCCACAAGAATTAGGACTCCCAAATTCCAGAAGGCCCGTATTAGTTTAGTGGGAATTAGCATTTTTGAAGTTGCTTTTCAAAACTACTAATGCCTGGCAAGAATTTTTTTTAAGCAGTATTTTTGTTCCCCCGTTTCATCCTTCTCTCCACTCCACTCCATTCCTTCAGTGACAGGAGGTTAAGTGCAAGCTCCCATTTGCAGAAAGACATCTGTTGAACACAAGATTCAATGCACTGCCAAGGACAGATGTGCCATACTGGCATCTACCACTTACAATACCACATAATACAGAGATGCACATTAAGTTTAATTAAGAATGCCTGATACTCCAAATGTCTTGCAAGTCCCCAAGTGACAGCTTGCAATATTGTACATGTACAGGTACTCACATATGCCCCCAGAT